>NC_047534.1:43267346-43954846 GCF_012275295.1 Melopsittacus undulatus
CCCAGAGTGGGTACTGCCTGGCACAAGCCGGGCGCTTAGCGCCAGAAGTGAGAGCCCCCCTTGGGGCTCACCCGCCTGCCTCACCAGGTAGCATGGTAATATATATCATACAGATACAGGTCTGAGCTATGAAACCAGATAGAGACCACATCAATCCCAGTGACTGTCTTCAGTCACGATAAATCCCGTTCTGTAAACAATCACTCCCAAGGCTCTTTCTCAGCCTGACCTTGTGCCCATGCACACAAATACTCCCTTGCTTGCTCAAGACCCAGGTGCACTATCAGTAATTATTCTTCTTCTTTAATTATCCACATAGTGGGAGCAGGACACCTTGCAGTTCCCACAAATTCTTCCACAGTGATTGCTCATTAGCCATGCTAAACCTGCAAAAGCACAGCCTGAACAATCCAATTCACAGCATCTACTTATCCACTCTCTTATATTGTGTCATGATGCAAGAGATTTGACATTTGATTTTGGTCAGGATAAAAAGCCTGAATTTGGATGGAACATTTTTAGCGATTTATATTCACATCTCTTCCTACATGCTGAAAACATTCATAAGCCATACACCAGTCTATTGCTTCCCAAAGGAAAGTGTTACACTGTGAAGCTGCTATTAAAATCCAGGCAAACTACAACATTTAAACAAAATTTCTTGATAAAACTGAGAATAAGCAGTGTGAAATGAGAATCAGACAGTCAGTTTACTTCTATAGATGAAGCTCTAGTGCTTTTGTTTTGTAACCCAAATTATGACCCACAACAAAGCCTGATACAAAGCCTACAATTAATTAAAACTCCGCAGAAGTTTTCATGGCAAGTATCTCATAATTTCCTGTGTTGAATTTTCCTATACATATAGACAATAATTTGCTCACTTTTTGCGTATGTACAAGGTAAAAATCCTGGAAAAGGTGTGACCCTATATTTAGTTGTTCCATCTCATCAGGTGTTTTGGATGTAAGAGAAAGAGGGAAGTGAGCAGGTGAGAATATATAGTAAATTCAAGTGGTTTTCATTCATGAACCAGAAGTTGGGGACAGCATCCCTTCTAACTCCCTATTGCTGTAAGTAAAACAAAGTAACTGAAATAAACATCTTTTCCTAAAACCATTTTTGCTTTTGTGCAGGTCCCATTTATTTATATTATATGAAATAAGTCACCAGTGAAACCTTGTAACTTAGCTCTAGTGGGGCAGACAGAGCATTACTAGTGAGCATGTTCGTAGGCAGTTACTTATAGGAAAATTTCTCTTTAGGTTGGCTGATATTTGGGCAGTCGGTATATCTACCCTTTACCTGTGGCATTGTGCCCCATGTTCATGACAGAATTGTGCATTTGTGAAATTTCACCAGTAAAAATTAGGAGGTTTTACCCATTTTCTTTCTTTCTCTCCACCAGATTTCCAGTGAAGCCCTCTCTAACATCAGGACCGTAGCTGGGATAGGCAAAGAGCAAATGTTTGTCAACAATTTTGAGAAGCACCTGGCTATGCCCTATCGAGCTGCCATCAAAAAAGCACATGTTTACGGTCTGTGCTTTGGCTTTGCCCAGAGCATCGTGTTCATTGCCAATGCTGTCTCCTACAGATACGGAGGGTTCCTAGTTAACACTGAAGGACTCCATTACAGCTTTGTGTTCAGGTGAGCGCCTGCCTCAAGCCAGAAACAGGCTCCTGTCTAGAAGCCCTGATCTCAGTGTAGTGGTCAGTTTCCTGATGGCTTCCCAGGAATGACTCTTTTCCTCTTCCCTACAGGGTGATCTCTGCTATTGTGACCAGTGGAACTGCTCTGGGAAGAGCTTCTTCCTACACCCCAAACTATGCCAAGGCCAAAACATCTGCTGCACGCCTTTTGCAACTTGTTGATCGGGTTCCTAAAATCAGTGTTTACAGTGAAAAAGGGGAAAAATGGGTAAGAGTGGAGTTAAGCAATTTCTGGTGTCATTCAGATCAACATATGCCCTGATGTTGCAACAGAGCTTTGTAAGGCCATGAGGATAACTGCTTTACGAGAACATTAGGTTGAATGTATAACTATTACTTGTCTTTGCTCTTTTGGAAGCAGTGATCTTTGTACTAGACAGCAAGAGGAATATAGAGTGGCTATTGGGAATTTATCAGTGTAAAACTCCTGTAAATTTGAAGAGGACCAGTCTGGATGACTCACAGGATAGGATGTTTTTTTCTTTCAGCTCCACAGTTTGCATGTAGAACTATTGCTAGCTTGTAGCAAAGGCTTTTTTTCCATTCACATCAAAATGCTGCAGGTGTTCATGAGGAGGTGAATCACCTCTGAGTCAGACAAAATCAAAATGCTCAAGTTTTGGGGAACGGAAAAGTCAGACACGGAAAATTCAAAGAGTTTACTTCTCATTTAACTTATTTCAGAGTTAAATGGAAACTTGAAATAATTATTATGAATAAATACATTAAGTATTTTGTGTCAAACAATGAAAATTAAGTATCTTGATTCCTTCAGAGTTTTTTAACAGAGCTTTTTAAGAGTTCTGGAAAAACTGACCTGAATTCATGTATTAGTTTAATGTTGCAAATTTCAATTGAACTCTTTTACCAAATCCAGCTTTTTGCACAGACATATTTGGCCTACCACCAGATTTACACTTACACAGTGTCTGTATTTAAATAACTTACCCATTGCAAGGCAATGCTATTTCCAGTTGATGCCTCAGGCAGTATGGGGAAGCAGAGCTACAGTGTTGTGATTAATGGTTTCATCTCTAGGACAGCTACTCTAGTATTGTTTTTATTGCTCTTTCTGGGCTAATTTCACAAACACAAATGCCATATTTTAAATAAGAGATGCAAGAATGAGATCTAAGGAACAGTTACTTTGTACTCTATAACTCCGCTTTGAGCTCAAGCTCATTGTAACATCTTTCTCATTTCTTTTTTTCACCAGGATGATTTCAAGGGAAGCATTGAATTTCTTAACTGTAAATTCACATACCCTTCTCGGCCTGATATTCAGGTCCTGAAAGGACTCTCTGTAGCTGTTAAGCCTGGACAGACATTGGCATTTGTTGGAAGTAGTGGCTGTGGTAAAAGCACCAGTGTCCAGCTTCTGGAGCGTTTCTATGACCCTGAGCAAGGAAGTGTGGTAAGCAAAGGAAGTGTGGTTTGCATGCTTTGTTTTCAGCAACGCTATGACTCTTCTGAATGTATTCTACTGTGCAGCCTAGCAGTGGTGGCATGTACATATGCACCTTGTGGCTTCAGCTCCTTCTCAAACATGTGGCCTGTTGGGACAGTTCCGAAGTATTGCCTTAGTGTACTCAGGCAAGGTCAGAATATACTACAAAGCCTCAGGTGTATCCCTGTGTATTATGCAGGCCACAGGCATTTGCCTTGGTAATTCCTGTATGAAATGTACAATGTGTGGTGTTTATTGTGGAAGCACAAGCAAAAATCAAGTCAGAATGGAGCAACAGAATCTAGAACATCCCTAAATATATAGCTTCAACATGCAGCCTCCTTGCAGGTTTAGACTGCCTACATTTACCTTCTAGTTCTTCAGTTAATGATAGCTTAAAAAACTTCTGTATTTTTTCCTCATGTAAATACTTTGCCATCTAGTTCATCTTTCTTTGGAAAATATAAGTGTGGTGACTGCTGTGCCAGGAAGGTAACAAAGCACGTACCTGGCCCTAAGCAGTTAAATAGTTCACTTGGACTTAAGATTAAGCAAATGGTCTGGTGTCTGGCTGGATCACAGGCATACCCAGAAAATGCATGTCATGCACAAAGGAGTCAAAGATAAGCAGACTCTTCAAATAACTTTAAATCAATTGTGTTTGTGTTTTAGTAATATGGCTAAATCATTTAGTTTTGTTATAAACTGTTTGGTTTTTGCAGGCTGTTGTTTTGGAATAATGTTTCAAGTTTTCTCCTCTTTCCTGGTAGTTAATAGATGGACACGACACCAGGAAAATAAATGTACAGTTTCTTCGATCAAAAATTGGAATCGTGTCCCAGGAGCCCGTGCTGTTCGACTGCAGCATTGCTGATAATATCAAATATGGCAGTAACACCAAAGAGGTGACGATGGAAAAAGTCATAGAAGCAGCCCAGAAGGCTCAGCTGCATGACTTTGTCATGTCACTGCCTAATGTAAGTACCTGCAAGGCCTCAGCTGTGAAGCTACAGCTTGTCTGCTCAGTGTTTACTGCAGTGGGAGCTGCTCCAAACCCAGCTGAAGTTGCTCCATACATGTATCTTTTATTTACTTTTACAGCTGTAACAGTAGGAGCGAAGAGGGTGTCATGGCCATTATGTTCCTGAGGTTTTGGCCAGGAGTTGCTACTGGATTTTTACACAGTAAACAACTCTTTATAAAACTGGAATCAGAGATTACAACTCTGAAATAGGAGAAAAGATTTTACAAAGCCACAGACAAGAGAAAAGCAGCAGCACAGCTGAGCAAAGTATTACACTTAGGTCAGAAAGTACAAATCCTGTTCCCTACTGTGGGAGATTTGCCTTCTGATCAGGGCATATTTGGACAGAAACATTTGAAGGTGGCTAATTATGTGCACTTCAGGAGTATTGAAATGCACTGAAATAATATAAATATAAATCAAAAGAAAAAAGGTGTGGATACAATTAAGGCACCCAGATGAAAAACTTGTCCAGAAAGACTTTCCATGCTTTCAGCCTCTTCTCCCCCATCTGGGGTGGGGGATTTCTTTTGCCTTGAACAAATAAGCCAACATCCTGCTATTAAAGTTTTTTTCTAGGCTTATCATCGTGCTCTCTGTGCCCTTGGGCCCCTGCACTGCACACCCTCAGCAGCCATGTGTATCACTCGTACAGGGTTTTTAAGGAGAAGGCAGCAATGCTCAACACCCTCACCTCTCTCCTGCTCTTCCTTCAGGTTGTGCACTGGTGTGTTTGCCTACACCTCAAAAAAAATCTTCCTTTTGTGTATTTTCAGAAATATGAAACTAATGTTGGGGCTCAAGGATCTCAGCTGTCTCGTGGGCAAAAACAACGCATTGCTATAGCGAGGGCCATCATAAGAGATCCTAAAATTTTATTACTGGATGAAGCTACATCTGCCTTGGACACAGAAAGTGAAAAGGTAAATGTGCAGGGACAGGCAATAAGGGAAAGTTAATACAACACCTTACAATTTACAATGACTTTTTCTGTTCTTTAGAGATATCCCAATGTGCTCCATTGCATGACTTCTGTTTTACGTCCCATTGTTAACTCAGCACTTACTTACACCTTTAATGGGCTTTGCGAGAGATCTAGGAAGCACAGCTATAAAAAAGCCACCAGTTACACGAGCTCTCAGGCTGCCAGCGACAGGCAGCCCTTTCCAGAAATGTACATGCTAATTCCCTGGGTTTCAGATCATTCAGTGGGAGTATCTCATGAATATAGCTTCTGCACATTAATAAACTAAAATATATTCAAACATACAAAAAAATGGGCCTTGAATGCCCAACAAAAACAGAAGTGAGGGGGACAAGAACTTGAGCAATAATTTGCTTAACTTGGTTACACCCTGAATAGAGAAGTGGTGAAAATTCAAAAACATCCACTAGCTGATATTCATTATGTCAGCTGAATAAAGGTGTGCCTTAATTTCTACTGCTGTCCATCTTTACTTCTCATAGAATCAGAATCAGCTAGGTTGGAAAAGACCTTTAAGACCATCAAGTCCAGCCTTTACCCCAGGATGTTCCTTTTTTGCACTGCTAATAAACCCAGCTAAGTACATCTAGTAACAGGACTTTTGATTCAGCCTCACAGCCACTTTTACAAGTGTTGCACAAATAAAGTTAATCTGAAAAATCACATTTCTCCACATTTCTCCACCCGAGACTCTCTTTGATTTGCATATTTTAACTGACACTTGGTCTGCTGTCTTTAGACTGTGCAGGCAGCACTGGATAAGGCCAGAGAAGGGCGTACCTGCATCGTCATTGCCCACCGCCTGTCCACGATCCAGAATGCAGACATCATCGCTGTGATGTCACAAGGAACCATCATTGAAAAGGGCACTCACCGTGAACTAATGACAATGGAAGGAGCTTACTACAAGCTTGTTACCACTGGAGCCCCAATTAGCTGAGCCACTGTGATTCTAATTGTGAAAGATTGCTTTTCTGTGTTGGGACCCCACTGTGCTACAAAATGCTCTACAACATTGTGAGTTCTGTGTACCCTAAATGTACATAGCTTTCTGCATCAAGCACATTTGTCAGGCACATGCAGGGGACTAAGCACAGAGTGACGTATTCAGGAAATAGCTTAGCCCACTGCTAAGGGGAAAAAAGCCTGAAAATGGGCAAGATCCTTGCTGGGGAATTGCCACTACCTGCAGTCAGACTGCACAGGCCTGTCTTTCCTCAACTAGCTATCAGGGACAACTCTGCTCACTTGGCTAGGTAAGCTATATGAGTAAGAAATAATCCTGAGAATGTTGCTCTATATCTGAATGGATCAAATCTCTTCTAATGTTTGGTCTGCAGAGGACTACAGCAGTCACCCTCACTGTGCCATGGGTATAGACCCCCACTCTTACACCCCTTCAATTCTTACCTGTCTGGCTGGGCTTCTGCTGTGTGCCGTGACAGCACTAATGTCCTGGTACCAAGAGACTGGTCTTGCTGTGCCCCTTCAGAAAAACCCTGTACTTACAAAGAAGGCAGTTCCATACAAGTAATGAAGGCAATCAAGGAGAAGAGCAGAAGCTGGTGAGGATCATTTGCCCTACACTCTTACCACTAATCAAAACTGTCAAATACATTTTGAACAGGAATAAATGATTTAGTTAAATCATTGTAAAATCCAACAGTTAATCATCACAGTTGTTTAAATCACTTCTGTAGGGGCAGTCATGGATAATATGTCCTCTTTTTTTTCAGAAGGAAAGAGAGTGATGAGTATTTTTACAGAAATCATAAGTATGTTCAGTAAAGGTGGAACAAATAGCCATAATTAGGTCTTAAACAGAGCTGATAAATAGAGGCACAACTAATTCAGAAATGACAAAGGTCAGGAAGGATCTTCTGGCAGAAGCTTGTCTCTGTAACAGGGTGTTATAAGGTCTACTGCATGTTTCTCTGAAATATGCTATTGGTTATTGTCTGCAGGACAACAGGACTCTTCCCTTTAGGGACATTTAGGGCCTTGGAAATAAAGCAGAGACAGAAAGTCTAAGTTTCTTTCAAAATCTAAATCTTTAATTTAACTTTAAATCTTTGAATCATAGTCATTCTCCATGTCCTAAAAGCTGCAGGGGGAAGGGTTCACCCACTTTAGAACAAATCCCAGCACAGTTGAGTTCCTTATAAATCTACACCATAATACCAACTGCTGCAAACTTGAATGGAGCTGTAAGGGTGAACACTGTATTAGGATACATCCCTTAATTCCACATAGAAAGAAACAATTTCAACTTTTGTACAACTCCATTAACAGAATTACTTCAACAGACAAGCTGAACTCGCATAGTTCACACTGAAATACTGTTTTGCCAAGGAAGTCTGTGTTTTAATCTTTAATTGCAAATGGAAAGGGAAGCTGAATTATTTGGCTTATGGTTTAATCTTTTTAGCCTTTTTATGTTTCATAACAATAATTAATTGGATGGCTCAGGACTGAAACTATTGACAGAGTGACTATGAATAACCTATTGACATACCTGTGAGACATTTAATTTATATTAGCCCATGGAAAAACAACAATTCTATTAAAACTACAGTGATGATGTACTTAATAGTCCATAGTTCTTTTTGCATAAAGCACACCACTTTTGAGGCCCAAATTATACCAATAAATTGTATTTTTTTACTGGATCTTGTGTTTTAGTACTTCATCTCTTACCCTTCAGACAAGCAGATGAGTATCTTGCCACAGTTAACAAGTATTTCTGTGATTCTAGATCATATCTGTCTGCTGTGCAGGACAGAGCTGTTGAGAAGGCCAATGCAACTAGACTAGCCCCTGCCTCCAAAGGAGCCTGTCATCTCCTTGCCAGGAGCACAGCCACATGGGCACCAATATTGGTTTTAGTAATGTTTTAATAGCTGTAGAAAGAATAAGAGGTGGTTCAGACAGGAAACTGATCTTTGCTCCTTTCCCTGAAGAACTGAAGTTGTGGGCAGAATTAACAGGACACCAACAAAGCAAGTGAAAACCCATATCTTCTCACATCTCTGTACAGTGCCTTGAACAATACTGCAGAAATACTTGTTGTCATCATACATTTATGGTTATGTCTATCCTAACAAACAGAAGCACCAACATTCTTCTGTCAATATTGGGAAGCACAGACCCTCATGTCGCAGGAACTTAGAAATGTGATGTCTGCCATAACTCCCTTCTTAAAACAGCCAACCCTGCCAGCAGGCCCAAGCACTGCAGCAAGAGGCAGAGACAGCTGTGCACAGAGAATCTGTTACTGTTGGTCAGGAGAGAGGAACAGGATACCCAGACCAACCTAGTTTTGTGATGCCTCTGTAGGCCACCTCACCAGCAGGGAATAACATAGCACAGAGCAACCTGAACATGAGACAAATCAATGTCATAGCTCTCTTTGTAATTCATTATTTGCTTCCAGTCCCATCAGCTTAATAATTTTGCTTAAGGAGTCAGAACTATAGAACAAAGTGGTTTCAGGACACCTGCTATGGGAAAAAAGGGTTCAGAGAACCATTTAAGAAGATATCAGGAGATGTATAAAGCACAATACTCAGACTGTTAAAACCAGATGATTAATTTTGTTAAGGCAGTCTTAGCAGACACTTGAATAAGGATGCCTGTTTCAGATTTGCTTCTGTAATTTGTACCGTGTTCATTCCTAAGGGCCACCTCAAACTATTCACCTATTTTCCCAATTAATTAAGATTCAATTTCAATTATCACACAACTAACCGGAAGTCTAGAATCAATATCATGCTTACATCTTTTAAGCCTTACTGCTATCAGATCATACATACACTGCCCTCATCACCCACATTACAGCTTTATGCTGCTTGTATACTGTCTTATGAGATGGCATCAGCAAAATACTGCTTAAAGCTTCTGCACTGGAAATGAACATACAACAGTATATGCTAAATAGTGAATACAAAAGGAAAATACCTGCCTTTATTTAGAATATCCATTTTATATAGCAAACATATTTAACATATCAGTTACCTGTGTGCTGAGGTAAACAAAGCTGATAAGAATATAAACATGCAGTGAGTCTGCAATCACATTGTCATGATTTACTCAACTGCTACCAGCAACTCAGGTGTGTGACTTGACCTGACCTGAGAGAACTAGACTCATTTTTACCTTTGCAATACAGGAACTTGAACAACATTCTCAAAGTGCTATGCTGAGATGATTTCATTATTGACAACGTTCTTCATTTGTTGCTCTGTGCAGATGTACAAAATCCAAAGATTTGTTACACCATATTTATGCATTTTCAGTATTAAAGGTATAATCTGTATCAGTGATGATTCATGTGACTGCTTTCAAAAGGTAGAAATGACAAAACCCACACAGTAATGCGAAAATATATTCAACAGAGTCTAATCAAAATATTCAGTATTTTTCGTCATCTGGCTTAATAAGAAGCTGTTTTGCTCAGGAAGCTCAAGAAGTTAACTCTGAAGTCTTGTTTATAACTATGCTGGCCTTTTCACAGTGTACAGCAGCAGAGTTGGAGGGGGTGTGATACTATCACAACCTTCTCTGGTAGTTTAACACTGTCTATCTCTCTATCTATCTATCTATCTACCTATCTAATGAAATACTGAGTATCACTATGTACAACTGAGGCTCAAAGCATCATCTAGCTGGAGATGGACAGAAATAAAAGACCACCAAGTAGCTACATGAAACCAACTGATTATACTTTGAAAATTTGTTATGACCCAGAGTACTTGGTCATTTCTAACCACACTGCAGTGTGGTTACAATATTTCTAGGAAAAAAAAATAAAAATCAGCAATTAGTATTTCTGAGCTGGCAAGGTCATTCTTGAATGCACTGATGTTGGATGCACTCGTTACTTACTAGAAGCACATCAAAGATGCAGTGGGATCCCCTTGGGATAAAATGAGTTGGAAAAACTGCCTGTTGTTGAGGGTTCTTGATCAATTCATATCCATCCCCCCCATCGCTAACCATCTGGAAACTCTTATCTAATTAAGTTTCTTTTCAGTTTTCCTCATTAATGAATGGACACAGTATGGAACCAAGGCAACTACGGTCAGAGGCATAGCTGCACTCTTACAAAAAGAGAGAACATAGAACAAATATTCAGTATGAGTAGGTATCTTAACGAAATTATACAGCTGCAGTGTAGCTAAAGAAGCAGCTATACACACCACACGGAAACTTATCTTACAGCTATTTTTACCTCTGCAGCTTGTGATGAACATTTCAGAATTAATTCCGAGACCTAAGCCAAAGAGCGCACCTAAATTCCTCACCAGTCCAGCAAATGGAGTTGTGTCAATGTTTATCCAGTCTGGGTTGGCACACCACTTCTTGGCCTTTGGAACAGACCATAGCAAGTCAATATCAAGAAGCTTGAGGACTAGATAAAAGCCAAGGGCAAAGATGAAAAGAAACAAGTTTGTCTTGATGTACATTCCCAAGCTTGCTGTCTGAATAGCAGATGTATGCTCAAATGCTTCTGCCACCAGAATGCCTGCAGATTAGAAACTCAGTGTTACAGGGAACAATTTATTTGTACTTTGAAGAAGCACTTTTTATAGTGCCCCTGTAGAACTTGGCTTTGGAAGGTATATATTTTCCATATAGATAAGTATAGATACACATACAATTTACAGTTCTGTAGTACAGTACAAAGCCTTTTTCCCCACACAAAAAAGCCAATTTGAAAAAAAAAAAGCAAGCAATTCAGTACCAAGCCCTGTATGACTTTGGTATGAGGCACTACTTAGGCTGTCATCTGGGAGGTGCAGTCAGGCCTATCAAAGATTTAAACTAGAACATTCCTTTTCCAAAAGAGTTCCTCACCCAAAGACTGGCCCCAGCAATGCAGAATTCAACACCAGTTCCAACACAAGCTTTGAGTGCTGAAGGAAAAGACACAGAACATCCTTCTTTCTTACTCATTTTATCCTGGTTATGAAAAGGGAGAGCTGGACTGCAGGCTCTTAGCCAGTGCTGCTGAGGCTGCTATGCATCCATAAAAGAGAATGGGAGCAGTCAATGCTCTGCTCAAGATCCTCCTCAAGATCAAATAAACACTAAAGAGATTGTTCATAGTTTGAACTCCCTAAATACCAATTTGAAACATATTTAAGTAACTCTGAAAAACATTCATTAGCTTCTTAAATCACCCTGGGAAGTCTGCACTGCTAATTTGCCTTTTTCTGTTTTGCTCCAAGCCTCTGGCCCCATGCTTGCCCACACTGCATACATGGTAGTTTATGCCTGGACACCATTTGAGGTGAACCAAACAGCTTCCCCCTAAGAGGGTCAGATAAAGATCAGATGCAGCCACACCAGCTGGAGCTAGTCTGTGGCAGTGTGCAGCATCAAATGGCACATGGTGAAGGGCTCTCTCCTTGTGTCAATTACAAAGACAGTAGATACCTCACAAATTTTACCATTAGTCTATCATCATCACATCCTTCTGGAGAGAGGAGAGCACCACTACAGCTGCAAGCTAAGCAGCACTACTAAAAAGCTCTTGCCATCTCTCATACTTTTGTTTTTTTCTCAGATTTTGCATACATGTTGAAAAGAAAAACCTAGCAGCATTACCAGCAAATACTCCAATAATGACTTGATGAGGGAAATGCGTTGCTATGAATACTCTTGAGATGCACACACTGATCTGGATAATCCAAAAAATACTCCAGAGGAATGACCATGTCAGTCTAAAAGGGAAAAATAAGACAAGATTTCACCTACTAATTTACACCAGGCCCTTTTCTGTCAGGCTCATATTTTTACCAAGCAGAGGGTGACAAGTAGAAAAGTTTATGATCAGGTGACTAAAAACCAGAAGCTGGTACTGAAACATTACCAAGAGCGTTTGCTCTTGCAGCCACATCTATGGCTGCAGGAAGACATCCCAGTAGTTTTAGTTCCAAGACACCACCATGGTTTTAGTGATAAAAGTCATGAATGGTGAGTTAAATTAGCATTAGTACCTTGAACGTATTTCTTATCATGAAGTCATACCTAAATGCAAAAGTTCAATTATTTGATGACAAAATTCATATCGTATGGGAACAACCTTGGGAAGGACAACCATCAAAGCAGTTTATAAGAGTTCCCCACAGGGTTGAACAAGAAGCTGCACTGACCTTCGCCAGCTTTATGCGCATTTGCTTTAAAATGGACCAAGGCAGCATCCATCAAAGCAGTAAATTTATGTATTAACCAAAAGAACCAACACATAAAGACAACAGAATTCAAAATTTTCAACACCGAAGACATGACACAACCTTTACTAGGAGCTAATAGAGACATCTTATGCAGTGACTGTTAATAAACACCAAGGTATACAAATGGCTAAATCCTCTTAATATTCTTTTTCTTCAGCTGAAGCAGACCATAATAAAGGTCTGGCTTGTTGTTTTGTGGTGGTTTGGTTTTAGGGTGGTGGTTGTTTCTTTTTTTGTGTGTGGGGGTGTTTTTTTGGTTGGTTGGTTGTTTTTTTTACAAGCTGGACAGAGCAGACTTTGAGTACTTGGTTAACATGAGTCCATTAAAACCAGAGCATAAACATAAAGAAACATCTGCATGAGTTAGAATAGCAGAGACACTGACCTGTGAAGGCTAACTGCTGATTTATCTTTCCATCTAACTGTGTAGCTAAGTGCTGAAGTGACCATTACATACCAGACACAAGAAGATCCCATGGCATGTCCGGATGGGCTTCCTAGTGAAAACAAAAAGGAAATATTTCCACAGCATTTGTGATATAGAAAATGTCTACTGGCAGTTCCTCAGGCACCTCATCATTCAGAAAGAGAATGGCTAGCAAAGACTTAAAGAATATCAACTACTTCTCAAAAGTTAATTTTTCAGAAGACTCATCCAAAAGGAATCCAGAGTATTTGTCTAAAATAAGTTGATAACAATTTAACCATCTTATACTGATGTCTTGATTGGAAAGTATTGTATTTTTCTTACTTAGCTTTGGATTGTGATTGTGCATTAAAATTGCATCTAGGGGTCTCTTAGGGCTTGTAAGATATAAGTTACATATGAGGACTGGATGAGATAGGTTTTGAAGGGGCTACCTCATAATTAGGGGTGCAACAGGATTTAGCTCTTTATAACATTCTAAATTAAATTACCAGTACAACTTCAGATGGCCCTTCCAAACTGCCTTTTGTCTGCTTTGTCAGTTAACCATGGCATTAACAACTGAGATTATGATCTGTGTCTCATTAGTAATATTACACATAATTAACATTTTAGGTAGTTTTGTAATCAATTTAGAACTGTATCTGAAGTGTGATGGAAGAATTGTGTCTTTATGCTTTACTTGGATTTATTTTACAAATTTTAAGGTAGTGTACAACCTCAAATAGCTTGGAAATATTATTAGTGCAACTGGCACGTGAAATGATGCTGTAACATACCAGAATAATGGCTGTATTCACAGTAGTCTATAACAGCAACACACTCTCTCAGAGATCAGTAGTGATTTCTTTTTAGTCCAGATATAACAATAGTTGTGTAATTTGTTTTAATCTAATGAATCAAATTTTAAAGTTTGCTGGGAACAATACAAAGCCATAGAGAAGTTCCTACAACCATGGAAATCACCAAAATACAAAGTATGCTGGCATGATGCAGGGGAAGAAATTCCTAAAATTACTTCTTTTCTCCTGTGCACCAGGGAAGAAGAAAAAAATAGACCATTGGAATCTGTCTATACCAGACTTACAGCTTGGCTTTCTGTGGAGACAAAAGAGAAGTAAGATGGACAGGGTTATTTCATGGGCAGAAGGAATGATTTTGTCTGAAGAATGTGTTATGATCCAGCACTATGTAGTAGCTTGCAAAGCAAAAGAAGATTTCATTGAAGCAGCAAAGCTGGAATGTTTAGGGAGAACAAGCACAATCATTCCTGGCTCCCTGCACTTATTTTCGGTACTCTGCTTGGCAGTATCTTTAGTAGTCAAGCTACCAACTATATTGTTCATTTCAGAACAGATGCTCACTTCTAAACCTCACAACAGAACAAACATCACCAATAAGGAAACCGTAATGATGTATATTGGCACTGGGAAAGCATTTCTGTTGTCGAGGAAAATGTAATCTAGGAAAAACACTTCACAGCTCATCCGCAAATTACTGACTAGAAGCAGCATCAACTCCAGTTTCAGGTTTATGTTCTCAAAAACCTTACAAATACCAGAGAAAAGATGGCTCTGGTTTTTTAGGTCAGTTCATTCCAGAAGTACAAACCAAACTCGGGTCCTACATTGCTTGCCACATAGTCATATATACAGTTCCTTCAGCTCTGCCTTTTGTTGAGCCGCAGAATTTGGGGTTAGCAGCATTTGGATATGCCCTTCTCACACCTGCAGCTGCTTCTTTAATCTTTTCATGTAAACTGCACATTTTAAAAGTGTGTGAAGTACAGTGTAGGCTCAGACACTGACTGTGTGCACCTAACAGCTGTGCTGACTGCATCTCCTCTTTTTAATGAGGGAAAGGTGCCTGAGATATTGTTGATGGTCAAGGGCAAATCTGGAGGTGGGAGAATATGTGGCCATTATAAGAAAATCAGGAATCAGTATGACAGTTGTACCCACTGGACAGAAACAGGAACGACTTGTTACTTCAAAAAGAAAATAATGGGAAAAAAAGTCTTTCTGGTTCAATGAATCAGAATGAAACACACTGGTTCCTTAGCCAGGGCTTGGAATTACATGGTTCTGAATGGGCTCAGTTCTGAAGGCTTTTGAAAATATCTGAAGGAATGTAATACTTAGGGTTAGGTCCCAAATAAATTCACTTGAAACAGACTGCAGATCAGGCATTGTGAAACCTGCCTGGTACGAGGGCTTAAGCTTCTAGTTCAGTATTACAATAGGATATAATGCAGGATACTGTTAACAAAATACAGCTCTGCAAATCCCTTAAGAGCTTGCAGCGGCACTCACGAGGCACTCAGCACATTCACTTCCACTGTTAATATTTTTTTGTAAAAGGAATTAAACTAAATTCAGTCAGCTGGCTCCAAGCAAGTTTACCTTATTTCATATTAGGCAGGGTTGCACAAGCTCATTTAACTTGAGCAACATTGCAGAGAAGACAATGAGATTAAAAAAGTGAAAAAACATCAAAAAAGGTGCACTTTTTTTTTTAAAAAGAATTCACCCCTCCCTGTATTTATACACATAAGTGTGTGTCTTCCATTCAGTGCCAGTGTCTGGTTCTGGGGAGAGGGGTTCCATTTCCACTTGTGATATATTACATGATTGATTGTTGACATCATTGTTATTTACTCGGAACACCTACTACCTCTTTATGGTTTGAATAACCATTGCAATAGTGCACAAGCCCTCAAACACAATGGCTCCCTCGTATGTTTTGGAACACTCTTAGGCAAAGTGGTATTTCTCTTCTCAAGCTGATGTCATTGGCACTACAACTGTTCCTAAAAATAATCTCTCAAAGCAGGCGACTCACTCGTTTTGAATCCATGATATAGGTTTTGTAATTCTTCTCTGATATGCTGGTTCATGCTAGTAGGGTTTACTTGAAAAGCAAAACTATCACATTGTATTTATTCCTTTTTCTTTTCCTGTGTTTTGCTGCTATTTTAGACATATGCTCCAAGATTTATATAAGTCACACCCTCTCCCCCCCAAAGCCACTATCTGTATTAAATGTGCCAATGTAATCTCAAATATTCCTTACCTGGTCCAGTTTCACACGTTATAGGAAACTGTTCAAGGCATGGGCTTGACTGATTGGGATAAATCATTGTTTCCTGCACCCACCAGTATGGGCGATGGCCAAATAAAATCCTGACCAAAAAAAAAAAAAGGCAGAAACACAGTAAAAATATTTGTATGTGAGAAGGCCTCAGTAAAGCACGATAAATACTCTTACAAGGAATACAAAGAGCTATATTGCCAAAATTACTCTGTAATAGTTCTATATGATGTTCTTATCAAAATGTAATTTCAAACATATGTTAAATATCTTCACTGTGAATTCCTGTTTTACAATTACAGGGCAAAGTCTACTAGTACATTATTTAAAGCAAGTTTTCTAAGCTTGAGTCACATATAGTAACCATCATTAAAAATACCATATTTTAAAATAAATCCAACTTCTTACCATTTAAATATGAGGTTGAACCAATCACCAATGACTGCCACCCATATCATTTTAGTACCAACCACTTGGTTGAGCTGAAACCAAAGAGGAAAATAAATTGAGAATATATTCCGGGGATCACCAATGTGTGACATGAAATTAAGCAAATCCTGGTAAGCCCTGTAGTCCCTCTGTAAATGCTGAATGATAAGCACGCCATTGCTATGAAGGAGATCCATCTTAATGGATTAAACTGTACTTGAAATAGTAAAGTTCCCTTAAACTTAGGTTTCTAGTGATGGAGAATAAGAACCATGGAGGGGAGCTATTAAAAAATGAGAGCAGGTGATTGACGTTGCCTTTATATTGTATCAGCACTGTGTACCCAGCCGTTCTTGGAACACGTGGCTCCCAAACGCCAG
The DNA here is from genome assembly GCF_012275295.1 of Melopsittacus undulatus. Lineage (NCBI taxonomy): Eukaryota > Metazoa > Chordata > Aves > Psittaciformes > Psittaculidae > Melopsittacus > Melopsittacus undulatus. Next base: position 43,284,079 of record NC_047534.1, read on the forward strand.
GAAAGCACATGCGTCTGTTAGCACTGGAAAGCTTTTCTGTTTGCAAATTCTAATTGGAGGAAGCTAAGTGAAGTACGTGCTGAGCAGCAGCAAATTGTGGGGAAAGTTTTGTAGAAACACAATGTGTAACTTACACAATCCTCTCTATGAACAGTTGGAACATGTTTGCTTGAATTTTCTCACAGTTCATTTCTCCACAGGATGGACATCAGTGATGTGTATACTTCATTAAGTGTTGCCTGTATAAATGGCAGAAAGAATACACAATTAATTGGTCTTTGCAGAACTGTCATCAAAGCTGTACTTTTCACTTCAAAATAGAATTTGGCTACCATGCTGTGACTAATACTTTGCACAACATATTTTCAGTCATGGAAAATAAAGCTAGCCGCCATACATCAAAAATGCTGTTGAGATCTAGATTCTTTTTTAAAGCAGCAATATTCTCAAGGCACTGAAAAACAATTGTTTCCTTTATACAAGAGACCACATTAATTCAGGGCAAAATGCAGATGAAGCTTAGTCTACAAGTCATCTCATTCAGTACTGTCATTCTTACATGCTGCTTACATGAGGCAAGTCATACATACCTCTGCTAGAAGGAGCTGAAGCCCAACCTCTTGCAGGCCTCCTTCTTGCTGCCCAGCCTGGCAGAAATTGACCTGCTATGCAAACCAGAGCAAGCCTGAGAGCAGATGATGAGTATTTCCCTGAAGCACTCCCAAGCGAAACACTTAGGTTCTCCAGGGCAAACAGCCAAAGGGCAACTAAGATGCTCCCAGATAGCAGGATTTTAAGCGTATACAGCAAGCAACATATTAGCACATGAGATTTATCAGTATTAGTACTAATAACTGTAGCATAAGAAAATCTTTTGTTAGTTTGTGAGGTGGCTACATGAAAATTCTTTTCCAGATAAGATTAAGTGGATACCAAGAGTCTGATGATACCATCATTTGGTATCATCAGAGCAGCAAGAAGAAAACTTCAGTTCTTTATCAGGCTCCAATATTCAGACATATTAATATCTTTTACTAAAGATTATCTATGTATATGCAACAATTAAAATCAGAAAAACAAAAGCAGCTGTATATGTGCACTGCTTTCTGCACGGCACTTAAACTATACAAGCTGTGGAGACAAAGACACAAACAACTGGTTTTGCTGAAGAGAGACTTAGCAGCTTAACCCAGCTTTATGATGTGTGGTCAGGGAAGTCACATGGAAACATTAAGCAGATTCAGCAAACAAGGCATGACAACTAAATGGACTTAGAAGACCTTTCTTCTGGACATAACCTCACATTTACTTCAGCTACTTGCATTTACTTTAGCTATCAATAGTCTGGTTTTAGAAACTTTTTAGCAGATTTTAATCCTATATATATTTATTGTTACCCACTGCACTGAGCCAGGTAGAAAACCTTACGAGTTAAAAAGTGATTTAAAATCATACGCACTGTTTCTGAAGAACTGCTACAACATTTTTGCATACATTGACTGAATTATTCACTGCCACTGGTATCGCTTGATTTCAAGGAAAACCCTTCGAACCCCAGAATTTCAGGATATTTCCACAATAATTTTTTCCTAGGTTTTTAGCTGCTAATATTTGGGGAGGTTTGTTTCTTGCTAACCAAAGCTGTATAGCTTATAGCACTGCAGGGTATCCAACAAGGGAACTGTCATATAAATAAACCCGATGGAATTTATTTTCTCTCTCACAGTTCTTTCACAAGAATGTACTTGTTTAGAAACATCTCTCAAGTAACTTTTTATACCATATTACTAGAAAAAAAAGTCCTTTTGCCACATTTTTTGTCTCCCTTAAAGATAAACAGGACTTAGAATAACAATTAAAAAAGAAAAAAAATTTAAAAAATCACTCTTTTGTGCATGTTTGGGTTTAGTATGCAAAAATGTGAAGAATCAGAGATTTTCTTCTGTTTATCTGTCTTGATTATAAAGAATAATTTGTATAAATGTCAAGTCAGTTGGTGGCCAAGTAAGTCATCTTCCAGTATGTAGTTAAAACAGCAACTGTAATGATGTTAAGTCTAAATAACTATTGTTTCATTAGGAAAAATATTTTGCAATAAATAAATTTCCATCAAGAGTCAATTTAATCTCCTCAGGAGAGTCTACCAAGTAATAAAATAGATCACTTTACAGTCTCGCTTTAATGCCACCATTGTTACTCAATAGTATCAGAAAAATTGCCTCTCTGACACAGGATGTGCAGAACCATCACAGGAACTTTTTGCATGTTTTTTTATTTATAAATACAAATCCACTCACCCACATTATCCCCTGGGATAGTGCAGCACCTGCTCAGGCTAAACTCTTTAGACAGAGCCACTCAGGCATACTTTGGTTCTCCAGAAACTTTGTTAATATAACCTGTGAACGTATGCCTTGGCAATGTTGCAGTGAAGTAACCTCTTCTAGTTTAAATGCTAAAGGCCTTCTACTACTGATTTTCTTTTTAAAGGTCTTGCTGATGATTAACTTTCTGCTTATATAGAAAGCACCTTAGACATGATGAAGACTAACAGCAAACATAAACAATCTCCAGTTTTCTCCTAAGTTATTTCTGTTTCAAAAGCTCCTATATCAACGTTAAGAAAGATGTTTAAAAAAACCCAACCAAATTCAAATCTACAAACAGAAAGCAGGAAGTTTTGTGAACAGGTAAAGAGGTTTCTGTGAGAGTAGGAGTTCAGGTGATACCCTCACTGTGGCTGGAAGCACAATGGATTGTGCTTCATCCAAGAGCCTGTCAGCAACTGATATGCAAGTCATCTCTTGTCCTGACTGCAATATTTCACAACCTATAAAAGTCTGAAACATTGAAGACCTTCCTAGCTCTAATAACCAAAGATGGCAAAATGTCTTGAAGTGTTATATTTAATAACTTCTTTAAAATAACAAAAAAGATATTTAATAACTTCTTTAAAATAACAAAAAAAAATACTTCCTCAAAAGGCTTCCACCCTCCCCCTTTTTATGAAAAGCATTGCGAAATGCTTCAGTAATACACTTAGTATTTCAAACTTACTTGTGATAATATATGCAATAAAATTATCTGCTGTATTTTGGAACACTGAATTGTGAGGAAAAAAAGTGCTCTGCACAAAATGGTCAGAATGTGCATACAATTAAGTTTCTAAATCAAAGCTTTGTTTTGATAATACAGAACCAAGGTTTGACCTTCATGTAATCAAATAAATTGTTGGCGCAAAGCAAAAACCTTTAAAACGCTACCTGTTCATTAAAATAAGGTTTTAATTAATTGGCATTTTCTTGATATATTTTCTTTCCCAAGACATACAAAACCAGAGACTATCCAAAACTTTATATATGCTTGATAAAAATGTAAGAACAAGAATCATGCTGTTGATCCACTGAAGGGAGGATAAACTGTTTACTGCTGCTTTACATCTACATATTAGAGCAAATATTACATAACAGGTATCAGATGTTGTTAAGCAAATGTTTGCAAGGGAAGGAAAAGCCATCAAAGCAAACAATTTCTAAAACACTGTTAATGGAGGCCTATGTACCGGGCCTAACTTTCTGGTACATTATGCTTAGTTAATTGAACAATAACATTAATTTCCACATCAGTGTTTCCATTGGCACTGGAGCAGCAACAAGGATTAAGCAGCAATTTAGTAAGTTCACAAGCACACTGTATACAGCAGCTGACAGCTATTTTCTTAGATATGATTATTTTCCAAATGGAATACTGAGAACATACATCTTAATTTTAGATTTAGGAAAAGAACCTTTCAAGAAGCTCTTTCTTTCTTTGTTTCTACATTTCATTCCCTCAAGCATTCCTCATTAGACCCAGGTGGCCCTAATTAAGGTCAAGGTTCTTTAGGGTTAGACTGACCAGTAGAGGTTTAGCAAAAACTAACCTGAAACAGCTGCTTTCTCTTGGTTCTTAAATCTTAATCTAATCCTCCTAGTTACTACGTTGTCATCATTCCTTGCTATAAAGTTCACTATGTAAATACAGGAAATTAACAAACTTTCTGTTTGCAATAGAGTAACTGCCACATCTTAATACTTGCTTATATTTGTGTGTGTCTGTATGTGTAAGCATAAATGAAAAAAGGACGTGGAACTGTTAGAACAAGTCCAGAGGAGGGCCACGAGGATGATCAGGGACTGGAGCACCTCCCATATGAAGACAGGCTGAGAAAGTTGGGGCTGTTCAGCCTGGAGAAGAGAAGGCTGCATGGAGACCTCATAGCAGCCTTCCAGTATCTGAAGGGGGCCTACACGGATGCTGCGGAGGGACTATTCATTAGGGACTGTAGTGATAGGACAAGGGGTAATGGGTTGAAACTTAAACAGCAGAGGTTTAGACTGGATATAAGGAAGAAATTCTTTACTGTTAGGGTGGTGAGGTACTGGAATGGGTTGCCCAGGGAGGTGGTGAATGCTCCATCCCTGGCAGTGTTCAAGACCAGGTTGGATGAAGCCTTGGGTGATATGGTTTAGTGTGAGGTGTCCCTGCCCATGGCAGGGGGGTTGGAACTAGATGATCTTGAGGTCCTTTCCAATCCTAACTATTCTATGATTCTATGATACAAACAACACATAGAATACAATCCTGACATGTTCACAGGAAAGTCACATCCAAGGAATTCCAGTTACTAGGAGTATGAATAGCTACTTTTTAGAAATCACAGGCAACCTAAAGTTCCAACAGTGAATAACAATTCTTCAAGCTCCATAAACTGCAAGCAGAAATGGAGTCTGGACCCACAAGGGCAACACTGCGTTTTTTTGTTTTTGTTCCTTTTCACTTAACATCATTGTTTATTGCCATTCTCTAATCGCTGAAATTAGCCTCATGCCAGCCTTAGTGCAGTGAGGTCAGAAACCTACCCAAAGAAGCTGCTGAGTCTGTTTATTAGCACCAATTTTGTGTTCCCTTAGCAGTTTCCACTGAAGCTGCAATAGCTCTCCAACCCTGAAATACAGTTCTCAGTTACCCCTTCACTCATCTCTGGAATAGCCCCATATGGACCCTGAGGTAGCAATAAAATAAAGCAACAAATCCTGGCTGGCAGTAGCCTGCCCTTAAGTTTGACTTCAGGTTAACTTTCACTCTGATGCTGTCATTGTACATCTCCGGACCCGAAGTTTAACTGAGTACCCTTGGGTTACAAAGACACACCTGAGGAGCTGGCACGTGCAAGAAAGGGGTATACGGTACAATTACAGTGTCTCCAGCAAAGCTTTTAGTACTAAAACCAGGGTAAATCACTATGGAAACGTCTTACATCCATGACCACCCTGTGGCTTGCTAACAGGAACTGGGGGGGGGGGGGGGGGGGGGGGGGGGAAATAAATGAGAACAAGTGCCTGGGCCAGAGTTACTGCAAGGTTAGGTGCTAGTGTTTCTAATTACAGACCGTCCCTAATCAGACCTAAAGGAGGATTTAAGCAGCATATGATCTGTGCCAGTTTAGGTCATGAGGCTGTATTTCTGTTTATGTACTATATTCACGACTAAGTTACCCAAAGTACGTTTCGGGAATAAATGTAACGTTGGAAACAAGTTCTAACTTCACAGGAACGTAAAGAAGCTAACCGGCTCCCCGGTTCAAGCCTGACTTAGTTCAGTACGGAACCGTAGACCGCACACACCGCGCCAGGCATTCCCCATCGACCGGCCTCGCTCCCCGCCGCGGCAACCAGCACAACCGCCACCCTCCAGCAGTCCCTGAAAACACGTCTTAATCCAAACAGGCACTTCCCAAGGGAAGGTGGCCGACTTACAGCGGCTTCGCCCTCGCAGCACCAGCACTGACCCCCACCGCAAACCCCAAACGGCTCCATAGCTGCGCCACACGCCCCTACTCATGATAGCAGCTCCGCCTCTCTTCAGAACGGACCGTTACCTCAGTAACGCCCCAACAACTCCCAATACACCTTGCGCCTCCAGCAGCCACTTAGGGCAACTGAACCAATCAGCAGCCCGCTTGTTGCCAGGCGGGCAGAAGCGGTGCCCAGTTAGGAAACAGCTATTGAGGAGGCGGGAAGATGTTGGAGGTTTAAAAGCTGATGGTTACGGTGGCCTTGGTGCTCCCCCGTTCGTGCCGCCCCGATCCTCAGGCAGGGCTCAGCTCAGCAGTCCACTGTCCTCCTGCAGCACAGGAGCGGCTGCTGCTGTTACCTCGTCGGACAGAGTAGGCGGTAAGCCCCGCGGGAGAACGGCGAAGGGGGGAGCACCCCTGTGGGGGTGAGGCGCGGCGCTGCCGGGGCCCGGAAGCGGCTGCCGGTACCGCGGCAATCCCGAACACAACGCAGTGCAGGGCCTTTTCTCGACACATCGCTGGTGGAGAAGCAGAAGAATCGCAGCTCTGCTGTTAACTGCTTATCGTAAAGGTAACAACAAAAACAACCTACGGGAAGAGGCCTTAACAACCTGAAGGGATAAAACCAGCCCTGAAGGTTTATCCTGTAACTGTAGTCTGCTGCGATTGGCTTGGGTGTTCTGGTACTGTATTTACTCACTGACGCGTTTGTTGTAGCACGATGGCCAATGTAAAGGGAGAAGATGAAATAGCTTTCTTCGAAAGAGAAATAGAAGAGTTTTGCACTGAATTACAAAGCATTGTGAGTGAACAAATCACTCAGAGTCGAGCGCTGAGAGATTCATGCAAGGAATTCATAAAAGCACTCTCAGGTAAGAAGGCTCTATGTTCCTCTTTTGCTTTTTTTCAAGTTATCATCGTACTTCTTCAGATAACTGAAATAATTTTTCATTGCAGAGAAATGGTCTGAGAAGCTGAAAGAAATGGACCTGATGATTGATAAAATTCAGGAGTATAGCAATGGTACTGTATAGTATTTGATTCATTGTGTCTAATATTTCTAAAACTAACTTAATACAGATTAATAATATACTTCCCATTTTAAAAGGAAACAAACAACTTCATAATAAAAGTAGAAGTAAAAGCAAACATATTTGGTTGGTTACAGGATGTAAATTGCAAGTCAAAAGCAATTTGTTGGAAAACTTCATTCCTGATGCAAATAAATAAAGGTCTGGTAGAAGTTTTCTGTATACTGGTCTTGGTGCCTATGTATTAAGAACAACCAAGTATCAGAACTTGTTGACTGCAATAGGAAAAACAAGTTAAATTGCTTAGTGAAGTTAAACATTGTGAGGGTTTTTTACACCTTTTCCATGTTGGTAATAGAATATAGTCTACTAGTGTAGGACTATTTGAATTTGTAGTTAAACCTCAGAATATTGGGTAAAAGTAATTGCAACTCTACTATCAGTGTTTCTGTTCCATGCTTTCTGTTACTTTGCCTATGTTCAGGATCCGCAATCCTCATACTTTAAAGATGTGTATAATGCTGGCACCAGAAACAAATTGCATCTGACTGAAATATCAGAGGAACCCACTACTCAGTACCTTCTCTTCTGAATAGCTTTCAGCTTTTATTTGATGCTTGTAGTATAATTATGGTGACTTCACTCTTCATCTGAGGTAGCATGCATTTAACTAGGTTTTATTCAAATAAGTAATCTCAAACTACATAATTGAGTACTAAATATCAGGGACCTAACTAAACTGTATAGGTTCATATTTACTTGCCTTCTTTCAGAGATGCTCCAGCTGAACCAATGCATATCGGAAAATGAAGGGCACTTGACAGAAATAAATTCTATGCTTAATCAAGAAAAGCAGCAAAACAAGGACTTGACTGACAGCATCCAACAGATTAAAGAACAGATGAAGAAGGAAAGTAAGCAAGCAAAGGATGAATACATTTTCTTGATTAGGAGAGAAATTATTTTCAGCACTTGTTCTTGATAGGTTTTTCTACTGTTTCAAACATTTTTTTAATGTGCTTGTTTCACATTTACTTTGGTATTTATGGTGGCTTTTAAAATTCTACCAATAGCTTCTAATCCCAAAAACATTGAAGAGAGAAAAAAACAACTATCCAAGTTGAAAACATTCTATGAAGAGAGGCTTGGACTGGAGATACGCAGAACGCACAGTAAGTTTCCATGTGCAACGATACAATATGTTTAATGTTGGATTGTGAAGAACATACTAGCTTAGACAACTGAAGAGTTGTCTTAGTCCAGGTATTACCACTGTCTCTCAAGTGGCAAAATAATAGTATGTTAAAATTCATTTGTCTTTCAAACAGACTCGGATTGCTTAACTTGTACATGTTCTACAAATATTAACTGAAATTGTAGCTTCACATCATGATTTTTTTTTAGTCATCATTGTGACTGTCCAGCAGAGGTTAATGATGTTTGTATTTGCTTTAGATGAACAATTACAGTTTATATTCAGACACATTGACCACAAAGATCCTGACAAACCATATGCGTGTACCTTTTCCATAAATGAACAAGGAGATTATGAAGGTATGTGAATTTTAATTATTTAAGCAGATTCTGATGTCCCTCTTTGGAAAAAAAAAGGGGGGGAGGGGAATGAAGTGCCATTCAGTTGTAGCCTATATCTTCCAATTTCTGAGTGATTTAATTTAGCAGTAGTAATAATTTTTAAAATGTAGCTTCTCTTGTTAGTGTGTATGAAAATACAACTGCTTCACTCCCCTCCAGTTGTGGAGTTGCTGTTTATTCTGTCAAGCAAAGCATGGGGGAGATGCACAGAGAAACAGATGTCAGTTGTAGTCTGTTGCTTCTTCCCTTAATGCTAAAGTGAGTGTTTATGCTGACAGGCATAGTTCAAGTTGGTTTAGAAGCCTAGAAGGCAGGAGGAACTGTTCCCTGTTAACTGAGGGGAGCCCTCACAGTTGTTTGACACAGGAGAAATATTAAAACTTGGAATCCACCATTTCCCCTCTGTAAGGGGGCCTTTTAGCTCTTAAAGCTGTTTTTGCAACATGGATCTTACTTCAGTTAGGTATAACAGTAGCAATAATTTCAGTACTGTGCTGAGTAGTGTCTAAACAAATACTACAGTTGCTTTGCTGTGCCCTGGACTTCATAGACTTCTGGTTTCATTAATTCAAGTCTAAACTGTGCTGAAGTTAAGTTTATCATATGCTGGGCTACACAGGTTTCCAATTTGCCTTCTTGCAGAGCAACAAAAATGTTTAGGAATGTGTTTAAGTTTTTGAGCAGACTGGATTACTGGGAATTGCTGTAACAATTCAAGCAGGAGCACAGCACTGGATGGGAGGCTTAGAAATGAAAAAATTTGTGTGGTGTTTGAGGCTTTGTCTGCTGAAAGAAAATGATTTAATGGGCTAATGAGAAAGCTAAAAAGTATAAAAATAAACTGCTCTTGTATTTCATAGGTGTGGAAAAACACTAATACAGGGTTTGTTTTTTTTTTTATTTTATAATAGTCTAATCTGTTGGAAATTCATGTTGTTTTAGTGACTTCCTGTAATCCTCCTCTGGACTGTATTGCAGAGCTCCAGCTCAAAGTGAGAGAAACTAACAATTTTTCTGTGATGGTTGCCAACATCAGGAAAGCTTTTGTGGCTTTATCTTGTAAACAGTCTACATGAAGCAAGTGTATAACTCTCTAGATGTACAGCACTCTTTTCTTCCTCTATTCTGAAAGTATGTAATGTGTCTAATTTCTCAATAAAAAAGTAATGAAAATGGTATTTTAGTCCACTATTATGGAGAGACATGTTGGATCATTCTTCAAATAACAGTATAGTTATTTGCTTAACTGAATGGCTCCAGTCATGTATATTTTGATCCAATAGCAAATAATGATGTAATTACCTCTTTTTAGCTAACCCAGGAAGACATTAAGAACTATTTTCTGTAATATGTGCATAAAAGCATCTTTCAGGTTTGCACATGGCTGGAATAGGCCTGAAACCTACCAAAATGATGCAGTGGAGCTCAGCCATTAGTGCAGTTACCTGTGTCACAGGTAACTAACTTAAATTTTACCATCTTGTACTCTCCAGTGTTATGGCTCATTCTCATGTATGTAAATCGTGGGGTTTTTTTTGTCTGTCAAACTATATATTTTACTGTCTATTCTTGTCTAGGTGCCTGTTTATGTTTTAGTAACAAAACCATTTGATGTACATACTATTCTTGAAAAAAACACCTAGCTGGGCAGAAGAGCTGGCCTGAAACTTCAACGGCAGCAGCAAAGTAACACTCATTACCAGCCTCAGCATGTTTTAGAATAGACTAGCATTTTCCTTTACTACATAAAGCATGTTGCAGTGACAGACTATTTATTATCATTGCAAATCTTAAGGTAAAATCTGACGTATAAAATATAGTAGTTACAAATAAATCCATGCTTCTTGAAGCTTACAAAGAAGAGTATTACTGCCACAGTACTCAGCTTTGACTAGAGCTATTCTTTTTCTATTTTCTTTTGTATAGGCTTTTCCTTTCCACAGAATATTTAAATAGATAACTGCAACATGAAATGAAACTCTTAAATTGATAATACTGCAGTTCAAATAAAATCTTACTAAATTCAATACTGAAAATTGTATTGAAGGAGAAGACCACTTACACTGGAAACTAATGATGTGAGGAGTTAAAAATATCCAACACACAGAAGACCCTGTGAAAAAGTATTTAAATCCTAACACTTTTTTAATTAAAATAACCCTTAAAATATTGAAACACACCCTGAATAACAAATACAAATACTCGGGCTTACTGCCATTTTGTTTTCTTGTTCATCCCAGACATGAGTCTTGGTTTATTGATTCTAACAAAATTACTGTGCCAAGACTGCTATGTACAGAACATAAAATATTTGACAACTACTGCATTGGAATTTACATTCCCAGGAAGTATTTTCTAGAAAAGATAGTGTGCCTGGTTGCAACTATTCTGTGCATATGCCAAAGGCAAGGAATAAAGTTTGAAATATTTCTTGTGCATAGTTTAAAAGTTTACAACTTCTTTTGGAATTTGAATAATAAACCTGCTTATGTTTGCTTATAGATGCAGCTCTTACTTCCTCTAAAACAGAGCCAGACATTCCAAAAAGCAGGTAATAGCTAAGATAGCAAAGAAAAGAAACAACTACTGTGTATGCTTATTATAAAATATGAAGTAAAACTGGCTTGTGACATCCTTAGCAGCATCTATGCTATCTTTGTCTTGAAAACCTTAAAACCTTTGTGCCCTTATTGAATGCACTTAGTGCTTATAGAATTTCACACATCTTGATTTGTGGCAATTTGGAATTTTCTATTTGTTGTGAAGCTGCATGATACAGTGATATCAAAGGACAACCAGGATAATACTCTATACTGACCTGACAGATAGATACAGTTATTGTGACCCCAGAGTACAGATTAGCAAACAAATACCAACTGCAATGCCCCAAAGAGCATATGGGAAAGCTCTGGCACAAAAAAGGAATATGCAGCTTAGGGATCATGACACAGCATCAACCAGCCCCCTCCAACTGGTGCTAGTGCTCTATCAGCAGGATCAGGTTTATCTTAAGGCAGTCATAGATTTTAGTGAAGGTCAGTAAAGGCTCTTCTTTTTTCATAAATCAGTTTATCCATTGAATATTGCTCTCCCTTTCGAACTGCTGATCTGTACTTGGGTCAAGCCTGAAATGTATGGGCCATCAACTAATGCTGCCCATACAGAAAACTGCTGTATTTACTGGTGCTCAGCACATTTGTCTTGAAACATAATGTAAAGAATTTTTTAAAAAAAGTTTGAATTTATTATATATTGGAAATACACTCTGAAATAACATTAATAATGTATGTATTAAGTGAATTTAGTCACAGTGCTGTTTGTATGCTAGCTAGAGTCCTTCTGGCTAACCAAACAGTTATTACATACCTACTCAACCAAGAGTGGAGGTGGCTAAGCTGAGTTTGTTGACATTTTTCCTAAACCCTGTTGGATGTTGCTTGATGTATTTTGAAAAGCAAACAAACAAGTATTGGCTACACTGGTGAAAATTAAGAAAGACATGGAACTTACGCTGTGCTTCTGTCATATTCCAATTGTGCTATGCTACTGTCTTCTCTAATGCTTCAATAAACTACAAATTTATTCAATACCTTGAAACTGTCTAAATTAGTGCTGTCATTGCAACACTCAAACCACTGTGAGCTCATTTGTGAATGATTTATAACTTTTTAAAAGCCCTGCTGAGCGCAGTATAACACATGCACACATAAATCACTTGGTCCCACAGGCAGATTACAGTACATTTTTTAACAATATGAATAAACTATACTAAATAATAATGGTAATATTCTTGCCTTTTTGAAAGTGATAGTTGCAATCCAATTACATCAGGTTTTACTGCTGAAACAGGACTGTATGTCTGAAGTACTGGGGGTAATGACTCATTGCCAGAGTCCATCTTTTTGTCCTTACTATTCTGCATCACTAACAATTATACACAAAAAACCCTTTGAATCTTGAGTTTAGAAACAAGTTGTTCCAGCAGAAGCAGAGGCAATAAAGCCTGAGTTCCTACAGATCTGTGGTTTTGTCCTTCAATGGTTCCAGTCTTTTCACTACAATATCCCAGCTCTTTAAAGTCTCCCTCATGGATGAGAAGCAGTGCCACTCCTGAGTTATGGGAGCATTGATTCGTGCTTCTCCCTTTTACCTGGATGATTTTTAGTAGACTGTAAGAACAGTGATAGCTCCAACACAGTCTCATTTTCAAATTTCAGCTGAGCAACAGGTTCAGAAGTTGTGAGGGAGACTGACAGACTACACTAAAAATAGTATTTAATCATAGAATGGTTTGGGTTGGAAGAGACCTTAAAGATCAATTAGTTCCAACCACGCAAGTGTGTAGTAGGTTTTTGTATGACCTATGTATATGTTAAGGTGGCTATGCACTGAAATGAACTGAAAGAAGATAACAATTAGTGTTAATTTGATTTCCTTCCTCTTCAGTCACAGCATGTTGAACAATGCTAATTGCTACTGACATACCTCATTTGTGACTGTTAAATGGGCAATTCTCTATATGGAAACATGTTCTTTGACTGACTTGCCTCAATGGATTCTTTTGCACTGGCTACTGGATCATGGGCTCAGTTCTTCACTCCCCAGTATCTTCTGCACCACAGCTCCAGCTGGACTAACTGGCTTGACAGAAATAGTACTGTTGAATGAAAATCAGGTATACATCAATATTGCTTTGAGTTAAAAGCGTGCTACACCTGTTACATTGATGGCATTTATCAGAAAGGATTCCAGGCATTTAAGAGCAGACTGCATGTGCTGACTTTTTGGCTAAGAAGGTAGACCTGATAAGTGGTGACCTCATAGGTGGTATATTGTCTAAGTTAAAGCACAATGCTTTCACGTACATGTTTACCTCATAGATTAAAAATAAAACATGCAAGTAACTAATAATTAATTTTCCAAATGAAGCTAATGAGACTGTCGTTGTTCAAGCCCAGCTGGCAACCCAGAACCATGCAGCTGCTTGCTCACTCCTCCCCTTCTTTCCCCCTGCTCCCAGAGGGATGGGGTGGAGAATTAAAAGAATGTAACTCCTGCTGGTTGAGATAAGAACAGTCCAGTAACTAAGGTATAACACAAATCACTGCTGCTACCACCAATAATAATAATGATAATGTATTTACAAGGGAAGAGAATACAGCCACTCACCACCCTCCAACTGATACCCAGCCCGAACCAAGCAGTGATCTGGCCCTTCTGGGTAACTGCCCCCAGTTTATATACTGGGCATGACATGCTGTGGTATGGAATAACCCTTTGGCTAGTTTGGGTCAGGTGTCCTGCTCTGCTTCCTCCCGGCTTCCCCTCCTCCCTGGCTGAGAATGAGACTCAGAAAGTCCTTGGTCACAGTAAACATTACTGAGCACCAACTGAAAACATTGGTGTTATCAGCGCTGTTCCCATGCTGAAAGTGAAAAGCACAGCACTGCACCAGCTACTAAGGAGAAAAATGACTGCTACTGCTGAACCCAGGACACTGACACAACCCCATTAATGGAAAAATAATGCATCAAATTGGTAATTGTATTCTTTTAACATTAGTCTTCAGTATCCTCATGACTTATTAGCCTGCATTTTTCTTTACTCAGTGCAAAGGCAGACAAGTCTTCTGATTGACAAAATCATGTTTCTGAAGGAAAGAGGGAAAACCTCTTTTGATATGCAATCTTCAATGCTCTCAACTGTAATTCTGCAGCAATTACCTGTCATTTTAGGCTCCAGCCTTCTCTAAGCAGCACCCATAATTCTGAAGTCTGCTTGGGACTGTGTTACAGTAGGGACCACTTTTACTAAGTGCTCTACTAATGGCATCACAATGAATCAGAATATGAAATTTACAGCCAATGCAACTTGTCATGCAATTTACATGAGAAAGCTGGTTTGCTTTCCTCAGCTGCTCCTGCTGAAGTTTCTCTCAACTGTCATGTCTCAACTGTATTATTTGGTGCAGAATAAGCATTAAAATTTTGCATCCAATCTTGCTTTTGATCATGCGTTAATCCCATCCTGGTGGCAGCTGATGTCATTGCTAGCAATCCATTTTTCCTCTCCTGAATCATGTAGTTTGCAGTTTATAGTAGCTACCTGTCAAATCTTACAGATGTAAGATTTCTCCCATGCAAAATAGCTTTGTGCTGGATACTTGGACTAGTTGCTAGAGTAACGTAGACCATCATAGCTTAACTATGAGAAATATCAATGATTCACATGCTCTTTGCTTGATGGAAGCTGTTTCTAGTCTGGACAGCAGTTCTGGCTCCTTTTTCCATCCACCCGGTCCAGGGGGTACCACAACTTGGGTCACCACTTCCTCAACACTGCTGAAGGACCAAACGTTGGACCTTTAAGCGATTTAGAATACTACTGTGCAAATCCTTTTCTGGAGCTAGCATATGGATTAGGTTGTCCCATAAAATAACAGCTACGGGCACTCATCTCACACAGAGATCGTTCAGTGAGAAACTGCATATAAAAATGAGATACACTAACATCTACTATGGCTGAATTAAGTTTAAACTAAAATTAGATAAGAGACTACACAAATATAACTGCAAAATAGCAAGCCTTTTTGGTAAAAAGCAGCTCTTTCAAGGATACTTTAGGAGAGCAACAGTAATTAAAATTGCTATTACTAGGAGTTAAAAGGGAAGGCTATCTTTAAAAGAAGCTCAAACACAGGACAGAAAGTTGCTAGTTAGGTTAATGCAGGAGGGAGCTGATGCAATTTTATTTACAGAAGGTTCACATTCCATCTTTGAATTTCAGAATGATTTTTTGATGTGAGGAGATTGCATAAAGTTGCCTAGTATAGCAAAAAATGCCATTGCCATGCAGGTGTACAAGAGCCTTGCTCAGTCCCATTTTGGAAAGTGTGAAAAATTACCTGTGTAGTATTTTCTACACTTCGCTTGAAGGTACAGTGCTGGTTTTCAGATGTTTAGGAAAGGGTATTAATTTGGGAATATAAATATATGTTGCCAGCAAGCAGCATTAAAAAGTACATTAGCTTTTCATCTAATTAGTGAACTATAGCACTAACATTATAACTTGATCATGCTGCTCTTGCAGGTAAAACTACAAGAATCAACTATGTTGCAATATCTATATTGCACTTTCTAGTGACTAAAAGCTGATGGTGCTGTGTCACATCTAAACAATTGTATTTGAAAGTCAGAACCTTACAAACACCTCAGTGTTGCACACAAGTCTGCATTCAAGCAATCCCTCTACAAGAACCATCAATGGCTTTGCAGACTCATGGCTGAAGATAGGTATAAAACACTTTTTTCTCAAGTGTTTTTTATCCTATAGTGACAAAGCTACCTTCTAAGGTACTAGCTGGAAGGTGTGAGAGCCTCCTGTGGGCACTGTTGTCTTCTACTGGCAAAGCTCTGCACAGATGAGCCTGGCATGGCACACACTTGGAGTACACCATTATTCTACCTAGTCAATGAATAGTTACCATTTTATCAATTTGCTTTTCACAGATAGGTTTTGGATTATTGGAATTCACTTTTCACAGAACTGTAATCTCTGGATTTTATAGTCTAGGAGGAAAGGCAGCAACTGGTGAGAAGTCTAGACATGGCATGTTTGCCCAGTGTGAATTCCAGCTTCACACCTGTTCTACATACCAAAGTACATTCAGCATCACCCATACTTTCTGTGTTCACATTCTAAAATTGCCCAGCATGAGAACTCTGTAGAAAACAGTCTACAACAACCATATGACAACCACCCTGCACTCTTCTATACCTGAGCACAAGTTGGCATTCTGCTCTGTGAAATCCACTGAAGAAGGTAAACCAATGACACAGGTGGACAGTGTAAAATCTGTCAAGGGACAAGACTAGCATCCTGCAGAACAGGGCACAAAGATGATCAAAAAACCCAGCAGAAATTATGGAAACAGCAACCCTCCACCCACACTAGCAGAGCCAGGACTAACAGTATGGAATGAGAATCCCTCCTACACAGTCCCAGCCTCTGTTCATCACAGCATGAGGAGCTACCATGCCATGTGGCAATTTGCCCATCTGGCACAGTTAAAACATTTGGATTCCTTCCACTCACCTTCTGTACCACAGTAGACTGTGCCATCACCTTTTAGCTCTTCTAAAGCAGCACAGACCACCTGTCATCATCTTCTAAGAACCACTGTGTTTCTTGTACAGAAGGACCTTAACAGACTTAAAGGCAGTACATCAAAAAATTCTTGCTGTTTCACATTATCCCAAGCCATCTTCTGTACACAGTGGTACATAAGTTGAGGGGTATATGCGGAATAGGAAGCAAAAGACATTACCACATAATTAAATCTCATCATGAATCTCTTCAATACAGAATTTAAATGCCATATTAAATGCACTACAAGCTTCTTATTATATATTATCATTGAGACATATTAATAACTACAGTAATTAGTTTTTTAAACATAATGCAAATGCCCAGGTTTACTTCTCTTCAGAACAAAACTTCAGCTGATGAGTGGAGATTCTTACATTACCAGTATTTGCTTTATGAGAACCGTTGCATCAATTTTCTGCTGAAGCTGTAGGAATGTTTTAATGCGTTCCATTTCTATGTGCTTCCTTCGTCATCTTTGAATGCTGCATCAGAGCCCAACTGACAGTTGTGTTTTGAAGGCTATACTTTGGCAAGTGTATGAGAGCAATTCCAGCTCAGTGCATTGCTACTCATGGATAGCTCATTGTTTAAAAAATACAAAGCAAAACCTGTATTCCTGTTCATAGTAATGAAAAACCATAGAATCCTATCATAATTAAGCAAGCTGATTTGGTCTATTCTAATAGAAGCAGTCTGAAAGATGCAGCTCTCTTGGCAAAATCAAGAGCTGCAGCTTTACTTAGGAGAACCACTACATAAGAGTGGCCCTTCTTCTCTTGCTTCCAGAAGTGGTTAATAGGTGCTGCTTTGCAGATGGATAGTTTACTAGAAACATCTAAATGAACATTTACTTATAAAAAACTCTGACCACTCTGTAACACCCACTGTTACAGTTTCATATAAGAAATAACACAAAATACTGCAGTGACTAATTCAGACATACTTGGATCTGTTCCAAAAGTGCTGGAGTCTGCAATGTGAATAACAATCTTTGAACTAAAGCGAAGGAATTTCACAAAAATAAGAAAACTGACACTACATTCCTAATACTTATGTTTATTATGAAAGTGTCTCCAAATAAAAATAGCCCACAATACTGATTAGTTCCAGAGTTTTCATGAGGAATCATTATTTTCTATATTTAAAAAAACCCAAACCAAACCAAACCGAGTTAAACACAAAATAACTCCCAAAGTTCTACACAACAGCTATACATGAAAGGACTTCTAGTTAGCATATCACTGTGTCTGGGACAGTTGAATTCCTACTCACTGCATTTCTGAAAGAGTTGCTCAAGCACAGGATTGTCATGAAAACACAGGTGAAATAGTGTCATCTGCCTCACTCTGACTTGCAACAGGCAGTCAACATGCACAGTATGGTATGAAAGCTCATGTAAAAAAGTTAAGACTGCAAGAAGCTGAAGCTCAACAGGAGCCAGAAAATGTGTTTCATTTCGCAGATCATTTTAGGTCATGTAAGACAATAATTTTTATCTTTTGTCTGACATGTGTAATCATTGACACAGCTCCAAAACATGTTTTTCCTCCAGGTTTTTTTTTCTGTAAAGCAATTTCAAAGACTGAGAGCTCTGTACAGACACAAACTCTGTGTTTTCATTGCAACTACAATCAGAAATCTTTACAATTTGAAGGTCATACACCTACAGCTCTTTTCCAAAATTCCATAAGTGCTTTTTAAAAAAGAAAAAAAGAAATTAATAAGGTTGTCTTACTGAAGTTCCCATTAGGTCCCTGTTCCAAATCAAACCAGTCAAAACAAGTAATACCAACTGGCTTTGATCTATGATTTAAAGGCAACTGTAGTTTGCAGAACAGTGCACTTAGGCCTAATAGGGTCTACATTACAGGAAGGGTAAAAAGTATTTGATAGCTCCTCTCGCACAAATGTCACAACAAGTAGACAATAAGAGACATACAAAAAAGAATTGTAGCAAAGAGATTAAAAAATACCAAAGCATCAACTGTAGAAAACAGTGGCAGCCCATATTTCTCTGAGAATACAGAAGGCTGCAATAATGAGAAGATGAATGAAACGGGCATTAGGCTTCCTACTAGAACACCCTGTAGAAAACACACATGGTGTCTAAATCAACCAGTGAATGATCATCACTGACATTTACTGCAGGGTAACAGCTTTCGCCCCTGTGTCCTGTTCAGAACCAGAAAGTGATTTTCACCTGAAACAGATTTAAGACAAGAATCACTTCACAGTAAGCAAAGCTTTAGTGCACCTACTTGGACCTCAGAAAAAGGATTTGGCATTGACGGTTGCACAGATTGGTCACAGGCTGAGACAGACACATATGAAACTGTTACACCTGTTCCAATTCTGCTGGAATAATTAAATAACACACAGAAAAAGCTACAAAACGGTAACAAGGAAAGAGCACAGGACACTTTGGTATTTTAGAACTAGCACTATTTAACATTGATCAAGATCCAAAAGACTCCAGTGTCCACCCTTGTTGTTTGATCACATATTCCTACCATTTTCTGCAATGTTTGTTTTTAGCTTTTTATGAAAAACAAAACAACAACAACCAAAAAAACACAACAAATAAACCACCAAACAAACCCCAAACCACCAAAACCTCACTTTTCGGTTGTTTTTTGATTTGTTTTGTTTTGTTGGTTTTGTTTTTTTTTGTGGTAGGGGATACAAAATATTCCAATATGGGAAATGCTAAACAAAGGGAGACTTGAATCTTACTTTATTCTGGGCTGGTTAGGGAGAGTTGAGAAATTCTTACTATTTACTAATAAACTCTACATATCATGTCTTACTTTTTCTACTTCAACATCTCAACCACTGTGTCATGTACTGTACTATAAAAAGGGAGCATAGAAGTTGAAGACAAATAGGTTATAGAATAAAACCCCTCATTTC
The DNA here is from genome assembly GCF_012275295.1 of Melopsittacus undulatus. Lineage (NCBI taxonomy): Eukaryota > Metazoa > Chordata > Aves > Psittaciformes > Psittaculidae > Melopsittacus > Melopsittacus undulatus. The sequence goes on from NC_047534.1 coordinate 43,303,600, forward strand.
TAAAATGACTAAAATGACAATTCTACAAAAGGTACAAACACACAGAACCTTTTAAGATCTTGCATTCAACATGAACCATCACAGTAATTTCAATCAATTGCCAGGAATACATGTAATTATCCTCTAAATACTTGATGGCCTCCAAAAGCACCTTGCGAAGCTCTTTAGAAAAGAAACAGATTCTACTGAAAAATGAAATAGTTGCATGACATTCTCTCTGCAGAGTGGAAGAAGATACTGAAAGTTTTGACATCTATTGGTTAAATCAATGAATCTAAACACACTGCCACTTATGATCACTAAAACACTTGGTCCTTCCCACTGGAAAAAAAAAAGTGTGATTTTTAATATTCATAAAAAACTCTGCAGCTTGAAAGTTTAATAAAGTTCTTAGTGCTTCCTTACTCTCATCCCATTTCCCCAAATGTGTTTGAATCTCCCATCCCACCTATTTTCCAGACATACCTGTATTAAGTTTATTCTAGGCTGCTAAGAATGGACTCCAAAAAGCCAGGTTTATAGGAGATAACTCACTGGGAGTCAGCTGAACCATGGCAACTGTAAACATGCTTTAGTGCATCATAAATGCAACTGAATTTAAACCTCAAAGAAAGTTTCAATCCAAGTTGCAAGCAAGGACACACTAAAAGCATATGTAACCAGGAATCGTAAATCATCTCAAGGGTTGTAGCCTTGACTGCACATCTGAATCAACACTATAGAGCACAGCTGGGGAGGACCAAGAGGTACCAAAGGTCTCCTGCCTTTTGCACACAGACTGTAATTGGGAACTGCTCTCTGCCCTGGTATAAACAACATGGTAGTACTATGTATTGTATGTTGTCTAAGTTGATACTTCAGAACAATATTCAATCCCCATGTAAGACAAAGTATTTTGCCAGAATGCCATTTTTGTAACCAGCTTTGCAGAAGGGAAATGGTCCGGTGGAAGTAGTAATTAACACCATGAAAGAGGTGTGTTTAAACTGCTATTCTCAATTACCCTCTTAGCAAGTCATATTTCAGAAATTATAATGTTCATCCACTAATATCCCAGGATAATTTTGGTTTAAAATCTTGGCATTATCCTGACAATTATTAAACAACTGTCACTTCAAAACTTTCCATGACAATCAGTGTATTTTCACATGTATAACCTGCCTTGCAGATAACTGTAAGAAATCAGAGGCCCAGGAGACAGATGAGAAAAAAACAGAGGCAGAGAAACTTTTGAGGGAGAAGATTTGAGCAAGATCCCCTTGTTCAATCAGATATATTCATATAAGCTATGCAACTGTTGAATTTCAAGTTTACCTGGCTTTTTCAAAAGATGCTCTGTAGGAAGTAAAACTGACAGCTCTGCTTCCATGATTTACAATTTCTCAATTTTTTATCTCAGTGTTTTATCTTTATCTCCACCTAAGTGGAGGTACATTTTTCATTCATGCCATTCTGCCCTTACTTTTAGCACATTTTTTAATAACACACAAGGTCCCTATGGATAATAGAGGTTTCAGTAATTTTCAAGTGTGACAAATCTCAGTTTTTCAAAAGAAAGAAGTGGAAACACAACTTTCTTCAATTGAGTTGTATAAAATAGAATGTTCAAACGTGTTTTATGGCATCAGAAACCATATGCATTTTTCTATTTGCATAGGTGGAAGGAATTAGAAAGATATCCTGTCTTAGAGTTCCAGCTGAACACAGCACTCCAATCCCTTTCTATATAGAAGACACATTAATGTTACATTTATTTCCTTCCTTTTTTTAATTTTTTTTTAATATATGTACAGTCTTTGGTCTGTAAGCACATTGGTTCTGTGTGCACATACACAATACTGTTGAACAGGAGGTTGCATAGAGTCTGTTACCCAAGAAACTCACCTACTTTTGGCACTGCTGTCACAAATCCCAGAAAAGCATCCCTCAAAATTTGCATGATCCTTAGCATCCTACATCAAACTTTGATCTAGAGACTGGAAGAAGTGTGTACATAATGTTTAAAAAGATATTTATTTTGGGTGTTAGTTTGTCTTCTTTGGGACACAGTTTGTAGATCTTGGATGAAAAAGGAGTGCAAAATTATTTTACAGACACCCTTATTTTATTTGTAGATGTGATGAAGTTCTGCTGAGTGTTCAGAGTTTGCTGTGATTTATGTTAAGTGAATTTTGCGCAAATTTCCATGCATTTAGAATAAACTACTTCTAGTAATGTATGACATTCTGCCTTCTCTCTCGTTACCTTACCAAGAAAGTGATGCAATTATAAGAACGATAGCTAGACTGAACTGTGTCCAAGGAAGCAATGAATGTGTCATCTGCTGGTTTTTCCATTACACCCCTGCTCTCATCCACCTGAACATGCAAGAACAGTTATAGAAGTGAGGTCTGGATCCACAATGGTGCACTTGAACAAACAACTTTCAACATGGAATCTCTGCAAAAAGACACTACTATCTGCAGAGGTCAAAAAATGCAAGGGAAAAGAAAAAAGAAAAAAAAGAAGAAAGTGAGAATGAGTTTATCCTAACTGTTGACATCAATGCTTTTGGGTATTTGCACAACAAATCAAGTCTACTTCTAATGCAATTAACCACCAAATTGAATTTTAAATTATGCTAAAATAATATCCTACAATTACCACAGTTTTTTTCCCCCAAATTGCTAATTGCCCACATTACCTACTATTTAATATATCAATCCAGTGTTTAAAAACTTTATGTTGGAGGAACGGCCACTGTGATTTGATAGGCAATTTCAATACCAGCACTTTTAAACACAAAGATAGCAAAAATATCTGAAGCAGATCTAGAATATATAAAGCTATGCTCTATCTTACTGTAAGTAACAAATCAAGCAACTATTACTTATAGCAGACTTGGCAAAAGCAACAGGGATGGACAGAAGAGATCTGAGTATAATGCTCTTCACTACTGAGAATCCCAAGAGATAAAGTTCGAGAATGGATATTCCCTTTTGTCCAGAAGTTCCCAAAAGAATACAAAACAAATAATATTTCAAAGACAGTACAAGTGAAAATAGTGCTCCCACTGTGTCAGTTACATACACATACAGCATGCCTACGTATACAGAATGGCGTGTTGTCTTCATTCACAAACAGGAAATATGGCAGTGCGCTATCAGAATGCTTTGATACTCCTAATTTTTTCTGATGCTGAGATATATGAAGAAACTGCATTCACAACTTATAATTTACTTCCAGTAGCAAACAGTTCTTTCTGTTCGTGCCTCATGATTGAACTCAAGTATTAATGCTCCTCTGAGCAAGTGCCACCAGTGAGATACCCGTTTGTCCCGTTGGCACCGCTGGTCCCATTAGTGGAGATAGTGCTGTGTTGGGTCTTTGAACGAGGTACTGTTTCTTCCTCATCTGAGCTTGACTCAATGTCACTTCGATCATCCTTTGCTACCTGTAGAATTTGTCAAAGAAGCAAGCAGTAGGTCATTGTAAGAAAACAACTGAGCTTTCTTGTTCAAGAGAATCTGGGAATTCAAACATTTTTTAATTTGAGCTTTGAAGACAATCTCAACTTTGATGCACTTCTCTGCCTTTGCCTGCCTGGACTCACTTCAAACACAGATGTCTGAACACACATATGGTATATGCAAAGGCAGAGTGAAAACTCTGCACTGGTGGACTGCAGGTAGTATGTATAAACCCCAACATCAATGGAAATAGGCCTAAAGTCTAAGCTACATGCAGCATTAAAGATGCAGCTTTCCATGCCTGCTTCTACCTGTTTCTATAGCTGACCTTCTAATTTGTTCAGAATTTGTTCACATCCATGCTGTGCCAGTTGCCACATTGGGCAATTACAACTGACTTCAGCAAATGGACGTAAAGGGTGCAAAACACACAGCAAGCCTTTTTCCCAAAGAAATCAAAACTCTTAAAGAACAGGGCCACTGAATGTATTTTTTTCTTACAGTAATCTTCCTCTACTCCTGAAAGCCCTCATGACAATTCTGCTCTCCAGCTCTCACCTCACAAATAGCCGTTTGCTTTGGGGTACCCAATGTATCCCTGCAATATTGTAACACCTGAGTGACACTGTTCTGCTTGAGAACAGAGAAAAAAGAAACACACAAGTTCCATATCTCTCCTAACAAATAGTTTTTAATGTCAATGTCTAGCAAGTCTGCAATTCTGACAATGTGAAACTAGATTTCAGCTGGAGATCAGAAATGTGATTCCATACTTACACAGCTTCAAGTAACAGATTACTTCAGTCTCTTTCATATAAAGTGACTTCAATATTAAAACTGTTGGGGATACATAAATACACTGAGAATTATATTTTTATCAAACAGAAGAGAATGGGCTGAGTACAGGGTACTGAGTGTCTGTGATCAACATGAGAGCAGACCAGATGATTGAAAAATTGTGTCATCTTAAATTCTCTTAATATATCAGATTCACTGCAATTCTTTGGCTAAGGTTCTGCCCTAAAGCCAAACTATCAGAAGATTTTATGCTGCAGCCACTTCTTTTAACTATGTGATCTGCCCTCCTTACTTTTAAAATGCAGCAACACACCAGGGTCTTTGGACCTAAAACCTGGTAAGAATGCAACACATCTTGCAGTACTTTGTTCTCTTTGTTTATCCTCAAAAGAACCCACTGGACTAATTTCTACAGGAGTCTAGAAAATACATATCTAGGTTTATAAAACTCTTAAGCATAACAGTGAGTAAGGAACAGATGATCAGGATTAGTTAACAATTTAATGATAATTGATTTATCAGCTGAGCTGTTCCAGAGGTGGATACTAGTAATACAAAAATAAAACAATAACTTAGGATGAAGATCTACTGTAAATTATTTGTAATGTGTTGAGAAAACACTGCTTATTTTACTGCAGGAATGAAAAGAATGGGGCTACAAGTGAGGAAGTAAGATCTGAAGGAAGAATCTTCAGTGTATATGTTATACATCTGCATCTTTAACCTGGTCACTGTCCTATTCTGAGTGTCATACTGCTTTTGTACAACCTAAATTTTCTCCTCTGCAATTGTTTGAACTACAAAGTAGAGGACTTATGCTCTGAAGTATGCTTCCTGCATGGTGACAGAGCAGCTGCTTCTGACATACCTGTGTAAAAAGATTTGTAACATAATAGCACCCAAATGCTACAGATAAAATGGGTTTGAATGGTATTGGGCAACACATACCCAAGAAGTAAAAATGGACTTTTAAGACAGCCTTAATTTAAATATTTAAGTACAAAATTGGATAAAAATACCAAGCAGAAACCACAAATTAAAAACAAAAAATCAACAAACCACAAACACCAGTATTGAACAGAATAAATTTTTAACATAGTAAATTTAAAGAAACTTACATGCAAGGGGTTCCACTTCCCAGCCTTCCAGCACAGCACAAGGGAAAGGATAAACAAGCAGAGTAAGAGAGAGTATGAAGCACCCTTTGAAGTCACTGGTGTAATTCAGACAGGACAGCTGAGGCTAATAATCGCTAAAAGCAGAGGAGACTGAAGTATGGCTTCCAGGCAAAATACAGTTCATGAATGCACTGTCTTCCATACAGAGTGAGTGGCAGACTCTGGGCTCCGTCCAACGCAAGGCTGAGCTCTCCAGTACATTCATAGAAAGCAGTTTTCTGCAGAACAATCCCATTCACTTCAGGGGTGGTCACATGTCTAAAACATCTACTCATGCACTCTACTCTTTAAGGACAAAATGCCCTACACTTCACATGATCTGTAAGTGTTAGTGCTACCATCTAACTGTGAGTGTCATATCTGCATGGCAACTGTAGTGGTGCTAGCATTTCTGTGAATTATATCTTCCTGACAAATGTAACAATGGCAGCAAGACACTAAATTTTATCCCAGTCTTTCTGTAGGACTCTTAGAAAAAAACACATGTAGCCCTTCACAGAACCTCCTTAACACCAAAAGCCCAAAGAGGCTGTGATTTGTAACTGTGCCACCAGCAAAGGCAGCAGGTTTTCAACTTGTATTAGTATTACTATCACTACCAGCTGGAAAATGAACACTTTGCTAACAACTATTATAAAGAATAAAGCCAGAACTGGCAGCCCCAAGAAAGCAGCTTGCCTGGGTTTGGTTTTTGTTTCTTTTTCTTTCTTTAATCCAATTTCCCTAATATAATTTGGTTCAGTGTACCAGATTCTAAAGGAGAAGTGTGGAAGCACATAAAATACAATCACTATAAAAGGTATAATCTTGCTAGAAGTGGAATAAAGTTACCATGAAAGGAAAGAAGAGTTCACATAAAACAACATGTATCTTCAGCAATGTGTTATGGATTAGAAAGAAAAAGTAACCACAGTGAGTAACCCTGTATTGGTATTGAAAACATTAAAATCCTAAACGTGAAATAGAACCATTCTGTCTTACCTTGCCCTTTGATATAGCTTTGTAGGCTGCCTTTATGATTAGGTAAGACCAAAAACAATGCAGAATTTGAAGAATCACAAGCAGCACATTGAAGACCCACAAGGCAGGAAAATTGCCCAGAGCTTCATACAGTTCAAACAATGTTGTGTTTAATATCCTAGAACAGAAAGGGACAGAAAAACAGTAACGCTTTCCTTAAGCCAACAACCTAAAAGAACCCCTTTTAAAATCAAGATAAGTACTTGATTAGACAGGATCCACAAAGACAGTTTGTTCTCAGAGTGACTTGGACTGAATTTCATGGGTGTCTCCAGAGAGAAACAACATAAAAATATTGCTTACAGTGTTTAACTTAATTTTGCACACCTCAGAACGATCCTCAGAGTGCTTGCATCAGAACCCCTCTCTCCCAAACCCAACCTCAAAGCTGATGGGTTTGTTTTAGTGTACACAGGTATGGATGTCTTTGCCCTCTTGGTATCAACAATTTGAGTGATGTGCTGTGTGGAACTGAAAACAGTCTGAGACTGCTGTTCAACTGAAGTGAAACTTCATCGGCATGTGAAACAAAGGCACATGTGTGTCAGGATTCAGCCTTCTGCAGGATTTTCTAACAATGGGGGACTTTGGCTGAGTATCCCCACATAAATGCTCAGCACCAACAGGAATTCAAAGTCAAAATAATCAACTGGTAGAGTTAGTGAACCCTGGTTACATGGAGTAACCACTGAAGTATTGGATAGCTCTGGTGACCATTTGTTCTGGGTTCAGCAGCAGCAGTCATTTTTCTCCTTCTTAGTAGCTGGTGCAGTGCTGTGCTTTTCACTTTCAGCATGGGAACAGCACTGATAACACTGATGTTTTCAGCTGGTGCTCAGTAATGTTTACTGTGACCAAGGACTTTCTGAGTCTCATGCTCTACCAGGAAGGAGGGGAAGCCAGGAGGAAGCAGAGACAGGACACCTGACCCAAACTAGCCAAAGGGTTATTCCATACCACAGCATGTCATGCCCAGTATATAAACTGGGGGCAGTTACCCAGAAGGGCCAGATCACTACTCGGTTTGGGCTGGGTATCAGTTGGAGGGTGGTGAGTGGTTGTATTCTCTTCCCTTGTATTTCCCTTATCATTATTATTACTATTATTATTATTATATTACCTTAGTTACTGGATTGTTCTTATCTCAACCTGCAGGAGTTACATTCTTTTGATTCTCCTCCCCATCCCTCCGGGAGCAGGGGAGAAGGGGGGGATTGAGTGAGCAGCTGTGTGGTTCTGGGTTGCTTAAACCATGACGCCATTTTTTGCACTAAATCCAATTTTCACACCATTTAGGTACAAGCAAGAGCAAGGTTTAACAGTAATATAAAGAACAGGTAGACAACAGAGATACATGGCGGTAGCAAGGTGTGAGAGACCTTATTGTGGCCTTTCAATACTTAAAGGATGCTTATAAGAAAGATGAGAAAAATCTTTTTAATAGGGCCTGTTGCAACAGAACAGTGGGTAATAGCTTTAGGATAAGATGAGGGATCTAGTGGTGTAACACTGGAACAGGTTGCCCAGAGAGATGATAGATGCCTCATCCCTGGAAACATTCAAGGTCAGGTTGGACAGAGCTCTGAGGAACCTGATCTGGTGGAAGGTATCTCCACCTGTGGTGAGGGGAATGGAACAGGATGATCTTAAGACGTCCTTTCTGACCCAAACTATTCTGTGATTCTATGAAATTCTGGCAGTTCCAGACATTTGAACCAAGTTTTTGAGAAACAACATTTCAGATGCAGGCAGTAACAGTGATGTTGCAATATGACTTCTGAAGCTTGTGAATACAACATTTATTAACTATTCCAATTCTAATTAGCCCAAAGACTTTGCCATATTGGATGATTTCAATCTGAACCTCAGCAAACAGCCATTTTGTGGACAACAGTTGAAACAATGTTATTTTTGGAAACAAATAATGATCTATGAGTGCCTATTATTTGGGAAGAGAGAAAGAAGGCACTATAAGGATTTATCAACCTCCAACCATTTTCCCTGCTGGTGTAAATATGCATTATAAAGTCCATTGGCTTTATGTTTTCTTTTTTAAATTAACTATCAACCGCTAGCCACTAGATGGCACGTTTAATCAAGCAAACGACTGTACAGCTCTTGGGCTGCACCAGCTTTGTCTGAAGGCAGGAGATGTAACTGAGGTCCTTCAAGGGCTTCAGAAAGCACAGCCCTCATTTGAAAAGTTAAGAGATATTTGGCTCAGCTTCTCGATGAGCAAACACATTCCCCACAATCCTTTCCAAGAACATAAAAATCAGCTCAAGTAGTATTAATAAGAAGTATTTGCAGACAGCAAACCTAGAACACAACATTTAGTGGTAATGATTTATATGTATGAACAGCACTGGTAAAAAATCAGTTACTGCTCATGCACCAGCCTTAATACTTGTAGGACATTTCATAATAAATTTTCTACATTTTATTTTTGCCTTCCTACACTAAACTGCATGTTTGCTCTGTAATTTACTGCAAAGTAGATGTTTTATAACCTTACTACATGGCAGTGTTTTTACACTGTCTTCTGCTTAATGGAGTGAACATTAGAAAAACAAACTGTTTTCCAGTTTGCAAAAACTCCATCCCAGCTATAACTCTTCAGTCTCAGCTTTGTGTAATTTGTTCTGCCAATGGTAACTCTACATGGCACAGCAATATCCCAGCTTATAATTCAAGGAGATGCTCTCATGCATATCAAAACACAGCTGCCATTAGCACTGTTTTACTTCACCAGTTCCTATTTCAGTTCTAACCACTATAACAAATTCAAACTTGAAATCAACAACCCCTGTGTGTAAAGCTACCATTGTTTATATACAAAACCTGCTTTTTTTTACATGTAAAATTTTATATGCTTCAGAATTGTAAATGCAGTTTTTACAGGTTTCTATTTATATTTGTATTTTCACTCAACCAAAATGACCTCTGGGGACTTCCATAGCAGTCAAGTTAAAACAGCAGCCTTAGAGACGCAGATGGTCTGTTCCCGCAGAAGTCTAAAATATCAGGAAGACAGCAAGGCCAAAAACAGTGCTTCTGGATCCAAAAGCAGCTTCATCATGTAAATAAGTCATCTACTATGTATTAGATATGGGAAATAAGCCTTCAGTGAAAAAGCAGATCTCTTTCTAACCTGCTCATGCCTGGCAAACTAATGGCAGGACTGGAACTCTCCATTAAAGCTGCATAAAGATCCCAGTAATTGCTCAGCATTCCTAACAGGGGTCAGTGACATGATGTGCAGAGTAGGAGTGCAGATGGAGCTAAGGCTATGTCTAAGCACATAGGGCTGAGCAGAAACTGAATGAAAAATACAGAAAACTATAAAAAATGGAGGAAAGTAAATAATCTTTCTCTCTCTGAATACATCAATTGCTTCATGTCAAGTCTGAAATGGGGGGAAAAATCCTAAGGTTAGTAGGCAGAATACAGACAGAAATTCTTACAGAGATGGAGGAACGGAAGGAGGCAAGCAAGGTTAAACAACTTTTCACCAATTCCACTGCTGAAAGGATCTGACAGAAGCATTTTAACCAACTACACAAATAACAGACTGGAAAAAGCAGCATGAGAGTGGATTACATGAAAAGAAAGTGTGTATATGATGTATATGCAAACAAATCTTAGGTGCAGATACTCAAAAAGGTAATCAGGCACTTAAATCTGCAAATGTGCTTGTTGGAACTTTTCAAAGGTCTCCAGTGGTTAAATCCCAGCTTTTCATAATGAATGGTGGAAACTGACTCTTGGCTATCTGAGTTGAAACAGCTGGACTTGATCTCACAGGTAGAAATTACTGCAAGCCTCAAGTGCTCTACCTCTCTGAGCACTGGTCAGCATTTCTTAGGTCTCTACTATTTGAAACAAAATGTTAGCTTCTGGTTTTGAAAATAGGTTCTGGACTGTAGCAATTATTCTGAGGTCCTGAGAAATTTTGGTATCTGGACAAAACTATATAATCTCATGGAAAGTATTCTTCCCTTGTTAAATGCATCCCAAGAAGGGTCATGTATCTGGCCACACAAAGATCTGTTTAGTATCCTGAATTAAGTAGTGTGGTTGATGAAGGCAAATAAAAAGAAATTCACCACTTAAGATCCAATCTACTCTTAGAGGACTGTGGGGTAGACTTTCAGGAATGCTGCCACGATGTCTGAGCCACTGGGAGAGGTAATTGTGTACTTACTTTACTGCAGCTGTAATTGAACACTCAGAATAAAATTAGCACATTTTCAGCAACTACTAGACAATCAGCTGCATCACACCAACAATAAAGAGGGTTTTTTTTTTCTCTACTGTCTAAATATCTAGCGAGAAAAGCAGTACTTGGAAGGCTATCAGCAACAGGCCCATACAGTGACTCAGGTAAGATTACATTCCTTTCTCTCAATTTAGCTGGCACAACTCCAGGCTCTTGGATAACAGTTACTAATTCTGGGCAAGTTGATCACTTGTCTTCCACCAGGGATGGAGGGAGAAAAGACAGATGAAGAGAGATAAGAGAGAGGGATGGTGGAAGAATAAAATGCTTATTTACATTTGTTTGAGCATTGCCAAAAATGTGTTGTGTTTGCTTCAGAAAGGACCCCGAGAAGAGTGAAAGGAGGTGAGAAAGAAGGCCATGTGGAAAGAGTAGGCAATCTTCCAGATAGGAAGGAAATTCATTATAAACTCTGCAGAATGAAGCATAGCAGGGTGATGGCACTATCATCACATTCAATGAGAGCAGAAATTGCGCAGCTGAAATGAACTACTGCAAGTTGCCTTAACTTCTGCAGCACTGTGCAGTGACCAACATACTATGCATGCAACATGCTGAATGAAAGGCATGTTGTTACCACAGTGCAATAGTCGGAAGTCTCAAAGTATAACCAAGGACAACAAAACATGATACTAGTATGCCTAACTAATTCAGAATAAATGTCTTTATCTCTTTTACCAAGTGTATATTAGACAACAATATTCTATACTGCACCCTAACCAGCTACACTGGAACATCCTTCCATACTGCAAAGAGATAATTACATCTAGGTGGGAATTAATAAAATTCAGATCCTGTTTTGTGCAAGCAATCTGACAATACTACTGACAGCAGTGCTTTAAAGTTTCTGTTTCCTTGAAATTTTGCTTTAAAAAATAAACAATTGCACTTCCTTCTGCCCCAAAACATAGTAGTTTGTTTTCTGTTATACGTGGTAGAAAATGACCAAAATCAGGGAATGGATAGTTAGGAGTTCTGAATTCTGGATTTAGTTGTTTCATTAACTTACTATGTGATCCAAAAAAAATCCAAATTTCTCTCCATAGTTCAGTTTTTGTTAAAGATGGGAATAAGGCATTGGTATATCTCATCTGTCACACAGAGATGCTGGGAGAATTAATTCATTACCTTGTTTATAAAACACCTTGAGCTACTTGCTTAAAAGATGCCATAAAACTGACAGGTAGAAAAAAATACCACTGAGATTCACAGATAAATGAAGAGGCAGTGAAGTGTGAAAGCACACATATGTGCACATGTTGATCGCCCGTAGGATGATAAATCAGCTACATTTCATCGCTAGTCAAGATTTATCCCTGGGATTTAGACTTGACTGGAATCTAAGAAGACTCCATATCCCAGGCTGTCCTAGTTACTTACAGTGACAATGCTGAGCTAACTTTACACAACAGGTGACCTGCTACACAAATGTTTCTGCATAAGAGACTTCAGATGAGTTACCCAACTTTTACCTGAGAGGAGTACAAGATGATATCCAAGAGTCATTAAATCAATGAAACCTTGGTTTACTTCAGTTGCATGTCCTGGAGCCCTCAAGCTGCAGCACAGCTAAATATTTAATTATAGCAAATCCAGTACCCAAAGGGCTGTACTACCAACTTTGCTCCTCTTCTGAGTTTCAGTCCAGCCAGCTGCTGTGTCTATATCACTATTCCGCTCTGAACAGATGCTTTGTTCTTGCTGAGTGGAATAACAAGCTGGTTACCCTTTTCAGATCCTGCTGTCTCTTAGGTTTTCAGTATCCCAGAGCAGGATGCTTGCTACTAATCAGTGCACGGCAAATACAATGGCAGCAGCAGAGACCCAGTGTGAACTGAGAAGAATCAGATGAACTGCATCAATGAAAAGGGAAAGAAGGATAGGGAGGCAAGAGAGATGAACTTTTAAAGCTGATTCCTCTAATTTTTTGATTGGTGATACTCATTTCCCTCTTCTTTTAGACAGCTGAGGAATGACTGCCACAAAATGCAGCAACAGGAAAGATAAACTCTCACGTCAGCATTCAGAACAACATTAAACCTACGCACTTCAATTTTGTCAGTGAGCTCAGCCATCATGTGGAGTTCTCACTCATACCAGCCCCACATCAGAGGGTTTCCTGACATGATGCTAACACAAGCTCAGCTGTTGGAAAGATGGGTGGCTCCTGTCCTAATACTAATCAGGAACAATACCTCTTTACAGAAATCATAGCCCTGCCACTGAGATTGTGTTATTTTAAGCCCTGTGTAGATCAATAGGCTTTCCAATTACTTAACTAAAATGATGGAACAGGCAGGAAATTATTCATAGAATCATAGTATAGTTAGGATTGGAAAGGACCTCAAGATCATCTAGTTCCAACCCCCCTGCCATGGGCAGGGACACCTCACACTAAACCATATCACCCAAGGCTTCATCCAACCTGGTCTTGAACACTGCCAGGGATGGAGCATTCACAATCTCCCTGGGCAACCCATTCCAGTACCTCACCACCCTAACAGTAAAGAATTTCTTCCTTATATCAAGTCTAAACCTTTGCTGTTTAAGTTTCAACCCATTACCCCTTGTCCTATCACTACAGTCCCTAATGAATAGTCCCTCTGCAGCATCCCTGTAGGCCCCCTTCAGATACTAGAAGGCTGCTATGAGGTCTCTATGCAGCCTTCTCTTCTCCAGGCTGAACAGCCCCAACTTCATGTTTGATGTACTGTAAAAGAAACCATTCTGATCAACCTGTCACTGTCTTGGTTTCAGCTGTGCTTTTCACTCAGTTCTTTCTCATCAATGGCTACTGCCCATTAACTGATTTTGCAGCCACTGGCACATGAATAATAGTATTTCCACTCTTGTGGATAGGAAAAAACATGAATACAAGGTCAGAGACACCTTCACAATCTAAGCTCAAATCTCAAGAGAGCCTTTCAATAGACATTAGGATGTGAATAGAATTCTAATTTCCTAGCAGAATGTAATTATACTCAGCAAAATGTTGTACCAGTAATGTGTCCTGGCAAAATGCTTGTGTAAAGGCCTGTGGTCATAACACACAGGCACAGAGATACTATGTTATGCTAAGAATGGCACTTCCAAATCAGAAAATCTCCAGGCACACATAAAACTTTAATATGAGCAACAGAGAGTATCAAGATCCATTTGCCTAGAGTTCATGTTCCAAATAGGAAAGGCATTTGTTGTAAAACTGCAGGAGGCCAGTTTCCAATCTTTGCAAAACAGGGTATCAGAGAACAAAAAATCCTCCCCCCTGCCTCTTTCTATTGACTACAAAAAAGTACTGTACCTTTGTTCAAGGAGTATTTCTTCCCTTTGCCCTTTGCTTTTGGAGCACACACTAACACACTGCCTTATGTTTAGTTATATGCCATGGCAAACATTTCAAGGGAAAAAAGATTACCCAGACTTTCTGTAAATGCAGGAACTAAACAGAACTACTTCAAAAGCCCACAAAACACACAACAGCTGCAGCCAGTTCTCTGCCAGGTACCCACTGTCTTTCAGGTGGCTTACATCCCATCAATAGCAGGTGTATCACACATTGGATTCATTGGTCTAGCCCTGAGAATTGCCCCTCTCTACAGTAATGGAATAATTTTAAACCCCACAAAAATCACATTGCTTAGGAAAATGTGGTGGGTCAGTGTCTGCCAAGGACTCACCTTTCAAACAAATGACTTAAGTATTATGGTCCAGTTGTAGAAGAAATGCCAAAAAATGTGGATGGAGAGGAAAAATACCCACCACTAAAAACCTTTGTCTCCACAAGCATCATAAAAATTTCCTTCACACCAAAGTCTGGGAAATCAGCCTTAAACAGTTTTCAGTGTAATCCAGTGTACTTAGTAATGATCTCTGTTTTCATAGCTATAATAATGATCTCTATTTTTGTAGCTACTATGGGTCAAACTCTGCCATCACACAACACGATGAAACCAATGGAATGTGCTTGCTTACATGGTTGCTGGATTTCTTCCATAGTACAATGACCTCCTCGTAGCTGAGCACTAATGAGACCATAGCTGCATCACAGCTGTTGATTATGGTGTTCAAAAGCTATTTACTATTTCAAGCTGGTAAGTTAACTATCATACTCCCATGCTTTTATACAGCTATAATTTTTATGTCCCACATACATCAGCAGCTTGCAGGGAACCAGTTCCTCTTTTGTATCAACTCTGTAGCACCAGAGAGTATGCTCCACTAGCAGCAAATGCTGGTGCTACAGATACAGCCTCTAAGAGAAAAGGGGTTGAGAAGGCGCAGCATATTTGCATTTGCTTGAATTACATCCAGCCACATAGACTCAACATTTGTACAGGTTGTCTGTGTTACTATATTACCGGCACAGCTCTTCCCTCTAAAGAGTGAGCAACACTTAAAGGTGTACTTTGGGGCAAAGTTTCCTCACATCCCTCTTTTAGAAAAAATAACAATCTCCCCCAAAATAACAGTCAAAATGCAAATTCCTATGGTCTGCCTCTTTTTTTTTTTTCCCCTCCTTCCTGCAAATGATGCAGCTTCAGAGAAGACTTGGAGAACTTCAGCTGACTACAAGGCAGCTTATATGGGAAGCTGATTACTATGGTGGAAGCAACTTTCAGTTTAGCCTCCTTGGGTCATCCATACTCTGCAGTCACCATGCCTTGCTGAGCTGATTTAAAAGTAGGTATCATGCCTAGCCACAAGAAAAACACCAATGCTGTTTCCCTTCCCCTGAGACATTTACAGTCACCAGAATAATCTGAGCAAAAGAAGTACCACAGCACAGGTTTCTGCCCTGTTTTCAATCAGATCACAGGTTTTAGAGAGGACATATTTCATAATAAAAGGAGGAAAGTGAGAACACTGGCTGGACAGCCTATACCTGACAACAGAAAGCATTATTAGAGCCACAGGGTACAGTCTGTAGAAACTAAAAATGAGGATAAAAATCAGCTTTGGAAGCCTCATGAAAACCTTTCTCATGCATTTTTTTTGTTGTGATCACAAGAAAATGTTAAAAAAGGAAACACTGAGCAAATGCCACATTTTGTTATTTACACTGCAAACCCACAGTGGTGAATAACACCTGTAACCTTTCCATTTCTTACAGCTTCCCTGTAAATAGCTGGATCAGTATTAACCTGGCACTCCAAAGACTTCAGCTTTGCTTCATATAGCACTCAGAAGCCTGAGTTCACAAGCACTGTAAACAATTTGAGGAAATAACCAGGCATTAGAAAGGAGAACATCAGATAACATTTTGACAAAAGCAGATGGGATGACAACATTGTATATGCTCTGCTCAGAGTTGTGAGTAAATTTATGGAGAGTTAGTTAATGAAACCTTCTTCTTAATCTATATATTGAAGTCTATGAGTTCTTCAAATGTACTGTACTTAGCTTGCCAAAAACTTTTTATTAAATGCTCTCGATAAACTGATAGATTATAAATTGACTGCTGAAACTACAACAAACCTGAAATACAGGCACATTAGATAATTTTTGTTAGCTCTACGGTATTCACTCAGTGACAGCATGAATAAAATCATGAATAAAATATCAAAATCATAATTTATTCCTTCAGTATCTGCTACACACAAACAACTTAGACTGTGCTCTGGTTTAGGTAATATTCTAAGCAAAATGAGCTTGAGACCATATCAGAAGAGATTTATTTTCATAATAAAAAAAGTTGTTTTTCTGTGAAATAATCACAGATGTTTGTCCAGCTCTATTCTTAAAATGTGTAAGGCTAGAAAGGTTTTTGCTGACTTCATAATCCAGTGACAGTAACTAAAACATCATAAAACATTGTGTTCATTCAGAGTCCAGACAAGTTCTGGGTAGTTAGGATTTATCTGACTACCTACATTTTTGATATGCCAATTAACTGACCATGATTCTTGCTTTAACTACTGCCTACATATTGCTTCAACATCGCAGGATGCTTTTTAAGGGTAGGTTTGAACTTCCTGTTTTACCAGTTTGTTCAGATGAATGAAACAGAGTGATTCGGCCATGGTCCACATGCTGCCTTTCACAATTCACATGCTCTAAGGGCCAAACAGGAGGAAACATGCCAGGAAAGAAAACCAGTATGAAAGATGATGACTCAACTTCCTTGGATGTTAAGAGCTGCACAAAACCAGTCAGTATGAGCTAGAAAAAGAGCAAAGCTAGTTAAAAAGAGAGGTTCAGCAAATCTCTGCAGTAGCTGCTGCCCATGGGGGCTCTGAGCTACCCTATTTGTAACTCAAGCTGCAATTTCGCTCAGAGAGAAGCTGATTCCAGAAGGGAGAGAGAACACTGTAAACTGGCAACATTTAATCACTATTTGGAGACCCAGTGTGCACATTAACAGCATGGCTATATTCCACACTACTGCTCAACCAGTGATGAAACTTGGGAAGAGCTATTCAGCCAGTCATGTAGAGATAAGAGAAAGACTGGTAATAAGTAACTAGGGTTCATTACAGCACACCATGGTGAACAGAAGTTAATTTTAACTCAGTGAGGATCATGCCATGCTTGCCTGGTTCACGCAGATACTCACTGCCATGAAAAGGCAATTAGAAATCAGCCATGAGCCAGACTGCGTGTACTCTCATGAGCTTTACAAATGAAAAAATAAGAAGGAACAACACTGCTGTTCTTAGGACTGGTAGACCCATGCTTATATAGGGCTTGTTAGCATAAAAATCCCATTTAGCAGTTGATGAGAAGACATGCAACTGAAACATCCTTGAATTCCAGCAGTGAGAATTATTTTTGCCATCTTTTTTTTTTTTTGACAGAACTTTTCCAAACAGCCTTGCAAAGAGAAGATCCAGTAAAGACATTCCTACCAACACTAAACTAGGCCATACCAACTAATCAAAGTGCCTGTCCTTACACTTTCTATTGTGGAACAGTAGTCTGGGCATTGATAATGTCTGAAGGGATCAAAGACAGAAAGGCATATAGACTACCTGGACCATACCAAAATTGCCTACATAAGAATCTGGGCAAAAGCACATGCAGAACATAACCTGTGTTATTTGTAATCAGCTTAAATCAGGCTTTCATTTACATTTGTATAGGTAAGCCACTGTTTCGCATTTTTCAGTGCATATATGTAATATCTGCATGCTGAGACCTCACAAGTCACATGAATGCAAACACCATTTCCTGGCTTTTGACAGCAGTACTTTGTCAGGAATACTGTCTTCTACCTTCACAGCATTAGGATATTTATTCAAATTGCCCTATCAAAAAAAGCATCTAGTCCAGAAGAATATGCAAACTAAGTGAGTAGTTTTGGATCTCTTGTACAGCACAGACTTGAGAAGTTTCATGGCTCTCACAACATGAACTCTGTAGTTAGCAATGACCAAAGAAAGACAGGAAAATGCAGCATATCATCTCTTAACTCACATCTCCTGTAATGGAAGATGCCTATTTGTCCTCTGCAGAGCTCAAAAAATTATTAAGAAATATTACACCCTTCCTGGATATTGAAAGAAAACCAAAACAACAGTGAAAACCAAACCATTCCTTTATGACCAGATAGAAGAGTATGACCATGTAACTGGCAAAAACAAGCCTGGGGAAGAGGAATTGCAAGGCTTAGTGAAATAAATAAAGGCCTGAAGTAACTATTTTGCCCAGACTGGTTAGACTAGACAAGGCCTCAAGTAATTTACATCAATTCTTTGGTTTGAGATTGCTTTCATTCTCCCTGCAACCCTGTATCACCTGAGAAGGCATCATGCTCCCCCTGACTCATGGAGAGTTGTTTTATGTTGTAATTTGCTAGAACAGCGATTATGCACAAGTGGGAGAATTTCACAACCAAAATGTCTTGTCAGTGAAAATAGCAGCCTTACTCCTACATTCACTTAGCAGCAGGAGGCAGAAAGTATCCTGGGGTTTTTGAATTATTGTTGAAATGAACTCCAGATGCCTGCAGAAAGACTGCTAAATACGTGCCTAATTGCCAGTTTCTTTTGTCTTAGCCACACTGCTAAACAGCCTTCAAGCAACAGCATTTGATACATTCTGAATTCTTTATTAGCACCTTTATGCAAAATTAAATGGTACTTGTGCAAAGCCAGAGCACAACAGCATGCCAGTGCTTATAAGCAATGTTTCTGGAAGCCTGTCTTGGGTATTCGTCTTCCTCTGTGTGGGAAGTTTTCTTATAAATTACAGTCTTCCTTTTACATTACATGCACACCAATTTTATGTCTCTCAGTTTTTATGCTAGAAAAATTTGCATTTTTATGTAATATTAATCAGGCACAAAATTTTCCTATTTTGAATATTCAGCAAAGGAGAGCAAAACTATGCCTCCTGGCCTGCTGCCACTCCAATGACTCATCTTTGCTGACATGCAAGCTAATAGGGGTGAAGATTTAGAATTGCTGTTTCATAGAGAAAAAGGAATTGCAGAGACAAGCTTATACCTCCCATACTTCATCCCTGCTAACCCTGACTCCCAGAGGCAATGCCCACGGTACTGAGAACTATTAAACTGCCTCTGGACTATCTGTATTTATACGTGTATGTAAAGGTAACAATTAGAAGTACATACATCAAGGCTCTGGTCTGGAAGTAAGTCTTAAAAACCAAAGATCACATACACAACCATTTACATATTCAAATAAATGTGTCCTTTTGTTGATTAAGGGAGAGGAGAGGCAGAGGGATCGCCAGTGTAACCACTCCATCTGTGACACAGGAGCACACTGCACACAGTCGGCTGCTGCATTACTGTAATACACAATCCCTTTGCCTTCACTGCCTTCAAACATCTATGCTGATCTTTTCCATCCCAGCAGCAAACCTCACGCATAGCTGTAGCCTGCTGCCCTCCTTAACCCAATATTCAGTACCAAGGAACCCAACATCAATACAGAAGATACTGTGCAGCACTCTTTCCTTCCCCTTTTCCCCAGATCTACTTGCTCGGACATGACTCAATCTAAAGTGACATGGAAGTGCTGCTATCACCTAATGTATACAGGTACATGTGGGCACATCCAGAACACTAGCACAAAGCCACAGCTGTAAAGCAGGGCTCACGGTTTGGCACTTGCTAGATAACTTATCACTGTGACGGTAATAACTTCTGGAACTTTACCAGTCAGATGGCATGAGATGTGTATTAGGGACACTTGCACAGCTCCATGATGTCTGATTCCCACTAGCTATGTCAGTCTTTAATTCATAAATTGCCTAGTCCTAGGCAAGGACTTCCTGCACAGTGTCACACTTGGCTGCAGCACTTCACAGAGACGACTCAAAACAGCATGAACCTCTAATTTCTGAGTTTCAGTTCCATTTACAAACACAGTGTTATTTTAAACACTTCAGGTGGAAAGTGTGGACTTTCCAAAACTTGAATACTGTAGTAAAGATGTAAAGGATGGGAATATCTGGACCTTGCTGATTTTTGGGTGTCTTAAGAGAAAAAGCAGATTGGGCAGCTGCTTCTAGTTAAACGTGTGAAGACTAATGATCTTCAAAATTGTGCACTCTGAGCACGATTAATCTGCTCTTTGATGACCATTCAGCAAAGCAAGCACATAGAAGTGATCTGGTCAATTTTCTGTTTGAAAACAAAAATTTAAAGTCAGCAGTTCTTCGTTGGCTATTTAAAATTATATAGAGTGAGGTTTAAGTGCTGGAGTCACAGCTAAACATATAAGGCAACTCACAGAATCACAGAATGGCTGAGGTTGGAAAGGACCTTTGGATGTCCATCCTGTCCACTCCCCCCTGCTCAACCTGGGTCATCTGTAATAGGCTGCCCAGGACCATGTCCAAGACTTTTGAGTATCCAAGGATGGAGACTGAACCTTTCTGGGCAGCCTGTGCCTATGCTCAGTCACCCACACAGTGAAAAAATGTTTCCCAATATTCACATAGAACCTCCTGTGTTTCATCCAGTTCATGCTCACTGCCACTGATTCTGGCCTTAAGCAGCACTGAAAAGAGCCTGTCTCAGCCTTCTTTGCACTCTCCCTCACAGATAATATCTATCCTAAGCTTTCTCTTCTCTCACTGAACAGTCCTACTTGTCTCAGTCTTTCCTCAAGTGAGAGGCGCTCCAGTCCCTTAATCAATGGTAGCGACCCCTTTGCTGGACTCCGTACAGTAGCTTTGTACCCCTCTGGTTCTGCGGAGCCCAGAACTGGACATGATACTCCAGGTGTGGCCTCATCAGGGCTGAGTAGAGGGAAAGGTTCACCTTCCTCAACCAGCTGGCAACACCTCTCCTATTGCAGCTCAGGATACCATTAGCTTTGTTTGGCACAAGGACACATTGGTTGCTCATGTTCAAGCTGGTGTCCACTGGTATCCCCAGTTCCTTTTGTGCAAAGCTGCCTTCCAGCTGGTCAGACCCCAGCATATACTGGTTCAGGACTTTACACTTCTCTTTACTGAACTCCATGAAGTTCCTGTCAGCCCATTTCTCCAGCCTGTTGAGGTTCCTCCTCTGGATGACAGCACAACCTTCTGGTGTATCAGCTGCTCCTCACAGGCTGTAACATGAGCAAACTTGCTGAGGGTGCACTCTGCTACATCATCTACTTCATTAATGAAGATATCGAATGGGACTGGACTCAGTACTTGACCCCTGGGGTACACTGCTAGTACACTGATCACCACCCTCTGGGTCTGGTTGCTCAGCCAATTTTCAATTCACCTCACTGCTGCTCATCTAGCCCATATGTTACCAGTTTCCCTCTCAGGATTCTCTGGAAGGCAGTGTCAAAAGCCTTACTTAAGTCAATGTAGATTATATCCACTGCTCTTTCCTCATTCACCAAGACAGTAATTTCATCATAAAAGGTTGGTCAAATATGACTTCCCCTTTGCCTATCCCTTTGTGAACCCATCCACTCATCACCTGACTGCCCTTCCCTGAAGCAGAGACATGTATTGCAGTCTCCAGTGGCAGAACTGGGCTGGTAGAATTGGGTTGTCCCTCTATTTCTCAATATAAAACAGAATGCAACAGGCAGATGAAATCCTATGACCAGGAGTGTCACCGTTTTTTCCTGAGATGATGTAAGCAGAAAAATACCTTACTTCCTTGAAAAAAATTCAGTGAATGGTGACGTTAGCTTTAAGAAAAGCCTGAGGAAAGGGATGCAAATATATTTAAAAACTAAATAATGGCTCACAGGAAAAAATAACAAGTCTTTTTAAACATGCAGTTTGTTTGTCTATCCATTTTGTCCTTTTGTCCTTCACCAGCTCACAGTGCAGAAAGGACCAGGCATTTCCACGTTATCTTTGGAGTCATTAAACGCTAAATGAGACTTCTACATTGTATTGTTAAGCAGAGCTGACGACACAGCTCCGTAAGGGCACCTTGGTCTCATCCTGTTTGCATTAACAAAACCCCAGAGATATCACTCTAGAGATTTGAAAGGAAACTGTGTAGAGAGGTTGATATTGGCATCTATAAACCCTCCACATGCTTAAATAAGGAGCTTGGTGGTAATCTCTCTAAATAAAACTCTGCAAAGGGTAGCACTGGCGTTTTTGGTGCGTCCCTAAACCATAACTGTCACTGCCTTCTGATGCTCTCATAGGGATACAGGTATTTAGGTTAACTCTGTTCATATGAAACAAAGGATGCATCCGGAACACAAAAGAGTGAGGCCAATGCCTTCTCCCAGCCCTCATATACAGGGCACAGGTTACAGAGAAACTTGAATGGGTTTCTAAGTGAAGTACACCACTGTATTTCCTAACTCGCCAACTGCCTTCTGGATGTTGAACAGCCTAGCTAAACAATCAAACATCTATGCCCTGTTTGCGTGCATGCACGTGTGTGTAGCCAGAGGAGAGAGTATGAGCACATGCAAGCAGCTGCCTTTGTCTGGTAAGAAATGAGAAGACAGTAACATCTAACTATCTTATAAATATACTACAGAGTTTCTCCAGGACCCCTAATTTAAAGGGGGCATTGAAAAGGAGTAGCTTGCACCAATATAATCTGCATGGCAGTAACATCCTCATACTGATTTCAGTGGGCCAGACTTTTTTAATCTCACTATGTTTTTCTTTAAGCTGAACCCATTTATAAAGTGCACACTGAAAGCTAATGAGAAGATCCTACCTTCAAGCTTAGCCTCTGATCAGTGTTGTCAGTGACTAATACTTTCTCTTCTAACTTCTTGCCAACAGAGGTGACCAACTGCTAACTTGAAGCTATGTGATCTCCAACCCACTGCTACTTTAAAAGCAGCAGAAACCCCATACGTTTCTTGCCTAGCACACAGTAAAAACAATGGCACTATAGCAAATAGGCTACTTCAGCACCTGGTTACGTCTGAAACTCTTCTCAGTGATTTGGGACACAGAGTAATATCAATGAAATATGTTCAATTACAACATAGTTATTTCCAAGCTTGTTTGATGCTTAGCATTTAAGGAAAACTATATGCTTACTCACCATAAAGGATATATACCAAGCCTACTGACAATGAAGACAATGGCGAATGTAAGGAACAGAAGGTCACTCAGTTTTTGACACTTGCAATAGTTTGCCATTTTGGCAGCCTGCAAAAGAAAGAAACGTCTGTTTACTTCTGTGAGGACAACTGTGTTCTCCTGTATTGTGCGTAAGCTGTAAGAAAAAGATATAAATTTTTTATCACTAACATTTTAATCACTAACATTTATCACTAATTTTTTCATTGAGCCACCTCACAGATGACCTTGTAACTCTTCTCCACCAAGCTGCTGGAAAATGTCTTCTTGGAAAAAAAAAAAACAGGATTCATAAAACCAGAATACATCTCTCATTTCTTCCTTCTCCTTCAATTTCCTTTTTGAAATCCTACAATTTCAGAATCACAAAACTCTTCTAAGCCTTTTCTTGAACCCCACTGTGTTTATGCTGTCCTTGCCCCCAACCTCTTTACCTACCCGTGTCTCACCTTTCCAGTATGCTCCACTTGCATTTTCAGCATTTGTTCTTCTTCCACCTGCCCTATGCTCTCTGTCACTCTTGTCACTGGCATATATAAACTTTGTCTCAAATCTCCTACATTTTCCTACAGCATCTCTTCTTCCTTTCCAGCCTACACAGAACAGAGTCCACCTCAAAGATTATAACCCTCCCCTTCAAATATTTTTCCAAGTCTCTCTTCCCCTCTCTTTCCAACTTTTGCTTTTCAACTTGTTCCCTATGTCTATTTTTACATGCCTCTCTCATTTGCCTTCATGCAGTCTTCTGACTCCTCTTCAGTGAAGGAGTCACTAATTACTCTTCACTCAAACTGCTCATTAAAACCCCGGTCTTCCATGAAGTTTCTTTGCTCTCTTCTCCCTGAAGAAAACAGTATGTACAAGCAAAGTTGTTGTAAGACATCTATGCTGCTTCCACAGCATTCATGTACGTAAGCAGTTACTTATTTTAAAACATCTGCTTCCAGGCAGGGACAGTCTGCTTTCTGTCAGATGTATCTAGAGAATCACTGCACATGAAGCATATATGAAGAACCTGATTTAGTGTCCACTTAAGTAATTGGGAACTCTTTCAAAGCCCCCCTCGTAGGGGACCTGTATCCATACCGAGATGTTTACTCCTGCAGAATTTCCAGAGGGCTAGGAGAAAGAAAAATTACTACAACTATGCAGACAGAACACTATCCTGAATGCAGAATTCAAACCAGAAGATTGCCTAAAATGGTGACAGGCACTATTGTGTTCTGTCTGATTTTTTTTTTTTTGGTATGAACACACAATCTGAAAGGGCTCAATGCCCATGATAGCCAACCAGGACGACAAAACTAGCCTGCACTGCTGGATGTTACCTAATTTCTGCAATATTTCCACTGTAAACCTGAATATAAAGGATATTCCTCCCTAGCAGAAAACAGGTTAGGAAGTGGGAAGCTCATAAAACATGAGGAAAGCCACCACTAGTGCAAAGAAAACATAACCCTTCCAAATCAGCCCTATAATCCTGTGGACACAAATGAGTTTAAGGGTAAAATAAAACTTTGGTGGCAACATGCAAAGCAGAAGAGTCACTAACACTTTGATTTTCATGTGACTGAAAGTTCACATGTGAATTCTGGATGTATTTCCCTGGAAGCAGTCACAGTAAGGTCAGCAGTGTATAGGAGTACATCTTCCCCCATATGGCACCGGGGCTATGACCCACTGCCGTAGCAGAAGAAAGCCCACTGAGTCATAATGGCCCTCCTAGTAAATGTTTGTCAGGGCTTGTGATTCTCTATTTTACACTTTAGAGTAGTGTTAGCATTTCCAGTCAGAACAGACTGAACAAATAAAGACCACCGAAGTATGTGCCTCATGGAGAAGTGTATTTGATGAATTTTTGTAAATCATGTGAGAATACCAGCAATTTCTCCTTGTCTTAGCCAGTGACTGAATAGAGGAGCAAAAATATGCATCTCGCTGTGTCCAAGGTCAGGTTTTAGCTAGTCTATTACAGCTGCTCTCCAGTGATTTTATAGTTCCACAGATACTGGTCTGATCTGGAATGAACTCTTTTGAGTATGTCATTCTGCTGGTAAGAAAAGAATCAAGAAAGTCTGGGTAAACCCACAGCTAGCACAACAGATCTACACACATTGCTAAAACAGAAAAATAAACCTGTAAAGATGTAATTACTTCCTAGAGGAGAAATCCAGATTCTCTGTTCCTTTCTGAGGCAGTCATGTGCCTTCTAGATTAAAAAAAGATTAAAAAATAAAACCAGATTTACAGCCCTATCAAATCAGAATGTCAGGATTTTGATTCTGCAATAGGTGACTCACACACTGAGGCTATATTCTTGCATAACAGGATCTTTGCAACTGCTTTAATAAAAAATCATTTTAGATGAAGTTATTAACTTTGCTTTGATCACAGACAGCCCAATCTCATCATTACCCAGAGCTGCCTAAGAACTGATGCAGGTACAGGATGACACCACATCTAAATTAATGCCATGGAAGTTACAGACCATCTTGACTTAAAATAATTCCAATCATCCCTTCTTCTCCAAAGCCAGATGCTTAATACTGCTATCTGGATGCAGAAGCATGGGAACCTGGAAAATCCTGGGGACCAGAAGTCAATTCATTGCCCATACACGAACAGCCATCTAATTGTCCAGCACCCTCTGCCCAGCAGAGCACAGCAGAAACGAACTGTAACACCCTGATTCTCTTGGAGACAGTGTTATTGCCCCAGACACCATGTCACAGGGGTCAAGAACCAGAAGCTTCTCACCACCTTCCAGATTTTGCAACTTTTGACTTTACCATGGTATATTTCACATCTGTGTAGCTCTCCCTGGCATGCAATGCAGTCTCTGCTCTTACAAGCAATTTATCTAAGGACAAAACAGCCTGAAGTCATAAATATGCATGGCTACAACTGTAATTTGTTTTAGCAATGAAATATGCTATATAAATGACCATTACCATCTTGACCTGGACTCTTCTTAGGAAATACTCAATCTGCATTACAAATAGATTCTACCTAATAACACGCTAGCTCTCTGAATAGTGAATGCCATGTATAGACGCTGATAACATAATTTTCTCACCTCAAGGACAACATCAGCCGCATCGTGGAGACATAAGGTCAAAGTTCCCACTCGTGTCAAATTGGTTACGTACGAGAAGGTTATCAGGGTGACTGTTACAATGTGATGTGTAAACATGATGCCAAAATCCTACAGCAGTGGGGGGGGGGGGAGGGGGGGAAGGAAGGAAAAAAAAACACCAACCAATGAAGCAAACAGTGAGATTCAGTACTCTTACAGAAAAATGTATGGATGCTTTTTAAACCCAGCATTATGGTTATGTTACATAAAGATCTTGTTACATAAGTGCATTAAATACCCAGCTATACATTTCATTCACATTGAATAAAATAATCATTGTATCTTAATAAAATGAGAAAACATTACTGAAACTTAGGCAATATTTACACTTCTCAGTTCACAGTAATTTAACCTAATGAAGTAAACATTTGTGGCTGTAATTACTCTGCAAATGCAAATATACATACAGATCAAATTACACCATATTTTTTATATACCAAGCAACATACAATATGAAAAATAATGTGGCATTCACAGGAGTTCAAATAGCAATAAAGAAATGGGAAACCAAACCAGGACACACATTTCCACATCACTAGGAGTTATCAGCAGTCACCTGCCAAGCACAACTGAGAGCTATCACATAGCTGAAAATGCCAGTACCACTTTTTTGTTTGTTCTTAATGAAGCTGCTTTGTCTTGACACTGTAACAGGGTCAGAAAAGTCTTCAAACGAGCTGGTGAATTTCTTCCTACTCAGATCATACCTGCTGCTGCCTCTCAAATGATGCAGGTTAGCTGATCTCCAGATCAGTAACTCTGAGCTGTTTGGCCTACTGAAAAATATAGGGAGTGACAAAGCTCTTGTAACACCACATTCCCAGATACATGCCAAGGGGCAGGCAAAACAGAAGGAACAAAATGCCTCCCTGGCCTAGAATCCCAGACCGGTTTCTGAGAGAAAACAACCCACAGAGATGAGACTCTCCTCCGCAAGGCACCAACTTAGTCAAAAAGCAGTCTTGCTGGAGTTTGTTGAACTACCTGCACAGCTTTGAGGAAGTGCTATCAAAACCCATCATTTGACTGGGGAGTTTCTCCATACACTGGGTGCAAAGTTACTACCACAGCTCTCAGCAGAACTAGTAGCTCTTATGTAGAGCTGTCTGAAAGGAGAGAGATCCACGCAGCCTGCTCGGCAAGCATTCTGGAAGGTGGAATTTGGCTTCTTGGTAGCTTTCGTGGGCCAGTCTTGCTGAGCTAAGTGGCTCTCAGGAGAGAAACCAAAACTGAGACCTTGCAGTCTTTAGAGGGGCAGCACCTGGTTTACAGAGGGACTGAAGGTACATGTGTCAGGCAGAAGGGCCTTAACAGAAAGTGCTGATGAGCTTCCACTAATAGTGTCAGCTCCAGAAAAGCAGCAGCTGCAGCTGCTGCCTGTTCTGTCTCTCCAGTACTGGGAGGAGAAACTGCCCAGTGTCACCATATGTCTTTTGGGGAATGCAGCAGGCACATAGCAGGCACACAGCAGGCCACATTCATCACATTCAGTGATGTGCAGTGCCATTGCCTCTCAGTACCATTGATTGGCTTCACTGCAATGTACACCTGGAGTCTGTGGAAAAATCTGCATCTTGAGCAGTCTCACTAAATGAACAGGGACAGGACCTGCTTTCAGCCTTTCACTTTACATTTAATGCTATCAAGTGCTATAACACAAAGCTGAGGGGAGGAAAAAAGAAAGCGGAATAAAAAAATAAAAAAAAAGACTAAAAGCAGTGAACCGCATCCTATTTTGGTATATGCTCAACATTTCTCAGCCAGGTTATCCGATCCCCAGCAGTGTGCAGCACAATCAAATACATTCATCAGTCATATCAAGTCATTGCTTTAAATCCATTTTCTTAAAGCAGACTGAACAAAAACAGAATTAAAGGCTGCTTTGCCTTCTAAGAGTCTTAAGGGAAGGCAGGGGTGTGGCATCTTAGCCATTTCAGTAACTACAAACTCACACATGGGGACCATTTCACTATACCATAAATCCAAAGAGCAAAGCACCTACCTTAATCCCTGGGATCATAAATAAGCTGCCAGCATTGCCGTATGGCAGTACTGGAGCCTAGCTCTTTACCTGCTTCAGCTGCAAATGCTATGGCACTGTTCTTCATTTTCCTTCTAATTATGTTAGTACATAGGCAGTCCAAACAGGGGAAGAAGTCAAGTAGAAAATCTCTGTTTTTATAGCTGACACACTCATGTTCTACAAATACGAGATTTCTAGTCCCTCTTAGGAACTCTTCAAGGCACTCTGACAATATGGATTATTCCTAAGCAGCCCTAATATTCTTGGGCAGCAGTCTTCTGTACTTCTGCATGAAGTCTACTTACAGAAATGCTGCCCAGGGAACTCCTTCTCTAATAACATTTCTTGAAAGACACAGTTATCTGACTCTGCCAGCTCTGAAAGAGAGATGCTGCAATGACCTACTGAAAACTGCTAGATAAAAGTAGCAGTGATATAAATAAGACTACTTTTGTAATTCTGGTCCTTTATTTCCCGTTTCCTCTTTTAAATCAGTAACTAATACTATGCTTTGAAGATGTGACCTGTTAGATTTTAATTATACATAAGGGTAGTGAATACACTAATGGTACAAGTCCCAGTAATGTCAAGTGGTACTTGTGTTCCCAGATTATTCAAGCACTTTCACCCATACATGGCAGAAGAGCAGCTCTAAAGGAATGGGCTTCCTGTTTTAAAATTTTTTTCAAACTGTATGTTTGCGCAAGTTACATTTATTTACAGCAGATTTATAGCCTCTAGTTGTAACTGCTGAAGGATGTCATGTGCCTGTGTCATGAAAATACATGGCTAAGAATAAGAGAAAGAACCTACTCCTGACACCATCAGTGGGAAGAACACAGATCAGATAATAGAGAAGCCCTGTGGGCCTCAACTTGTAGACAAAACTTCGGTGACCAAGGCTTATGCTGTCCATGTTTGTTTAACATGTCACATTCACTGACCAAGTGCCAAGTGGCTATGGAGCATTAGTGCCACTGAAGAGCAAAACATCTTCCTTAGTCACTCCAGCCTCTGGAAATGGGCTATGTTAGAGATC
The DNA here is from genome assembly GCF_012275295.1 of Melopsittacus undulatus. Classification (NCBI taxonomy): domain Eukaryota; kingdom Metazoa; phylum Chordata; class Aves; order Psittaciformes; family Psittaculidae; genus Melopsittacus; species Melopsittacus undulatus. The sequence continues at coordinate 43,333,011 of NC_047534.1, forward strand.
AAGCAAAGAAAGGGAATATTACCAGCTAAAGGTTTCAACCATTACAATTCTAGTGAAAGTCTGCAAAATGTATACAATCTAAATTCCTTTCCTCTGAAACAAAAGAAATCAGGTCTATGAAACTCTTTTTTCACCAAGTTTGAAGAAAGAGAACTAGGATCCAAATTCAGTAGAATACATTTTCTAGAATCAAAATGGAATATACGAGAAAATTAGCAGCTACAGATTATTTCATTTTAGAAATGAATGAACCGTCATAAAAAAAAAGGTAAAACACAGAAGCTATAGGAATTCCCAAATGCTTGGAAGTAAAAGGTGTGAAACTGACAGAAAAGTCTCCCAGATGTTCTACAAACCTGTTAAAACACTATATAGAAATTTTATATAGACCCATAAATATACCCATCAAATATTTTTCTATCAAACAATCCTTCAAGTATCCAAAAAGCATGTAAATAAGCCTCACAGCTTTCAAACGGCATCAGGGTCTTGTGAGAGTAACAAAGTTCCCTGATCTAATTTTTTATCCTGTATTTTACAAGAGTATAGGAAGCTGGACAGAGATGATAAAAAACCACATTGTATTAGGCTGCAGTCTTTGAAAATGAAAACTCTTATGCATACAGCATCATTACAGCAACATAGTATTTATGAAGCAAACAACATGCCATTATAAAACCATAAAAGTTAATTTACTCAATTCACTGCCTTAATGCCAATAGTAGGTATGTGCAACAGCCTAAACTGTTTGCTCACACCTCTTCAGCCAGGCAGAGATAATCTGGTAGAATTTATAATACCTAAATAAAGATAAACAAGCATTTGAAAGTCAGCAAAACAACTGGAAGTAATTTTAAAGTCATGAATTTGCTATTAGGAATAAAAGATGGAAAAGAGCAAGTATATTTATTTTGAGCTACAGCGAGTAAAAGACCAGGGCTGAATGCTGGTGCTTTCAGAGAGGACCTACAGCACCTCACCCTGAGAGAAACCTGGCTACGTAAAAGTGGTTGGCTTAATTCCTGAAGTGCATGAGGCTGCCAGGGAACTTTCAATCATCCCAGACTACAACACAGCTACTGCTGAATTTAAAGTATCTAAAATGATAATCAAGATTTACATTAAAATATTCCTCTCGCTATAAGGTGAAAACATCAACAGGTTCCTCAGGCTGAGAACTGTTAATCTGCTTTGTATAAGCTGTCACGAAGTATTACAATAGCACCTGATATTAGCTGGCAAATATTCCTGCTGCTTCAGTTAAACAAAGCCTTATTTGACAGGGGCACTGTTTCACACATTGCACACTGGGCACATTAAGAGGTTTCCACATTTTTTAGAAGAAAACCTGACCTTTACAAGAGAACTTATGGTGCTGCAAGAGCTGGTGTCTGTCAAGACTGTACTACTTTTTGTCCACTACTGTAAGCTCCCAGTGATAACATTTTTCAACTCATGGGTTTTCTTGACAGCTTGCACTTGCCGCTGGCCACAGAACAGTTTTACTATGTGACACCAGCACATGGCTGCATTTCTCAAGTCTGATCCTCCTAGTTAGCAATTTTGCTTATACTATAAAAAGAACTGCCTCCACAGTCCAAACTGGTCAGTGATCTAATAGGTTATTTATAAATATGGCATCTTCACTGTCTCCTGCAGGGTACTTAAAATGAAAGGCTCTTGACTTGCTATCATTACACTGTAGATATTGTGCTCCTGCTCTCTGCTGGAGTTGGATGCTCTCAGACACAGCAGATGCATGGGTGTCATGGTGTTTGTCCCATTTGTCACTCTTTCACTTGGTGCCCTGGGTTCAAGCACTGCAAATCTGCAGCAGAGATGTTACTTAGCTGCTTGTGATCCATTTTCCCGCCTGCATCTCCCATTCTATTTCCACAGTAGGCTGCTGTAAAGTCTTCCTGATAACAAGTTGTTTATATATTACTGAGAAAGAGACTTGCAAAAGACAGTTTACTTGCACCTGTACTATGGACAGGATAAGGCTTTAGCTCTGTGCACAGCTCACCAGTAGGAACAAACTCCCCAGATCATGAGGGAAAAAGCTACAGCATTTGCTCGTGAGATGTATTTACATGAGAAGGGTGACCCTCCCAGCGGCCCTTTCCATAAGTGTACTTCAGCGCTAAACCTAGATGCTGTCCAGGTAGCCTCCAATTACTTTTCAACATGAGCAAGGCAACTAGTCAGAACAAGAATTAAATATTCTTTAAAGATGTACTGTGCTACAAAATTGCAGTACTGTTGCAATGTTACATTTTCCTCTCCTTCAAGAGGTACACAGAGAAAATTAACCAATGGCAGAGTGCAGAGGGCTGAACATGAATGTAGGGGGACTGATTAGACACAGTACATTTCTGCACCAATAACTTGAACAATTCTGTAACATTGCTGCAGAGGTTTGGGTTTGGTTGATAAATCCACAAATGGCTATTCAGTATTGCTGGCACCTGCAGCTGATATATTAGTCAATGTTACTTTTGATTTAAATTAATCTCCTGACAATGGCAGAGGGGTTGGAAGTAGATGATCTTAAGGTCCTTTCCAACCCTAACTATTCTACGATTATACAGCTCTGTTGAGCAGTGGTTTTCTGCAGCTCTGTTTTTTTAAACACTGAAGTTGTACTCATGTCAAGCTCATAATGAACAAAACATTAAGCATCTACAGTTGATGTAAGTAAAGGGTATACATGCATGTATCCTAAATTGGTTGTTTTGCTTACATTTTATCTTCCAATATGAATTTAAATTTTGTGGATTTTTTTTTCAGAAGTAGAAATCTCAAGAATATTTGGAAATTCAAATAGAAGGGTGTTTTTCTGTATACATAGCTCTGTGTGGAAGACAGCTTCCTTCTGCAAGTAATAGAGGAGCTGACAAGGAGAGGTGCTGTGCTTGAGCTTGTGCTCACCAACAGGGAAGGGCTCATTGGAAATGTGATGCTCCAGGGCAGCCTTGGTTGCAGCAATTATGAGATGGTCGAATTCAAGATCCTCAGGACAGTGAGAAGAGCATGCAGAAACCTCACTGCCCTGGACTGCAAGACAGCAGATTTTGGCCTCTTCATGAACCTGCTTAGTAAGGTTCCATGGGATAAAGCCCTGGAGGGCAGGCGGGCCCTAGACTGCTGGTTGATATTCAAGGATCACCTACTGCAAGCTCAGGAGTGTTGCATCTCAACTAGAAGGAAGCTCAGCAGGAGGGTCAGGAGATCTCCTTGGATGGATAAGGAGCTGCTGACAAAAATTCAAAGGAAAAAAAGAGGCTTATAAAAGGTGGAAGCAAGGATAGGTGGCTTGGGATGAATACAGGGATGTTGTCCGGGAAGTTAGGGACCAGGTTAGGAAAGCTAAGGTCCAGTTAGAATTAAACTTGGCTAGGGATGTTAAGGATAACAGGAAGGGATTCTATAGGTACATTGCAAAAAAAAGACAGACTAGGGACAACGTGGGCCCCCTTTGGAAGCTATCAGGAGGACTGGCTACCATGGATTTGGAGAAGGTTGAGGTTCTGAATGACTTCTTTGCCTCGGTCTTCACTGGCAAATGCTCTGACCACACCATCCAAGTCTTGGAAGGCAGATGCAGGGACTGCAAGAATGAAGACCTTGGGCCCACTGTAGGAGAGGATCTGGTTCGAGACCATCTTAAGAACCTGAACATACACAAGTCAATGGGACCTGATGAAATCCATCCACGGGTCCTGAAGGAGCTGGCGAATGAAGTTGCTAAGCCACTGTCCATCATATTTGAAAGATCATGACAGTCAGGTGAAGTTCCAGGTGTCTGGAATAAGGGAGATATAACCCCCATTTTCAAGAAGGGGAAAATGGATGACCCGGGGAATTACAGACCAGTCAGTTTCACCTCTGTGCCTGGCAAAATCTTGGAGCAGATTCTCCTGGAAGGCATGCTAGGGCACATGAAAAACAACAAGGTGCTTGGTGACAACCAGCATGGATTCACTAAAGGGAAATCCTGCCTGACCAATCTGGTGGCCTTGTATGATGGGGCTACTGAACTGATGGACAGGGGTAGAGCAGTTGATGTCATCTACCTGGACTTGTGCAAACCTAATTGGAGAGACATCAATTTGATAAGTGGATCACTCGATGGATAAAGAACTGGCTGGATGGCTGCATGCAAAAAGTTGTGGTCAATGGCTCAATGTCCAGCTGGAGATCAGTAACGAGTAGCACCCCTCACGGATCGGTGTTGGGACGGGTTTTGTTCAACATCTTTGTTGGTGACATGGACAGTGGAATTGAGCGTGCCCTCAGCAAGTTTGCCGATGACACCAAGCTGTGTGGTTCTGTTGATACGCTGGAGGGAAGGAATGCCATCCAGGGGGACCTTGACATGCTTGTGAGGTGGGCTGATGCCAACCTCATGAAGTTTAACCATGACAAGTGCAAGGTCCTACACCTGGGTCGGAGCAATCCCAGGCACAGCTACAGGCTGAGCAAAAAGGAAATTCAGTGCAGTCCTGTGGAGAAGGACTTGGGGGTGTTGGTCAATGAGAAAATGAACACGAGCTGGCTCCAGTGTGCACTCGCAGCTCAGAAAGCCAACCGTATTCTGGGCTGCATCAAAAGGAGCATGACCAGCAGGCCAAAGGAGGTCATCCTGCTCCTCTACTCTGCTCTCATGAGACCTCACTTGGAGTATTGTGTGCAGTTCTGGTGTCCTCAACATAAAAAGGACATGGAACTGTTAGAACAAGTTCAGAGGAGGGCCACGAGGATGATCAGGGGACTGGAGCACCTCCCATATGAAGACAGGCTGAGAGAGCTGGGGTTGTTCAGCCTGGAGAAGAGAAGGCTGCATGGAGACCTCTTAGCAGCCTTCCAGTATCTGAAGGGGGCCTACACGGATGCTGGGGAGGGACTATTCATTAGCGACTGTAGTGACAGGACAAGGGGTAACGGGTTAAAACTTAAACAGCAGAGGTTTAGATTGGATATAAGGAAGAAATTCTTTACTGTTAGAGTGGTGAGGTACTGGAATGGGTTGCCCAGGGAGGTTGTGAATGCTCCATCCCTGGCAGTGTTCAAGGCCAGATTGGACAGAGCCTTGGGTGACATGGTTTAGTGTGAGGTGTCCCTGCCCATGGCAGGGGGATTGGAACTAGATTATCTTAAGGTCCTTTCCAACCCTAACTATTCAATGATCCTATTCTATAACACAAGAATCCCAGAAGCACACTGTGGTTCCAAATAGCAGATAAGCTTATTCAGGACAACCTGGACACCTCATTTACTCTTTTTAGACTTACACTTCTGCTAAAATTCTAGTAAACAGGGATTTTTCCATTAGTATAGCCTACGATCTATTCTATGATTCTATGTTTCTAATTGACAGGTGAAGGAGGCACATAAAATATTGTAAAATCCTTCCAAATATTTTAGAAAAATAATTTTCCAAATTTTAAAAAGCCTGCAACAATAGGTCAATGGGCTGTTGTTACAGAATGATTGTTGTGCTGTCTATTCTGCTATGGACTAGCACTTTCCTTGGAGGAGAGAACATGGATGAAGGAATATAGAACTGGGTGAAACTGATACTGGAAAACTCATTTTCAACAGGCTAGAACTCTATTTTCTTCATTAATAGCTCCTTGATAGCAAGGATCAGGTACTTGAAATTTCATAAGAGTAAAGGCCAGATGAAATGTAACATCATTTTTAATATTAAATTTATCCCTGTTTATACCATCCTTTTGCAGAATAAATTAAAAACCCTCACAGATCCTACCAAAGTGGTATTGTGAATTTATGAGGCAGTCTTGCTCTGTCATTGGTATTTCATCCTTTAACTCTTAGAAGAAACAGTGTATCTACTAACTACTATGTGTTCAATTCTATTCAGGTCACTGTATAAGAGCCAAAGGGGCTTTCAGCTGCTATTTCCCCTTGAATATTTGATTATTCCAGGTTCTTCTTCCCATCCATAGAAAAGCTCCACATCATAGTAACAAGAAAAGGAGCAGACAAGCACTTCAACACCCGTTTCTCAGCAATGAGTATGTGCAAGAGGTGGTGACTAGAAAGAACTGTATTTCCAGTTCACTGCACAGGTAATACATGTATTCCTCAAGTAAAGAAAGAGATGTGTTTAAAGCTTTCAATGATTTTAGTCTCATTGTTCTTACCTTTCTTTTGATGTCAATGAATTGAGAAAACATTAAGGACCAGTAGAATGACAATTCAACTATGTAGTAATAATGAAGGTCAGGCATCAGTGGCTGAAAGATAGAGATGAGAAAAGGTTAATAGAATCTAACTGACATTTTAGGCAGCTGAGGTCTATGTGGGACATGTTTAATCACAGGGGGATTACTGAATTATACATAAGCATCCTATGTAAGAAAAATCATGATGGTCACCTCTTTCAAACTTTGATGCGCTGGAAAAATAAAGCTCCTCAACCTACCCTCCTTTTATATTTTAATCTTGACATTATATAATACTAAAATTTATGATGTTGTCCATTAGGAACTTAGAACAAACTAAATTCTGAGTACTCCTAAGTCTGTTTTGAAAGATCACTTGAAACATCTTGCTGTACATCAGTAATGTGGGTTTAAAGCTCAGCAAAAGAAATAATGCCAGAGCAGATTAAAGTAATGCTATGAGCATATAATCGCATCTGCTTATGATGAAAATGTCAAGCTTTAAACAGGGCTCTAATACAAAATCCTGCTTTTAAATAATGTAACCTTTTTCTGTGAACATGTTAAGATTTGGAAAAATGAAAAGAAAATAAAATTATCCAGACATCCTGTTTGATACACAACACAGTTACATGGATGTTTAAAAGTAAAATAAAAACAAGACACAAGAACTTGTGCACAACCAAAACCAGCCTGAGGTAACTGTGAAGAAGGTAACTGGTTGCACGCATAAGCTGTTTAGCTCCCAGCCTAAGAGAGACAGTCCTAGGAACTTCTCTAATTTCTGTGTGCTTGTGCCTCGCTGCTAGTCATGCCTTCCATCACAGTGTGTGAGGGGCACTGCACAAGAGAAGCTCCTGAGGCCATCTCCTAAAGGATTAAATGAACCATCTTCCAGAACAGTTCGCATTGGCGCAATCATGCACCCAAGTCAGGGCATGAGCTATTTCCACTGGCAAGAAGCAGTTCAGTTGCCTCTCTTATTCCCATTCTTTTTTGCAGACCAGTTCTTTTCAGCTGAAAACCAGCATTTAGGTTCCTACTGAATGCTTTATGTGGGTTATGTAAATAGAGGCATATGCTTACATTTTATAAAAAATGTGTACACTCAGAATCAATCTTTTAAAGCCATTTCTTGAGCCAATGTAATATTTTTTCTGATTTAGTGAGGCTGACAATAAGGTTTTAACTAGGTGTAGTTAAAAAAGGGAGGAGAGCTAGCAATGAACAACTATTATAGCAAGAGAACTCACTGGGGAACATTTGTAGTAGAACACTGAAGATTGTCAGCTTCTTTATTAACAGTATCATTAGTATTTCTAAACCCATACATAATGATAATGTAGGTGGATTCTAAAGATATAATGGTTTCCCTCCATGAAAATGCCAAGGGTGAAAGGATAAAGTTTCACCCTGTATGCAGTATAACAATTACAAGAACTATACTGTTTTTTCCCAACCCACTGAATCGGAGGCTTTACCAAAATTTCTAGTATTCTCGGAACTTTTTAGAAAATGACCATTCTACCACGTACAGTTTTTTTCTCTCATGGTTAGATTTCTCAGACCTGTTTTCAGATCCCATGTTTTATTTCAAAACAGGTGTGACAGCTAGATTCACCTTTCCCATCCTGAACTCAAGCAAGATGAGGAGTACCTAGCAATGTTTTGAAATTACAGGTAACACACTGACACTAACATATTGACACAAAGCCTCCTCATCATAAAAGCAGAGCTCTGCAGAGATGTTGTATTTGGTTTTAGGTAGCACTGTTAGTTTTACCTGATATGGATACCCGTTCCAGCACTGTCTGGTATTCCAGAGCCAGGGTGTCTGAGAGAGAAAGAGAAGAAAGAAAAAAAAAAACCAACCAGGGTCAGTGCACACCATTTTGGGCAATGTAATAGTATACAGTTAACACAAGTGAAGGACAAAACTATAGAAACAGCTTAAAATCAGCAATTTTTGATAGAGGCTATGAAAACTGAATACAACAAGATTGCTCAAAGTTTCACAGCACAAATTAGAGCAACCTTCCTGTTCACAGAGATATTTAGTTGGTGGCCCATGACCTTACTTTTGCAGGAGTGCAGGCTGAACATAATCAGCTTGTGCTCAGGTGGTCAGATCTCATATTTCCTTCCTAAGAGCACAGGAAATTTTTGCCTTAGGCTGCTCAGACATTCTAAAGAATGTTCCTTGCATGTGCTGTTACATATACGCATCCTACCATATAGGATCCATCCTTCATCCCAGCTGCATCAGTTTAAAATAGCAAACCATGCCTTTTGCTTTCCTGGCTGAAGACATGACCATCCAGAGATGACAGATCTTGCTATCACACAGAAAAGACTGATAGCTTAGGGCAACATGGAAAGTTCCAGAGAGAAATTTACTTTAGTGCATCTACAGACTCTTGCATTGCAGAAAGCTAGGCAAACTAAAAGACTTGGGAACATGCAGCTCTGTTATGCTTCTTGTTTCTTTGCTGCTTGCACAAGATTTATTTGATTATTTATCTTTCAATGCTGCAAAAGAGTATTTTAAATCCTTCTTTGTAAGCAGGCTGTTTCTTTCAGAGTTCATTTTTTACTTCTTCCTCTGTGCAACTAAAAGGACTTGAGACAGAAATTACCATACGGGCAAGCTCTTCTACCCAACATACTCAACCATTAAGTAACCAACCGTATTGGGTAATAAGAACATGACCAAAGCACCAGCTACCAAGGAGCCACACTTCCCTTTTTGTGCATGAGCAGGAACAACTCCTTTCAGATATGCATGTCTTGGAAAGCACAGCTGTGTCTCTGCTTGTGGCAGCATCTGTACTCTTTGAGAAGCATCTGTCTACAGTACAAGTACCCACCCACAGGATATCTTGTTAGAAACATGAAAGAAAATTGTGGATTCAAGATCTTTGTGCAACTCTTTTACATAACATTAACTGCTCTACATCCAGTATAAAGAGGGCAGAAAATCATTAGTATGTCTCCTGGATAAAGGCACACATACCCTTACAGCGTTATACGCTTCCGTTAGATTACATTTTTTCAGATAAACCCCCATCGCATGAGATACGGCCTTTTCTTGTTTTCACCATCAGGTGGAGCAGTTCAGCTCAGGCAAAACATAATGACAAACTCATGCAAAATACAATGGCTGAGCAAACCAAGTAAAATAAACACTAGGCAGAACGTTAAGTCCCAGGCTGAGAATCAGGCTAGGTAAGGAGAATTTGTACCATATCGAAAGCCAGGATAAATGCTACTCAAAACTATAGCCCAATTCCCAACTGATATTTTAATACTAATTGTGATGTGTCTTACAGAATCTTCTTATAGCCTTTGTTGGTTAACAGTGATGCGCTATGATTACTAAAGGCTCTTCCTATTTCTTTTTTCAATTTTCCTTCACATGGAAAATATGATAAAATAGAACTTGCACACCCAATGCTCCTGAAATGGCAAGAAACAATTCTTAGAGTAACCTGAGTAGCATATCAGCATTAGAGACAGACCTCCTACGCCTCTCACAGAGATGTTGTAACAATGGTTAAAGTCCATCCAAACTTCTCCTCCTCTCTATTAGGAATAATTATTTCATGCAGACAATTATTTTTTTCAAGTATCTCCACAGTAGTTACCATGCTAAGTGAGTTCCCCTCATTTCATGCAACAAAAAGGGGCTTTGGAAAGAGCGACAGCTCCTCTGCAAGTGTTACTAATATACAGAAGCTAAAATATTTCTGTCTGACAGCTGCCTACATTAGATCTATCCAAATATTATAGGATAATTCATAGTTTTAGCCAGGTTTGAAAAGCTGTAACTGTCTTTCATATCAGATTCAAAAAGAGGTAAGAGATGCTTCCTACCCAATTATTTTGCTACCTAAATTACAGGTGCTAGCAAAAAATGCACATTTTTCTCTTTCAAATATTATGACATCTTAAGGCTTCTTCAGAGAGATGCCTGCTGCAGGAACTGCAGATACAGAGGTTTATGTGTAATTAAAATGCTGAATGCTAAATAAAATAGGCCTCACTAGAGGAATCCATAACCACAAAGCCTGGAAGGATACCACAAACTGACAAACAATACAATACATGCAATTAGGCCTCAAAGACAGAACATCTGCCTCTTCTGAGCTGCATAAGGCTCGGAAAGCCATGCTGCCTTCTCACACAAAATGCTTCTGGGTAGCTGTTTGGAAATTTAATGGATCCTATGGGGGTGGAAATGATTAAGACAGCAGGACATCTATACCACTTTCTGACACCTCTCTCCTCCCCAGTTTCCCTCTCCTTGACTTGCCTTAGCATCTCTTAAGTTGACTCTAACAGCTGTAGCAGAAGGGGACTTTGGTTATGCTTGCCCTGCAGGGTTTTAAGAAAGAGGCAGAGAAAGAGCTTGGTTTAAATACAGATTTCCCCTCTGACCTCTACAGTGAACACAGTCCTAGACTGAAACTAAGTTCTCCAGGTAGACCATGGTTATAGTTGGACCAAGAAGCACTGCTTAGTCCTCTGTGAACCTCCCACCTGTGGGATAGTCTGTTCAAGTTTCAGCAGGAAGGAGAGAATCCTAAAAAAGCCCACAGTCTGCAGAGTGAAACTGAAACATACTGAAGAAAGGTGGATTAATCAGAAAGCATGTAATACTGACATTCTCAGGGCTCAGCTGAGCCTGCATGTGCTCAAAGAACACACTGACGAACTTCCTCACACCAGGCAAGTTCACCGTGAAGCAGAGCCCAGCTCTTCCTGACAAATCCCATGATGGACAGAAAGAAAAGGTCAGTGACTTGGCTTTGCAACAGATCCATTTTTTATGAACATGAAGTATGCTGTTTCCACTGCCTGCTGAATACCCAAATTTCCACTTCTTGTTCTTGGTACATAATCTCTTGAGGAAGGGAGGAACCTGAGGGGACTGGAGAAGAGAGGAAATGCAGAAGTCCTGATAACAAAAGGCATCCTTAAGCTGGAAACAGAATACTAAAAACTTCAGTTGCAATTATGTCAGGGACAAAGCACCAGCCCTACAATGCTAACACCCTCCCTTACAGAATATAAAGTAGTTAAGATGGAAACTTAAGCTTTACCGCACTTTGGTGCAGTGCCTAATAAGTGCAGTATCAATGACAGAGGAGGATGATAAACAGCTGTTGAATCTGCTGTCATTTACAGTTATTAAGGAACAAATCTCTTACTATTTTTGGTTCCTTACAGGAATATCTGTCAAAAGTTCCATCAAACCTCTCTCCAACTCTGTGATTAAAGGAAGTAATTTTAAAGAGATCCTTCAGAAATAAAACTTCTCTTGAGACAAGGGAATGACTGAGGATTTGGAAAAACAAAAAAGCAAATTATCTGAGATGTCTGCACATTTAGCCAGAAGCCTCGGGTTGTTTTGCATCCGCTGTCCCATTCATTTATCTTTAGAGAAAGCTTCTAATTGGGCTCTGGCTTTCAGAAGCCCCAAAGCAGTGAAAATCTGCCTGTCTTGCTCAAAGTGCTGCTAATACCAAGCATGTGAAAGGTCAGTTTTGATACTAAATGGGGGAGTGTGTGTGTGTGGTAAAAAAAGTAGTACAATAAAAACCTACCATTTGTGATCAGTTCCTTTACAGCCCATTTGGCTGAGAGGTGTTTTATGTGTCCTTTATCCGTGAGGAAACAGATGCACCTGATGAAGTATTATTATTTTAAAATAAGAAATTTTGGTTCACCATACAGTAATAAAAATAACAACGAATACTCCTCCTCATCCTTATCTACCCAGCAGAACCCACTAAGTATAGGAAACACACAAAGGCCATAGGCTAGGTTCTCAAAGAGACAGCAAGAGCTCTACATGTCATGAGCAAGTACTTTCCCATACTGTCAGCAAGTCAACCATCAGATGTATCAGGTATATTATGGATTTTTAGCACATTCCACACCCATTTCATAGAATCAGCTTATGTCTGTGAATATAAATATATTACATAGAGGTCACATAAATTTGCAAAGTAACTGCTTTTGGGCAGCTGGAGTTAGTTCCACAGTTTGTGTCACTTCAAGTTGCTGTATCAGCAACTGAATCATTTTTCCTTGCATCCAGCACAACTACAAATCCCAATATGCAAGTTACAACCACAAGCACTTATGTTGCTTTGCCCTTAGAAGTGTGAGCCTACAGATAAGAGGTATGAAAAAAACTAATAAATACAGTGTTGCTGGCACTAATTTTTTCTTCCTGTAGTCCATAAACTTGAAACAAGTAGCAAACTGAAGAACCACTTCTAGAAATATATCACTAAGCAAAACCCAGGTCTCCACAGAGCAGCTTCTGCCCTAGCAGTTTGGACTATTAGAGCTGTTATGCATCTGATTTACTCCTGACCACACAGGCATGTTGTAACTCTCAAAGGGGTTCTTCCTAAATTCTCACATAAGTAACAAAAATCTGACTTATCCAGCAGATAAAGAAATACAATCTGCCTCTATTTTTATCAGAATACAGCATGTAAAAGTCCAGGGACATCACAACAGAACCCTCACATTGCACAAAAACATATTTATGCTTAAGTCCACATTTCAAACCAAACTGAGACAGCATCAGTCCAAAAATAGATTTTAAGTTGCTTTTGAAAATAAATTTTTGACCCTGTGAAATAAAACCAGCACAATACAGAAATCTTGAGCGTTCACGGTGTATGTGCTCACTATTCTGCAATCTCAAAAGGCAAATATTACCTGACTTGGTTAATACATTTGGATACAGCTTTACATAATTTGTCTCTCGTAGCTACAAGCAATAATAAGTGGAACTGAAATTAGCACTATTAATTAAAGTCAAGATAATACATACTTTTAGCAAAGTTCTACCCACCGCATTTATTTTGGGCTGATATGGGCAAAGATATCTCTCCATCAATCTAGAGCAGGTCTTTGCTCTTCATAGAAACAAGTGGTACAACTGAAGCCAGACTTCCTCTTGATTAGCATTTACTTGGCCCCTCAGATGCTGTGTGCAATTTGATCTTATCCCTAGACCTAATGTTCACTGTCTGATACATAACATAAGACATACGCGGCCTTTTCCTCAACAGCAGCTGCCTTCTCCCACTGTAGGCAGAACACCACCTCCTGCTCATGCGGACCAACACCTTAACCATATTCTGAGTTTTACAGCTTATCATCTCTGTAAGAATGCAATTGCAACAGCAGGTTACAGACTACAGCCTTTCTGTTGACTATAAAATATAAGACATACTTAATGCTTTCCACCTCTTTTCCACCTCAACTGAAAATTAAAGGCTTTTAGTAACCACACCAGCAGAAGGACATTTATTAATAATTAACATTTCTTTTGGGGTGTTGTGTTTTTGGGTTTGTTTGTGGTTTGGGCTTTTTATTTATTTATTTATTTTCTATGTGCTTACACTAAATAGTATCGCAATGTTCACTTTTTCCCCCCCAGTTATGGCAAGGCATTATAGCAATTTTTTCTTTTACAATATATTAATCAGCATTCCTCTTGCACATCACTTGGCTGAACAAGCATTTGCTTAGAGGGGAATTACATAAATTGCTTGCTTGCTTCTTCTTTCTGCAACACCTGCACCCTCTTGGCATGGTATACTGAATGGCTGCTGACATAGAGTCCCATCCCAGAAGCTTTTATTCTAGTGTAAAAATAACTCCACCCATTAATGGCAAAATCAAGAGATTTTTCAACAAATTAATCTCTTAAACGCAAATTCCACAGTGGCCCTGAGTTTCATTCCCCATCTTCTTACTTGGCTCAGCGTGGATCAGTAGAAGTGTAGCTTACTGCAGTCTTTCTCTGTTAAGGTGAGCATATATCTATGAAAACATTTGTTTCTGCATATAATGTACAACCTAAAAAAATCTGTTTTTTTTTCCTGACCACAGAAAAACTCCTTGATATTAATTGTTCTACAAGTCACGACAAGTGATCTTTCATTTTTCACAAGCAGCAATATTTTGCAGCATTTTTCTCTCCAGCAGAAAGAAAATGAAACTCTTCCTCATTTTCCTTGATTTCCTTGATTTTTAGAAGGGTGTTTTAGTTGGCTTTTCAAAGTTTCTATTGTCTTCCACTGAGTTTGACAGGCCTCCAAGGACTTGAGATTTATGATGTCTTGGAAACTTTTCCTGATTACCTAGAAATGTAGGGTTTTTTCTTTGTTATCATAAAAAAATTAACCTGGATAAGAAAAGATCTGAACCATGTTAATACCATCACTTGCTAGTGTTGTATTTCTTTTGCTATTGCTTAAGTATTTCTCATACTAAAGTCTCACTGATGTAAAAAATACACCAGTTTCCCGTCTCTACTAGTCACCATTTTGGGCACAACCCTAGCAGCAAAATGATGCCAACAACACAGCGTTCAGTTACCTACACATCAAAATTAAGTACATTTTCCTCTACCCACAAAAGTCTGACAAAACATCATGTTGATTTGAGATGAAGAGAACTCAGCAAAATGACAAAATCCATGACTACTATTTTGCATCAGCTTCTGTTTGTTCTTCCTTCCAGTGACTGGCAATTTGCTTTGTGGCCGCTTCTCACACCAAGAACAGCATTTTAATAAATTCTTCACAAACCCAAGCAGTCATTCCTATTTCTTGGCAAAGCTGGCAACAGAAGCAAAGACAATGTGACACATTGCTGATGAACCTCCTGAGGTTCTCATCTCATACATTGTGACTAAGCAAGCTGTTACAGGTTTCTGCAGAACTACTCTTTTCTCTAGGGCTTAGTGCTTTTTGTCTGCACAAATGAGGTGTTGGGGGGAAAATGCTTTTGCAATGAAGAATGCTCAGCCCTTCCTCTCAGCAATCTGCATTGCTGATTTCCAAACATAATTAAAAATGATACTTCTACTAATCGGAAACTAGAAAATATACGGAAGGATGCATAAAAGGCCAAGATTAACAACAATCACTGGGAGATGCACTTGACATTTCAAATGCAAATATATGTGTGAGAACAAAAATATTCTTAGAAAAAATGTGAATTCAAGTTTCATTTATTTACATAAAATCATCTCCAGAAAGGCAGAGTAAGCTCCATGCACCACATATGTTTAAAGTGAGAAGTGGATGTATGATGTAAAGAGATCTCGTGTTTATGTCTTGTGCTGCTAAATGTGCCATTTCAACTTTCAAATTATGTGGAAAACGAAGATAGAAACTGGAAGGATCCTAATATTGAGGCATCACATGCAGTAAACAGGAGTGAAGAACACATCATCTGGAGATGCTGGCAGTTTTAATGTCTCCTCCCTCTGCTCTGACCAGCCCACCACCAGTCCCTTCCCTTTACCAGGCTCAGCCATCAAAATATTTCCTCTCAATGCATGCACCCTTTTCCTCTGACACTGCCTCTGTTAGTTACTTTGTAGTAAGCAGAACTTCTTAAAACTTCTGCCTGCATGTATAATGGTAACATTTTCAAGAACTGTTTTATCATGAGCAAGTTGGGCATCCAGTGGTGCTGTGATGGTTTAGAGCAGCTGAAGGTCCATATAAATATTCTAGAAGCCAGACTAGAGTTCATTGTTTCCCAGTGACACTACTCAGTGTATCGTGTGGTTCCTCTATCTGCAGTGTAACAAGTCATAAAAAGCAGCAGACACATTCAGCCAAACCTGCTAATGCTTTGGTGAAGCAAAGCAGTTGTCAACTTGTTAGCTTTACAGCTGCCTTGTATTTTTTGATTGTAGAGCCAGACCACATCTATTAGCCTAGAATTTGCAGGTATTTATGAATTTATTTTATTTAAAAAGAAAACATGCAACTGTAGGTCTGGAATTACTTTGTAGAGAAAGTGCTGAGGTTTACATTTACAAACCATACCTTGGTAGGAGGGTGACTCCAATAAAAATCATACGTTTAAGAGACCATCAATAGGAGAAATGAGAAAGCCCAGAGAGGTGTAATGAGGTAACACTGAAAGGGAATGCAATATGGAAAAAAAAAATTCTCACCAGTAATATATTTAACTGACAAGTTTATTTTCCCCACTACTTTAAGGGTAACGTGAAGCAGTCTTATGGCTCAAAGCCCTTATAGTGTAAAAATACGTATTGTTCTATAGGTTTTACTAGCTTAAATACAGTTACTCTGCTCCAAGTTACTGCCTCAATAGCGAGTTAGACTAAATAATGGCAACTCAAACCACCAGTCAGGTTATTAATAACCTGCTCTTATATCCAAACACATATTCTGCTTCAGGTTTAATTAGCTGTGGAAAATAGAACAGCTTCATTCATCTGAATAACAAAACATGAAAAGCTCCTGGCAATAGAATAGTGCTGTGCTAAATACTTAGCTACAGGTATGAATGAACTACCTTCGTTTCCTGAAGAATTTGAATGATTTTTATTGTAAAACTGCCCAAATATAAAGCCTGGGGAAGCATTTCTCCTAGATTTGTCATTTTTATATAAAGGGCATTGAAAAATTTTTATCTTTCAGAAAGCTGGGTTGCCAAGATGATGAATATTGTGCTTAAGTCAAAATTGGCAATCAGTCCACAGTGGGATACAAGGTCTGGAGGCTCTTCTTTTACTGCCCTGAACAGCAGTGCAATCTGCAAATAGTTAGAGATGCTGGTATGGCTCAGTACCAGCGTAACTCTCCAAATTGCTGATTACAGAGCATTTACTCATTACTCTGATGTTATTAAATACCCCCAGCTGGATTCCAAACAGACAAACTGAAATTCAACTCTAGATATATTTTTTAAATTAGTGCATTGCTTTTCCTCACCCTACTTTTATAAAATTTGTCCCCACTGTCTACATTTGAAAGTCCCATTGCCACCAGTGTCCTACAGATGAATAAGGGTATTTCAATATTATCTTTTTGCTTGTTTCTTTGAAAAACTTTGTTTCCTTTTGGCCACAAATACATTCTGCCAGCCAGTTTAGCTTTGTCCTCTTTTGCTTGATCCAGTTATTATCTTAAGTTCCAACAGCTTACACAATAAATTATTTTCTATGCTGACAGGTCTTCTCTTACAAATTTTCGCTGTCCAAAATGCATTCATTTTCCTTGCTGATGTACACTGAAGGGTTGGAGTAATGTAAAATTAAGTTTCTCCACTGACTTTGATCTTTCCCACAGCATGACTCACAATTTATATCTCAGGCATCCAAAGCACTCTATTAATCTCTCCTAAATGCTGTCCACAATTTTTATGCCCTTTTGAAGAGATATCTGAAAGAAATTCCTTTTCCCTTAGATGAAATCTAATTGTGGTCTTACTGGAAACCTTTCCCACTTATGATGCTTATTTAAAAATGTAATGTGACATTTCCCCTTTTCCACAACAGGAGACTTTGGCACGAGAGTTCTTTCTTGCTCACAATGATGAGCTAGATATTGTTTTATTTAACACCTAATGGTCAATCCAACTTTCAGAGAAAGGAATGAGTATGATTCCATTTTAACATCTAAGATTATTTTAGCTTGACAATTTTCATCACTTAGCAACTTGTTTTCTGATGAGAAAAAAAAAGTTATAAAAAACCCAGAGTCCAAATCAATTTTAAAGCAAGTGCAATCTGCTAAAGACAGGCTTCATTTCCTCCCTATGTGGCATACATATCACATTATCCCTCTGTTAATAGCACAGTAAGGTATCAAATACCAGCATTGTGTTAAAAGGGCTCCAGTGTGGCCTCTGACATTCTTCATTTAAATGAGAGTATTTATCCAGTATTGGGCAGATAAGCTCACTGAACAAATGTAATTACAAGGTTTCAGTAATAGATAATACAACAACCTTTCAGGTGTAATATGGGAAGGAAACATCATAACCGGTGCAGTCTGGAAAAAGTACCCAACTGAATGCCTGCTTCCAGTAAATCGAGAATGAAGGAGAGAGAGGGCACCAGCATAGGCTCTGGAGGCAAACTTCCTGCTTCAAGCTCTTGCCATGTTATTTTCTAGAGTCAGTTTTCATCTAAACCAGGGTGGTAGATATTTCACAAACTCATGCTTTGGTATCTCAGCATTAAAACCAGAAAAATTTAGCCTGGTTTAGGTAGTCAAGAATCAGACAGTCAGACATATCCTAAACAACAGTATAAATACCTCCAAGATGCTGTGTTTCTTGCACTATTCTGTTCTGCAAAACATCCAGAAGCATTAGTTATATGTGGCAGGTGCAGCAAGAGGAAATGATAAATTTTTAATTTCTCAATCCAATGCCAACTAAGGAAGTACCATAAGCTTGTCTGAAAGCAGTCAGGGATCTTCTCTATTAGCAGCTTCATTCCACTGTAGACCTGACAGCGTCATGACTTGATGTACACAGTAACCACAAATGTGGCACAGCTTCCCAAGTAAGTGTGACAGTTGAAATGTCAACTGCAAAAACTATCATCAAGCTTGAAAGAATCCATTTCAGCAATATTTACACAGAATCAGTGACTTTAGGAAAATAAAACTATTTCCGGTTATGCTCTGCTTTAATATCCAAACAGCTCTTTGCAGATGCTGTCACCTTTGCTGCAACACAACTGATCTCCCACGAAACTGGCAGGATGACTTCAAAAGCATTCTTAAAAATCACGCTCAATGAAACACTGTAACCAGCATGAGGCTTTATTTGAAAAGGCCATGTGTATCTCCTGTCAGTGTATCTCCTGTGACTACAGTGAAGAGTCACTGGACAACTGAGAAAGATCAGCTGTCTTCAAAGCAGCTGCACGCTGGCTTGCTTTCCCTGCACCTCCAGAGCTGCTCTATCACAATTCCAGCTGCCCTCTGTCTTACTGAACCACACTGTGACAGAGCAGATACCAGTAAGGGAGGCAGAACCCTCACCCCTCTTCTCAGTAGCACTTTGGAAATTGCAGTGTACAAAGATAAAGCTCCTTATTTATTCTCTTCATGTTTTAGATAACTGACAGGAACAAATAACTTCCAGAAAGATGAAAGATCCTGATGCAAGTCTAATGGACCACAATTAACCCAAGAACTAAATCAAGGTCATAGCTATCTTTTTCTTTGGGAAAATGTGTTGATACTGGGTAAAATGATCACTGTAAAAAGACAGCAACAAGAGAGGAATGAAAGAAGGCAGCCTTTCTGTAGTCCACGGGAACATACCTAACTTGCAGACTTACAGAATTCCCAAATCCACTCCCCAAATTAATTAAGCCAGTTTTAAGAAATGAGGAAAAGCAGCGTAGTGATCTGACAAGGAAAGACGAAAGTAGGAAACATTGACCTATGAGGTAGCTGAGAAGTATATAGGAAAGACTATATAAAATTATGTACAATTTAGTTTCTTCCCAGAACAGTCCAATCCCAGTGCCCAACAAGCCCTGAATTGTACAGAAAAAAAAGAACTGGCCACAGGGAAACTGGCCACTATGACAAACCAGCCTCTCCAAGGAAACTGCAAGGATAAAGCTGTATCTTCTCCAAGCTACTCATCTTCAGATAAACCATGGTGTTTCCATGGGCATTCTTGGCACAGAGAGGTCAGAAAACATACGCTGTACAGCACGTAGAAAACTATCAGTGATCTCTCTCATGTTGGGCTTTCCAAGGTCAGATCAGTCTTTGCAAGGCTACATAATCCAGGTCAGGAAAACAAACAAACAAGTAACCAACCAAACCTGTACCTTCCCACTGCTCCATGGACATATAACTTTGCTCTTAGAAGAACAATTAAGAATAAAACACTAGTGTCAAAATAGACTCACATAAAGCTGTGAAACTAGAACCTTCCTTATGTATTAGACAAAGTAATTTGTGACTGAATTAAGCTACCTTACTGAGTCAGTGTAGGAAAGCATTTATAATTTATGCTGAGCATCCCACAAGCCTGCTGAGACCCTATACGGCTGAGAAAGAAACAGGTGAAGAGA
This sequence comes from Melopsittacus undulatus, assembly GCF_012275295.1. Lineage (NCBI taxonomy): Eukaryota > Metazoa > Chordata > Aves > Psittaciformes > Psittaculidae > Melopsittacus > Melopsittacus undulatus. Next base: position 43,353,108 of record NC_047534.1, read on the forward strand.
GTACAATGAAATATGCCTTTCATAATAGAGATAACATATACTTGCTCTTTAAAATTGTTAAAGTGACTAAATTCAACCGTAATTTTCAAAAAATGTAAATAACTTTGGAATAACACCAGCAGTGTGTGGTTTTCATCCACTTGTCTTTTTAAGTAAAGTTGCTATTTAAAGGAAAGAAGATTAAATAACATAAATGCACACAGAAGTGTTGTAGCAATTTTACACTAATAGCAACTCCTCAATTTCCAGTAACTTTCCAGGAGCATTTGAGCTGCAACACTACTTTGGACAAAACTAAGAGCCCACCACCTCTTGGAGGTCCTTCAGAACATCTTACTGTGACTAACCAGAGCAAACAGAGTGACAGCAGTTGTGTTTTAATTAGGTCCTGAACCTGATTAAAATAAATCATCACCAACTTACCAGCTTAGTGACCAGAAACTGACACACATTTCATTTAATTATGATGTGTATACTACTGTTTCTGATTTTTTTTAACAGCTAAAATAAATGGAGATGTATTGGATGACATCTGAACATATGATCACAACCAGAACAGACCTTCAGTGAAGAAAACCGAAGATGTATCAGTGAAAGAGATGCAAGATGCAGCATACAGTGAAGCTATTAAACAGTTGAACACCAAAGTAGCTGCAAAATAGACAGAAAGAGAAATAGCAGGAAAACTCCAAAACAAGAATGGCAAATGAGACTCCATTTCAAGTAAACATTCCATATGAACTCACGATCTTGAGATGCCTGTTTCCCCAAATACAACAATTCTTTGAAGTTGCTATGCATATCTACAACTATTTACTTCCTCCAAGATTAACAATCTCAATAATGAAGAGATAGAGATGAAGTGTAACACAGAAATAATGTCAAAACCCAGTCACCACACAATGGAGTAACAAGTTCTCTTTTTGTATTTCAAATGAATGTGGTTTGACTTTAGGCTCTAAGCAGCAGAGCAGACCAACCTCATTCACAAAAAAAAAGTCTTAGGAAACCAGGTTCTCTCCAAGTGCTCATAGAAAAGTGTAGGCCACTAACAGAACATCTTCTGCTGTCACACAGCAATTGGCTAGCTCAGCAGCTAGTGAACACACCAGGATAAGCACACAATTTTCTTCTGAAACATTCTATAGTTTCAACAAAGAGGAACTTTCGTAACAAAGAAGTGGAGCTCTGCCTCTCAGCGGTTGTTTTCCTCCTTCCTACACTTACTATTTTTCTAAGTGCCTTCCATACATTTATGCTACTTGAGTAGGTTTTTGGAGTCAAATTTACACTTCAGTATGGTTTTCCTATTGTTTTGCAATCTACCTGCATCACCAGCAGTTGCAATTGCATGGCAGACAGTTCTGCTGTATGGGATCACTCCTTAGGAAGGGAGGTGCGGAACTGACATTCCATCAACCACATACATAATGTGTTGCTGCACCTGGCTTTTTTTTAAACATAGCCAGAGCATCCACATATCATCAGTCTTACTTAAACTCTAAATTTGAAAACGAGCAAGTCACAAGTTATTTGTTTATCCAGGCAGATGGTCCTTTTCCCAGTAGAATACCTATATTCAGTTTAAGGTTCCTAAGTCTCAATTTAGCCTTCAGAAGACTCTCACTGCAGGGAATTCATGCTCCTTCTTCTGTGAATTTGTAATTCTCATGGGCAGTTAAAGGAAAGAAACTGAATGTGAAAAGCCACCATATGTCACCTGGAAGTATTTTTCCTGATGTTTGTAAAGTTTTTGTGTTCTAAAACATTATACAGATACTGCTCAGCACCAAGGATCAACAAGCAAGCAACAATCCAATCCTGAAATTCTTACTTGGTTTCTTTATCACTGAAGCAAATGCGAGCACAATCAGACCATTAACACTTAATGATCCAAGCCAGTACTGATTTAATTGCAAATATTACTGAAGAAAACAAAAACCTTATCTTGTTCCTGTGCTAGTGATAAGCAAAACAGTAAGTTTAATGTCACTAGACTTAATGTTTTGTTGGCATCAATATTGGTGTGGTGCTCTGCAAGGAAGTGCTTTGTAGATATGCAAATTAAATAAATGGAAGTGCTGAAAAATCTCAGCTGCAGTCAGAAAGGGGAAGAATTTGCATATACATGATCAAAGTGGAAATATAATTGGTCAGATATCTTTTATGTTTCAAATATTAGATATTTACAAAGATATAAAGAATGCTGTAGTATATTTATTGTGATAAAGACTTAGGGCTATATCATATTTCCATAATCATATTTCAGTGATGATGGCGCTTGAGGCCAAAGACCTCTGTGTAAGAGTCCATGTTATTACATCCCAGATTGATTTGGACCCAGGTCTTCAAAGCCACTAACTAGTGCTATCTTGTCATGCATTACCTACGAAGATGAAAATTTTCCCAGCACTACTAGGGCTGTTGTACACAACACCATCTGCCCCCCCCCCAAATTCTAGTTTGATAGACAATAATTTCTTATCACTGTCTTTACTGCTAGCCTAACAAAAGAGTAAATATGGAACTTGTAAGTTCTACATTTAAGATCCCCTAACTCTAGGTTTTTACAGTTTTTATCTTGTATGGAAATATATCTATACATCTCATGGAACAAATTAAATTCACCTTTTTCACCACTTAATGTAACAATAAGAACCATGGAAATAAGTAAAACTAAAAGCAAACCCCACACTCTGTTCTTACACCTATAAATTACAAGTGTGAAACAGAGAAATAAAAAGAAGAAAATAAATCAAAGTAATCATTTACTCTGGAGAGAGTCTCTGGGTGTTCCAAAAGAAATACAAACCTATTTCTATTTCGGCTTCATTTCAGGTGAAGCATTGAAGCACTTAGATGAAAGGATTGGCTTCATTCCATGTTACCAAAAAGTTGTGAGGCTTGACCTAACATCTCTTTTAGAGGCTTGAAAATCAAGACAGGATGGTCATATTTGCTATTTTGCAAAGAATGGGGACAATAGTAGTGGATGGGAAGGTGAATGCTTTGCATTAAAGAATTTTGTGGGCCACTTACTCTTTAGCCCCAATTCATTTAAAAATCATTTAAATCTGCCGTGGAAAGCAGTCAGTAATGGAGTTGGCAGTGAGTAATGAAGAAAGCGTCATCTTCTCTTTGCAAGTTGTGTTTCAGTCGGTTCCTTCACATAGAAGAATATTCATGATCAAATCTGCCCTTGAAAATGTTAATATTTGAGGTGAAAAATGAACCAGTTTGAACTCTAACCTACATTTACATCAATTGTCTCTTCTCACAAGGTATCAGAAACAACAGCGGTGATTTCAAATCCTAATTATGATCACCTATTTCACCCCCTCAGTGCATTAGCCACCATACTGAAAGGCATGTCCTGAAACACACATTGCCATGGGGTGCTGGGGTGAACTTACAAACCCATTAATCTCCCAACATCTGTTTTCATTACCTAAGAAAGTTAACAGTTCATTTTCATCTAATTGAAAGTTCTGGTTTGGAAAAAGAGACAAATATACATTTCACTTCAAAAATGAGAGATTCTTTCAAAGCAGAATCAAAGATGAGCAGAACTCATCCCACTATTACACCACATGGTAATATGCCTGAGATAGTTACAGTTGAAATCCTTACATTAGAGAGGATTTGAAAAAGCAAGAATTAAGAATTTATATGGAACATTTAAAAAGAAACCAAGTCCAAGGAAACAATTTAATATGTGAGATGCTTTAACATTTACATGACATTAATTACTTCACTAGTTAGAGACAATGACAGCAACCCCCCTATAAAATTAAACCAGCTATGTAATATTAATTTACTTATTTTGATGCAAAGGAGGAAAAAAAAAGCTGACAGCTGGGGAAGGAAGAAATGTCTAATACAATAAGTAAATACTAATAACGATGGAAAAAATTCTACTGAACTCTGTCAGTTTCTTATACATGCATATTAAGATACAATTTGTAAGTGATACAATGGTTCGGCCAAGTATCTGGAAGGCTGTGACCTATTTCTCTATGTGTGCTCCATTTTTGAGTAAGAGAACAACTGTCTTGCCTTCCCTACTCTCTTACCAGACTTAGTTCTCTCTTGGGAGAGAGTAATTCTTAGAAGAAACATGTATTTCCTTGATACTACAAATGTTTGTAAGACATACCAATGACACAACTGCACCCTGCAGTTAAAAATCACCTCTTGACTGAAGGTGGTGGACACTAATGGTAAAAGTTTCACTTTTACTGTGTCTTTAGGCCCAAGAAACAATCAAAGCAGCTGGATATGGTGTGTGCCATTAACAGTAAATTTTATAATAAAGAAATTCATTCTTACAATGTCACTTCATGAGTGACATGATGTCACAACAAAGACCAAGTTGACAACATACACCCGTTTGAGTTAGGGGGCACTGAGGACAAGATCAGTGCAAACTCCATAAAGGTCTGCTGCCTCAAATGTTCAGTGATGGAGTTGGCAGGATGCAGGAGAGAGTGTGTGAAGCAGCTGTTATGATCCAGAGGCTGTGGGAAGCAGATGTCCATAGAGATAGAGGAAGGAAGAGAGGGTGGAAGCACATTTTTTTGAACATTTTACATTGATAAAAAACCTTATATGAAATGTCAGTGATCACGATTCCATGGCCTACAACTACAGTCACATGCAGGACACCCTATTGTCAATCCTCTGCCTTCCCAACTTAAAAGGTTTTCAGGAGTTCATGGTGAACTTTAGTGAGCAAACAGCCCAATCTAAGTGTTCTGCAGACACCATTAAGATAAAAATGTATTTAAAATATATACATTGACAGGTTCTGTTGCAACAGAGCAAACTTTGAAGACAAAGGCACTTCTCCCTGTGAACTGAGATTTTTTTTAAATACATTTCAACAAAAGTAAGATTTTTTTTTGTTACTTTATTTATGAGTCAACAGCATATACCTTTCACTGGGGAGAAAAGACAAAACCCAAGAGAACAACTTGATAAAGAGATACAGCTTTCAGTGAGAAGAAAGTTTTTAAATCTCAAGCAATGTACTCAGCAACTATAGCATGGCAAAAAAAGCGATAGATCACATCACGTGCAGTGTTACTACAAAGACTTACAGGTTGCTTTAGTGAGTGCAGAAATTTCTTCATATAGATCAGCCATTAACTGCTGCCATGGATGGTAACAAAGGCAAGTTTACCACGGCATTTTAGAGAGAGCTATGATTGCTCTGAATGACAGCTTTATTAGCTTTCATATGCTTCTATATGAAAGTGAAAATCAAAGCTGAAACATCTTGCAAGATGTTCTATCCAGGTGAATGTAAAACTTTACTGCAGTTAGTTACTACCATTCTAAAAATAAATTAACGCTGGTATGCATGCTATGCTGACAGTATCACAATTCAAGAACTAAAAGAGAGGTGATAAATCAGCTAACTAATTACTGCTTATTAAGCTTGGGCACATATTTCCAAAAAAATGCTATATAAACTTGTCAAGATCTACAAAGCCATAAAGACCTAATGATATTCTTTGCAAGAATTGTGCTTTGCTGGAGTATCCTGATTAGATCTTCCTTGGGCAATTAGATGTGAACAAGGAAACACAGACACCCACGCTTCTGATACTGCACTGATGCAGTAATATTGCTTTATGCAGCAAATAGGAAAGGTGACAGTAGAAGATAAAGGAGCAATTATTTATGTGCTGTGGGCATTACAAGAAAAGTGTTTTGAGAAAGAATCCAAAAGGTGAAATTCATTTCTAGGCAAAAGGCCAGCACAAAGCAAAGGACCTCAAAACTAACTCAAAGTGACGATCAAGTAATTTATGGGCCCCATGCCAGTCTTGTAGGTAAAGCTAAATTTCATCCTTAAATTAAACATTTAAGAGAGCCAAATGTAAACAAAGTACCCATCTGGTTAGGAATATATGCAGCAAAGCAAAGGAACAGCAGGTTGCAAGGAGACTAGGTCAAGTTGGGGGGAAGGACAGCAACATAGAAGTCGGAGTATTTTGTTGCCTGCCAATTCAAGAGCCAACAAACTATAAAAGAGGCAATGCATTCAGCATAGTGTTTTATGAAGACCCTTTTCTACTATTGAGTTGGTTCACTTTTCTAAAAGCAGTACCTCATAACAGTAGAAGTCATGAGATCAACTAATAAGGAGCAGTTCCCACTCAAGATGGCAAAACCAGATTTCTTAAATCAGGCATCTTAACTATCCAGAAATGGACAAACTAACCAACATTCAGTGATTCTTCTGACCATTTGAATAGCATCAAAATGCAGTTTCTCTTGAAAAAATATACTCTTATGGATGTTTGAAAGACATACTGCATCAAAATATCTTATCCAACAATCCAAAGTTATGTATCAACTAAGCATTAGTTTAGGTTTTAAAAGCGAATGTGAATGTTTCCAATGTGGTGCTATGCTGGTGGCATATTCCATTCTTCAAAACAGGAACATAGTATTTACTCTGTCTCACTGTCTCCCAGTGAGGCAGCAGATGTTGCTGTGATAGTGCTGGGACAGCCATTGTACCTGGGCTTACTTGCCATGCTTATCAGTCTTCTGGACTAGGTGTATTAGGGATGGTCTTAAGCAGAACTTTTATTTGAAAGGGTGCAAATTTCTACTGTAGCATTAGCACAGCACGACACCACTGACATTCTCTCCAGGCAAAACTGCTTTTTGAAGGAAAGATCTTTCTATCAAATTTGTAAGAAGATTTATTATGTTTAACTTCTTTTCCCATGAGCTTCCTAAGGAACCAATTAAGTGTTTCTTTGAAAGTATTCCATTAAGAAGACCAAGACAAACTAAAAACATTATCCACTTTGGTACTATAGTGAAGTTCTGAAAGAGGTGACTCCTCCAGATTCTGGGGTCTAGACTTTATTACTTGTAAACCCAGATTCCCCCCAGCAAGTTGATACAGCAAAATATTTGGGTTTTGATAAACAGTAAAAAGCCTGCACTTTCTCCTAGTTACACAGTGTTGCTAGGGAGATGGTGTAAATACAAATACAATCACAATCATAATTTTGTTGATTTGCATATATTCCATGTGAATGACCTGAGTATACAAAGCAGAACTCTGGAATAATGACAATAGCATAAAATGCTGCCAGACTCATTTGCAACACTGTGTAAAAATGAGTAATCAACAATGCATACACAATTACATAATGAACAAGTTCTTTTCGTAAAAACTAAACATACTGGAAGTTAAAACTACATCAAAATTACACAGCAGATCCTTGTTAAGCAAGTAACAGTATAGGTATACCTTGTTCAAGCAATCCTGCTGTATGAGCCAGCCCTCCTCAAACTTCAGCTGAACCCTGCACTTTACATGTCAGCTCAGCCTTTAGAAACAGCTCACAATGGTTTGTAATTAAGCACACATTTACTATATTCTTCTTAGTCTTTAGAAATGCTGGTATTCAGTTTTCCCTAGAACAGACATTTTCTTTGTGTTGAGAGTATTTATTTTTTTTAATCATAAGTATGCTTTGTAGTAGTGATTTTGTGATACTTCCTAATGTATCAATGGTGATTGTGGCAATCTGTAATAAAGAAATTCAGAAGACAAAGCCTCAGTGTCCTTGTGTATCATAGAACCCTATGAACCCAGAGTCCTGCTCTCTACAGACCCACAGGCCGACAGTTTAGGTTGTGACAATTGCTTATGAAAACTATTCTTATATTTCCTATCACAGACGTGGATGGAATCAAAGGCAGAAAACAGAGTATCATGACCATATGGCATGTTAATGGATGAAGCACACACAAATTTTAAATGTTCAAAAAGGCAGTGAGAGGTTGCACATTACGTATCGCCTGGTCTATTTGGAGCACTGGTGCACACACTTCCTCTGAGTCTTACTGCTGCTAAATAGCTGAGAAGGTTCTGATGTGCCCTTTCTGGACTGGCATATCATCATTCCTACTGGCACCGACTTGCCCGGCACTTGGGACAGCCTCATTAATTACAATCATAAAAATGATGAGGATTTTTTAATCCTATTTTTACTTACAAAGTACCAGAAACATTCAGGATCCATTTTCTTTGTCCACTTCATGTCCAAAATGAAGACTGTAAGATTACGTGAACACACTGAGACCACACATTCCCCCTAATTTCACCTCTCAGAATTACACAAATAGGGCCTCACTTGCACAAAAGCTCTGAGAACTAGTCACACTGTAAAAAATAATTTGCACCATAAATAAGTATTACCACCTGTGGCAGGGTTAACAGACCTGTGCCAGGGTGTTCAGAAGCTATTAACACCCTTCTCTGCTTATATCACCAGAAACACAGCATTGATGGGAAACTCAATGGAAACTTCTTTCCACAGTATGTCAGATAAAGAACAGGCAAATAAAAAGCATTTTCTAAAACATTAATGGGTTTTGTTTTTTTTAATAAAAAGGAACCTCTGCCATAGGCATTTAAAAAAGGATGATACAGAAATTGAGATTAATATTGTGGTAAACCTTATTGTCAGCTTAATGCTCATAATTAAAAGTAATAAAGTAACCTAGGCATGTTGCTGCAACAATTGTGGGAGTTTTTACCCCATTAAGTATTGATAAGAACTTATATTCTTTACCAATGCCAGTAGCAATTCATTTTACAAATGCAAATTAAATTTTATTTTTATTTTTTGTGAACATGAGTTTTATGCTTGTGCTTTATATTATACTTTTATACAAGTCTTGAAACAAACTTGTGATATGTTATGAAAGCATAGTAATATAAATGCCTACCTTCTTCAGGAACCGTACTCCATAGGTAAATATATAGAGGTAAAATGTAAATCTCCACCTGCAAAAGGTACAAGAGATTAACTGTAAGATACAAGTTTACATATTTTACAGTTCAACATATGATTTCTGCCAAACCACTACACCCTGTTCACATCAACAGAAGCTGAAGCAAAATTTTAGTCTGGTCTTCTACAACTTGTTATCAAGCACTGTGCTCATCTGCCTGTTTTTCCCACCCTCCCACCAGCCCTCTGAAAATAGTGACTAATTTCACCTGTATGTGACAGGAAAAAACAAAATTTCAAGGATAATTAACTTTTTAAGTTTCATGAAAACTAGCAGAGCAGTGGAGGAGAGAGGACAATTCTCATGCCTACTGCAGGGAAGTTCACTTGTTACTAGGCACCAAGACAATAAGAAATTTTATTAAGCCTTGAACAGGTGACTTTAGCATGCTGCACATCAAATACAGACTTGAGAAAAAGTATCATCCACAATGACCTGGAAATTCACTTAGCAGATTCCAGCACATGGTTTTAGGGGGAGCATTTTTGTCAGACAGATAGGACGGATACAGGCATATATCTACAATTTACATCCACTTCCAAAGAATTTCCTTAATAAAGATGATTCCACATTTCCCCAAGTACACATTAATAATTGTTAGGCGTCTAGCTTTTCTTTTCAGATAGAGGCAAATTAGAAGCTAGGATCAAGATGCCATGGGAAATAAGAGAGAAATCAGCAGGAGTTTTAGTACACAATCATCTTTTCCTCTACATCCTTCTCCTTTCCCCAGTAGAAAAAGACATACAGAGCATCTTCCTATCTTTTGGACCCATTAGTGGCTTAGGAAAGAAGAATCAATGAAAGTATGAGGAAATAAAATCAAACCCTCATGCAGTGTAAATTCTGAGAGGAATTCCTGTTTCTTTTTTTTTTTTCCTCCAAGGGTTGGAGAGAATACACAAACATGCTTGAAAAACACCAGTGACGTGCTAGTCATAAAGCTTATAGCGGGATAAGATTTAGCTTCCTTAGTGTGAGGCAATACTACAGCATGAATCATCTTCAATTATGTATTTTACAACACTTATAACACTCCACTGGTAAAACTATCAGCTTACGGTTAACGGGCATTGAAGTGTGTTCAGACATCGAAAGAATGGCTTCAAAACTGAAAATGCTCCTATGTATAAGAAAGTTAATCCAAACCTTTCTCTTCAAAGCTGCTTTTGCAAGTATTTAGAAAGAAAGTTGTGTCATACATAAATAGCCCTCTGACAAGTTGAATACAGGAGAGTATAAGAACATCACTGAGATTTAAAGTGTGATACTTCAACTGAACAGAAATTCTCTTACCCTGTAACCTCCACAACACTGCAGAGATTAATTTATTCAATTGATATGATACAAATACCAGTTCCTTCAAGACTTCATTCACACTAGCTACATGGCTTTTAGCTTTCATGCTGAAAACATTTTGGAGGCAAAAATGTTAATTTTGCTGGTAGAAATCTGCAGTTTGTGCACATGGAAGAAACAGCAAGGATAACAGTATGATGGAAAGTTTTATTTGGGCAACAGTTTTCTCATTAGGTCAGTCCTACTGCTAGGAAACCTGTCATTTAACTTCAGGGTTACATACCTCATCTAGTGAAGGTTTGAAGGCTATTGCTGAAAATAAAACTATCTGGAGGGAAAAACTGTCTAACCTAATCTCACTGCTGCTCACTCCCAGTGCCCTTCTGTCACCCTTAAGCGTGAACAGTTATGATTCCTCACAAAGAGTTTTTTTGTTCTAAAAATCCTTTTGCTATCACCTTTATTTCACATTTCTCCAAGCAAAATGCGTACCATATTTGAGAACATTTGTGTCTTGCTGCTGGGAGATGCAATATTCTGTAGAGGAGTTCAAAGGCACTCTAAAGCATACAAAATATGTTAAGTTTTAGATAGTGGCTTTCAGGGATTTTCCAGTCTATATGGACATCTGGAAGACTGATTGAAGCATTTACTACAGCTGTCTCCTCAGAGGAAATAAAAAGCCTTTCCCTGAAACAAGCAAATTCAGAAACACTGATTTCCCTGTCTAACTTCCCACCCACTTCCGAAAGTGCTGCCAGTGCCACAGATGTGTATTACAGCCACAGACTGCCCTGTAGGAGAATTCCTGGAGTTTTGCTAAAAACCCAGAGCCAAGAACCACCAGGTATCATCTGGGACTGTTAGCCTGCTCCAGCTGTCTGAATGCTACAAAGGTGACACATGCATACAAGTATATGATAATGTATGCTACTGGTTGACTTTCCTTTTTCTCTACCTGCCAAATAAGTCTTCTTGGACTGAGCATCAGAAGGTAAAGACTCAGAACTGGGTAATAGACAAAGCTGCTCAAAGTGTTAACTTCTTAAAAAGATAAGTAATATTGGTAAGTAAAAAAACCTCTTTATTCCCACTAAACAACGTCCACAAAACCTATTCAACAAACTTCTCGCTTGGTCAAACTGCAATAAAGAAAAATTCAAAACAAAGCAAAGTCGGAACTGACCCCCAGCCTGTTTGTCATCTTTAATCAGCTAACTCCGGTGGTAGCTGAGCTACAAAGGACTTTCCACGGCTCTGTACCAGGCTCCTAGCTGCCTTCCTGTGGGCTTTAAAGGGAAATTCTGTTGGCTGAGTACCCCAACTGGAATCTAAATCCCACACAAAGAAGCCCAACGAGTTTCTCACATTGTTTTACCACTAATTGTAGGTAGTTTATTGCTGCAATTAAGAGCAAAACATCCACTGGCCAAAGTCAAATAGACGATCACAAGAAGGTTTGAAAGAAAATTAATTTTAAGTTATTAAAGTATTTATTACTATACAGTAAGTGAATATATCTGGTCTAACTAGCTAAGTTACTACATTCAACATTTTAGTAAATATTGCACATTAGCTGTTAACACCAGTGACCTTAACAACTGGATATACTTGACTTGTAACTCTCTTTTAAAATAAATAAAAAAGACAAAGATGTAACTAGATGCTTATTACCAACAAATTACCATACATTGAGATCTACAAAATCCACATTAAATAAAGCAAGTAAAGACCGTGTACAGAATGAGGGACATTTAGGAGGCATTACAATCAAAAGAAATATACCTATAACAAATGGTCAGAATTAAGGGATGTTGCTGCAATCAGCTTCAGCTACAGAATAGAAAAAAAAAGGCAAGGAGTCTATCTGCAGTTGTCAGCTACATGCTGTCAGAAATTCAGTGGCAGATACACCAATAATCCTTTGCACAGGGTCACACAGAGCCTCTGAACTATGTCACTATGACTCTGAACATAGCAGAAATTGAATTAGCACTCAGTTCTCTGTTCAGTTTCCTACTTTGCTGCAGGAAGCCAGTAACCTAAAACTCTGTTGATGCTTTATCGGCATATGAGCAGTTTTCACTTCTCAGCTGCCCCTTTTACTCAGTAGCCTAGCAGTAAGAACACCCGTCAGGCTTTGCAAAACATAGGTTCAATTTCATTCTCCACCACATCTCTTACACACTCCTGAAGGGTTTTTTAGCCACAAAGTTGTCCTGTGTAGGACCACCTTGTCTTGAGAAGCTGTTTTGTGTAGCAGAAAATACTCCAAGACTTGGGATGAAGGATAGGGAGGAAAGGGACAGAAACTAGGTTATGAAGCTGCATTATTCACTCAAAATCATACAGACAAGGCCAGAAAGTATGAGACAAATGTTTCATGCAATGCAGAGCTGTCCAACAAGATTACTCCAAGATGAATCCTCAATTCAATTCTGTTACAACAAGTACTCTAAAGAAATGCATCATTCACAATATGCAGCATACAATTCTTTGTCTATTTGGGTCTCACTGCAGCCCACTGATGAAGCGATGCAAGCGGAGGCAAACAGCTATGAGTAGGACTCAAGTCCACTTACAGTATATCCCAGTGTCCAAACCACCTTAGTATTCTGAGAACTTAGGCAAAATGTTCTCTCTGCACAGGACATCATAGGAGTGAAGATCTTATTTTAAGTGTGAGATTATCAAGTCTCATTCCCAATTGAATTTACAGAGTGGTAGTTAATTCAGATAGGTGTTCAATTTGTCCTAGTTCCAGCTCTCACAGTTCAAAAGAGCCCTTAGCCTCAGCACAGCCTGAATAGCCACAGACCCCAGGGAAGGGCAAATGTGGCCAGTGGCATAAACCCTCTCTAGCACCCTTTATAGTATCTTGGTGTCCTGGTTTCAGGGTCTTTCTTAAGCATAATCAGCTCATGCTGAACATCCCCAGGTCACTGGGTTTGGGTCACAGCTGGAGGTCTCCAACAGGGAGAGTAACAAATTCCTCTGAAGTAGCAGTAGCAGAGCCCAACAGATGAGAAAAAGCAAGGCAAGATCTATATTAAGATCTGTTCCCCCCAGCAATACTCGCTGCCCTATTACAGCAATACAATAGGGGCCACTACATGAAGCACCCCATTGTGGGCAACCACTACATCAATTCACATTTATCTGAAAGATTATGACAGCTGAAGCTGCTCTGTTTTGTCAGAATTTGCCCTGGCCCTCATACTTGAAACACTCCTCCAGTCAGTTGTATAAAGAGAAAATTGGAATGACCCACATATACACAAAGCATGGTGCTTGAAAGACTTTTTAGGTTAATTTAAATCCAGCAAACCCACATGAAAGCACTCAAGGAACAAATGTTTTGGAAGACTTGATCTGTCTGCTGACAATAGGGTTTATGAGGTTCGCTTTAGTCCTGCACTAGCATGCCTATAAGACGTAAAGACTGAAACAGGCCTGCATCTCGTCTGCCTAAGCTCAGAATGAGGGAAATCAGACCTGTTTACATAAGGCCGCTCTGGCAAATCCTTCAGGTTGTGCTGGCGCTCACAAAGCCAGTGTTTCAAATATGGGCACAACACACTGCACTGAAGAGTCAAGCTAAAAACTGACTCTTTATTAACAAAACTAGAAACCCTTTTCTAACATAGTCTTAAAACAAATGCTCTAGAGCCCCTCAGGAGTGCAGCAATAGATCTGACTGCTCTTGTTCAACCTGTGATGAGTGCATTCCTGATCCAGAGCAGTATCTTAATCTCCCAACCCTTTTAACTTCAAGTTGCTGATGAAATTTTAAAGACGTTTCAGCTTGATACAGCCCACTAAATTAATGGAAAAGTTGGAGAGCCTTTGCCAACTAATCTGGTATATCCTATCATGCTCAATTCTGCAAATCTTATTTAAGTGCACACTTGAGCAAGCACTTCACTGATATGTCTTCCCAGGTTCCCTCCACCACACTGGCAAATTCTGTCCTTAAAATTTTCTTCTCTCCAAGGAAAGGGGCTGCTTCTTTCAAGAGAAAGGCTGAAGAGGCAGTTTTTCCCTTTTTTCTATTTCTTTTGCAGGAAGACTGGCCAGTTGGGCTGCAAACAAAAGAACTCTTGCAGAGCCCACAGCTTTACAGCATACCCTGGCAGTGCACACCTCTTACAGCTCAGATGCCAAACCAGTGCCTGCTGCTCAGCAATGGTGTGCAAGGATCCAGTTATTCAACTGACTTTTGACAAGCAAACAGGAAACATAATAAATGCACAATGTTAAAAATTTAACAGCCATTTTGCTTTCAGAATTGCAGCTGTTATTTACAGAAATGCTTTTGACACTGATTTGCTACAGTCAGGGCCACAAACAATGATGCAACACGCACTTCAAAACTGCTAATCTTAAAAAGCCCCTCATTTAGCAACTAGTTATGGCCTCACCACATTGCCTGCAGCGAAATAAACTGGCTCTGAAAACTATTTTCAGGGAAACTGTAGACTCCTTAAGTTTTTCCCTATGGAAATTCACTTTGGTAAAAGTTCAGATTTGCAGTTCTCAGTCACCTTCTGCTCAACTCCTGGCAATTGCTGACAGACCTCTGGACTCAGGCTTTGGGTTCAAAGCCAAACTGAGCCTAACATGAACTCCACAGGTGCAGGACATGGTTCTGGAGAAGTTGAGAAGTCTTTAACTGCCATCAAACAGCTCGTTCTGCATTTTAATCCCCAGCCTGACTGAACTGGGCAAGCACATAGCTGGGCTACTGCAATCACTAGCTGACACCGATTTCCTGTGGCTGTGGAGAATATGGTCACTGTGAGATTGCTCAAAGGAGCATTTCTGAGGCTGAGTTTAAACAGTACTGAATTGTTCAAATTTCTTTTAAATGGGAGGCATTGCTAAGTTTCCCATATGCCCACTGCAACTTGAAGCAGTCCATGTCTTACCCTCACACTGCATTTTTCTGCTCCCCCAAACACAAATAGAGCCTTCAACTTTCTGATTCACTCAAGGGGACTCAATCCAATTACTGCTGCTCTTGACATAACCAGAGGTACACATTCTGTCTAGATTGTTATGTCTAAGGAGAGGTATTTAGAGGATGATCCCAAAACCAATAGACTCTGAACTTTTGGATCAACTTCATATTTGTGAGATTGCTTACTGACTTATTGTAGCTCCTGTTTAAAATGAAAAACAAGAACACCAACAAACAGCAACCTTTCACCCCTAAAACAACAACAAATTTGCAGGAGAATAATTATTTTTAGGCAACAAACAATGTAAAAATAGGAGACAGACCACAGAAAAAATAATGCTTTGAAAATGTAAGACTACTAGTACCTTGAACATATAATGGTCTCACTGATTTAAATTTAAGACCTTTTTTATTGTATCACAAGCATTGATCTTACACCAGTTAAGTTGTACAAAACTGTGCTTTTATATCAGGCACATGACAATTTAAATGTTACTGTGTTTTACTCTGAGCCATCTTTTTGGATGTTTTGCCTTCCCTAGTCAATGCCCTAACACAGACCAGCAGTGAGCAGTGTTATCCTACAGGATTGTCAGCGAATTGGTGGATGACTAGTAATACTTCATAGCCTGCATCACTATCTAGAAGAGTAAAGCAACAAATCGCTACCTTCTTTTGAGGCATCAGCTTTTTTTATAATTGAGAAAATTAGAGTTCCAACACTTTTCCAGACAGAACTCAATATAGAACAGGGTAAGGCAATTTGATAGTTTAGTGGCATAATTTCAGCATTCAGCCTGGTATGCATGGACATGTGTTTTCACTTGCAAATGTTCAGAGATCTCTCCTGCTTAATTTCTACTCCAAGTTCCAATCTCACAATCTCCTTCACCTAATGAAGCTCTCTTAAAATAATCTTAATGCTTTATTAAATCCTGCATCTATATGTGCCCAGATCATGAGACCTCTACACTGAAAACCCAAACATAAACCAGATCAGAAACACTATTAGTGCACAGGACAACTCCATGGCATACCTTTGATCAGTTCAGAAACTGGACAGAAGTGCAACTCACCTTTGAACAGTCTGTACACTCCACTAACTCTTTATTTACCTCTGTTACCTATAACTAGTCTCATACAAAGCTACAAGTGTGACAATATGGTTGATGGGAACAGTCCCACTGCTCCAATTTGCTGCTTTCCAGAATTTATGTGATGGTAATCTGCTGTTTTTCTGCAAAGCCTGACAGATGCAAATGGATATAAAGAATGTTAATTAAAAAAAAATAAAAATAATCTTGCTTTTTTTGGCATGACACTGCTGTTCAGTTAAACTGGAGCAATCACACAAATGGTAAATATTTCCTGCACTGTAGTTAAGCAAAAGTTACTTGACAAAGGAGACGGTTATCCACAGCTCACTTGGAGTATTGTGTGCAGTTCTGGTGTCCTCAACATAGAAAGGACATGGAACTGTTGGAACAAGTCCAGAGGAGGGCCACGAGGATGATCAGGGGACTGGAGCACCTCCTGTATGAAGACAGGCTGAGAGAGTTGGGACTGTTCAGCCTGGAGAAGAGAAGGCTGTGTGGAGACCTCATAGCAGCCTTCTAGTATTTGAAGGGGACCTAAAGGGATGCTGGGGAGGGACTATTCATTAGCGACTATAGTGATAGGACAAGGGGTAACAGGTTAAAACTTAAACAGGGGAGGTTTAGATTGGATATAAGGAAGAAGTTCTTTACTGTGAGGGTGGTGAGGTACTGGAATGGGTTGCCCAGGGAGGTTGTGAATGCTCCATCCCTGGCAGTGTTCAAGACCAGGCTGGATGAAGCCTTGGGTGATATGGTTTAGTGTGAGGTGTCCCTGCCCATGGCAGGGGGATTGGAACTAGATGATCTTAAGGTCCTTTCCAACCCTAACTATTCTATGATTCTATGCACAAAATAGCAGGTATGATAAATAGAGAAATCTTTATTGCTTTCGTCTTCAATTTTCTGGCTTAGGATTTAACTGTCATCTGATTTTCCTCCTGGCTGCAGTTTGAATCAGCTATTTAATATTTAATGTTACAGTGCCACTTGAGACCAGTCCTGTCCTAAATCTGTATGCTCAAAATGGCAGCTCTCAAAGTCTTAAGAGCAAAATTTAGATGTGCAGAAAAAGGAAAGGAAGCAAAGGACTAAATTTTAAAGTGATGCAGTTTTATAAATAATGAAGCATGTTTATATAATTAGACCAGAAGAGATGCATAATACAATAGGTGTTTTGGTAATTCCTTCTAGGTTACATACCTTTAATAGTTATGCAACTGTCCTCTTCTGAGTGCTTCACAGACTATATGAAATAAAGCTCTGATAAGGCCTCAGAGATTTATTAGCATTGCCAAATCTTGCCCTAAAAAGAGGTATTACTATCTGGAAAGTTTATGGCAAGAGCACACAGAAAACACACGTGCTGCTGCCATTTTGCTCCCTGTCTTCTGATTAACAGAACTTGTTTCTCATCAGTGATGTTCAGTGCACACAGCTGACAAGTCTTGGAGAGAAAACTGACACAAAGTCTTTCCAGCCTGGACCTCTAGTCTCCATACTTAACAGTGGTCCCACAAGTTACCTGATTACAAACATGGCCTTTCAGCACCCCTCTGGATACCACAACAGCCACCCACTGTCCCATTCTTTTCTAGTTCTAGAGGAACAAAAACTTTCAGACTGCATCAGCTTTCACCAAGCAATGCTGTCCCAGCCATGATGGCAAGTATGTGTGCACAACACAACTTTTGTGACAGGTTTTGTGACCAGCCTGTATTAGCAGTTTCCATTTTTTTCTCATGCTGACTGTTACTTCCCTATAGCATTAAGTCATCTACCTCAGACTGATTTTTAGCCTGGCAAAGCAGATGCTGATCCCTTATGGGTATTGATCTTTCCAGAACTGGGCCAGGTGTTAGGGTTGTTTTGCCATTTCCCTGAATAAAATGTCTAGCTGTGGAGCATATGTTGAGTTTATGCACAGCAGCCACATCCCCATTTCCCATGTTCTGCCAGTGAGGAGGGGCACAAGAAGCTGTGAGGAAGCACAGCCAGGACAGATGATCCAAACTAGCCAAAGGGCTATTCCAAAGCATAGAACGTCATGCTATTCCACAGCACAGAGTATCATGCTCAGTATGTAACCTGGGGGGAGTTTTCCACAAGGGGCTGATTGCTGCTCAGGAATGAGCTGGGCATTAGTCAGTGAATGCTGAACAATGGTTATTGTGCATCACTTGTGTATCCTGGGTTTTACTCCTTTCTCTCTTTTTCCTATTATTATTATCGTTATTATATTTTACTTTATTTCAGTTATTAAACTGTTCTTATGTTAACCAGTAGGTTTTACCTTTATCCAGTTCTCCTCCTGATCCCACCAGGAGTAATGGAGGGAGAAGTGAGGGAGCAGCTGTGGGGCATTTAGTTGGAAATGACCTTAAGATCATCTCCATCTGAAGAAAATACTCAGTTCAGCTTTTGCTAAAAAGCATGAAAGTATGGTATTGGACAATTTCATGCAGAAAACAATGCATTAAAAGCCTGTAAGGGAAAAATATTAAACAACATGGAAGCTAATTCTCCATTGTAACTCTGTGCCCCTGAACAAGACACACACATTTTGTGTACCTCTAAAATGAAAGGTAATAAAGTGTAAGATAAAACTGTGCAACAACATAAATACAAGGAAGAAGAGAGGAGTAAGGACTTGCACCAAATCATTCACTGCCATGTATAAAATAAAACTTTTCTGTCACTGCTGTTCAGTGAGTAAGGTAGTTTGATATGGACTGACTGGGACTAGCAACCTGTAGAGAACAAGTCATACTCAAGTTTGTTTCTTCTGGTAAAAACTAAAATAGGGAAAGATAGCAATTAGTTTTGGATTACTGTGCCTGTACAGTTTGCAGTCTCCTGTGGAAAAGAAAAATCTGCATCCCCGGGGAGCTCCTGCTGGGCCAAATCCATACGGATTCAGTGTGAATTCGGTAAACACCATTTGCTAGTGCTACACACGCAAAAAGGCTAATAACTCTGAAGACAACATAAATGGGTGTAAGAAGGGTATCCTAAATTAGTGTTTTGTTCAATCTCTTTCCTTTTTAAATTAAAATCATAGTAGAACTTGATATCTGCATTTACTGAAGACCCCAAAATTTGCATCCACATAATGGAGAACTTATTCTGAATCTGACTCTTTATAAATAAATACCTGCTTGTAATGTATTTCATAAAGTTATTATAGCCTAAGTAAACATTGCTCATGTCAGTTTCATACTGCAAATATGAAATAGGTGAAACAAAAGCATAGGTTGGATTGGTAACAAGATGAACATCTTAGAAAAGAGAGCATTCTACTAAAAGGAGATGAAAAGTACACAGCAAAAATTGTGCAAGTAACCACTAAGGCGTACCAGGGAGGCAAATGCCAAACCTACAGGATAAAAGCAATGAAAAAACCAGAACATGCTGTGAAAGGGAAGAAGAGAAATGTTTTTCCTGTCTCTCTCCTCTTCCACTCAGCTTTTAAATCCAATATCACAGATAAAATACAGAACTGATAAGCACCATTACTGATTTGAGAAATTTTCACTATTAATAGATAACTGCTTTACATTGTTTGCTATTCTACTTGGGCAAGAATAGTTTTATTATTGGAAAGTTTCATTTAAGAGACATTAAAAAAGTCCTCAAATGTTGACAGCAATAAAATATTTTTAACAAGAGAACAACAGGCATCAGTACCTGAAATCTACCCCTTAGGAGAGATCAGCATTACAGGAAAGCACACTAAGAAATGATGAAGAAGCAGCAGCCCAATGCTTCAAAAGTAGAACAAGAGAGAGAAATTTGCAGAAAACCCTGTACTGAATTCACAGAAGATGCTCTTCAATCAAGAGTCAGTTTAAGCCCTGTGAATCCCATCTACTAAGCATCAAGAGTCATCTTGGTATATGTAGCATCTCAGACTGAGCCCTTGCTTTCTTAGCTGTACATTGCTTATGGCTCTTCTGAAAAATCCCAGCTCTGTCTCCATGTTCCTTCATTTCCAAGCAACTTTTCTGCAGTGTTTGGCAACTTCCTTTAAAGCTGAGGCTGACCAAAGAAGGCATTCAGCCTCTTCCATAATGAAGACAGTTCAAGGAGCGCAAAACATAAGAAAGCAGCAGCTACTACAGCTTTTGCAGTTTTCCTTTAGTTGCTTTTAATTGTTACATTGCCACTGTGATTTTGAACTCGTGTTCACATTATTAGAATTTAGGGAAGAATTATTTAATTTCCATAACATAAAATAATGATGAGCACACACAAGCCACAAGAGAATGGAAACCTAGTTAATTTATTATAACCTTGCTTAATGTGCAGTGGATAATGTTAAGTGCTGGTGTCTTTGCAGGACCAGCACATGAGTTAATTTAAATTTATTAACTGTGTTAAAAACTGTGTCACAGAAGGCAGCAAGAGCAGGGAATTCAAAGTTTTAAGTAATCCAGTTTGAGGGAAGAGGGGAATTTCGTAAGATGCAAAATGAAAAGTGCTTACAGCATGGTCTAAAAATACAGTGAGCATGGTCTGAGGACATGGCATGGAAATCTTCGCCTGTCTGTTCCTGCAGAACAGCAGAGGAACAGCACTGTTGATTCCTGACACTTAACTAATGTTTTCATTTTCCCCTAACCCCATGTTTGGGCACTGAGACATCCTGAGACCAGACCCAAAAAGAGAAAACAGAGTTCATACACCAGATTCACACATAAGCACAACAGATATGTTAGGAAAGGATTATGAGGCAAACTGCTAACCTTGAGCAGTTCTGGGGTCTGTTTCATACTGGTCCCAAACTAACTGAAGTATCTTGAGGAGCATATTACAGAGTTGCAAGAAGTCTACCTTCCCCTTCACCAGACTGTTCGGCTTTCTAAAGCAGCGGGATAGCTGCACAAGAACAGACCCAGAGCCTGTATTTTACCATTCAAAATTGAGAAATAATGATGGAGTTAGATATAGATTGTAAACAGAGCCATAGGAGCAGCGGTTCAGCAGAAAAGCATTCATTCGCTCAGCCAGTGTTAATCTAAGCACTTCCAGAGCTGGCAGCAGGAAGAGATGCAGTTATGTCCAGCACTGCATGGCACACCATGCCCTGCTCCAGCAGTCTCCCCTCTTCTCACCTCCCCCACACCAAAACCTGAGCTTTCACACTGGATGCAAGTACTTCTCATGCCTCCTGTGTTACATGGATGCATGTATATTTCCACCACCACAAGCAAGAGTACTCCAGCATACTTACGTGACCACCTTGAGACCCACAAGAGGAAAATCTGACTAACAAGCACCCTATGATTTCATGCAGGGTGACATATAACACCAGTAAGCATAGTGTGCTGCCCTACAAAACAGCTGTACAGCCAGCTGTCTGGAACAGGACAGGGCAAATGGGAGGGAAGGGTACAAAGGTCGGGGAGGTAGCCTTTACTGCTTACTAGAGCTGCAACAGTAGCCTGTACTGCTGAACAGAGCCTGAGCCAGTGTGTGCAAGTATGCCACAGCACCAAAGTGCATGATAAAATCATAAAAGGATATATAAATCAGCTACTTGTCCAGCCTGGACAACAAAGAAATGTGAATAGTCAGAGTCTAATACAGAAGGCTCAGAAAGGCGAAGCTGAAGGCATAAACCCTCAGCAAACCACACAGTAGCAGCTGGCTGTCATTGCCAGATGCTGCCTGCAGAAGCACAAGTGCTGAGCAAGCTGTGTTTTGGAGAGGAGGTAAGTGCAAGATACTCTGATGAATCAGGACTAACAACTGTTAGAGCAGAATTAAAGTTGCTGTCAGTGGCTGCACTATGTTCCCACAACTTCAAAACTAGGACAGCTTGCCAGCCATTAACTCATTCATGTGTTCAGGGACTCAGGTAACCGATTACTGTATTTTACGTAACTCAAGGCAACTAGTGCTGTCATACCCTGTTTCTCTTGGAACAGGGAAGACATGAGTGAACCAGCTCTGAACGACATCATAAGAAAAAGAGTATTTACCCTAAATAAAAAGCTTCACTAACACTCCTCTGCACTGACTTCACATGTGGCTTTAGGAAAAAACAAATTCAACTCTGTCTACCCTGGTATCAGACAAAGGAATCTGTAATGTACATAGTATTGAGCTATTTACATCTTATCCTGATGTAAAACAGGCCAAGATTTCTGTCTTAGCTTTATATACCCAGAACTAACTCCAGGTCTTTTTGCACAGCATTGTTTTCCCTGACATGAGTCTCAGTTTAAATTCCTCACTCTCTTTTACCTTCTATTGAGGCCTTGCATTCAAATGCATCCCTTTTCCTTTTCTGTGGTATTAGATATAATACTCTTAAGGGAATAATAGGTCCTTGAATGTATCTACCCCAGAAACTAGATGTACCTCTTACACTACTGTGATAAAATCACAGCATTTAACATGCCTACTATAGATAACAATTGCCAGATCATCTTTGCTACTCTCTACACTTTAGTTGCCACTTGTCTGATGACTTCAATTAGTCTCTTTTTTGGCATCTGTGACTCATCTCAATTTCCCTGCCACCTGCAGCTATAATAAACTCTTCTCGCATTCAGTGAAGGTCACATCTTGCCTGTTCTGGAACAATTTCGCAAATTCCGACTCCCTCTACATCTCTTTGAAAACCTATGTCCCCCCTTGCCAAGCTGCATTGCAAATCTGCCAGCACCTGAGGCCCTACTCCCTGCTACGTCTTTCATGCCATAAATGCAATCTACTCACATGGCTCTTCTCTTACCTCTATACTTCAGTTTCTGCATGCATGATACTTTGTAGCTAAAGACTTAAGATTAGTCTTTGCAACAGTTTTCTAAGCAAACTGTTGCATATATATATAGTATATATTCTACATGCATATACTATATATATAGTATCCATAGTATATATACTATATGTATTTATAAGCCCAATTCCAAATAATCTGGTTGCCCAAGTAAATAAAACAATCTTTTTAATTACCTGAATTACTGCCTCAGGAGAGCAATGAATTCCATAACAGAAACATGAAATCCTGTTTAATTACTCATGAGTGTGAAAAATTGTTTTCACTATTCAATTTTGAATATGCTCCTTTCCTTTTCTTTTTCATTTAATACCTCCTGGTTCTTGTACAATGAGCGAGGCAGATGCTGTTCTCCTTTTATTTTCTTAATACATGTAATCACTTCCATTTGCTTTTATCTTGTACTAAGACTACCCTCTCTCTTCCACTGTCTCTCTGATCTGTACAACCCTTGTAGTATCTACAGTCACCACGCTGCTATTTGCATCTGCAAAGCACCATATTGTCACACTACATTTAATGAAAATTTTAATTAAACACGACAATGAACAGTTTGTTCTGCTTACACCAATCTAGCAGCACAATGGGAAATAGTGCCAGGCAATCGAGTTCTGTAAGTTTCACCAGTAACAGATCTATTCCCTTCAAAGACAGCATTTCCAAATAGTGCAAGAGCTAGCTTTTGTTATTCCCCCTTTCCTTTCACTAACACATCATTAAATCCCTATCACCTGATGTATGAATCCTTACCCTGACATTTCACAGAGTTCAAGGTTGCAAGAGACCAGCTAGTTTGGATGGGCTCATATACACGGCATTCAGGGCTGCAACACTGGATAGAACGTACCCAGAATCTATTTCACATCCATATATGCTCTGAAACTTTATAAGGATTTTTTTTTTTGTGTTTTTTTTTTTTTTTTTTTTTTTTTTTTTTTATTGCTGCCCTCTCCCCTCCTTTGTTTTCTTTTATCTCTGCAAGAAGGATCCACATTTCTGAAATACTAATACTGATGCACTTCACCTTGCCAGAATGGTGTTTTTACAGCCTGACACCAAAGGTGCTGCTTGCCCTATGGCACAATGCAGAGGCACTAGCTCTGCTTGGATAACATGATATCCCAGCTGGAAGAGCCAGGTTTGGTGTTTTATATCCATGTCATCTGTCTGAAGGAAACCCTGGAGTGAATTACCTTTCCAATGAATTATCCTTTCAATAGGCGCTGTATTCCCTTCTGGAAGTAGCAACACCACCACAGAAGGGAGTCCAGCACTGAATCAGTATTCATGAAGTGCAGCCCACGGGAGATGAGATTGCCTGGGGCAAAGTGAAGCATGACAATGACCCTTATTTTCCAGGTTTGGTTCCACTGCAAAGGCAAAGTTGACCTTTTTTTTAGACATTATTTTGTTTCAAATAAATGAGAGCAGAGATCTTCAAGCTGCTGGTTTTCGAGACACATAGGACGCTGAAAACATTAATAGAACTTCTCAAGCCTGATAATAGCAAGAATCCAATTTTGTTATTAGCAGTTCTTTCTCTAAACATTCTACCTTAGAAATCACACAGAAGGGTTACGGCTCCCTTCTAGTGATTAAAAACAAAACCAAACAAGAACATGCTTTTTGCTTTACAATGAATATCTGGCTATTTAAGAACCACCAATTTACTTTCACCAGCAGTTTCATGACATACTGCTATTAAGATTCACTGACATGAAGGTTCCCTTTCCTTTTAGCGGAAAGATACACATTACTTAGCTACATGACATTCAGTAAAGAAAAAAGAAAAATAAAAGTAATCAATAAAGACCTTCAGAAAGCAGCACTGAAGTGGTCTTACTTCTGATGAAGCCTGCTCTTTCAAGTGCAGCTAGGACAAACCAATAAAGACTTCACATGGCAGGGTGGGGGACCAAAACTGTGGATGAGATCCTGTATGTGTGTAATACACAATTGTCGGTTCCAACAAAAAAAAATCTTGCCAGCCAATTATTATTCTGAGAGTAATTTCTCAGATAATTAATTTTAGCAGAGCACACTGTTTTACAAAGATAGGTCATGTAGCATGAGCTACAACATAAAGAGTTGTTCCTCTTTTTTTTTTGATAAAATAAGCTTGTCACACCTGAAGTGCACACATAGCAGTAGCAAACAGTGACACTGAAACTTCTTCAAAGTAAAGTAGGATGCCCAAGATTCATTTTGAGAAGTGCTACACTTCACTGAGTGGAATTAAAGAAAAATCTGTGTTCCCACTGTTTAGCCTTGACTTGATGCTCTCCTTGGTTAAAAGAAGTTAGGTTGGGCAACTTCTCAGCTCAACACTGGCACTCAGAGAAACTGGATCAGTCATAGCCAGTCACAGCTGGAAAGACAGCTTCCTTGGTTTTCCCTTTACAGGTCTGTTTCAGCACAGTGGTGTTTTGAGTTAGCAGCTTTGGGAAAACCACCTTATTGCCTAACCAGAGCCAAAGTAGTCTCTTGGCTGTAAAGCCAGCTATTGTTCTTGAAGGAATACTCTTATTCTTCCTGCATAACTCCCTTTGTTTTAAGGCCATAGTGAGGAGAAAGGAAAAGAAAAAAAAATAAATCTATATCCAAACTCAGAGAGGCCTACACAAATGTACACTTCCCACTCCTCGATGATATAACACAATATTGTGTTCTTCAGACCCTAGTATCAAAGCAGCTCCAGTATTGCTTCTGTGAAACATCACAGAATCACAGAATCCCAAGGGTTGGAAGGGACCTCAAAAGATCATCTAGTCCAACCCCCCTGCAAGAGCAGGGTAACCTAGAGTACATCACACAGGAACTTGTCCAGGCAGGCCTTGAATATCTCCAATGTAGGAGACTCCACAACCTCCCTGGGCAACCTGTTCCAGTGCTCTGTCACTCTTACAGTAAAGTTCTTCCTGATGTTAACGTGGAACCTCCTATGCTCCAGTTTACACCCATTGCCCCTTGTCCTATCACTGGATATCACTGAAAAAAGCCTAGCTCCATCATCCTGACACCCACCCTTTACATATTTGTAAACACTGATGAGGTCACCCCTCAGTCTCCTCCAAGCTAAAGAGACCCAGCTCCCTCAGCCTCTCCTCATTAGGGAGGTGTTCCACTCCTTTAATCATCTTTGTGGGTCTGCGCTGGACTCTTTCAAGCAATTCCCTGTCCTTCTTGAACTGAGGGGCCCAGAACTGGATGCAATATTCCAGATGCGGCCTCACCAAGGCAGAGTAGAGGGGGAGGAGAACCTCTCTTGCCCTACTAACCACACCCTTTCTAATGCATCCTAGGATGCCATTTGCCTTCTTGGCCACAAGGGCACATTGTTGGCTCATGGTCATCCTCCTGTCCACCAGGATCCCCAGGTCCCTTTCCCCTTCACTCCTTTCCAGCAGGTCAGCCCCCACCTGTACTGGTACATGGGGTTGTTCTTCCCCAAATGCAAGACTCTACACTTGCCCTTGTTGAATTTCATCAAGTTTCTCCCTGCCCAACTCTCCAGCCTGTCCAGGTCTCGCTGAATGGCAACACAGCCTTCTGGTGTGTCAGCCACTCCTCCCAGTTTAGTGTCATCAGCGAACTACCTGGGGGTACACTCGGTTCCCTCATCCAGGCTGTTGATGAAAATACTAAACAGCCCTGGTCCCAGCACCAACCCCTGAGGGACTCCACTAGTCACAGACCTCCAGCTAGATTCTGTGCCATCAATGAATAT
The DNA here is from genome assembly GCF_012275295.1 of Melopsittacus undulatus. Taxonomy (NCBI): domain Eukaryota; kingdom Metazoa; phylum Chordata; class Aves; order Psittaciformes; family Psittaculidae; genus Melopsittacus; species Melopsittacus undulatus. Next base: position 43,379,807 of record NC_047534.1, read on the forward strand.
TTCACTCAAGATCATCGAAAGCTAACTGAAATACTGAAAAGTTGTTAAGGATCAGCAAGAAAAATATGCTAACGACTCACCTTTTTTCACCTGCCTAAACATTTACCAGTCCTATTGATTGTTTCAGTATGAAGTGTTCCAGAAGAAAGAAATCATGGCCAGTTACTTAGAGGCTTCCAGTACTCTATGCCTCATTGCAGAATTTAATGCTATTTCACAGTGACTTTCTGAATTTTTGGATTTTCCTCGATGCTTTCTCTTTCAGGGGAGCCTGCTGTTCTGTGATTATCTGTCACGAGAAGCACCTGTCCCAGGAACACCTTGATGCAGCACACAGCCCACTGCAGGACATTACAGGAAGGAGCAGTGGAACTAAGTATCTGCCCAGTTGAAAACATTCCAGAATTATAATAGCAGGGAAAACCTCTAACTTTTTATCAGCACACTAGTTAGGTGTGCAGTTTCCCTTTCACAAAGCAGGTAATTGAGCTACCAAGGCTTTCAATCTCCTGAAGAGGCCCGAGCAGCAGAGGAGAGGTTATGCCTCATACCTGTGAGAGTGTTGGAAGGAACAGCCATTTCTGACCCATGGAAAACAGCAGGAGAAAATGGGGGAGATTTGGTAATTCTATTGCCATTGAACAGCAACTATCATACTCAGCCCAGAGCACGTAGCACAGCTTTACAGACCTATCCCCTTGTTCTTTTTCCTGGTTGTGAAATGCTGATTGCATGTAGCTCTAAGGCAGCTGAAAACCTGTATTCACAAATCAGAATTAAATGGACCTGCAATAACATTTTACCACATAGTTTTGCTTGCATCTCAAAGATTATTGTATTCAGCAGTATTTTAGAAGCTGACTTAAGAGGGCCTGAGGCTATTAACAATTCAGAGCTAGAAGCTTTTTGATGCCTATTTATTTTCTAGTGCTTTACTGCTAAACACGAAGCACAGACTGATGAATTCCTTTATGTGCTTTGTGAAGATTTGTATTACCACAGTTCAGAAATTCAACAACCAAGCAGCTGTCTTGATTTCTTTCCATTGCATAGCTATTTTTCCAGTGCAATTTTGTAGGAGAATTACTCTGCTAGTTGAGAGAAGCAGTATGGCCAAGAAGTTGCAAACTGCTCTTAAAATTTTCACACAAATGTGCATGGCAAGCAAAAAAAAAAACCAAAACCAAAGTAGAACCTGTATACATTTGTCTCTATCTATACCCACACATGTGCATACGCCCATATATATACAGCTATAGATAGACAAAAATCTCCTTAAAAACATGATGCATAAACACAATGAAACACAGTTTCAATTCCTTAGCAAAAATTATATGTTCTAGCTAAGAGATGAGACAAAGACTCTTTTCTCCCCTACATCAGAACTAAAAGACATCCCACTTACAGATACTTCAGTATCCACGCTTCTTCTAGAGAAGAATGGGGGAGGCGGGAATAAATCTTTGGCTCTTCATTTGGCACATTTCCATGTTTTCACGTGCAGATTGTTGCATAAACTCAAAAAGCTCTCTTAGACACGTGTTTCTGCCAGCCACTTCTTCAATACCACATCTCCGACAATCTGCTTGCTTAAATGTATATAGCTGTAGGACAGACCAGTCATGAGCCTGATGACATTCCAAAGTCCCAGACTAACAACTTAGGGCATCACAGGTTCTTTCACTTTACTCTGGACAACAAGGGAGAAGAACAGGTACACACTGATAGCATAAGCAGCAGTGCAATACACCAAAACTGGGAAGAAGCTGGAAGTGGTTTGGAGGTCACTACTGCATTGGCCTTCTGACTCATCAGACATTAACAAAGACATTCTTGGATCCTGTATTCTATCTGGTCATCAACAAAGTCACCATCCGTGGTCTCCCAAGAGCTACAACCCTCCAGTTGCCTCCAGCATACCTTGAAGCCTTTTCCCCACTAGATTTATTCCATGTTTGGAAGATGCAACATTCTTCCTTAAGGCATTTTTGGGAACTTATTTGTAGCCAGATACTTTCCCCCCCCCCCCATGCTAGAACTATTCTCCAGCATAGTTGTTAGAGCATTTCATCCAATTTATATCACCTGCCTATAAAGACACATAGTCCTCTCCAAAAACAACTTTTAGCATTTCAAAGTACTGCAGATACTCTCCATGAATAATGCAGAAACCACATAAGCTTCAGAAAAGACTCAAGATAATGCACTTTCTGTGTATTCTCATGCACTATATAAAGAGCAGAGTACTACTACTCTTGCTCAGGAGACAGCTTGTCTTTCCTTGATGTTAGGCTGTGTCATGGCGACAAACAGAAAGGAATAAAAAGCAACAGAAATGCATGGCAGTACAAAAAGACCAATTTGCACACTCAGTTCACCACTTTTTTTTTCTCCATTATGCACCTTGGATCTTTCAAGTTTAAGGAAAGAGCAAACTGCCTATATTCCCACAAGAGAAAGAAAAGCTCTTCCCTGCAGCTAATATAATAAGGTAAGTGCCTGGGCATTACAATCTGAGGTTATGCCCTCCTGAGGTGGATGCCTTTCCTAGCAACTGCAAATGCTCTTCTGCTAACTCCAAGCTTCATGTCAGAATCACCAAATCCTTGATAAACAGCCCGTTGATTTGTTAGTAAAATAACCCTCAGCATCCCGTTTATCATTGTCTTTCTGACTAATACTGGCTCATGAGTCATCGCCCAATGAAATTATCTATTGCATATAAAGTACTAATAATTATAACATCTGAAATCTTAAGCAGGTATGCAATGCCACTGAAGTCTCACCATTACTGGTCTCCAGAGCTCTGACAATCAAAAATGGTGCTGTCTTTCAGACTGACACACAAAACTCTATAGGGTAGTTGCTGGTTAAGGTTCCAGACAAGTAATTTATTTTCACTACAATGCTGTGGCAAAACCAGAATCCACAGACAAGAGATTTTATTACTGCCTTTTCTTTCATATACCATCATCTGCTAATGCCCAGCACATCCAACAAAGGTTGGCAACAAAGGAATTATTCCATGTTAAATTCTGTTTAGGTCCAGAATTGCCACTGCTTGAAAAGAAAAAGAAGGAAAGGTGTTGAGAAAGTGAGAAATCAGGGACAAGAACAATCTGATCATTAAGTTACTAGTTTAGTGTACTTGGGCCTGGATCTCAAGTGTCATTTGTCTCAGGCAAGCATATTTGTCACTGAGTTTCACTCTCAGCCTTTGTTCTATTGGAAACTCTCAGCCTTTTTCCTACTGAAGCTCCTCTATCTTAGATAGTACCCACACTACTCATTTGGCAAGTCAGATAAGGCAGTCAGAAATGGCCTACTGCCCTTCTGGCACAGCTGCCTTCTCTGCATCGTGGAAAAGCCATTCTGGGCTGAAGGCTTACTTTTTCTAGCAGCATTGAATCATCTCCATATAAAAAAGAGTTGAAGTTCTTTTTAAGCAGCTCCACATTTGCTGTGGGTTCTGTCACTTTTCTTCCCAAGTCACAGCCAATCAATAAAGTTGCCAGAAAAACTGAAGGCTTCTCTGGAAGGACAGCAGCAGCTCAGCAGTTGACGATGTAGGTGGGGATCACTGTCATTTTTCTTGCTCTGTGCCTGCTTATTATGTAAGGGCACATTTTGTTCTGTCGGGGCTACAAAACTCTCCACTGGCACGCCAGTTACTGAAGACTCAGAGTGCTACTCTTCCCACGATTGTCATGGGAACATGTGCTTCATGTCGCCCAGAGCTCCAAAGAAGCTGCCACACACACACTCTTCATCCAAAAAGCCACCACATTAGCTTAATAGCTGTGAAAAAGCTACAGACGTCATACAGAAGGATTTCTTTGCTCAAACATACTGAAGTGGATCACCTCACTTAGTGCCCTCACAGACTTAACTACACAACCACTTAACACCCATACCAAGGGGGGAAAAAGGGTACTTCCTAGCTTCCCAGTACTATTCTGACTACCTGCCAACAACTCCACCTAACTTGCATGACAGGACATGCTAGTGGCACACAGCACCACTGAAAATACTCTTGGGACAATGAACTTGTGATCAGTTGAATAACACCACATTCTCACAGCACCTTATATGCAGAGAGATGGAGAGGCAATTCCCAATACACCTGCAAACCACAAGCAGACAAAACTTGAACTACCCACTTATTATTTATGCCACTTCGCTTCTTTTTGGACAAGCATTATCATTACTATTAATTACACATATTGCAGTAATGGCCAACGACTCTTTCTAAATGAAGCTGGCACTTAGTTCTATCAGCGCAAGTTAATGACATTCATTACAGCTTGACCTTACCTTTCAGTTTGCATGCATAGCTCTCATCTGCATGTCCTTCCACAATGTATGCTACAAAGGAGCAAGTTCAGCACCCATAACTTTCCTGTCTGAGACTGTATTTCATGGTATGTTTAAGTTTATTCTACCTCTAGGTCAGCCCAAATCTGCTGGCACTAACACAAAAGAGTGAAGTCTTTGACCTGTTATAGAATCAGCAGAATGCACCACCCAAATATGCTAGCTCTAGCAGTATTACAGTTTTAATTTTTTTCCCCAAGGTTTCCTACAGGTTAAGCAGACAAGTGCATACATTAACAGCTACAACCCTTGAAAAAAACAGGTTGTTCTTCACTGATCTAAAAAATCAGTAACTCTAAGACCATCAGCTGCTGGCAACAGGATGACTACGTTTAGCCACACCATCTCCCTGCCTGTTTTTATTAAGTATTAAGTAAGGTGGACTTCAGCTGTAAATACCAAGGAAAGGACTTAAGTATTCTGACAGCTAAGTTCCTCTGTTTATTAAAAGACAACCATCTTCAGACAATTTATTTTTCTTCTTTTAAAATAATAATAAAAAGGACTAATTCTCTGTGCTAGAGATACAATATGCTTAACAGTCACTCTTATGATTTATCTCCTATTCAGTTCTTTGGCGAAAGTAAATATCAGCTGCTGCTTGAATAATATTTCATCTGTGGTATGGCTATAGGAAAAAATATACCTTAATACATTATTTATTCAGGATCATATTATGAAGCTTCCTGTATGTCTCCATAAGAAAATTTTAAGGAAAGTATTTAGGAAACCTACAAAAGGAAAAAGATTAAATATATTTGGCAAATCTGTATGAATGATAAAACTGTATATTCCACACACACACACTCCCCTCTCTCTCTGGCTGGCCTGCGGTGTTTTAGTGATTTCTTTACTTGCAGTTTCTTAAAAAAGTAGTTTAAGAATTGTTAAGAATAAAAAACCCAGCATCACCACAACCAACACCACCCACAGAACAAAACTTTGAAAACAAGATGAACTAAGATTTGCCTTCCAACTTAAGTAGCTTTCCTCTATTTCTGCTGACATTTCTACCTAACACTTCTTTCCCTGCTAAAAAAAAAAAAAGCTTAACTAGAGTTTTAAAAGCAGCAACAATACAGCTACACGACCAACAGATTATAATAAAGCCAATAATTGTTTATGGCCTCAGCAAGATTTTGTGAATGCTCCTTCCCTGGCAGTATTAAAGGCCAGGCTGGACAGAGCCTTGGGTGACATGGTCTAGTGTCAGGCGTCCCTGCCCATGGCAGGGGGGTTGGAACTAGATGATCTTAAGGTCCTTCCCAATCTTAACCATTCTGTGATTCTATATTCCGCTGCCACTGAAACATAATTTAAATACTAAAACCAACAGAGTCTAATTAGAAAAATGACCTTTAGGTCGATAACCAGCTTGTAGAGCAGCTGGGTGCTGGGAAAGATTCCTTAGAAGAAAACACTGGCAGCTGAAACTTCCTAGAAAGCACAGGAGCCTTTAGCTTCTCAGAGTTCAGTGCACCCGAGAAAATGAGCTAGTAAAGGGGACAAGCCTAGGATGAGAACAAACAAACATGGAATTTAATAACCCAACTGACTTTTATCTTTGCTTCTCCATCTCAGATCTCTGTCAGGTTGCATAGCTAAAGGTGGTGCTGTGAAGATAGATTCCAACCCTAGCACCAAGCAATTTGTCTTAAAAGATCAGGCTGGCATCCTGACAGTATAGAATCACAACCACCTGATTTTTGACAGCTTTTCAACACTGAAAGTACATGAAAAGTACAATGTGACTCCTTCAGAAGAAAGGAGATTGTTTTTCATTTGTATCATTTTCTACCCATCTACAAAAATACCCATAAAGAACAAAGGAGGAAACTGATGAAGACACAAGCCCAACAAGACCCAAGAAGAGAAAGAGCATCCTTACATGCTCTCACAGAACTTCGTAAGAGTGCTGGGCTTTTCCTGGTTGCGTCTGTGTCGAAACCAACGTTGAATGCTGCGTACATCCCAGTCCAGCTGCTTGGAGAGGCCCTCCAGCCTCTTCTCATCTGGATGCTACAGAACAGAGAAGGATAAACATTATGCCTTTACCCAACTGAATGTAACCACTGTAATTGCCTCTTGATGTCTTACAAGATGCCTGTCAGACACATGGATACATAGAAATAAAATTACTTCCACAGAAATTTCTGTTTATGGATCCACATCAAAACAAGTTTACAGTGACTATTATTAATCTAGAAGGACATATGCTATAATATTGCAGGCAGGTTATTACTATTAAGAAACTTAAGGAAGACAATAGCACAAAATCTTGCTTGAAACTAGGAAAATTATGAGAAGTAGGGATTGAATGCCATGCATTTCTCAGAGAGTGGCAGTTTGAAACAACACCCTACTCTGCCACAGGCCACACGCTATGGCCTGCATCCCCCTGCATCAGGTCTTTGTCCTATAGACTGTTGCAATAATGAAGATTATTTGACAGACATGGAAAGAAGATATATCCCATGTTTGTACAGGTTCATATTAAAAAAAAAAGAAGTCGTTAAACAAAGTAGCAACTTCAAAAGGAAAATCACCTTGACAACAGGGAGAAATGATTTTTTTTTCCCTGTAAAATTTGCTATACACAATTATTCTCCAAAGCAGCAAATGTGGAACTCTCATTCCGTTAGAGTGGCTGTAAACCAGCGCAGATGTACAGTAGAAGGCTATAGTTTGAATAGGATATAGAGAGGAGCAGTACAGGCCACACTTCCAACCACTCAGCAATTCTACACATACGGTACTGCATGAGGACTATTTATCTGTTTTCTCCTGACCACATTATGTTTTTAAGGAAACAGACGAATCTTTTGGACAATCTGTTTTCTGGAGTTTCAGCTTTATTTCTGCAAACCATTTACATACATTGAATGAGATATCAGAGCTGCCACTATAAAGACTTTTTTGAATGTTCCAAGAGGTAAAACAGCAAAGCTTTTGTCAGGCTGAAGATTCATCTATTGGCTTCCAGGAGAACACAGGAAGAAAAGGAAATAGAAGGGAAGGCATGACAAAAGGGTAAAATATTTGCCATCTTTCTCAGAAAAAAAAAGAAGGTTTTCTCATCAACCCAAAGTAGCCACTATTTTATCAATGGAAAGTTAATAAAAAACATTATTTGTAACCTTAGAAAAATCAAGTCAGAGTTTGACTAGAGCGAACTGTTGCACGTGACTCAAAAAAAGACAGCTAGGTAAATCAGATGGTTTCCTTGAGAGCAGCTACTAAACAGCCATACCAAAATCTCACAGGAAAGCAGATACTTCTTTGGGAGCACTTTGCACTTGTCTCCATGCACTGGGTGCTGGGAACTGTGTGCCATCTCCTAACATAACTCTCAGACTTTCATTAGATCACTTCACACACCCAGGGCCTTTGTTGGACTAGCACATTCTGCGAGGAAAAATAAATTAAAATAAATAAACAAATAAATCCCATTTGTTCTTCCTTTAGCTGAGTCTGGGCCAGAGCACACGTGCTGCAGCTTTTAGAGACAAGATATGTGTGATTCCCTCCCTGAAAACAGGACATAAACCACAAGTGCCACAGTGATCTCAGAATAGGGTATGGGACACAAGCAAGACAGATCCACAGCACATTTTACTGTTGTTGATACTGAACCCAACTTTGCCTATGACTTTAATACTCTCCGAAGTTTAGGCTGATGCTTTTGCTGTGGTGTGCTCAGCTGTAGCCTGAAGCCGAGGTGGCACTGGGAAGTTCTTGCAGAACTTCATCCTTCTGGCCTCCACAGGTCTTCCTGCTACAAAATGACCACTGACCACTGGGGTTTTCAGGGTTCCTACTGACCACTGGGTCTTCAGGACATCTCACCGCTGTTCACTGCTATGGAAAAGCTCAGGATGCTACAGAAGTGTGGACAGAGTTTTAGTTGAGATGTCATACAGTGAGAGTTGCAGAGACAGAGATAGCAGCAGTGGGCAAACACCTGTACTGTACAAAAAAGTCTGCAAGCTTCAAAACATTATTTTTTCAGGTTCCCCCAACTTTTCTACCACCCCATCTCTCCAAACTTCAAAGGACATTTATCACAACATAAACAGTTAGGACACCAGCAAGCCACCAGCATCCTGTGCTCAGGCAGCTTCCCTAGAAGGAGTAGCTTTGAAATTTCATGGAAAACAGTAAGACAAATTTTACAGACTCACAACTCTCTTTTACTTAAAGGAGAAAAAAAAACAACTAAAAAAACCAACAAAACCCCAAACAAACAAACAAAAAAAACCCAAAAAAACCCCACCCCAAAAAAACAACACCCCACAACCAAACAAAACCAAAACCAACCAAAACCATCAAAAAACTCAGAATATTTTTTAGAAATTAAAAAAAAAAAAAAACATCAAAGAGCAAAACAAAGTACGTGGCCATATGGCAACTACACAGTATAACAACTTTGTTTTGTTTAAAAGCTTACAGGAAACATCACGAAGGGATGCACAACTGCTCCAACTGGCATACAATAACAACCTTGACATTTTCATGGTCTGATTTTAGCTGTAAAAATGCAGCGCTACATTTAGCAGTTAGCTTTATTTTATTCAGCTGTGGTTTATAGTGCTGTATGCCATTTTATAAGGTAAATATTACAATTAAATAACCTACCTTTGTAATAGCTGTGAAAACTTTTTCCAGAATAGCATTAGGTTGAGCTTTCTGTGGTCCGTTGGCTTGGACTTTAAGGCCTAAGGCACATGGTTTAGCAATGAACCTGTGAAAAACAGAAGAATGAAAAAAGGAAATAAGCTAAATCCTTCAGTTATTTACTCCATTACTGTTATCAGTAAATATGCAAATATTATAATCCCACCAACAAAAACAATACTTAGCCTTACAGCTCAAAAGCAGGCTCATATACAAAATTTCATCAAAAAGTAAGTAACATCACTTTGAAGGATGAAAGAAACTCTGCGGAGCACATGAAACACAGGATTTTCTTTCATGTTGTAAAAGAGAAAAGACAGAACAAAAGCATGAGACAAATGCCTCCTAGAGAAGCACCAACTAATCAAAAGAGCAGGGCAGCTTGCAGAGATGAAGAGCACGTAATATTCTCCATACAGAGCCTTTTTCATAAATTGGTTTCCAGAGTAGCTACTGCCTTGGGACTCCTTTTGCACAGTGGAATTTCAAACGAAGTCCTTAAAGGCAGTAAGCACTTAAGCTACCCAGTCAATACAATTTTCTAAATGATAAAGTTTAAACGGTGTTGAGCCATGCCTCAAAGACTTTGCTCTTCCTCCAAACTCTTCTGCTAAAATATGAAGCTGTCACAGATCCAAACACTCGTCCATAAATTCATCCAGCTTATACACTGGGTGTCTCTGGTACATTTTAGAGATTAATTGCATAGCTTACATTACAGACACTCAAAGACCATTCCAGTTTCATGTTTATCCAGCTGGATGACCACAAGTTCCTAAAAATCATGGAATTCTTATCCACAGGCAAGCCCCATTTTAAGCACTGTTTTAAGCTACAACTGCTGTTTCTGCTATATTTAAGACAGCACACTTGATTAAAGAGAATTAAGTCCTAAGCAATGTCACAGTGGTTACAGAAATAGCATTTGGTAAAGAAAAATGGATGACACCAGACCACCTTGTTTTTCCAAGGAAAAATTCTTGGTATATTGATACTATTCCCACATGAAAGCCAATTCTAAAGCCTGAAATAATTTTTGGTGACTATTTGAGAGGCAGGTGGGATGTCATATATCCAGACACATGCAGCGTCAGTAAACTTGTTATTTGATCCTTGTATGTTACAAGAAAAAAAAAACAAAACAACTTATTACATATTTGTTCAGAATCTGGATCAGCAGTAGATTGCAACTGTACTGCTAGCTCCATAACATCAAATGAACCAATGGCACTGGACAAGGTATAAATTCTCTGCTTTAGGGCTAAGAGCTTTGGCAAGACCAGTTTCACTGTGGAATGTGAGAAGAAAGCAGTCCAATTTTCTGCTTAAGGAACAGAAGCATATAAACTCTGTACATGTCATATGTACATACACTGTAATCCAGCTACAGTGGAAATCTGGGTGTACAAGGTGACAAAAGAAACAAGAATTGTGTTGTCTGGTTCAACAAGGACATAACCATAATGGCTGTTGCTGTTAGGTGATAACCAAAAGGTAGCTGGAGAAGCTAACAAAATGTTCATGGAGCTTGATTTTAGAAATTTAGTTTTTAATTCTAAGAAGTTGTAAAATGCTTCTAGTCATGTAACAGAGGGGCTGAGATTCTTAGCATCTATATTGATGTTTTGTACCAGAAAGCTGAAAAACACTCATAAGTTCCAGTCTTCACTACTGAAGAAATTAAATTTCCTGAAGAAAAAGCAATAGAGCCAAAGAGTGGAGCCTAAGTCAGACATTAAAGGGGATGTGAACCAGTGTTCAAGTTAATTTTACAAAGCCTTATAGGAAACACTTGAAAGTAGAGACAGGGCAGAGGAGTGCTGTAGGTAAAACAAATAAAAGAAATTACAAACAAGTTTATCAGTTTCATGCATTCCAGGAAGAACCCAAGCTCAGCCTTAACCACCACCAGCACGATCAAGAAATATTCACTAAATAGACACAAAATAAAAATTGTTTCATGTGGATTTTCTGAGCACTTGAAAACTCAGTCTCCTCTGAAGTAAGACTTGATATGGGAATTTTGTTTATTTATAGGGTATGGCTTTTTGGTTTGGTTGGTTGTGGGTTTTGGGGTTTTGTGTGTGATGTTTTTTTATTTGGTTTTAAATGCCTATGTCTTTCAACTGCTGTTTTGTTTTTCTCCTTCTTCCAAGTGAAGGAATGAGAGAACCATGCTAGCTCCAATAGAAAGGCAGTTCCCTAAACATGTCAATTTAAAAGAAAAAAAAATTAATAAAATCATAATCAGATTAAAAAGTCCAAGTTAGAAAAATTCCACAAGGAGCAATTCCAACAAGCTTCATGCTGAGCTGATCTTCATTTAAATCTAAGCAAATCAGCTAAGTTTGCTTAAATGTCATTCTTAAAATGACATGTGTCACTAATGAACAGCCTAGATAAATCCAGGACAAAGCACAGCGTTTGCCTAGATTTTAAAAACAGAATTGTTATATTATACTATACTCATTACCTAAGACAAAACATATTTTCTGCTTCTGGTATTTACTTAACAACATAATTTGTTTTTTCCTTCCTTTGCTGCTTATGCTTTTCACATGCACTGGAGGAACAGGCATAGGTCCACAAGGACAGCAAAGCACAGTAAGTACATGTACAGGGAACACAGCTGCAAAACACAGGATGATCTTGGCCAGCTACGTCAGGGAGGAAAGGACTGGGAAAGCTTAAAAAAGCCCACTAAAGGTCTGATATGCTTTTGTGATATGTTACTGATATGCTTTTGTGGTCCTTCTCCACATTTGAAAAAAGCTTTTAAAAAAATTCTCTCCGGTGATTGTTAATTCCTATTAGGACATTCAAGGGAAATACAGCAATTTCAACAGAAAAGTTTTATATGCCTGCAATACTGAGCAGGTCTGCCCACCAAGTCAGGTGTGCAAAAGCCAAGTCCACATGATTGCCTTTGGTGGAACTGGCAAAATTTAAGAGATATTTTTTACTTTTCATACAAAAACTTAGTCAATTCAAGCTATATTTTGCAATATAAATATTGTTTTTCAAGGTTAAAATATAACTTTAAAATAGAATTCAATCAACAAGATCCCAAATGTCACACCAGGTGTCATAAAAAACATAATTAACATAATTCTCACCAACAGTTTTCCATAATAATTTAAACAGATTCATAAGTAAACAAAACAGAATTAATGCTTGATACATGTATAAACTATGAGCATTTTGCCAAATGTTGCACTTCTTAAAAGCACTATTCATTTTTTCCATTTCTGCTAATGCTGTGCAATTCAGTTCCCTAAGCAGTCTTACTGAAACCCATGGGACTATTTATTTCATAAGGTACTGCAATTAAGAGGGAATAACGATTGTGAAAGAGTAAAGAGAGCAGAACTGAGTATATTGCCAGCTTTTCTCTGTAAAACATGTAAATCTGAACAAAGCCACACTAGTATTTATTTTTTTTCAGTGGATTCCAATACAGCTGAATTGAAAGCTGGTATTCAATTACACAGAAATTAAGGACAAGTACTTTCTGCTGAATGCAGCCCCATCTATTCTGGATCTAGAAACAAAAGACTAACCTAAACAAGGGAATTAAACTCAGAATTCAAGAACCTTTTTAAAGGCAGCTTCTTCATTCACAGTCTAAAGCCACATTTAAAAACAAAACCAATTCAAAAAGTCCACAGCTGGCCAGTTCAGACAACATGGGTTACTGCAGAGCATTGGAGTGGGAAGCACTGTCTCTGCAGGCCCATAAATACTGCCCCCTCTGCCTGCAGACAGACATCTCTCAGTGCCCCATGACCCTCGAAGGCAGGTGCTAGTTTTCATTCTGGATCTTGTCTGTTTTTTCTCAAATATATTATTTACAACAGCGACAGCTTGATATTACACTCCACCTCAAACTCAGAGGTCAGCTTCTCCCCTAAAAAGGGGTCAAGAAACCCGTTACAGAATGATCCCTCAACTCCCCTGCAGCATTAAAAGAAGTGCTATTTCACCAGAAGTATGCAAATTTGTTCATGAACAAGCACCATTTTGGGTTTCTCACTTGTCCTTTAACAAACGCCAACTAGACAAAGACAGTGGCCATTACAACAGATGGCAGGCAGAAAAAGAATTTTAAAAAAACAAAACCCAAACCCACAAAAGAAAGCCAACAACCAAAAAAAACCCCAAACTATACAAAAACCCAGCACCATAACAACAACAAAAGAAGGAAATTAAAATTTGCTGTGGTGGAGGAAGGTATTAAGTGATCGCAGCAGATGCTGTGCTGCATAGAGGGAGAGGAGGATACCCCATGACCATCAGCCATGGCAAAAACAAAACCCCAAACCTGCAGACTCTTCTGAAGCCATTCCCAATACCCCACACCAGATGCCTAATTCCTCACGTTCATCAAATTATAGCTTAAAAATATCCTGGCTCCACTTCCTGGGAATTCCACACCCTGTGAAAGTTTCTCTTTAGAAATACAAATAGGTCAGATCTGCCATAAGCATGAACCATCGTGGGCACATAACTGCAGTATCACTGATAAAACAGCCTTTAATAAAAGAGCAAGGAAAATGCCCCCTCGAAGTCACAGAGCACTTTCTGTTCTCCTTTAATGGCTATTTGAACCTTACTAATTAATTACCATGTAACCTTTTACTTTATTGCTTTTCATCTTGACAAACTACATAATTTTAAACCTGGAATCAACCAGAAATGGTTAGTGTTGACCCTCAATAATCCTTGGAGGCTGATGTTTATTAGCACTAGCAAATTCTGCATTAAACAAATATTTTTTCAAAGTATCCCATTAAGGAGGAAGAGATAATCTTTGCATCTTTTTAATTTTGGTCAGAACTCATTAGTCATCTGGGGCACTGGAAATATGGGCACTCTTGTATCACATGAATGTGGCATTTCCAGACCAGCACGTCATATTACATTTCTCAGCTACCCACAGCGGATGCCCTTTAGCAAATCCATGCCTGACAGCTTCCCAGCAGCTCTGCAGATGCTCAAACACCACAAAGCCCACTACAGGTAAATAGGAATTACAGGGTTTTTAAGAGCTTAAAAGGTCTGCAAGAATTAGGGTTTTCCAAACAGGGCCAAAAAAACCCAAACCACAAGACCATTAAGCTAACACAGCTAATGAATATTTGATTAATCTAATTAAATATGCCCTTTTTCTTGTTCTTCCATGTAAGGGGAGATATAAAGAAAATACTCAATGGTCTGTTCTAAACTTTCAATTTAAAAACTATCAGTCTTAAAATGACGATGTTAGCTGGCAAGTGCTACACATTAACCAGTTCAAAGCAGGTTTGGATTCCTTCCCATGCCCTTTGAAGTGATAAAATTATACTACTTTGCAATGCTTATTTGTCAAATGTTTCTGATTTAGAAACTCACTTCATTTCACCAACATTCCTTCTAGAACTAGAGAGCAAGAATCTAGAAACTGAAAATCATAAGCCTTTCTCCACTTCTACTGAGGTAGGTAAGTAAGTACAAGGAAAATGAGAAAACACACCAGAACAACACACCAAACCTCACAACTACCTCCCCCTCTCTCAAACTGAAACCCCACAAGCTGGTAAGAAAGGGCCTCAGGAATGGGAAACAATAGACTGAATGAACAGAACTCCATTATAAATTCCCCATCACCACTGCAGGAGAACAACTTACCTTGACTCAACTTTCCTATACTGTTCTAATTTAATCTGCAATAGAAGCCATTGAACTCATGTCTGATTATTTTTACAAAAGTATAAGGACAAGATTATCCATTCAAGGTAACCTAAATCAAATGAAGGTTCTTTAACTCAGATGAAAAAGAGTGTTTTACACTTCCAATTTAAAACCAGCACACCTAAAGTAAACCATCACCACGAGAGACGGAGCTGCAAGAAGTCTTACTCAGCCCCACACCCAGGAATAAAGGCCAGCAAAACAAGCTTAGATTTACTTTTTGTTTAATTTATGGATTACCTCTGTCAGATTTAATATACTGCTCTGCCATTCACACGCAATATATTTTAAATGTTGTTGTGCATCAAGGTTTTTGAAAACTCTTAATTTTATAAAGTAAAACTTTCAAACTACTTTCACTGAGACAAGCATCCTGTCTGCATCTTGACCTTAAACATCTCCTGAGGGTTGCAAGCAAACACTAAATTCATTTCAGTTTCTACCTTGTTACTGTCATTTCTTAGTTTTGCATCAATCTTCTTGTTTCTCTTGAGTCTTGTTAAAGCAATGACTTTTTCTGTCTAGGTGTAACCCATTTTAATGGCTAACAGGCTGTATAAAACCTTCTCCCCCCAAATTAGAGAACATTTTTCCTTTACGTGTTTCAAGCACAGGAAGCTTCTTCCCCCCACTTAAATAACTGTATTTTGTGGTTCAATTCAACATGGAAGGCCACTCACAAATTTTCAAGACAGAAAAGCTAAGCTAGTGCATATTTCACACATTTTAAAACATGTTTGTTGATCACAGCTTGAATCCTTTTGTCTTTCCTTTTTATCAAGAATAGGTCATATTATGGAGCAACAGACAGGACCAACGGCTTCTTAGTACAGCCCAAAACTTGAGAAGCCCATACATCCCCTAACCAACAATCTATTTTCCAGGATGATGAATCAGTCTTGCAAAAACCATCTGCATAAAATCACCCTGGAGACTGCTCCTACATGATTTGTGCTAACAGATTAAAAATTTCATGAAGCCATCAGGCAGAACTCTAGCTACAAAGTCCTCATAAGCACAGAGAATATGCATTTTTGCTTTAGCTTTCCATGTTCACGAAGACATTTGAGTTAACTGCTTGCCAGTGTACAATGAGAGTTTGAATCTTCCCTTCCTGTGCTGGGGATGCATCTACACGGAGAAATTTGAGCAAACTGGTGAATGTGAAGTGTACAGAGCATCTGGGTCATCCCCAAGTATAATGAACTCTAGTTTGAGCTAAGTAGTATACTCTTATCACATACACACAGCATCTTTATGAACCTGGCAAAAGAATCTCACCTGGATACAGGCATAGTAAAGCGATGCTTGCATTAAAGATTACTCATGTTGTTAACATGAGCCAACTGCAAGCTCAATAACAAAACAAAACAAAGACAAACCCATAAAACCGCCACAAAACCCAACAAAACCAACAAAAGAGAGCAAGCTATTCCTGCAAATTAAATGTGCCTGTCAAATCTCACTGTTTCCCATCAGTATATTTACAAATACCAGGGAATGCAGTTACAACCAGCACAAATCCCTCTCTGTGCTAAAGAGATGCCCAAATCTCTTTTGAAGAGTCTGGCTCCCTTTTCAAAAGACTGATGCAGAACAAATTTTCCCAGCTCATCCTCTTCATGGTCTCTAAACAGAGATTGTTCCAGGGATTTATGATGACAATTGTCTAACTTGTTGGACATTGCTTGCTGGTTTTAAGCAGAAACAATCTAAATTTGCTCTAGCTACAAGGATGAGTGAAAGCAGAAAAGGCTTGTTTCTTTCTGAGCAGATGCTCAACAGATTTACTGCCACGGCACACAAAAACAGTTGCTGAATTTGTTTTGTTATCTTTGCATAGCTGACCTATTTAATTCAAAAGTTACTTGTATCACTAATTTAGAAAAAAAAAAAAAGGCAGAAAAGTCTTAATAGTCCTAGGAAAAATTCAGTAGATAGGTAGGGTAGTTGCTCCAGTATACCTATCCCAGCATTGATTTTAGCTTTATGTTTTCCAACACCTTCTGCTACAGAAGGCCCACCAGGATATAATGTCTGAAGCACAGGCAGGAGTCTTTACCATGTTAACCTGATCCAGTAGCTATAAAGTTAACTTCACCAAAATTTTATAGATCAAATAGGTCACAACTCTGACAGTGAAACCTTTTCAAAGGTAAGAACCTGCCTGGCCAAGCAAGAGACCCAGCACACGATTCAGTAAGTCAGCAAGAACCTTCTGCTCAGAAGCAGCAAAAGCACTGCCTCAGAGGGCAGTGTACAGGAGAGCTCAAATGTGACCCTTTCAAGGGAACCTGTTCCCAACCCTCTCAAAATGACTTCAGAAAAGCACACATCTGCAGCTGAGATGTCCAATACTTTTCCTTTTCCTGCTGTTAGATGAATTTTTAGGCTTAAATTAAAGGTTTAAACTAACAAGAGAGTGTGTGACCTTAAGCTAACATAGTAAAATACAGCAAGCTGTTCTTAATTACAGACATATAGGGAATAAGGAATGTCCGGCTGATGGTGAAAGGAACATCATGGGACTGGTAACAACTAAGAAGGAAGTAAGTAAAACCAAGGATTCTAACCTTCAAGGTGAGAGAGACTGGAACAGAACAAAAGCAAGGACATACCAACTGCTAACTCTGCACTACCTTGCGAGCATGTGCAAGCACTGAGGTCATTAAGTAAACATGGTGAGGAAGACTATCGGTGACTACCAGAGATCTCTACTCAGCAAGAAAGCACATGCATAATTAGAATGCAGGTATTATAATTAGTTCCTGGAAAACTCACGAATATGTAAATCATTTCCTGAAAAAAAAACCCACCACTAAATACACATGAGTATGTTAAATATATGGCTGCTGCCGGAAAGTAATAGGTGTGCTCACCTTTGCAAAACTATTCACATGTGCACCTGTGCTGCAATAAAGAATGGCTGCTTCCTAAAACTCCAAATCGAGTCTTCAGAGTTTCTCCGACCAAATTTTGCAATAACAAATTGGCCATTATTTTTACCCCAGCATCATTATCCCATACCTCCCACCAAATTATACAAACTAAGCACTATACTGTGGAACCCATATGTTTCTAAAACTAAAAGCTAAGCAGCTTTCGAGAATATTCAGCTTTCTGAATTAGTGACCTTTTCTCTTTCTTTGGCTCAAACTATTAGACAGCATTTGCACTCACTAGAGGGGGGAAAAAAGATTGCTGGAAAAATCAACACTCTGGGGTTTGGGGGAGGTTGTATTCTTTTTTCTTGCTGGCTATTTTTTTGAGTGTGTGGTTTTGGGCTTTCTTTGTTGTTGCTGGTTTTTGTGTTCTCCCCCAAGGTTTTGGAAGCTTCTTGTTAACTTTTTGACCTGAGAAACCTTCCCAACAAGCAAACATGGTTTTGACCTCATCATTCTACAAAGTTTCATTAAAAGACTGAAAAAACCACAAAACCTACCAACCAAAAAGCAACCTAAAACCCAGCCCACACATCGATCACCAATGTCCTGCTACTTCCTAAACACAGAGCTGGGAAACTATTTGAAATCCTCCCTAACAAATGGTATTGCTCATCCCTCATAATAAAAATCAAAGTACATGCCAAAGTGGCAGTAGAAAATGCATCTACTTTGACCTCAGGGAATGTGTTTGGCAGCAGCCTGCAGTGCTCCTGAGGGCTGGTGGCACTAATGGTATAGAATGAGAAATTGTACACCTAAGGCAAGGAAATGCAACCCAGTACTTTACTGAGTGCAGGTATTTGCTGGGATCTAGCATGGGCAGAGTCCTAGAGATCAGTGGTGGCAGAAGCGGATGCATCACTATACGTGGGCTCTGTTGGGCTTGCTCCATCAGCCAGGCACCTCTCTGGAATACCAGTCCCTAGTACTCAAGTACTGCCACAGCCCCTGTAATGCTCCAGTGCCACTCCCATGCATTTTTCTACCTTTTGACATGAAATATGCTT
The DNA here is from genome assembly GCF_012275295.1 of Melopsittacus undulatus. NCBI lineage: Eukaryota > Metazoa > Chordata > Aves > Psittaciformes > Psittaculidae > Melopsittacus > Melopsittacus undulatus. The sequence goes on from NC_047534.1 coordinate 43,398,537, forward strand.
TCCTTTAATATATTAAAGATGGATATACAAAGCAGGCTGAAGGACAGCACTACAGCTGTAACACTTCATGCAATGGGAGTGCTGACATGCACACATAAAAAACGGTATAAAACTGTTCCATCTCTGCTTGCAAGAGCATGCTTCACCTTCAAAAAGGTTTTAGTAATTTTTCAGCTGGGAAACAAAGTGCCCTATAAATTCAGCATATTGTAGTAGTAAAACAGCATTCAGCATCAATGTCGTGTAAGTGAAGAGATTTTATACAGATCAGTTTGGAGATGATTTGGTCACACTAATCTGCTTGGGGGCAATATGGGACTCAAGGGTTTCTATCCAAGTATACTTTCATTTAATAGGAAGTTTCACTTAACAGTTTGTGAAAGGTAGGTGTGATCATAAAAAGATTTAGTAGCTGTATTTCAGCTTGCAGGTTTACCACCTAGTGCAGTGCTAACACACACCATTTTAAGTAAAAGAAACGAATTATCCTCATCACTCAACAGCAGTATTATTAAATGCTTTGTCCTACAGAGTTACTTTTAAGGAACTTGACTGATATGACTGACTCACACCATTCAATTACTGTAAAACTTTTTTTTTTTTTTTTGCAGCTGGATTTCTCCAAATTTCATACTGTCCTGCTTTTTTATTTTTTATTTTCACTGAAGATACATATCGACAAGTTACCCCTCCCCATTGCGCAAGGTCAAAAATTCTCCCTTTTTCCTGAGATTTTGCTTCAATCACAAAACCCACAACCAGTAACATCTGTTTGGCTTGAGCTACCTTTGCACACCTAGCAGCCCCCATCACAGACTGTCAGGCAGACTCCACTGATCACAGTCCCAATACCAGCCCCTGTTACATAGAATCATAGAATAGTTAGGGTTGGAAAGGACCTTAAGATCATCTAGTTCCAACCCCCCTGCCAGGGGCAGGGACACTGTTGTCTCACTGTAAACCTATTTAATCCTTTCTCTCACAAGTGGAAAGATTAGGAAGGAGTTTACCTCAAGCTGCAGGCTAGTTCATAACAGGACCGACTGGAGCACAGGGTGTTCAGCCACCAATATGGTAATACCCCAGTGCAGAATCTACCAGCAGCACTCCAGCTGTTTCTCCACTTAGTAAGTTACTACAAAAATGGGGCACAAACAAAGCCAGCAGCTTGCAAACAGCAGCAGCCATGTTTTCCAAATATGGAAGCTATTTATTTATTTATTCATTAAATATATGCATGCATAAAGTTATAAGTATTTCAGTTTCTCCTGAAACTGTGAGACCAATGAGCTGAAGCAGGACGAATTGCATGCTCTCTCCAGAATAGCAACAAGAACTGCACAAATGTAGATAAATGTCACAAATAAATATTTTTGCAGCCAGCTGTATAATGCTTTCTTTCTTTGTAATGTCTAAAAATAAAGAGTTTAGTCACTCTGTAACTTTCCAAGTGCAGATGAGACAGAGGGAGAAGGGAATGGAAGGGGATATGCCCTCTAGTCCCCCTGCATTTCACACACACTGTCTCCTCCTAGCTGCCCTCCAACAGCATCACCAAAGCCATAGATGGCCATACGGATGATACCATGCTGTAGATATCACACTCACATTTTTTGCACACAATAAAATTAGGATAGACAAGTCAGGGGCAAAGGTAAAATTAAGGTCTCTCAAATTCTAGCCCACTGCTAAAGATCAGTGGAGATAAAAATATTCTCTCAACTTTGAAAAAGCTGAAGCTTAGGGACTTTCTAGCCCAAAAAAGGCATCTCTGCATGCAGCACTCCCCAAGGAGCTGCCTCTAAGTAGCTTGTTGAGCCCATACAAACTTTCAATCCTCTGTGGCAGAGCTCCCGAGTGCAAATTCAGTGTGTGAAGATAATCATCTCCATTCTGAACTTGTCACTCAAAAATTTAGTTTCTCTTCCTTTACTTCTTGCACTGGATAAAGATAAGCAGTTACTCACAAAGCATCCTCTCCATGCCACTCCTTACCCTACAGGTTTGTGTCCTACTCCCCTCTGCTGCCTCCTAAAATACAGAGCTGATACATCCCTGTATTTCAGCAAGTCTGGGACAACCAAAGCAAAGAGCCAGCCACAAAACATCTGCATTTGAAAAGACACATTGCCAAAAAATGGGACTAAATGCTGGACAGAGAAAAGTGAAGGAAGAAAGCATAGACAGAAAGCCAAGATTGACAATTTAATTTTTAAATTACAGTAGGTCACCCTAATAACAATGACCCTGTTCTAGCCTACCAGGCCCTGCAGCATTACTTTATCTTTTACTTTGGTCACATTTTCAGTATGTGAACCAAAAAAAAAAAAAAAAGTGTTGAGCCTGTATCTAGAGTAAAGCCGTAGCCAAGGCATACCATTCACTGGTTTCATGGCAGAGACAGACATTTAATGCAGCTTCCAGATGCAAAAAGAAGCTGCAGTTACCTGCTACTTGGACACAACCCAAAAGTTGCTAAGTGACTCAGAGCAACTGTCTAAAGTAAAAGCCCCAGCAATTATTCTCATAAATAACAACTCTGCTCACTAAAAAGCTAGTGCTACTCCTCCACACTCCTCTGTGGTAGTTCTTAGCCTGGCCATTGATAGCTTGTCTCATCAGTGTCTTCTTGTGTTCTAATTTATTTTCCTTAATCTGATGCATTTGCTACCAGGAGGCAAAATAATGAAGGATGTAGTTAAAAACCCTAGCATTCACTATAATAGCCATCAGTCCACCTGATGTCATTAGAAAAGACTGAAGCAAATCACAGAACAGAACTGGGCAGTTCAGGAATGCCTACCTAGAAAATATTAAAAGGTGTCTGGAAGGATGAGAAATTATATTGTTCACCTAGAACAGGAACTCATTAAGTTACATCAGGTTAGCATGAGTTTTTTTCAAAGCCAGCAAGATAGAAAGTGCTTTTCATGCAGTGGGAAAAAAAAAAACCCAACAAAAAACAACAAAACAACAAATAAACAAACCTCCTCAAAACGTTTCAGTGCTTTTCTGGCTCAAGGATCCCACTTTGCTGCCTTCCTCCACACGTTCTGCAGCCAGTCCCTAAGCAAGGGCAGAAGATGCATGACCAGCAATGCCAAAACCTCTGCCTTTCTGCTACAAGTGTGCATCTGCATTTGAGCAAATGGCCCAGCACTATTTATAAGCATACTCTGTTCCTGAACACTGTCATCACACTACATGAAGAGGCACAAACGTCATGTCTTAATAGAAGAGCACACACCACAAAGTGTTTAAATATTTGTAAGCTTACTCTTTGTCCTCTTGAAAATTTGGTGGGCTGTCATGCATACAAAATCATAGATTCAAAATCATAGGTCAGGGCTGGAAAGCACCTTAATATTAGAGAGGATTTAAGTATGTGTCTAACTTGCTGACAAAGCAGCACCTCTTGTGCAAATTCTGTTTCTCCCTACATCAAGAGGTAGTACCTGTTTCAGGAACTTTCCCCTCACCCTGAATCTTTATTCTGGTGAAAACTGTTCCCTTTGAATAGAGAGCAGGTCATAGATACCTCACAGGAGGATGGTTGTATTTCTGTAAGTGTTTGAAAGGAATGGTCGATTTGACTTGGAAGTTAAGCTTTTATTCAAAGAGCTAGGTCACAAAATCATCAAACCTTTCAAGGGGACTTCAAGATGAAGCAATTTTCATCCTGGCTGGCAGATACAAGTCACAAAAGATAATCATAATGGTAGTTATTCACTCTATTTTTAATATGTGTGTAAGTGCATAAATGTACACAGAAATACACACACATATAGAAGGCATATGTAATGGCATATATTTATATTTGTGTATATGTAATTATGCACATTGTATATGTGTGTGTATACACAGTCAAACTTCAGCATGTCGTCGGACTACTCAAATAAAAGAACAGAGTCTTATTTCTTTCCAGATGCTTTGCACAAACTTGGGAAAATGCCCTGTTCCTGACTGGTACAAGAATTTGGTTCCTCAGTTTGTTTCTAATTACTTTCCAATAAAAAAAGATAAGAGATACATGTAGATATTCAGGAAAGCTATTTCTGAAGAAGTATGCAGACAAACTACAAAATAAATTGTTCAGCATATTTTATCCTTAAATTAAGATTACTTAATAACATAAGGACTGTTCAAAATTTGCAGCTGGAGTTTACAGCTGGGTCCAACTAAGCTGGGAGAGAGCTTATCAAAAACCAGCTCAGACAGACCCTTTTTGAGAGGTGGTTTGTACCTGCATTTTATGATCATTTAATACCACCCAGACTGATCAATACATTCAACAAAGAAAAAAAAGCAGCTAGTTCTCACTAGCTCCTAAACTCTCATGTACATAGTTTACCTTCATCTTTTTATTTCTGTCATGGGTTCAGCAGTAGCAGTCATTTTTTTCTCCTTCTTGGTAGCTGGTGCAGTGCTGTGTTTTGACTTTCGGGCTGGGAGCAGTTGCTGGTGGCGCGTACGTTTTGAGTTACTGCTTAAATGTTTGGTTTTGTCCAAGACCTTTTCTATGCTCATGCTCTGCCAGGGAGGAGTGGAGGCCGGGAGGAAGGACAGATAGGGCATCTGGCCTGGGCTAGTCGGGGAGGTATTCCATACCACAGCACGTCATGCTCGGGGAGGTAACTGGAAGTTGGCCGGAAGGGGGGGGGAGGTTAGGTCTTCTTCTGGGTTGGGCTCGTTTCGGCGGGTGGTATCGTATTCTCTCTCCTTGTTTATTTCCTCTAACATTGATTTATTAGTGGTAGCAGTAGTGATTTGTCTTATACCTTAATTGCTGGATTGGTTTTATCTCAATCCGTGGGAATTATATTCCTCCGGTTCTCCTCCCCATCCCTCCGGGAGTGGGGAGGTGGGGGGGGAAAAAGGGGTGTGTGGTACTGCGGGAGACTGAGGTGGGGTTTTAAACCACGACAATTTCAAATTAATTCTGAATTTTCTTAATGCTTTTCTGTTTGACTGCCACCTCAGTGGGGCACTTTTTCAGAAAGGCATAGAGGCAATCTGGAAAGCAGCTGTGGCTCTGCATCCACATGCACAGAGCACGCTGCCCTCCAGATGAGGTCAATGGAGGTGATCCTGCCCTTCTGCTCTTGTGAGACCTCACTTGGAGTATTGTGTGCAGTTTTGGTGTCCTCAACATAAAAAGGACATGGAACTGTTGGAACAAGTCCAGAGGAGGGCCACGAGGATGATCAGGGGACTGGAGCACCTCCCATATGAAGACAGGCTGAGAAAGTTGGGGCTGTTCAGCCTGGAGAAGAGAAGGCTGCATGGAGACCTCATAGCAGCCTTCCAGTATCTGAAGGGAGGCTGTAAGGATGCTGGGGAGGGACTCTTCATTAGGGACTGTAGTGACAGGACAAGGAGTAACAGGTTAAAACTTAAACAGGGGAAGCTTAGATTGGTTATAAGGGAGGAAGGTCTTTATTGTAAGGGTGGTGAGGCACTGGAATGAGTTGCCCAGGGAGGTTGTGAATGCTCCATCCCCAGCAGTGTTGTTCAAGGCCAGGTTGGAGAGAGCCTTGGGTGACATGGTTTAGTGTGAGGGGGGTTGGAACTAGATCCCTTAAGGACTTAAGGTCCTTTCCAACACTAACTATTCTATGATTCTATGACCTTACCAACCCCCTGTGCATCCCACTGTCTATTGGGGAGCTGGGGAAACTAGTGCCTATTGGAGAGCAGGATATACTTCAGTGTTTGAAACGCAGAACCTTTGTCTTCTGCCTTCCATACTGAGGATTTCCCAAAGCAAACCCCACCATCACAGGCAAACATTGAGTCTTGCACACAAAATACTCATAACACAGCTGACAGGCATCTCATTGTACTCCTAATACGCAATAAACAATTAGTGATCAGACAAAGCAGTGCAAGAACAAATCCTATTAACAAATAATGGGATTTGCTAATGGATCAACCAAACACCACTTTGGAAGCAACTCCATGGGCTGCTGCAGCCAGAAACAGCAGCCAAGGAAAGGAGCCGTGTGGCACAATGTGCTGATGGGCTGCACACAGGGCTACCAGCCAGCCACAGGAGCTCACCACATGAAAATAGTGCTGGCACACCAGATTTGGCAGCAACTGAAAATGCTGTAGTATGTATCAAACCAAAGAAATCCCATATCTTGGGTATCTGTGAATCATTTACGCCTTGGATCTATGAGCAAGTGTATTTTGCACATCAAAACATGTAAGAAACAGTTACAATACTATTTTCTTTTAGCTTATTACAAGACTCTCTCAGTAACTTGCATACTCCAAATAATCCTATAGGACACTTGTCTGAACTGTGATTCCCTTCTAGGATTGGTATATAACTGCCTACCTCCACCAGCAGAGGTTTTAAAATAAACAAATAAATTTGGGTAGGTGAGTATTTAAGGGAGCCTGACACTAACATTTTTTCTCCAGTATTGTCTTGCTTATTTGTTTGTTTTTAAACACACCACAGCATGTGCTGCTTGGGATAAAAGCTTCTTCTGCACACCACAACCACCACCACATTACAGAGGAACTCGACCCTGCTTTGAATTGGTTTAGTATCTTCTATTAGAATACAAAACTAGAAACTAGAAACTAATAACCAAAACTGGGAACCAACACGAGCTATAATAATGCATTCTGGAAGATCTTTACACAACTGTAGATCATGAGTTTTACTTTTTAAATGGGAAGAAACATGGTTTCTAAGATTGGTCATCAAGTAATTCCTATTTAGGAGTATAACTAAAAAGAAAAAACATTCTACCTTTAAAATAAGCTGTGACCAAGCAATGTGAGGGTGTGGCTTGAGCAAATATGCAAATTAACCTAGCCCAACCATCAAAACCCACCCAGCAAAACTGAGACACAAACACACTATCTTGTTGGGGATCACCTCTTCCATAGGTCTTCAGGGCATGTCCCATTGCTCCGGGTACTGCAGTAAACTGAGCATTCTGTTGTGTAAAGAATTACAAGACACCTCAGTAGAAAAAGCACGAAAGCTATTTAGCATGGTAACTAGTATGGTGGTCTTACAACTCAACAGAAGCAACAGCCAGTCTCTCACTCAGCTGTGTTAGATTAGCCATGTGTCATATTGCTGCACTTGAAACTGTGGAGTGCTGTATACTTGGCAAGAGGTGGAAGAAAGAAGGAGATGGAACAGGGTACAAAAACACCCAGGTAGGACTTACTTTGAAGACATACCCACACAGCCTGTTTGCCCAGGCAAATAGAAGCATTTATAGCCCACCATATGCATTTGGCCAGTGTGCTAAGACTCTTGCACTTCTCTGTTGCATACACTCCAAAACATTCAGCGCGCATGTCCAGTTAAGTATCGGCACAGTGCTTGAGCTGCAGCAAGGCTTTGCAAGCACTGAGAACACTTGGTAATTACCAACTTTACACAGAATTATAGATCAAACTCTGCCTTCTCTTGAGAACAAATGAGACATCTAAATCCAGGATACATGACAAAATATCACAGACCAAGACTGTAGCTCACTTACAGTGAGACTGGAAATGTCAGGCCAGCAGATATAGTGCCTCAGAAGGATACTTGCAGCTCCTGCAAGCAGCCACCTACTTTTAGCTCCTGGGCTGACAGTCACTTTCTTGACATGCATGTCAGTCATTTTGCTCCAGAGAAATGTTACTGACACAACTTGGCTCCAGATGAGCATGACCACTGCCTCCACATTTACAGCCGGGAACACAGGAAAAAACAAGTCTCCAGAATGCCCAGAACTATGGTATATCACAAATGTTACTTTAGAAGAGGAAAGAGTGATGAATTTACTCCACTGCCAAAATCAGGTTCTACCTACAGGAATATCTTTTCAGCTTCAGAGAAGAAACAGAAGGATGGAAGAAGGAGGGCTGGGGACTGCTGTTACAAAAAAGTTACGGCATGCAGGAGCATGCGCAAATGATCTTTTTCCAGGCCTAAAGCAAGTGAATACTGTGGACTGACATACAGAGGCCAGCTAAAGAGAGGGACAACCTTCGAGGAGTTCCCACAAAGCCTACAGAACCTTTCCTGGTCCAATCACCACCCTTGCTTTGCTCTTTCCCTATGACTGCAGCCCCCTCCATGCCAACTGAGAGCTGGAAACTTGTTGTCTGTAAGAGCCACTCCAGCTGACAACAATCACAACTGGAGCCACAGCCAGTGCCACAAGAGAGAGATCCCAACAAACTAAGAAACTGCAAAGTTGCGTGAAGCTGTGCTCGATGTAGCCACTGCCCACAGCACAATGAAGAGAGCCTCAGCCCAGGGGGAGTATGGAGCCAGGGTATAATCAGTAAGGATGGGTTTATACACTCTCCTGATGCAGTTTCTGCTAAATCTCAGAGCTGCTTCAGAAACAGAAGTCAGTTCCCTGGCTTTCAGTTGGGTATGATTTTCTTGTAATAGATGAAAGTGGTTCAAGAACAAAACCAGTTACTGTGGAACACAGAACACGTAAAACACTCCATCAACAACAGAGCCCTCTGCATTACACATATAGCCACTGAATATCCCCCTTCAGATTTTTTGCTGTAATGCTTATCCAGAGCATCTGGAGAGTCAAAGCACTGGTTGTGAATCTCCATGCTGTTACAGTATTTACTACTAATCCCTGGTCCTTTTCTGCTAAATAAGGGAATAAAAATAAACAAACAAGCAAACCACGCAAAGGCCAGGACCACTTGATATAAATAGAAATAAGAAGGCAAAACTATTAGCTTAGAGATGTTGTCAGAAACGTAAAAAAAAAAAAAAAGGGAGACTTCCAGCCTTGCTTAGCTTTATGTGCAAAGCAGCATCACAAAGCAGTGGACAAAGAGTGATTATATTTCACATACTCATAACGCTGCAGGCAGAACAAAAATCCAAGCATGTAATGTCAAGCAGCTACCAAAGACACAAAAAGGAGAATGACGGAGGGGCCGGGCAGAAAGCAGAAAACCCCACAGCAATCCAGCAGAAGTAGGTGTCTTCCCTCACTTCCTCACCACACATGCACATTCCCATAACACTATATAATGATACCAAAATTTCACGTTTTAACCCACCAAATTTGAACATTCAAAACAAATGCAGCTGTTGATGCAGGGAACTAAATAAATAAATAAATAAAGCTGTTCTAAAGAGACAGATTTATAACTGTATCTCTCTGCAGTGCCATGCAGATTGAAAAAACTAGGTCAAATCTTATGCTATTCTTACTGTTATTTCTCCCTGGCCCTCCTCCCCTTTAGCTTTCAGTAGTTATTGAAGAAATCAATTCATGAGAATGCAACAGATCTGTCATGCAGGTCTCAAATTACTTCTGCCTTGTACATATCCAGGGAGGTCACCTGCGCAACTATAGATGCAAGGGGGAAAAATTAAATCATTAGTCTTTCCAATTCACAAATCCTAATCCTAGAGCATATGTACTCAGTGCTACTGGGATCCATTATCAGCCAAATGATGATGCATGTTTTAAAAAAATAAAAGGGGAGGGAGCAGGGCAAGAGGCAGATAAAGACAGGCTAGAAAGAGGCAAAAATAGAGGAATTGCCGTGCTTTCATTTTTGCTGCATTTGCAGCAAAACCATGATAGCATCTGCTGCTTTTAATGACATCTTGCTAGTGTACTTTCTACATCTTTGTGGTGAACATTTTTAGAAACCTCATAAATACCTCCATTTTGACACTAGATTTCCAACAAGTAACTGCAATACCAGTTTTCGTTTCTACTCCTCACCATGTATATGTTCTAAGCAATTACCTTTTAGGAAAAAGGACTCACATGCTGCAATTCACACATTCACTGTCACAAAGGCATTAAGTGTTTTTTTAAAAAATCTTTCATAAAATGTAGGGACCAAATCAGTCCAATTCAGCTTACTCATTTTTATTAATTTCTCTTCCTATTGCACAGACAGAAGACATTCGGTTTCATCACTAAAAATAAAAAAAAAAAAAAGGCAAGTCTTCATCACCTGAATTCTGAAACAAATCAGTTTTGAATTCCATTTCTACTATGGACAATATGCTGCCCAGCAAGTTACTGCAAGAAAGCAAAGAAAGCAACTTCCTGACTTATTGCAGTGATGGCCAACCTAACTGGTTTGACAAGCCACATATATACCACAACCTTCATATGGTTGAATGCCACAGGATGTTACGCTGACAGCTGAAAGCTAGGGGAATGCTGGCATGCCACAGACTGGATGGGGGAACCTGTCCAGATTTTTAATGGCAAGTGCCTCCTCTAACCACGTGGTGACAGTGGTCTCAGACAGCATTTCAGCTGCAGCCTTTCCCTGGAGGGAGGACTAGTGTACCCTGTTTCCAAGCAGCCAAGGGACTTCAGTGATGGGAATGGAGTGCTGGGGCCAGGGGGTGAGGACACTGCTGCTAGGCTGGAGCACCCTCATTCATTTGTTTCAATGGAAAATAAAAACCATTGTGGAATGTGACATTCATAGATTTGGCTAGCAAAATATACAACCAGTCCTGAGCCATTTTAGTGCACATTAATGGAAATTGTCATAATTTTTCTTTCTGCACAGGTGTTCAGCACTATTATGGTACTAAAGCCTTTTTCTCTCACCAGTAAACCCACTACTATCATAGACCACCCAGAAAAGCTATTTGGAGCGCAGAATATAGCTGAGCAGCAGACTACACAGAATGCATCCTAAATTCAAGAACATGCACCAGGAGCCTTTGTCTTTGATGTTTCTTATACTCTTCTGGCCTTTGGCTAAATTTCTTTGAAGCCAAGACAATGCTAAACTTAAATCATCTAAATCAGCCCCATCTGGCTTTTGTTTCTGAGCTGGATCTTATCTATAGCAGTCACTGTTGACCCTTCAAACCTTAACTCGGCAAACCATAAACTATTATTGCCCCAATACTTTAAATAAACAGCTATGGAAAACCTGAGGAAAAGTTTTGGGCATTTATTTTTTTGTTGATTGGGTATTGTTTGTTTCATTTGCATTTTTTTTTACAATGACACATTTAAAGGGGGGAGGCATCTTAGACCTGAACCCAGGAAAACAGTTTGAACCTGGACCAAACACATTGCAAAATGCAATCTAACAAGCTCAGCTTAATATCTCCTGGATCAGAAGGTATGTACAGAAATGGCAGTGCTGCAATTATTGAGGTGGATCTGAAGAGCTAGACAAAGGAAGGTAGGGAAAACAAGCATTTGTGAGAAAACTGCCAAGCTACTAAAAATGTTCTGGAGCTGCTACACTATCAGGTAGTAGCATCCAGCATACTTTGACTTACTCCAAGCTAAGGAAGTAAATCAGATTTGAAGGCTTTACCTTAATGCTCAATATTTCTTCTTTAGCAGTGCTCATTCATGATGGTCTTTTAGATCTTTAAAGTATCTTATGACTGATATTCTAATTAGAAACTTAATAGAAGATTTCCCATGTAAATTAGTCATTTCTCAATAAGGAAGTTTCTGGATTTCTTTCCTAAACCTTAGTTATTGGGAAAACATACTACCAGTATCTGAGAGAACAGTTCTTGTCCTCTATTGGGTTCTTGCCATAACAAACATCTGCTAATTCTATAAATTAATTGCTGAAAACATCTTGGGCTTCTAGACGGTACACGCGGTCATAGCTTTTCTGGGTTACTAGAGAATATTACCATTTTTCCTTCTCACATAGGCACACATACACACACACTTCCCCCCCCCCCCCTTACAGTATAGCATAAAGCAAAACCAATTATTTGGCATTATTTTTTGTCACAAAATAAACCTTTAGCACTAATGAAGTCATCAGAGCAGCACACTAAGTTGACCTAGATGATTTAAGCAGTACTTTTTGTACCATGATAGTTTAAGCATACGAAGGATGCCTCACTCAGCTAATTAAAAATACTTTCTATCTTGAAATGAAGAATTCTTCTATCAGTCTTGGTTTGTCAACAGCAGCTTGTCAGGCAGTTGAAACAGGCTCTTTCCATTCAAAAGCTACAGTCTACTTTAGAGAACTCTTTGCATGTAACAATATTTCCACACAAAACACCCATCAGACTCAAATTTCACCTTTTTGCTCTGTCTTCAAGATGTCCCATTCTTTTTGACTATATTGACATTTCATGCCCACCTGTGACTCTGTTCTAGGAGCTCTCAGTTCAGCAACAAGAAATTATTTTTATTACCAATTTATATTGTTTTAATACTATTTGTAAATTCTACAGATAGAAATCACCTACCCTAATGAAAGTTTTAACCAAATCTCTTGTATTTCCTTTCCATGTTCCTGGTCCCACTGACCATCCAGGGCTCTGGCGAACAATGAAGATCCAGTCTCTCACCAAGACCTGCCAGAAACGATAGTACCTACATTTTCCGATCAAACATGAAAGACAGTTATTGACTTAATTTGGAGAGAGTAGGAAGGGTGCTGTCTCTCCCAAACGGCAGATTTCTGGATGCCATCAGCAGAGATAAACAGACAGCAGTCTGTAATTGTTTGGGGTCACATTAGCCAGCTGCCATTTCTTTTCTTGCTTGTTTGTAATCTGTGTTCATTAAAGATGCTACAAGAAGGTGGGAGTGGTGCCTGGGTATACTGTACCCTTCCATGTGGGATGGGATTGCAATGATACAAACACTATGGCTTTCTACTGCTTACTTTAAAAAGAGTAGTGAAATTTAAATTCTTCCTCAGAATTTTCAGATCTGTCCCATGCACAGCTTGAGGCAGACTAATCACACATACATCAAGTCCCCCCCTTTCCTAGGAAGTGTTCTCATATACCTTTGAATAAAGAAGTGTATCTGAAGGGAACAGTTGCAAACACACATTGGTTTTGGCAAGGACAAACAAATAGGCATGCCTGGTTACACCACATTCCTCCCAGGGGCATGCACATACAACACAGTCTGTTTTCCCCCTAACACTATCTTTAGTCTCACCCCTCTCCCATGCTCCAGAAAACACCTAGGTGCTTCTTCCAACTCTACTTCTCTGCCTCATTCCCACCTCTGATCCTCACCCTCTCTATTAACAGTTTTTTACCTAGCAAGTACAGGAAGAATTTGGGGAGTAATTAATTCCCTAAACTTTAAATTTCAAGTAAGCACCAGAAGTGTCAAGATACTGAAGAACAGCAGATTGTCACACCACAAGCCATGTGGCTGCTGCACCGTATCACCATAAAAACTATTTGTATTACTCACACACATGAGGGGGTTGCCTTGTCGTGATCTGTCATCTGAGACACAAATATTTATTGATGGCACAGAAGTATTCCAACTTATGCTTTTATAAGTTATTATTTTAACACTGTTACTTAAGAGGCTTTGGAACACCAAATCACTCAGCCCGTTCTGTAGTAGGACTATTTTATTTAAACTCAAAATAATCCAGCTGTAGGATCAAGATCAAAACCTGTAACTATAGGCAGAGAGCTGAAGTACACTGCACTAGCATACTATTGCGATAAAGCTCAAAAGTAAACAAAATCCTTCATTAAAATTATAGCAATGATAGGACAAGAACAGTAACTTCTTATACGTTGTCCTAAATAGCATTCGGATGTCCAAAAGCATTATTAAAATATGCATTTTAATACTTTCTAAAATTTATTTTTTTTAGCCAAATAAAGATAACATGCTCCTTTGCACTGACGCGCACAGCAGCCCTCCCTCTTCTACTTACACAGGTCTTAATGCCAAGCACTATACTTCTGTAGAAAAACATCAACATTTCCTTCTGCTACTTTTTGCTTCACATAGCCTTTTTACACACAGCCAGCTACACAGCCATCATATTATTACCCAGACCTTTCTCAACTGTTCATATGCATTAAGCCCCTTTACAGACCTGATCTCGAAACACCCTTTTGGAACAGGCAAGTATTATATTATCATCATTATATTATTATTATTATTACTACTACTGCTGCAATACAAATCAGAGGTAAGGAACGAGGACCTTTTGGAACAGGCAAGTACTATTTATCATCATTATTATTCTTAAAGTTAATGGCAACTGTCAGTCATGGGGCCTTATACTTAGTTTTACTTAAAAGGTGGGGAGGAAAATATATCAGAAAATTCAAGTTTGAAGATTAAATTTTCCATCTTCCTTCTTCCCCTCTATCCTCATATATCCCAGTCACATTTTTCAGGCATTCCACAACAGAAGCAACTGCATCTGTAAGACTGTGGACTGTCCAAGGGGAAGGGGAGTTTAGGGGTGCAGCAAAATGGCTCACCTTGGAGTAAGTTCTGAAAACCTTTTGCTATTTGTGACGGTTCTCATTAAACAATGCAAAAATATTTTAGAAGCAAGAAACAGTCACTGTTCTTACCCTCATACCATAAAAAACGATCTCAAACCCTAAGACTACATAACAGATCACTCAAAGTCACCAGCAGGGAACATGAGCACACTAATTTTCAGTCCAGTGCTTTACTGTACCACCCAGAATTAGATCCCCTGAGGCCAGGAGCCTTGCTCTTCCAGCATCAACAGCAAAATCAACAATATACAACACCTTCCTATTCTGGTCAAGGTCTAAAATCAGACCCAGTTATTCAAGGGAAGCAGAGACCCTTTGGAAATTGCATGCAAAACACTGAATATGCAAGACTGAAATCAAGGTTACCTTCTCCTTGCTCTGTGAATCATTTTATGGACCACATTGCTGGCAACATCCTTGCTTTGATAGCTATCTCCTTCTCTGTATACGGTTTCTCATCTTGCTGTACTTGTCTTGAGAGCTGGGAGAGGATGGCAGATTATTTAACAGATAATGTCATTTTCTTAGTCAATTCACTTGGGTTATTTCCAAACCATTTTTCACACAGTATTTCCTGATATAGATACAGGAATTTGTAGAAAGAAAATGTGTAAGAAGCTATAATTTTTCCTAAGAAACACTTTGAGGGCTTTGTGATTAAGATGACCAATGTCTTTTTTTCCACCATACCGAGAAAGATCCCTGATAAAATTAACACCAGCTTGAAACCCCTCGCCAACCCAAACCTGTCTTCCTACACACCACTGCACTTAGCAGGCCTTCCTCTATGCTTGCTTTTACAATTAAATGCCATTTCAAAAACTAAGGTAGGAGAGATGGGGGCACAGCTGTAATGAAAGAGAGAGTTAAAGTGTCATGAATCATGCTTTGCCTGAAAACAATGCATTCTTTCTGAAGCATTAATAGGCAGCTTCCATAGCAGACGTGAAACAATCAGAATCCTTAATTCTAGCTGTATATTCATACAGCCCTGGTACTTCAAAGATGTGATGGCTGTCATATTCTGAGATACAAATGAAAGCATTGTAATGAAATACAACAAATAACAACACCCAGCCCACCCCCCAAATAAAGACCTGCACCACTACTACATCCACCCTCCAGAACAGGGAAAACAATTTAACTACAATGCACTTAAGAAGTGTAAAAGCAGATGCTTCAAGGTAACTTTGCAGTTTTCTATTATTAAGGCACCTTCTTTGAGTAAGAGATTTCTTATTAGCATTTAAAGGTCTAAGATACTTTGGTGTGATGCCCAAGTTATTCAAATCAGGAAACAAGACAAAACACAAGTATAATGCTATGGTGATGGATACAAAGTGCTGCTTTCTCTTCCAACCTTGAAATCAGCTCTCAGTGGAAAAGTAAGCAAGATGAAGTAGTGTTCTTCCATTTCTGCTGGCATACTTTTCATCTTGACAGCTGAAGGTAAAATGCCAGGCTAAAGGCTTGAGCTCTTGCTCCGATTCCAGCAAACTATTAAGCTATTTTCAAGAAAATCAACCTGTTCAGGGATATTTTTTTTCTTTAATATAATAAAATTAAAACTAAACCACAACATAATTTTCTGTGCACCATGCATACAGATACTAACTCTTCAATTAAGAGATGGTCAAGAATGTATGCTTCTAGAGGCTGGCAATGCTATAGGGATCTCATTTTTATCTCTACGTTGTTGTCTTGTAACCAAACCCATTTATCAGTGCTGGCTGAAAGTCAGGACATCTGTTCTTGACTAAATTTTGACATTTGTAAATTTCCGTTTCATTCCAAGCTGGAAGAAAACCAGATATTTTTCACATTTCCTATAAATGCTCTAGAAAATAACAATTCCAGGTTAGCACACACAAGAGGTCCTCTAATTAGGATGTAGGGTATCTTCTGTCAAATATCAAACTGTTTCATTATTGCGCCAAGAACTGCCAGTTTTAAAATATCTAATTTTTCTGGACCAGTCAATATTTTATAGCTTCCCTTAAAGATCTTTAATTTAATAATTTTTAATAAAAGAAAAAAAGTATTATGGCAGTGATACAATGCCACTGTGATATATGAATTACTGTGCCACACACATGTACATATATATTTAGAACTATACATATATTACTCTAATTTTTATATGGGTATGTTGAGTTAAAGACTGTCTTCTTTTTTTTTCTAAGAATAATTTACTGTTATTATCTTGAACACAAAGGGGATAAAAGCTTTTCCAGTAATGTAGGTGATCACTATACCCTGTCTTCTAAGCAATTTTTTCTGTGATTCTTCCTCCCCCCCCAAAAAAAAAATAAATGCACAAAATTATCTTTAAGATATTGAGGTATTGTAGCGTGGAAAAGAACCAACTTAAAGGGAACAAAACTAAAATTACCCTCAAAATTGCCTTTTATAATCAAATTTAACGCTGTAGGAGACTCAAAATATTGACCCTAGAAGAGAACAGAATGTGTTTATTCCACAGCAACTCAGACTTTATTTTGGACACCTATAAGATAATTCCTGTCTTAGGTAGAGGAAGCCCACATCTATTTCTTGATTTACATCCTTGGACTACAGTAAAATCAAAAGACCCATTCTGCAGTAAATGGAGAATCCAGATCTCCATTCAGTCATTAAGTGCTCTGCCCTAATTAAGTTTCTTCTGCAGGCTTACAGTGAACTTCAACCTAATCCTCACCTATTCTGTATACAAACTTTGTACAGACATAGGATTCCAGAAGCCCCTTGGAGTCCTGCATTGTGAAAGTATGCTATTTACTAAGATTTATGATTTCACAGAATCACTGAGGTTAGAGGAGATCACCAAGTCCAGCCCTCTACTCAGAGCACAGTCAATCAACTAGAGCAGGAAGATGCTCAGTTGGTTTTTGAGTATTTCCACAGCTGGAGACTCCATGTCTCTGGGTAATCCAGGAAGTGCCTCACCACCATCCCAGGAAAAAGTTTCTTCTCATGTTTAAACAGGATTTCCTGCATATTGCTTGCTGCCTCTTGTCCTTTCACCAGATACTACCAAGAAGAATCTGTCTCTGCCTTCTTTACCTATCAGGTATTTGTACACTATGAAAAGATCCCCCTGAGCTTTCTCTTCTCCAGTCTGAACCATTCCAGTTCTCAGCCTCTCCTCACATCTCAGATGCTGCAAATCCTTAATCATTTTAGCAGCCATTCACTATCCTTACTCCAATATGTTCATGTCTTGTAGAGGAGAGATCAAAGCTGGACTCATCACTCCAGACACAGCCTCATCAGTGCAGACTAGAAGGGAATAATCCCTTCTATCCACCTACTGGCAACACTCCCTGATGCTGCTGGTGTTTTGCTGGCTCATGTTCAACTTGTTGTTGACCAGCGCACCCAAGATTCCATTTGCAGTTCAATTTGTTATCATCACGTCAATGCAATCACTCTGAAGTTATTTAGTGCAACAAGTGGGGTAATCCTGGGGAGCATTTGGCACTGGAACTGTTTATATTTTTAGGCTACTCTCTTATCATATCAGTTCTCTTCATTCTCTCATACTAGGTGTGTGGGAAAAGTTGACAGATAAGTATCAACCACCCAATCACAATCCAATTATTGCTTCAATATATACAAAACATGCTCCTGCTTGTGGTCTAACCACTTGCTTTTCTTTTTCTCAAAGGCTTTTTCCCAGCATTATGCCCACAAGAGGAATAAAAACACCCAATTGAACTTGATCATGTCATCAGAGGCATGCTTTGGACAACCACAGGTAGTAAACAGCAGGAAGTTCAAAGAAAATCTAATGGAAAACTGCAGAAAAGCTTGTCAACAGGCACATACCCACTCCCATCACTGTTAAAAATAGAGCAACTAGCTTGTTACAAAGAATAGATAAATACTACTGCATGCAGAAATACCCAAACATCCTCAGGAATCTAAGATTTTATGTCAGTGAATACCCTCTGGGCTTTAACCTCTGTTTTTTGCATCAATGTAACTATGTCAGCTAGATGTTTGTTTGGGTTGGTTTTTTTTTTTAATATAATGTTACAGGTTATTCTCCCCATCCCTACAGGAGAAAGTGGGACAAGGAAGATACTATTGAAAAGTGGATTCACACTAAGAAAAAATGCAAATTATTTAGATACATTGCTTTAACCATCCTAGTGTGAACTATGAGTGCAAAGAAGGCTTTTCATCATTTCAGACCAAACTTTAAAGTGCATCATTTATACTATTAAAATGAGGTTCAGGTTAGTGAACCTGAAAGATACTTCATTAATACTAGGCAGTCTGGAGAACCTTAATATTATGTTCCAGCTTGTGCAAAAGGTAACTTGGATTAATAGCCAATATACAAATATATATGTATTTTCCATATTATAAAATACACCACATAGCTAACTGGATGCTATGCTTCTTTACTGCTCTTAGACATTCTTAGTAATTGTACAATTACCTTGAGAGTTAAAATTTGATTATGCTACATCAGTAAGAGTTACATGAGATTTCACGATTGCTCAGCAGTATGAAAGCTTACCAATGACAACTTCTGTGATTATAAGAGGCATTAACTACTTGGAAAAAAGAAACAAACACTACTTTCTGCTTTTGGTACAGAACTCACAGCTTTGTGTTGTTACAGGTTCACAGGCATGAAAACCACCTCTAAGATTATAACGGGCTATGGTAAATACTCCATCTCTCCCACCTCCACCACAATTTGACTACTTCAAAACAACAAGAAAGGTATCATCCTCCTGAGAAACTGATGGATGCCAGATGGCATAGTGTTAGTCTTCTGTAAAGACCATGTGCTACAACGGCTTCCCTAGAGAAGACGGAATATTTCAGCCCACCCAATTCTCAGAAACCCTGCTCACCTCAAAGCAAGACACTAGTGTTTCCTCATCTTTCAAGTGATCACAGACCCACATATTTCCCTCCCTTTCCCTTGACCTGGATGTCCATCCCTGCTGTACCCCCAAAATCTGTAACTGCCAAATGAGTAAGAGGAATCACTGATGCGGGAGACCACAGAGCAATCAAGGTATTAGATGAACACCTCCAAGGAACTGTTGATACCCATCATACACATCTGACTATCCATAAGGTGACAACTAGTCTTAAGTATGCTATTGAATATTATGTAAGTTTACATAACCGAAAGAAAGCTACATACTTTTATGTGATAATTTTAGCCTTCTTGTCAAAACTCTGAGACCACCTTGAGACAAGCACACAAACCCCAAATGCTAATTAACCATCAAAACCAAGGTAGACATAGTATATTTAACAACTATTGGGGGGAAGCAAAAACAAACCAACAACAAAACACAAATATGGTCACATAAGCACTGTTCAGCTCAGACATCCCCTTCCTTTCTACCCAGTTGACAGACAACAGAGCAAGAATGAAGGGAACAGATTTCTCCAAATATTAATATATTAAATACTTTGTATCAGCTAATAAGACACTGGTCTGCAGAAGGAGGCAGCATACCAGAAATTCTTCTTCCAAAAATAAATTTTTAGCAAATGCCTGTTAATCAGCGAGAGGCTGAAGTAGGAATAACCAAAAGAGCCACAGGCAATTGGGATGCAACTGCTCAGTTACAGGAATCCAGGCAGTAACCAAATGGGAGTTTCTAACAGTAACTGGAACCTGCACTCAGACAAAACTCCACTAACAGCAGTTCTGCTCTAGTAGTAGGCTTCCAGTACCCACTAGTGACCTGTCACTGAAAACTTTCCCTCAGCTGAGCTGTGGTTTGGCTGTCATACTTCTATCACCTAGATACTTTAGAATTTAGTTTAAATTGCACACTGTAGTGGAGCTCAACACATTTCTAATTTAACTCCCAATTTCATGATTGGCACTTATGTGCATCTATAAATGGTCCTTTAAAAAGGATACTTAAATAGCATGCATTTTATCCACTCCACCTTCTTTTAAAGGAACACTCTTAGTTTGCATCTAAACACACAACTACATTGCGCAGAGATGTGTACCAGCCAACAGAGACACATTCAAGGTGGGTGAGCATACACCACACTGGTCAGACCCAGTAAAGCAGAGCTCCTTCCATGCCAAAGCAGACAATGGCTTACAAGGTAAGAACAATAATTTCTCTGTGAGGCATCTATTTGTGTTAGTAGCTGAAACTCAAATAGTGCAACAAAACCTGATTATATACAGGAAAACATAAACGACAGAAAATTAATAACCAGTGCAAAGAAACACAGAGACATGGATAGTATAATCAGTGGGAGATGAAATTATTTTAAAGCTACTTACTGCTAGTGCTCCATTTTAAAAAGAACTTGGTTTAAAGTTTAAAAACAACCTTACAGGTCATTTTATAAAAAAAACCCTATACACATATGTATATAAAATATATATACATATATATATAAAATAGAAAAAACCAAGAAAGTTCACGAACATGTGCATCCACTTACAAGTGAATTATACTTGAATGATCAGATTTCACCTAACACAAAGCAAACTAAGCAAGAAATCTACAAATATTATAACCTACAAACAGGTTTTGACAGAAACAACCATCACTGCCCCACCCAGCCTCCCCAGAAGAGGTTTTGGGCTGCTGCAAATGCATGAAGTTTACACATCCTCTTCCAAATTCTGTATCCTGTCTAGCCTCCTTGCTGTTGTAAGAAAGCTCTAATACTGTATGTTTTGGAGATTACGAAAATCCAACTTATATGCCCGCACCACACACCAGAAACAGTTGCAAGGTTTTCATGTACTGTCACCTGAATGAATTTCTACAGTTAGCAAAATATATATATAATGTGCACACACACAGTCATTGTATTGTCACCCTCATCCACTAGGAATTCTACTGTGTAATACTAAATGAGAGTCAGCTGAGGTTACCTTTGAGGCTGAATTATCATTATAAAAGCAAAGTGTCATACAAAGCTGTGAATTTTCATACACTCAATGTCTAGAGGATCTTGATCTAAGTGATAATAAATTATGAGGCTGGCTCAGTTTTAATCAGCACAGGTGGAGGGCTGTTCCTATATATAATCAAGCTATCCCTTACCATATGAGCCACTCCAACAACTACGGAATATCAGCTCTACATTTGAAAACTTGCCCCTACTAAGGTCAGAGGACAATAGAGAGCTATTATAAGCCTAGTTTGCCAATTTATGTAGTGATCTCATTAGATCTGAGACCAAAGTGAGGGGAATAAAGCATACTGCAACTGCAATGCAAATACAAGATAAGAGGAATCTTAGTAGATGAGGCAAGTGTAAAGAAAGCAGTAATATTGGACTCCTTGACTCAGAAGATTGACCACCTCAGAAATCTGTTTAGTTAGCACTTCTGAAGTCAACTTCTCCCTTGAGAGAAGTCTGTAAAGCAGATATGCACTACCCTCTTGTTTTGTGTCCAACAAGAACGCTGGCTGCTGAGTAGACATTGTTTTCATATAACCACACACCACTCACAGACAGGAAGGGGTGCTGCTTCTGAGTGGTGAGGTAGCACAGCAGGAGAAGAGCTACGTGATCCTGTACAAGAAAGAAGAAAAGTGATCTTTGCCCAGAATAGTAGATGTTTCTTTATCTTTTTACATCAATCAAAACTACATCCTGCTATTAGTAAGACCAGTTTTAATTCAGCTTTAACCTGTCTTGCACACACTAGAAACTGAAAGAATCTGGGGAAACAAGACACTGGTATTATTGAGCACTTAGGTTATCACCTTATAGCTGAAGGCACTGTACAGTACAGGAGGGGATACTTAATTGCTTACAGTCCTTTAAGCAATAGTAAGGCATGCAAAGTGCATGGATACTATGAAGAAATACGTCCCCGCATTATGACTGCATGGCTAACTCCTGCTGAAGGCACTCTACAGTACAGGAGGGGATACTTAATTGCTTACACTCCTTTAAGCAATAGTAAGGCATACAAAGTGCATGGATACTATGAAGAAATACGTCCCCACATTATGACTGCATGGCTAACTCCTGCCATCTTCCAAATTACTAGGCAACAGTATCTTTGCCCTCAGTTATCATAGTTGTCAAAATATACTTTCTGTTTAAAGAAAGATGAATGAGAAGGGAAAAGAGAAAAGGCTGTTAAGGCATTTTGGCACCTCATCCGTAACAGTGATGCCCTCAGCAGATATATCCACTAAATCTCATCATTATGAGATTATACCCCAGAGCAAAGCTTATTTCAAGAGCACTCATCATCATCATCATCATCAGATCCAACTGCGGAAGCAATTTGCATACACTTAATGTTCTAATCTACTCTTTCCTTTAATTCAAGAGTGCTGGTCAAAGGATGGCAGGACAAGGAAATCAACAAAAAGTACTTTATTTGAATGGAGAAAAAAAAAAAAGGAAAAATTTGAAGTGTCTAGATTCTTTTCTTGACTTGGTTAGTTGATTCACGAAACCAGTAACAAAAAACAAAACCCAAGAACATCCCAGCAGGATGAACTGTTGATAACAGCTGAATATGCATAGAACAAAATTTCCAAGTTCTGTCATTTCAATTGTACTCGTAAACATGTACTAATAGATACGTATATAAAATATAGATAAATGAAGTAAACTTTTAATCCGTAGCATGGTAAGCTTTATTCTCTAGACATACAAGAACTGTGTAAGCAAAGACACAAGAAGTCCAAATCACAGCTCCCCCTGAAGCATTATTTCTTACTACTGTGAAGATCCACAAAGTTAGACAAACTTCACAGCAAGGGAAGCAAAACCATGCTGCTCCAGCAGCCTAGCATTTAGTTGCTGTGAAAGAGTCTGAAAGTCATGGATATAAAATATGTAATCAGAGTCTTAACACCTTGTGGCTGCTAAGCTACCGGTATGAATTACAAGAGCACCTGTATTAGGTATCTTACAAAGCAAAACAGAGAATAGACTGGTGTTATAAATATTGCAGTGCAACCATAGATAAAAATAGGCCTTTTAATGTATTATTTTTTTTCTTTAGTTGCTACCATTGCAAAAACAGGGAACTGCTACACATCTGCTAAAGCTTGTTCCAGGATGTAGCATGTACATAAGTCATCCACAACTTGAGTTTTGAAAGGAAAAAATGTTGTTGTTTTAATACACAGAAGAATGAAAAATTATCAGTTTAATAGACATTCCTCTCTTTTCCTTTCCAGGTCTTGTACAGCTTTATCAATTTAAATAACTGCAAACAGCCTTTAATTATGATGTGCATGAGGCATTTCTGTGGCTCGCAACAAACAAAGCACAGAGGTCTGACAAAATAAATGAATATAATAAGGCTTGATCTTTCCCCCATTCAAGCCAAAGACAATCCCCCTGCTTTGATCAGTGAAAGCAGGTCCAGTCACTTTTGCTCAGCTTGCTTTAATAAAATGCTCTACGTGATAAATCACAATTGCACCATGCCGTGTGGATTAATCCCACACAAAACAGCCTGATCCTACTCTCACAGTGGAGTTTTGCAATTGACTGCAAATTAAAAAGGAAAAAATACATACCTCAGTAATTGTTAATAAAACCTCTTTGGAGGTCTCTTACCTGCTATCAGGCTAGCAGAATGCATTTCCAGATCTAAATTTCAAAATTAGCTTAACAAATATACGAGAATTATAAAAACATACAGATTTTCTCATCTTAACACTTAAATATATACCATAATGCAAAATTAAGAATTACTTTAATTGAATTTAGAAAAATACCAGAGGAAGTGGATACAGACTAATAAATAATCAGAGTAGCTTCTATAATAGCTGCATCAGAACTAGCACAAAAAACATGATTCTAAGTTTAGACTGAAATGGTCTCCCTAACTGTTCCTCCATCTAAACACAGACTTGCCGTGATACATACTGCAGTTCAGACAGCAAGACTTGCAACATCACACAGCCAGTTTGAGTGCTCAAGAGTACACATTGTACAGACTGCAAAGAAAAAACCACACTAACGATCTGACATATAAATAATACTTATCACACAAATCGTAACTACATTATATTTTAACTCTGGAAAGCATTTATATTAACTTTTGATAACCTCAGATTTTCAGGCAGACCACAGGTTTTGCTGTCCTTTTCAGGAAATCTGTAAAACACCACAGAAGTTAACAGCAGCCCAGGACAGCTTATTTTTCAAAACAAACATGGTCCTGCCAACTGAGATACGAAAATAGCCAAGTTTCTAAAACTCTTCACATCTCAACTGCCATATTCTAACCTGGACGAGAGAATGCTTAGGAGTTGCGGAGTGCTACCTGACAGATCACCTATCTTACAATTTTTAAAGTATCTTTATGGCTTTTCTTTGGCATGCGGTAACTACTGGTCTTCATTTATCTTCCTTGAATAATAGCATTGCCTAAGAAGACAACACTGAAAACACGTAGGTGTTGGCACAGGGAATCGTTTTTTTGCTCTCTCCATACTGAGGGAACACCACCTTTGTCAGGCAGCACAGAAACATGTGCAGCTGACCAACCCACTTGGCTTCAGCTGCCTCCCCATGATAGGAACCTCTGTTAAACACCCGCAGGGAAACACCCTCATAAAATAAGCAGTGACTGCTGACCAGCAACGAGTTTGACATCTTCTGGTTAAATATATAGTATTTACATTTGTGAACTGTGTATTTTGAATTCAGCCATCTCAAACAACGCCGAGTTTGGTTCAGTGATGAACAGCGTCTGGAACGTTTCATCACTGAGCTCCCACATTCTGACAAGTACTTGGAGTATTTCCGAGACATGGCACGGGCCGTTCTTACGGCTGCCACACAGACTGGCCTAGCACCCCTCCGCTCGGCGGCACAGCAGCGCCTTACCCTCAGGCTGCTGCCAGCCATCGAGCTTCCCATTCCCACCTGACGCCCAGGTTTAACGGCCACCGCCTCCCCTCAGCCTCGCGCCGCCACCGGGTGCTAGGCCGAGTCCTGCCCCACGGCCACGCGGAGGAAGGGCAGCCGGGCCTCGCCTCTCGGTACTCTCTGGTGAGCGACCCCGCAGCGGGGGAACGGGCAAACTTCTGCCGGGACAGTTTCCCGCCCGGCCCGTCCCCACAGCGCTTCTTGCGGGCATCCCCTGAGCGGGGCTGACAGGACCCTGCGGCAGGCACGCAGGACCCGGCCCACACAGGTGCCAGAGGGCCCTGGCCCCCCGGCACCACAGCATCGCCAGTGCCTCAGGTGGAGGGCGGGCTGCGCCCATTCCCGGGGAGACCTCGCCTCCTAGCGCCAGCGCCGGGCCGCGCTGTCGGCAGCGGCAGGGGACAGCCAGATGCCTCCCGAACCCTTTCACCTTCCTGCATCGGGCCCGCTACGTGACTGACCGCGGCGAGAGGGAAAATGTGAGCGCCCGGCAAGGCCGTGAGAGAAGCGGCGTCCGGAGGAGGATGGCTGGCAGCCAGAGCTACCCGGCTGCCCCTCAGCGAACGGCCGCCGCAAGCCGCGCGGCCCGTCCGGCCCCGCCGAACCCGGAGTGGCGCGGACGTTTTCGCGTTACCTTTCGAAGAGCAGCCGTATCATGAAGATGCAGAAGGCCAGGGGGAAGGCGAGGTAGAGGTCCTCCGCCTGCGGGAAGGCGGCTTCCTCTGTGCTCTGCAGGTCCGCCCAGGTGACGTTGTGCGGCAACCAGAACCGCTCGTTCCAGAACCAGGCAAGGATCCCTGCCATCTTTGCTTTGTCTGCCTCGGCGCCCCTCACTCCGCTCCGCCCGCGGCGAGGCGTGTGCGAGCGGCTACCGGGGGAGAGGAGGATAGAGGAAGGCGTGTGTCAGCCCCACCGCCGCGGATGATGCTGCCGAGCGGCGCGCCGTGCTGTGCCGCTCCCCGCCCCGCCTGTCACACGGCCGCGCCGCCCCCCATTGGCTCCCGCCCGCGCCCCACGGCTCCTCCGGGGCCCGCCGTACTCCTGCGGCGGCCGGGCACAGCCTTTCCCCGCCCCTCTTCCCCTTCCCAAAAACCCGGCCAAACCCTGAACCAGAGATTACGCGGCCCTTGCGAGCGGGGACCCCGTCCTGGGGGCACTCACCGCGGCCGAGCCTGCTGTGGGGACGCAGGCTCCGCTTCAGCGCCGGCTCGGAGTGCAACAGAGCTGGCGGCGGGGCGGCTCCTTGTCACCCTCCTGGTCGCTGACGACCCGTCAGCTCTCCCGCTGCTCAGCCGGCGAGCCTGGAAGGCTGCTGCCTGATTTAAATAGACAGATGGCAGCCACAAAGAGCCCTCCTTTTCTGACCTTATCACAGGAACACGGACCGGTATCGGTTGTCTCGGCCCGGTCCCCGCCAGGGTAACCCGGGCCAGGAGCACGGCTTTCTGCCAGCTCCTGCTGAGGCGTTTAGATGCCAGCGGAGCTGTCCTGGATAAAAGGACCCTCTGAAACACCCACCTACTGAACCTTGTATGCACGTACAACAAACAGACGTAAATGAGGCATGGAAAAGTGTGCGAAAACACAGCACTCGCCAGCAACAAAACTGAGGTTAGGACCATTGGCTTTGCACTCCCAGCTAAAGAAAACCTTTTGTCTTTAGGCTTTTACTTTCGGTTCCTTACCCCACTGCCCAATCCCGCTAGAGACAAGAGGAAAACTGTAATTGTCTCTACTAAACTTTACAGCATAATTGTCTCCACTAGACTTTACAACAAAGGTGACTAGCAGGCTTTAGTTTTAATTGTAGCTACTGCACTACACGTGTGGTACTATTGGTACACACAAAATGACTTCAAGTAGTAGGTGTACCGGTTCTCTGACAGTATTGGTGTTTCTGTCCTGCCTCACTTTATTTTAGATGGCTTCAGTTTTCTCCCCTCTATCATCACACTTTACAGCTGGCTACTAAATACCGAGAGACACCGACTTCTTCATGTGGCATACTCGAGCATTTTATCACACTGCCTTTTGGTGTTCTGCTATCTTGCTCCCCCCCCCCCCCCCCCCCCCCCTTCGATTCTACTTGCCCTTCCTGAAAAATTAATTGCACAGCCCCTCATGTCTGTGCTGATATTTCTGTGCTGAAGAACATACCAGGTTAAACACATGACCTTGGTGCTGATGAAAAACAGTATACTGGTTTTAATAAAACAAGCCATTTGTGTATGCAGAGAGAATTTCCACCTAGGACATGTCAGGGAAGTTTCAGGAAATGCTTTGGCAGGATGGTTGAGGAGCCATGTGAGAATTTTATTGCTGAGCCAACATCCTAAGTGTCTGTAGATACTCTGATTCATTTCTTGTGGGTGCTTCTTAGGGAAAGAGAAGAGAGCTGGTACCTTGAGGCTGTTCCATGGAGCACCTAGTCCTTCAAAATAACCTGAAAAAAAAGCATGGGCTCTAGCACCACTACTAGATTTGCCTGTTCCACATCCTCCTTTACTGCAGTTTGCAAGGAGCTCACTGCCTGTGCCGATCTGAGCCCTCAGCTCCTCACCAGTTACAAGCCTATGCATGATCACCTCAGGATCCTACTATGGGTGTCTGACATGAGCTATCTGTCATAACCTCGGGACTTTTCTGTGATTTCAGTTCAGAGGGAAAACTGACCATGGGGGTTGCACCCCTCTAATGCAACCTTCTTCACTTACAAGTGATGGTTTTCTGAGCAGAAGAAAACATATCTTTGCTCAAATCAGCAAGACCTCTTTTAGCCAGTGCTAAAAGCTCACCAAAATCACCCTTCCTTCTTCCGATGTCCCTGCCTTATTCTCACAACTGACCTAGAATCCCCCTAGAACTCCCCCTGGGAGCTCATTTCCAAGCACTCTCACTGAGAACTGGCTTCTACACATACACATATGCCTCTCTTCAGTTACAATTCCCAAATCATCCAGATCACTCAATTTTCTGAATGGACTTTCATAAGCCTGTCTTAAGTGGGAGATACAAGTGTGTGTTCTCAAAGTGAACTCAGAAGCATAAGCTTTGAAATCTGTTGATGAACTGGTCTTTAAATATCATTTTAATAGCTGACAATACACAGATGGCTGTTTGCTTCATTAATGATAGTTGTGTTTAAGGCAAAGTTAATGTTAATCAGAAAATTGGTATTATTATTCTGTACCTGAAGGTGACCTGTCTTTTCAGTGTATTTCAATATTCCAATCAGTCCAGACGTACATTCAATATTTATGTCCATTTCCAATTCAATGAAGTAGCACTTTCCCAGTTAGCACTGAGGCTCACAGGTGCTGGTGCTTGGCATTGCTTAAGTACAGATACAGAAAAGGGACAGATCGCTGGAAAATGAACCTAGCAACAGTAATAACCTGACGATGTATAAGAGATTAATTCCTGCTGAACAATTAGGGCAATTTACTTGTGTGTCAGACTAAAATTCAGTTAGGCAACAGATCTTTAGGCATCTCTGCAAATGAATAACATTTCTGAAATGTTTGAGAGAATGACCAATTAAAAACTTTTAATTTAATTCAGATTGTAGCAGCAATTATGTAGTGCAGGGAAGACAGGACTATGGAACAAGGATGCCTGAATCTTGTGCTTTGGAGGGAGATACTACCAGAATTTTTTGTGTACCCCCTTAAACTGTTACATCACACAAGGGAGACCAACAGAACTTTTATAACTGTGATTTCATATGTGGTCTTACAACCTGAAGCAACTTACTCTAAGATAGTGCTAGAACTTGGCTAAAAGAAAAAAAAAAAAGATAAAAGCGAGTCCTCAAAATCCCAGCCTGGGCACTTTTAGTAACACACAAGAGTTAGTAATAACAAAAAACGTACACACAAATTCCCCCAAAGTTACTGAACTTCTGTTTCTACTCCAAAAAGAAAAAAAGAAAGCTGACAGACTGTGTATCACTAGTTCAAGTCCTTATGTAACCAGTAGAGTGAAGTAGCCACTCTAAAACGAAGGACTTACTTACTGTTTATATCTTGTTTGTTTAGCACCAATAAACCAGGTTAGATCTCAGGCACAAAAGTTTCCTTCAGTTTAGGAATAAAATTATTGTTCTTAGTCTAATGAAGTTCATGTATTCCAGTGAATGCACATCAGCCTCACTTCTCCTCATGGCTACGAAATTGCAGTAGCCTTTTTATACCACATGAGGAGATCACTAGTACCTCCTCACAGATCAGAAAAAAAAATACATGACTGTCACTTTTCAATGCAGATATGTTTTCATACATTACAATTCAGAAAAATTTTCTGGTAAATATATATTTGTATTCTATCAATATTAAACTACTTAAAATAGGCAGTGGTTTATGCTGTCTTAGGCTTCCACACAGGTATAAACACACAACAAAGTGAAAATTAAAAATAAAAATGAGCAGTATTTAGCCATTACTCTAAAGTAAGTAGGGGTACACATAAGATATCTGTTGATCAGGACCATGTTCAACAGGTACTGCAAAAATTGCATGGAGAAGCAGCATGCTTGTTTAGCTCAGCTATGTAGCACAGAAATGCCACTTGAAGTTTTCAAGCGCTACATTCATGCTGCAAATATTGCTCGAGTTACAAGCTCATAACGAAGTTTGGAGGCTTCCTTGAAGGATATTGACAGAGATCATTCCTACTGGGAGCATGTCTTGAAAGCAGCTTTACTAGTTTATGGTGGGTAGTAGCCCAATATTTTTATTTGCCTGTCACAGCTTATTTATCCATCTGCAGTCAACAGGAGCATGTATTGCATCTCTAAATCACTTTGAGTGAGTCTGGGAATGTGTATTTGTTAGTACCAATGTGTCTTTGCCACACTGTTGCCCATCTAAAGGAGTTAGTCCACCAAACTAGGAAAAGCTGCAGCAAAACCTCTTGATTTTAAAAGACTGTTGTAGAACTGAAAAAAAAAAAACAGCCAATTTTTTTATCTTATTTAGTCGGCTGTAATTCTGGAGTACTGCCAGGCTTACACACAGGGAACTGCAGTCAGACTCTGGGCCAGTCCATTTAATGGACCGCATAGTATAGATGCCAACAGCACAATCCACTGAGACTTTTTATTACCCAAATCTAAATCATGTTGTTCCTGAGCAGAGGAGATGGCTATGGCTGATCCATGTAAAAGCAGCTGTGCCAGTCCCATTTCCATAGGTCCATTTCATTAGGCCAGTAATGATGTGCATAGCAGAAGGGCCAAGAACTGCACATGTGTAGAGTGACTGCTCTGTGCCTTCTTGGGGAGGGTGGAGGACCATGAGTGTAGGGGAGGCAACTGTGCAGGCATGGCCCTGAGCTGTTATTATTCTAGCGTGCCTTCCTACCTGCTGATTCCAGAAGCTGTGGGGAATTCCAGTTTCTTATGCTGCTGGTTTTGCAAACTTCTCTAATGATGTCACCTAAGAAGTAAAATTGCACAGACCAGCAATCTTAATTACAAAAGCTATGCTGGGGCAGTAAATCAGTCCTGAGTCTTGCATGGGGTGATATTAATCTGAAGAGGCCAGTCTAACTTCACCCAATTACCAGACAATGTACTCTGAATTCAAATCACCAGCAGAACTCTCTGTAGCAGTGTTTTAAATACATGAATACAGTAGGTGTCCCGAGGTTATATCACTTCACAGCCTTCCAAATTTTTTGTCTTGGCAGACAAGCAAGATACGTCACTTGGGAAGACAAGCAATTGTAATTGGTTTGGCTGTCATGAAAAGATGTGTGGACAAGTAGCTCTAGCTGAAAGAGAAGTTTACAAGCCTTATAAGGGTTTGTGCTGGGCTCCAATTAAGGTCAAGATCCAAAGTAGAGCTGGTCTATGAGAACTGGTCAGAAGGTGAGGAGGAAGCAAGGATTGCCTGAGTCACTGTATGTCTCCATGCTTCATCTCCATTGTTCACTTTGGTTGGGCTTCCTGCTCTAGATGTAAAGAAAGCGTACCAAAGTGTACATCCTCATTATGGTACAGTCATAGTTCACCTGATTATGATGTTGCTTAAGTGCCCACACTTAAGCTAAACCGAACTAGGCCCTATTCAAAATACAGTAAGAGTAGTCAGAATCTTCTGCACCAATTTAACTAAATTATCCTGAAAGAAAACTTTTAATGGGCTTTGCACAACTCTTAGCATAGACAGGTGGCTGGAAAAAGTGCTAGATATGCTGCATTGCACTTCAGCTGGCACTTCAGAAGCATCTATTTCAAGACTATTCACATGGCCAGATTTGGGCTATAGAGTCACATTATAATTTATTTGACAAAGCAACTTTTCAAGCCATTAGGTGGTCAGAATTTACTGTTCAGGTTATTGACCAGTGTGGAGCTGCAGCATCCAGAGATGCTCTGGAGAACTACAGACTTCCAGCAATCAGGCCTTGTTTCCATGCTCAGTAAAACCTGGACACTGACAAACAGCATTATTGTGCCTGACTCAACAAGAACACTGCAGTCTGGAGTCTCTGCCAGCTTTATGTCAGCTGTGAGGGGGACAGACAATTTCTGACCCTCTATGCAATGAGAGCTAATCTGGCATAAAAAGTCAGCTATTACAATGCCGACCTGTCACACTGTTTACAGGGAATTTCTGTTGCCAGTGTGAGCTTCTGAGAGATCAGTATGTCCCATGTCATGGCTACAAGCTGTGCTCCAGCCCTGGCAGCCTAGGAGTTACTTACTGTCTTATCAAACTATAGTCCCAAGAATTCCAGAAACTACTGGCAGAACTAAACTCACTTATGCACCAATCATCTTCAGACAGCTGCCAAGGTAATTATATTGTGCCCAGCAGAACATTCACCTCATGACATCTCAGCCTTTTCTTCAAAGCTTTTAACATCACTGTCACAATGTCATGTGTTAGTCATCTAGTAACACCATGTTCACAAGTGAATGAAGCCAAACCTATCTAGTTTAATGATGCCACATAGATGTAAATTATTATTTGCCTAGGAGTAGAGGACAGGTAATTTGCTGCCAATAAATTTTTATTGTCTTATTACACAGTTTTAAACATCCTCCTTATAAATTTTGCCATACTTATTCCACAGCTGTGCAGGGAAAGCTGGGCAGAATAATTTTTTTTTTTCCCACCAATAATGTACACATGGGTTGCTGAATTCATCAAATTAGAATTTTTATTTCACCAAATCAAATGTATTATTCTGACATTTTTCAAACCAAAGCATCCATTGTTTTATTTTGCAATGACATTTCAAAAGTAAGGTTATTTCTCATTTTAAGTGAATTGGAAGCAAAATATAAGTCACATTTATATTTTAGATTAAATGAGATACATTTAGATTTCTGAGATTAAATGAGGTACATCATAATTGTATGATATATCTTTAAAGCTCTAGATAATTATTAAAGATTCCCATAGCTATATTGACTGACAGTGTCAAGGTTCTCAAGATTATATGCCACATACTATTTCATTTAAATCAGTTAAGCAGAAAAGGTACTAGAAAACTGAACTAACAACATGATGCACTACACTCCCTGCTGGGGTAACGCTAGCACTGCTTATGGTCTGTAGTGAACATATCATACCTTGCAAATACAGTCATAACTCAGCAAAAGGAAGCTGGCACCAGGCACCAACACTGTAAATTAGTTAGGTATGGCTTTAAACATTTTCTGAATTGGAAATATTTTTCTATTCCTCTGTTTTCACTGGAGTTATGGAGAGGCAAAACCGGAGAACAACACTTCAAGCTTTCCCAGCTTTGTTTCAGCTCTAGTGTGTGTCCTCTCTTTTGCAAGTTCATGCTGGATAACTTCTCAACAAAAAAAGATTATTTTCTTCACCCCAGTTATGAGAAAGGGATTGCTTTTATACCTCCCATGAAAACAAAAAGCACCAATGTGCTTTGTCTGCCACATCACATAGATAGGTGCTATACAATTACAAAAACAGTTAAATATTTTTATTTTAAAATGTTATATTTAATCTTTGGCCAGTGTCATAATTTTATCTTTCCTAGTGGATTACACTTTTATTCAGATTAGCAGCTGCAGCCCATTTGTATTCTCCAGAGCCTTTGCCTTTCTCTTGACACCTCTTGAGAGAATTTGCACAGACTTTAGTGTAATCAGTATAATTACTGTTGGGTACATCTGAAGAATCCATGCAGTGTCTAGTACCTCACTTTTGAATATATAAAGTGAATACTATGAAGCAAAATGAATACAGAAGTTCCTCAGCCAGAAGAGCTGGATTGGCAGTTTGTTACTAGACTATTAAAAAAAAAGAATCACAGGAAATAGATTGGTATACTCATACTGATGCTGCACAACATCTCAACACTAAATATATATCTGCAAAGGCTCAAAGAAAAATACCATAATGTTGTTCGGGGGATATTTACCAGAAGGACAAGTCAAACTTAGAGAAGTTTCTTTCAAGTATTTTACATTTCAAAGGGCTCCAAATGAACCACTAGAATTGGTTTATCAAAAATGTACTTGCAGTGCTGGCTTTTTATAAGCTCAAAATACCAATTTATAGAAAAGAGCCAGAGAACATCAGCCAACAGGAATGATTTTTTCCCCAGGTCTTGATTACTACAAGTTTTCTTATCTGTAGGAATGACTATACTTTCTAAAGTAATACTTAGTCTTGGAAAGGTTGAGTTGGCCCCATGGCTTAGTGATAATTTTATTATTTTTTCCCCATTGCATTTCACACCAAGAAAGAAAAGTATGCTGGCAATTTTACTTTGAGTGCTTATTTATGTATTTTGTAGGATTGATCCCTGGTGTGATCAGTGCTCCTCCTGGTCTGTAAACTGAGGCTGATTATAAAGAAGGTGCATCACAGACAGACAAACAGACATCCTTGTGGAATGGCGTGGAAGACCGCAAAATTTGTAAGTCAGCTTAGGGAACCCCACAGGAAGTTCTTGAAAAGACATACAGCTCTAATCCTATAATCTTCATACCACAAGCTAACTATATAAGCATTCTAACAAAAAGGATTAAAAGTGGTTATTAAAAATGTATTTTTAGCAAAACTAATTGTATTCTACAT
The DNA here is from genome assembly GCF_012275295.1 of Melopsittacus undulatus. Taxonomy (NCBI): domain Eukaryota; kingdom Metazoa; phylum Chordata; class Aves; order Psittaciformes; family Psittaculidae; genus Melopsittacus; species Melopsittacus undulatus. Next base: position 43,432,737 of record NC_047534.1, read on the forward strand.
ATATATGTAGAGTTGAGATTTTTTTTTTTAAGAAAAGTTTTCAAACCTATAAGGCCTTTGTCTCTATTGACTTAGAAGCCAGAGTTCCTAAAAACATATAGTGTTGAGATAAGAAAAAACCCACTCGGCATTAGTAACTCTGTGGGTTTATCTATCTCATTTGTGTACAATCCATCTCTCAAATCAGTGGCAGTTTTGTCTCTAGTTTCAAAGGAAAACTGTCAGACTAATAGGAAAGGCAGATGGCCAATCTTTTATGCTCCCTGACTGTCATCAGGTTGTTGCTATTTTGCTTTAATTAGTGTACATTTGAACCTCATACAGATTGGAAACAAAGCAAAGGAGAAGGCTATTTTAACTGGTTAGAGGTGTCATCAATAAAGTTTCTATAAAACTGACCTGAACAAATCAAGTACATCAATGCGTAACTTTCTGGAGACAGAATTCTGGTAAGAGGCATCCTTTCATCAGGCAAAAGCAGTTGTATTATTTAATTAATTTCCCAGTTAACAGTAGATACTGTTGAGCTTCGTGGTCTTCATTCCAGAGTAATGAGATTGCACTACATGCTGATGAGCACTGCTCCAGAACACTTTTTTTGTGCTAGTGCTGCCTCCTTATACTTGCTGAAGAATCCTTTCCTTGTGAACAGTGAAGGGGTCCACACTTTAATCTGGGAACTTCACAAACAAATTGGACTTTGTAAACTACTTTTTGTTAGCTAAAGCACTTTGTAACAGAGCAGAATAAATACAGCTGCAGAAGCTCAGGAGCTTCTCTGGTGGGTGAGGTCTGTATCAAGACAGCTAAATTAAATAGGAGAACTCTAAACCAAGCAAATGAGGGTAGCTAAATAATAGCTATTAACATGAGCAGGCTTTTTAAAAAAGAAAAAAAACCCCAAGTTTGTCAAAACAATGGCTTTTTCTTGAAAAGGGTACCCAGTGAGTTAAAAAAATAGATAAATTGGTATCACTTAATGTTAACTGCAACCTTTTAACTAATATGCTTATCACTGTCATTCTTTGCTATTGTTTATCAATAAAAGAGGTTTTCATTTACTAAAACCCCAAGTAATTATATCTCAGGCAGAAAAGGCTGCTTCTAGAAATAACTCATCACAGAAATAAACAAATGAAATAATGCAAACCACAATGCACTCATTTCTGACTATGCATTTAGGATACTGATAGAGGAGGAAGATCCAGCTGGCTGGATCCCAGACTATTGGCAAGGGGAGTAGGAAAGGGAATTAAAGGGACAGAGTTTAAAGCAAGGAAAAGCTTATCTTTCTTTATCCTCTTGCACCTTCCAGTGGATTTGATCACCAAGTACAACATATTATTGTTCTGCCCCCCGGGGCAGATGGGGGATGGAGAAAAATGCTCAAACACGATTCTGGCTGAACCCAAAACACTTGGATGAGGCTAGTGCTCTCTGTTCAGGTTCTTTAGTCTTTTTATTTGGAGCTCAGTCTGCTGCTCATGAAATCTCACAGCTGTAGTTAGAGCAGAAGAAAAGCTGCAGTCTTTACAAATGGCAAACAGAGCTGGGATGCATTATTCCCTACTGTCTCACTTATGGAGTGAAATTTTCCAACACCAAAGCAGCACCACAACAAGCATTTTCAGAAAGTGATAGAGGAAAGCAGGCAGTGTGCTATAGCTGCACAATTTCAAACACAGAAACTCCTCACAGGAGCTATGGTTAAGCATAGCCAGACACACAGCTGCACTGTATTCCAAAATATCCAGTCACCCCCCAATTTGCCTGTCTTTAAATAAATGCCACTTCTTCAAAGCACATTAAGCTCCCTGTGTTATGTTTTTCAAGTTCTAGAAGACAGCCTTGGGGGGGGGGGGGGGGATGGGGACAGTTCTACCATTTTTATGAAAATGCTGTATAGTTTCTAGCTTGAATTTCCACTGTAAAGCAAAATAGATACTCCCCAGCATGTTGTTTTGGGTCATATGTTGTGCCTTCTGCTACATGGGTGTTTAGATCCTGTTTGAAGTCAGCAGCAGGTAAAGTCACAATAACACAGCTACAATCCTTTGATTGTTGCAATATACATGGAAGATTTTCCTTGTGCCAAAGTAACATGTTTGATATATTTATTTCACTACAATAATATTTTATAAGTCTGTCTTGAAAGCAGAGAGTCCAAAAAAAGCCTTGCGATTAAATCTTCAACACACATCTTGTAAGGTCTTACACTTGACAGCATATTGACTCAGGCTGTGCAGTATTACAAAAAATAGAAAAATCCCATTTCATACATACTAACATTTTTTCAGCATTAGAACTAGTCAGCATCTATACACTTAGGTTTTAATGACTGTTAAAGTTAGGAAAATGCTTTACTCCTTTCCCTTTGGTAAATTTAATCTATTGTGTTGAATTGCATTTTACCGAGTCTATTAATGGGATACAGGACAAACTGAGAACGAATTAAGAATCATTACACAGAGAGCTAAACAAAGGACAAGCATCTGCAAGGATGGGCTGAGTTCATAACAATGTAGATAGTCACCATGTGAGGGAGCACTTAGTGTCAATTTGTCAGCTCCCTTCAACCATACTTGGCAGTAGTGATTTTCACCCCCCTTTTTTCCCCTTCTACTAATTAATAACTGTAAAAGACCCCATAGTCACTGCTTTGCAGGTGTTCTTTTGTAGCACTATTAATTAGGTATTTAAATCCCTAATTGATATTTATTTCTTTGACTTTCTGCTTCAACAATTTTTTACTGTTTTCCTTCTGCAGATTTTTACTGCAAAGCCATTTTTCTTTCTTACTTAACTGCCTCTCTTTGGTCCTTTTCTGTGTATGTGGTCATTTTTCCACTCACTTATTATTTGAACTCAATGTTCACAAAATCTAAGCTGTAAAAATACATATATTTTTATGGCAACACTATTTGAGATGGTTAATGTGCTTATTAGAGCACTCACAGAATTATCATGTTGTTTGATTTTATACCACCTTGATTATGAAATCAGCCTAGGAACTGAAAGAAACCAGCAGAGTACATAGGCAGAGGTTTTTGCAAATAGGAATTAGGAGGATACTAAAATATGCTTTAAAAATCACTCACTCACAAATATTGAAGGTAGTTAGCATGTTTATCACAACATTCTCAGCATGTTTAGTCCTCTTTTAAGAGATACCATGGAGCGAGGCAAATGCAAGAATGAGCATGGATTTCACCAATACCAACTGGATTTGGAACAACACTGCCAGATTTTCAACTTAGGGTGGGAAAAAGTACCAGCCGTAAGGTGGGCGTATTGCCAAGGAGATAAATGGATTTGTGTTTAAAAAACCTCAAGCCTTAGCACTTGCTGTTTCTTCTGCAAAAAACTCAGGTTAACAAAGATTGATTGAAAGAACCATCAGAAATGCTACCAGCAATCTTAATAATTCTGGTTTCTTCTGGTTTTGTTTGTTGCTGATGACATATATCAGGATGGATGTTGTGGAAAACCTTCATCAACAATATTTGCCTTCCCAAATTAGCTTTTTTTTTAAAAAAAAAGAAAGAAAGAAAAAGACCCCCTGCATGTATAATGTGGTGATACTTGGGTGGTTTTACAAGTAGAACAAACGCATCCTCATGTATGGCTCAAACTACACACCTATTCCAATCACATGACACTAATTCTTCCCTGCTGTGGTAACTAGTGATGTGCCAAAGATGCCTGTTTAGCAACCTGGACTTTTGTGTTTGCTATTTTTCTAAGTTTAATATTCCCAATTCTTAAATCCTATGATCTTCTACTTTTAATGTCATGCCATTTTAAACAGATGTCTCCAATCAACTGCTTCTCAGCACCTCTCTAATCCTATGACTTTTGCCCATTAAGTCACTACATATATTTCCTTCCATAGACATGCTATAGCATTGTCAGCTGATGACTTCTAGAGATCCGCTTATCACTGCAACTCATGGCCTTATTTCCCAGCACACTAATTGTTGCCTTCTCTGTAATTTCATTTAGCTGTAGGTTTCTAGCTCTCCTTGATGAAACTTGTTAAAGGAAAGTTTTACCAATTTTAAGACTCCTCCTTAACAAAATGTTATGTTATGTTCAAAGAGATATGCAAAGGAGCATAACATTGTAAATACCTCAGCTAGTGGGACAAGATTTCCAAGCCAAAACATAGTTTAGTCTTCCTGCAACTCTGAGCAGCAGAAGTTGTTGAAGTACTGCTTTTGAAGTTTTCCTGTTGTCTCAGTGATGCCCTGCTGTCTCTCTTAACCTTAATTTTTACACTTTTAAAATACCAGAAATAGCATACTGCATTTTTTTGTTTTCAAGGTCACACACAAGTCTGCATTCTTTTTTATTTTGAGACTAAAAAAAATCACAGAGAAAAAAAAAAAAAAAACAAAAAGAGCACTGTAATGAAGTTTTTTACCAGCCTGAATCCTCACATCGTTTGCCCCAGCCATCTAATGCTGGTTCTGAAGTCTCTCAAAGCCTCTCTTTAGACATCCTTTTCTCTCTGATAGTCCTGAGTTGCATGGTGATGCTAGTAGGTACATCAGGACACCACATGCATCTGCATTCTGCTTGTTTGCCTGGCTCCTCCAGTGACAGCTGTGTAGACCTGAAATGCAAACCAGAAGCAAAAGATGTGTGAAAATTTACACTGATCAACAGCAACTGGAGTCAGAACAGTAGGCTCTTATTACATGCCTCTGGAAACAAAAGTGACAGTGTTAAAGCAATCACTTCTATCCCCTTTTAAAATATTTTGGTTATCCTATCTTGAACCATGCTTGTGTTACTGCAGATAAGGCTATGAGTCCTTCCTTCTCAGCTTCTGCTCCACGGAGAAAAGGGCATCTTTCATAGTCCTATATCTTGTACCTGTGGGCTAGCAGGCAGCAAAGAATGAAACAAAGTGTGGAAGAGCTGACACTGAGTAAAGAGGAGGAGACGTAATGCATACTCAGAAATGCGTAATGAAAACAAAGGCACAAGAAATATGTGCTGGAGAACTGGTTGGTTACATGCCTTAGCATTTTCTGCATAACTGGAAATTTATTGCACATATGCAAGATGACTGTATCCTGTCCCCCCATGCCACCCTGTCTTATCAAGCCTGGTCAGGCAGCCCTTGCAAGTCTTATGTCACGTTTGAAAGAACCAAGAAAGCATAAACTATCTGTCCTAATTGCTTGAACAACAGAGATCCAGGACTGGAGATAAACGATTAATAAAGAGGAAAGGCACTCTACTGGTGAATTTATGTTAATTACAGGCAAAGGAGCTAAGGATACAATTTTCAGGTCACTGCATCTTTGCTATTCCCATGGCTGGAGGGACTTAATCCTCATCTATCTTGACTGTACATTGTGCAGGTTAATTGGCATTTCTGCATAAACTATAAGATATGATGTGTGCTAATAAATTATAAGAGTCCTTAAAAAGTATTAACTGCTTATAAAATTAGTAATGTATGAATAACTTAGTTCTGAAAGTCATGCTACATTTAAGCATTCATTTTAAATCACTTCAAATTTCAGCAGTAAACACCTACAAATCACCCTTTCTGAGAATCAGCAAAAAGGCCAGAAGCTAAGGAAGATTAGCAATTGGAGGAAAAAATAATTGCATTGCTGCTCCATTATGCTTCAGGCTCCTACGACTGGGATTAACTCAAAGATCTATTTAAGTCTGTTTTTCTATTCTTCATCTTCTGACACCTTAGCTTGGGGGAGAGCAGGCTGCAACTCACCAGGTGGCCAAGATGAACAGAAAACGTATCCTGATTGACTTCTAGCTGGCCAGTGCCCCACAGTGGGGGTGACCCTGGTGGAGCACTCAGTAAGATGGCTTCTGTGCAAGGCTGCCCACACTGGCACATCCTCCTGGCTACCCCTGGGCTCCTGAGGGTGCTGCCTTGTTGCCTCCCATGCTAACGGCAGATACTCAGCAGGGGTGAGGTGCGGGGTGGGGGGTGTCTGCTCACTCTTGCAATTGATGATGAAAAAGGAATACATCAACTAGATGTAAACAATTGGAATCACACCCTTCCAAAGAAAACTGCAGGCTGCAATGCCACCTGTGTGAACATGCCAGGAGGGAAACATGCCACAGGGGTGAGCAACTGTTGCAGTTTATGTGCTGCCACCCTGCCCCATGGTTCTGGAAGGCGCAATGGGAGTATTTCACAGTCATTCTCTTGGGTGGACTCTTGGAGGTGTCATTACAGGTGTAAGCTGGTTTCTGAGGCAGATTCCCCAGGGGAGAAGCTGTTTTACTGCAAAGATGAAGTCTTCTCCTGGCTTCACACTAGCAGGCAATTTACTACAGAATGTGCAACATCTTCCATAAGTTAAAGTTAAGCCAAGGGCCAGATGCATAGGAGTACATTATGCAAAATTGAGCCCACAACAGAAAACCAAAGAAGCCAAACTGTCAGCCCTAGGGAGTCTGATGACCATGTTCTGGCAGGAAGATATTAGGCTGGAAATGAATCCTTGGTATTGCATAAGTCCCTGGAAGTCTGAGTGAAGTGGCCCCACCTGTCAGACAAACTGCTCTTTGGAAATCTGGGCTCTTTGCACACATGCCGTGTGGAAACTGGGTGCTGCAAATAGTCAGCTTTCTGGCATGCAAGAATTTCAGGCAGTGGCACATGCTGGCAGTCAGATCATATCAATCTTGCCAGGCTGGGAACTGGGAGAAAGGGATACCCTACTGCAAAAAATCTTTCAGCTCACTTGGCAGATGTTATCCTTATGTACCCTGTGGCTGTCCTTACTCCACTGAGACTCTTCTAGAGAAAGCTTTAACATGTACTGTTTACTAACACCTTTTTAAATCCTAGTGTAAACCAAGCTGTTAAAAGTTTGCAGTCATGAGCTGGTTAAAGTTAACCCTAGCATAAAGCCCAGGGTGTAGCTTGAGAAGATAACAGGTGATAAACCACAGACTGTCATTGCACCAGAACAAAGGCAGATACTGTGTGATTGTTCACCATTTAAATGTCACATTAGGAATAATTACATCTGGATAAGGTGTTATTTGTTTTGAAATAACTGCTTTGTTTTGAAATACTGCTGTAAGAAGAGCAATTTTCCTGCTGATGTTTTAAGCTGAGACATCCAAAACACAAATGGATTCAAACTACTTCCTTCCACCCTCAGCTAACCTGCTCCTTCCTACAATGGACTGTCCCAGCACCCTGCCCTTGTCCCAAATTTGAAGCAACCTCCCAATGGAAAAAGAGCAAAGATACCTCTAAAATTTCAGCACCTACAGTCAGAAGACACTTCCCTTTAACAAGATTTTACAAGAGGCCTCTCCTCTTTGAGGCTTCAAGACATTTACTGCACAACAAATTGTTTGCTGGGAGAACCTCCTAGAATCATTTTGTCCACTGTACTATAGGGCCTGTGGGAAGACAGAGTGGAGGCTCTGGACCAGAGCAGGAAGCTGAAGGAACACAGGTTGAGTTAGTCTTGCTGAGAATCAAGCCCAGTGGTTCCGGGGCAGGTACAGCCTTCGCGGATGGCCTGGGAGGAGGCTCTTGCAACTCTTCTGACACATAGTGCAGACAGGACTTCAAGGAAAGTTCCAGCATTGTGAATTCATGTCTGAAATACATCATCAGGCACATGCTACTTTAGTTTTTGCATCATGACGACTGATTGCCAATAAATTTGAGGCAATTAATACATTTGCAAAAGGTAAGATCAATAATGCAAGATTTGGATATGTCCCAGAATTAACCAAGAAATTGGCAGCTGAATAAGACCAAGGATTAAATTTATCTGCCAGCAGTTAGCATAAGCTATTTCAGAAGAGTATGTGAGACCTCTGCAGCCCACAGACAAGGGATACGTTGTGTCTTGCACAATCCTTCTACACGTGCTTTGGATTTCTTGCTGATCTAACGGGGATTTTGTGAATTTGCAAGAAGTACCTTTCAGAGAGCTTTGTTCATAGTTACTACTCTGGCTATTTGTTATCCAGTGAAACTCTGACTAGCAATTGTCATCCTTCATAATTCTCCTCATGCTGGTGAATACAAAGGTTATATTAGGTGTCCAGTGGAGAGACTCATTACTTTTGTATGTCCATCTTTTAATTTAATTGATTGTTGCCTTGTTCTTGTCTATAAAAGTAGTGCAGACAGAAACCTTCAAGCTAGTTCATAATATTATTTTTATTTACCATGCTCTTATTTATCTCTGCATGAAAGCAAACAATTCTTGTCTTTTATTTTCCTCCATGCAAGACATTTTTTCCATTCCCATGGTTGATCATCTTTTTCTGCTTCACCTTTTTCCCTGAAACTACTCTAATGAGCTGTGTTATTCTTTTGACATGGAGTTACCAAGACCATACAGCTGATGCTGCAGTGTCAATACAAACAATGTCAGATTTCTTTTTCCCATCACAGTGTATCTGCTATTCTTTTCTTTCCCTTTAATGACTTGTTTGCTCTTTTGGCTACCAATGCCCATCTAGAAACCTGCAGCGATGCCTCATTTTAAGCTTTAAATTAGATTGGACTCCTATGAGATATATGATTAGTTTATTTTTTTTCCCATCAAATCTACACAGATTGAGTATCAGCACTAAAAAATTTGTTCTATCTAATCTAGGGAACTTGAAAGAAACCATTTTAAAAAATTTGCCTCTCTCTTCATAAACAGCTTTATTCTCCAAGATAATTGCCTATATGACAGCCTCCTGGATAATTTCAGCTGATTTTCTACGGTGGAAGTAAACTGGGATGATAAAAAGCAAGCAACAGTTTCTTTAATACCTCTCTATTCACCTTTATGCTACAGTTTCACAGTATAAAAAGTGCAAGAAAATTATGAGTTTGGGGTGATTGTTGGGTAAATTCTAATACAGACTTTTCTGGAAACTATGAAACAAGCCTCTTTGCATGAAGTTTTTTAAAGTCTTATTTAAAAATTTAAATTTTGGGACCCAACAAGTCAAGTATATTCAATTAAGTGAAGGTACTTCAGCTTTTCTACACAGGAGTATGGAAACCCCCTCTTTGTTAGTTACCTAAATTAAACATAACAACATTGCTTTATTAATACATTAATGCAAAGATTCTGATGATTTCTGTACCACCAGATCATCTGTGTGTATCCTTCTTGTTTGATACTTCCCGGACATATCAGCCAGAACAAGTCTTCAGTAATGCTTGTGTGAACAATCTAATTAAGGATTTCTTTGACATCAAGTACTTTGCTCTACACAAAATGAATCATTTATACTACATACACTATAAAAGACTTCTGTGCAACAGGGTTAGCAGGGCTGCCTAACAACTGGCCACATAAGTACTTGTATCAGAAGACTGAGTTCCTTCTTTATGTTCATTTTGACTTTCAAAAAATTACTTTGGCTTTTATGTCAGATATGTTCCACTGGTGTCTCAAACCCTGAGATTAGTGAGCTACTTAAATGCTTGCACCAGTTTATTGCTGTGTCAGGAGGAAAATCTGTAAAACACAGAAAAAGGATCACTTGATTAAGGTGTGAGAATAAAAATGGGGACTAGAACTTGCTTGAGAGCCAAGAAATAAGAATTCATAACCTCATGTCTGAGAAAGAAACATGACATGCTCCTAGGCAAATAATTTCTCATTGTTGTAGTTCTGCTTCCTCTTCAGCTATAAAACAGAAGTAATGTTAGTCTGCAGAACTGTGAAAAATAATGATAATACAGTCATTTCCACAATAAATAGATAGTGTGTTAGTGTATAGCATTACAGAACTGGCAGCACCCTTCAATTAACTGTCACTAGGATTCTTTGTAATTAGGCCTGAACTTTGGATCCCACGTTCATGCAAACCATCTTGGCCTGGGCAGAGTTCAGTACTGTCTCTAGCTCAGTTTCTGGCATTTTCAGAGGAGACAGGACTTGGCAGCTCAGCTGTTCTGGGCAGCTCAGTGGTTCTTAAATCACTCCTGGGACCTGCCAGGACAGCCCTTAGGCATCTTTCTCTGACTAGAAAACTGCTTGATAGATTTCTCCTGCAACCTTCAGTCATACCAGATTTGTTTATCATGGAAAACAGTGGCTCTCAATATGCTTGTGAGCAGTACCATTACACCAAGTGAAATTGATTCAAATAAAGCCCCCTTACTCCTTCAGAAGCATACACTCTGGTCATTCTTTACTTACCTTCATAGAATCATAGAATGCTTTGGGTTGAAAGGGACCTTAAAGATCATATAGTTCCAACTCCAGTGCCATGGGCAGGGACACCTTCCACTAGACCAGGTTGCTCAAAGCCCCATTCAACCTAGCATTAATGCTCCCAGGGATGGGGTAGCCACAGGTTATCTGAGTAACTTTTGCCAGTGCTGCACCAGCCTCATAGTGAAGTACTTCCTCCTTATATCTAAATCTCTCCTCTTTCAGTTTAAAATTATCCCCTTTTTTCTAGTCCTACATGCCCTTGCAAAAAGACCTTCTCCAGATTTCTTGTGGGCTCCCTTTAGGGACTGGAAGGCTGCTATCAGATATCTCCTGAGCCTTCTCCAGGCTGAACAAGGCCAACTCTCTTAGCCTGTCTTCTTAGGAGAGGTGCTCCGGCCCTCCAAGCATCCTCTGGACTCACTCCAATGAGTCCATATTGTTCTTATGCTGGGGGCCAGAGATCCAAAAGCAGTACTCCAGGTGGGTTAGAGTGGAGTAGAAGGTGAAAATCATCTCCCTCAACTGCGGGACATGTTTCTTTGGATGCAGCCCCGCTTGTGAGCTGGATCTACTGATTGTCAGTCATTGGATCTACTGATTATCACTGTCATTGATATCCTCCAATACTGCCCAGCAGCAGTCGGCTGCTGAGAAGAAATGTATCTCTGAGAATGTACCTTTATGCAAGCCAGTTACCACCTGCTTAAACCAGCTTAAACTAGCTTACACCAGATAAAAGAGGGAGTTTTAGCTTCCTGCAGCCTAATTTAGTACATGTTTGTGCATGTCTAAGTGCTCAGACCAAGGCTGAAATAAAAGGAGCTGTGATTCTGAATATCAAAATGAATTCATTTAGTCATCAGTAGCAAGAGGGACCATGAAAGTACTCTGTGTGTGGGCCCTCACTTTCCTGTGCTTTTCTTGCACAGTTTTAGGGGAGAAGTAGGGAGCTCTGGAGTGAGATCTAGAAAAGCAGCATTGGTCCTGCTGCCACTGCTGAGCATTCCAGGTGTGCACCACTTTCGTCTCCACCAGTTGATGCTTGCTGGATCTGACACCAAACAAAATGATTTTGAATAAAAAGCAATTCCTTCAGAAGGAGCTGCTTCACATCCTTCCCTTTTTTGGTTCTCACAGTCTTCCTATAGTAGCTGCAGGCAATGTAGTTGTTGGTGTAACTGCCAAGTCACTGAGAAGCCTAATCCCTGATTTTCAAAACTGATTCTACTTGGCTGTAAGACGTCAAATACCCATCAACAAGCTGCAGCTTGTCTGAAGTGATCAGCCCTGTGACCTGGAGCACCATTCATGCTGGCCATGTTAGAATCATAGAACATTTATGGCTGGAAAGGACCTTAAGATCGTCTGTTTCCAACCCCACTGCCATGGGCAGGGACACCTCACACTAAACCATGTCATCAAAGGCTCTGTCCAACCTGGCCTTGAACAATGGTGTAATTGACTTAATAAGAAAGGTGATGGGATGGCAATGAAGGAGTTGCTCTCAGTGAGTTTGACCATTTGTTCTGGCATTTTGGAACATGGAAAAGCTGCCTACAGTATTGTCTTAACTAATAGGAAGACAATTCCCTCTATGAGAAAGCAATGATTTCTATAGTACTATGGAGGAGCTGGATGCATGCAATCAACTGCAAGGAAACTACAGCTTGTTGCAAATGAAGGTATTTCAAACAGGCAGCTTTCCAGAACCACATTCTTTCTGGACACTGATGGCAGAGCAGGGAACACTTTCCTTCAATGTGCAGGATGGCTCTCTCAAAGCTGGACTGCCAAGAAAACCCCCCAAAAGCAAACCACATGAAACTTCCATCTGGTTGATGATACTTTTCTTGAAGCTTTCTTGCTTATCTTGTTTTATTCTCCTTTTTTAAATGCATTAAAACATGGAACTCTAAAGTTTGACTTTGAGTTCCACTTTCCACATTGCCTTTGGGTCATATACCAGTGGTATAGCACACACACAGATGAAATTGACTTCAGTGGTGATTGTTTATCAGTAATGTGTTGATACCACCTTTGTATATGCTATTTTCTAAGTATCTTAGTCAGAAGCAACACTGACCTTTTGGAACCTGTTAACATGGGAAACCAATTATAGTTAGTTTTTCCTTCCTTCATACACTATAGGACAAATACACTTCAAGTGACTTTAAATATCCTTTTAACTTCTTGTTTGTTCATTTTGTTTGTTTATTTGTATGAAGAGTGCTTGCTTTTCATGTGTAATAAAACAGTCATAGGTTTCGTTGTCGAGTTGAAAAGTCAAGAACCCCAGAGATACAATACTGGTACCAGATATATATTTTTGATTGTCAGTAATTTGGAAGAAAACTGTTATCAGAAGTAAGACTTAGGTGCAAATTGACGAGATGGTGCTATCAGCCCATATCCCTGTGCTTCCCTGTAATGCTTTATGGCAATCTGGACAGTTCCTCAGAAGTCACAGCACAGAAGACATGTGGGCACTAATAATTTAGGACTCTGTTAGCATTTTTCACCCAGACATAATGTGATGCAGATATTAATTATGTGTCACTGTATCCGTTTAGGATAGCTCAGTACAATGAAGTCAGTGCCAGTGTACCATAAAAGATGTTCTTAAAGAAGTATCCTCAGCCACTATTGTTTTGATATTTTCTTATAATCATCAGTTAGCACTTTCCCTTTGAATTAATGGTGCACTGACATGCGTCCATTTATATTAGTGCTCACACGTGAAGGCAAAAATGGACTCTGAGATTAAAACTGAATAGTAAACATTGAATACTTGAGGCAGACATGCTCCATATTTTCTGATGTGTGAATTTCCCCTATTTACTGACAGGTTCTTACAAATATATTTTATTGATTATGTTACAATGCATATTCAGGGTCCTTTTAAAATATGCATTACTGGCAATCTAATTTGGTAGCTCATGTGCTTTATTACATATATATATCTTTTTCAAGAGCTGGGAAGTATGTCTATGCTCTCATGGCCAAATATAATCTTTCTTTGGAGCTGACACAGGTTTTTTCATTTGCAGCTAATTAGAGATGCTGGACTGTCATATTGGTCATACAGTTCATGTATAAATATACACCAAGGACACCTAAGTTAATTAATGTGTGCACTAAAAGCTGTATTTTCCTGATGACAGAAACATTTTGTCATCTTCAATAGATGTAATATTGAGCCCTATTATCTATGCATTAAAAAACTAATGCATTTTGCTGAATAAGTATCTGAGTAGGAGCTTGAACTTAATGTCATTTGGGCCAAATGAAAAAAATATCCCACTAACTTAAAAGTTCAAGGTTATTATGTCCTACAATGATAAACTGCTATTTAAGGAAAAATCCTCTTTTTTTCCCCCAAAATAAGCTCATTGATCTTAATTTAGATGTATAGCCTGAAAATGTATTTGATTTGAAAATCACTTTACATAATGTTGGCAAATTCTCAGTATTCTCTCTTCTGTGGCACTGCAATATCTGATCTATATTCAAAGTTCAGTATTTTTAATTAAGATCTAATTTCACCAGGATAGAGCCTAATTCAGGTATGAAATGGAGCATACTGCTGGGAAGAGCTAGCAAACCCACAGAAATGTGAATAGTGCTGCCTCATACCTGTGGATGAGTTCTTCTTGTGTCTATCCCGTTGAATTAGCTCTCACAATGAATAACTTCTGTACAGTGCTGCCAAGCACACATGCACATGGAAGGGGAACTTTCACCTTGTTATGAGCAGCTTATTATCCTGAAGGAACAGTGTATTTGAGATGGAACCTAAAAAATTACATGTTTGACTTCACACATTTATAAAAAGATGTGGGGAGGAGATTCTTTTCACATTCAAACCTTTGAAATTACTGCTTGCCAGGTGTGACCTACAGTCAGCAGCACTACATGCATTTGGCCATCCTTCTGGAATGTCTTTTTATCTTAATCTCTTTCTAGCAAATAACTTCTGAGCACAGCAGGTACCAAACCTCACTCTGCCTCCCACCAAATATGGTCTTCATGTAGGAGGACTTGATGACTTACATCTGGAAGACTGAAGTACATGGGAAGTTAAAGCTGCATTTGCACAGGCTTCTCCTGGGAGTTGTCATTTTCTGACCACCGTAGGCATAGAGGCTGTGGTAATCAGCTGATTTCCTTCTAGTTTGTAGCAGAAGAGGAATAAGGCATCCTGCATCTGTCTGTTTCCTTTCATGGAAGTCAAGACACAGCAATCATTGATTATTTTCTGTCATAGACACATTCTCTAATCCAGAAATATTTTCTTGTCAAGAACGAGAATTTTACTTTTTTGCAAGTATTTTTCTGATCTTATTGATACAAACTCCTAAGTAACATTAACTTTACATAATAGAATCAACAGGACAGGGACAGAAAGGAGGCTAATTTTGTTTCTTTAGCTGCTGATGTGCTGCTCTTGTGCTGCTGTTACCATTTATTAAGAATTAGTTATCTTTTCATTTCTTGGTGCCACTGCACAGTTTGGAAAGTCACCACTAAGATGGTTACATACCAAGACATACTATGGAATACCTGAAAAATACAGGGCAAGAAATCAGCATATTTAACTGGAGTACAATTTTGAAAATGATGTGGGAAAAGAGATGAGAGGGCAGAGGATCACAGGTTGGGCTCCTAAGGAGAGCTAGCAACGGAAGTGGCTAAATTGTCCATAGTGCAGGATACTCTTAAATCTCACTGGAAAGTTTCCTGGAGAACTGCACTGCATTAAATTAATAACAAAAAGTACACAAGTAAATAACAATCCTACATGTTACACACTGTGTCAGGTAGAGTTTTACATCATATAATCTTAAGGAGGAGTTCTTGCAAATAATTCTTTACATAATAATTTAGAGTTTGGAAATCCACCACATAACACCAAATGCTGCTCTTACCTGACTTCACTGTGAACTCTGTTTTCAGCTATAATTTGGGCATGAGATGTAGCCTCCAATTCCTTCAAAAATAATTAAAAAATTCTCAAGAAACCTGCATTCAGATATACACTCTCTTGTTTTTTGGGTTCTTTCAGAACCTCTATACAGAGCAGACATTGGTTCAAGTTGTCTTAAACCTGGAGGACAGCATTTTCTGCAGTCTCTCTGTCTCTACACTGTTATTAGCCAATATTTTCTGAACTAGGATGACCTTTTCTATTGGTATTGAAGCATATGAAGTGGATAATCATAGCAGACAGAGACAGAAAACCACTGTTTGGTGAACAAGGCCATTCTCCTTTAAGGATGGACTGCAGTCTCAGTGATGGATGTATCAGATTAAATTGTCACTACAATTTGATTTTGCCAGGCATCTTCAAAAATTATTTATTTATTTATGTAGGGGAGAGCTTCAAGTGTAGCAAGGAGAGTAACAGCTCTCTCAAAAAAAAAAAACCTCTCAAAATTGTTTTTCTTGTGGATGCTTTCATTCTTCTCTGAAACAGTTAAATTATTCCAATTATTCATGGACTGCAGGGGGTCAGTGTTCCCATATAGCCATGGTAATAAGTAGCCAATCAAGAGCAGAAAGTCAGAGATAGAAATGACAGCTAATCAGAGCACAGACAATTAAGAATCCAGTAGCAGTACTTCATTTTTCTTGCCTGATTGATCACCTTTTTACTATGAGGGAAGGGAAAAATTTCCACCTTTTAAATCTGAACTATTTTTTTCTGGGAAAAGCAAAAACTCACCTAATCTGTGTGCTCATTACCAGAGACATAAAGGTTGATTAAAGCATAGAAAAGGAGGACATTTGAGAGTGGAAAAGCACACCACTGTCTCATTGGCATGTTTCCATGGATCAAATAGGACTAAAACAGTTTAAACAATAGGAGTGTACACCCAAAACCTTGCCCAAGCAATCACACAGGTAATGATGTTAACTGCCAGGAAATAAGTGATTTGCTGTATGTGATGGCTGCATCAGTTGGCAAACTACCTGCTATTATCTGAGGCAAGAAAAATATTTATTGTATTTTCCCTCTGCAATTCCAAAAATCATGCATTAAAAAAATCTGTATGTTTTGCACATAGGAACTCTTGTGATAAATTATGCTATTCACCTTGCTGTAAAACCTGATATTTTGCCAGTGTCCAAATAAGGTGTCTTATTGATTGTAGATTTGTCTCTAACAGTTTTGCTCTGCTATTCCTTTGAGACGACTGCTTTCAACTGCATAGAACCATAATCCGAACACAGAGCTAGGAATCACTCTTCAGCTCCAGACTCAGCAATATTTCTGTAAATTTTAGCACTTTATTTTTAGTTGAAGCCTGCAAAACTCATTGAAGAAAGCATGTATTCCACTAAAGTTGTAACATAAGTATGTTAGGACTTAGGACTTCTGAACTACTGGAATAGGGTTAGTAGAAGACAAGAATTGTTAGTGAGGTTTGCAGAAAAAGACTAGGAGGATCAAAGACCAATTAAAAAGAAGTTGATTCAATAAGGGATTCTGAAATGCAATCTGAAAGTACTTCATCAGTCAAGAGACTGAGTAGATTCATCTTCTCTTCCTTATATGCAACTATAGATGTTAAAATTGCAGTGCTTATTAAAAGTACTGTGGTATACCTGATCACCAAAGAGACTACAAGCATCCTTTTTAAAATCCAGTTTCTTGGAAAAGTCAGGAAAAGAGGTGGCTATCCTACTGCCTGTTTCTTTGTGTACCTTAGGCATGGTGTCATTGTGTCTCCCTAAATTCCTCTGCAATTTCAACATCAAAATGTAAAGTTCATACATAAAATTGCTTTACCTGATACTTTTATCTACAAGATATAAATATTTCATACTTAGAAATTTAATACATCAAGTTCATATGAGCAATTATCTCTCCAGTACCATATGAAAAATGTCAGGAAACATGATGGAGATCAATTCTTACACATCTCTGTGTACACATGTTCACAGATGTACACTTTTCTCTTCTCCACATCTGGAGAACTGAAGAAGCAGAGAGGGAACTACCTCCTTGAGTTCCCAGGCAGTCCTTCTCCATTGCTGTGGATATCAGACAGGTCACAGCCACCTGACTGCCACCTTCAGGCTTCCTCTAAGGAACCAGCTTATTGGTTCACAATGGTTTGATTTTCATTGCAGAGGTAAAATGATCACTGATCTTAGAAGTAATCTGGGACCTTGGATTAGTCTTGGAGAAGAATAGCTGAAAGACAGTTATGAGATGATAGAGTTCAGGTGAGAAGAGCTTCTGAAGGCATTTGGGTGCCATCTGAATCAAAGATGACTACACTGAGGTTTGGAAGGGGTAAGAGGCAGGGGAGATACAAATACCTAAGCAGCAATGGGAGGAAGTTGTATTTAGGCATCAGGAATCAGGTCTCAGGATTTTAATGGGAAATTCAATAGTTGAAAGCTTGATTGTCACTGTAGAGAACATAGCGAGGTTAGAAAAGTGCAACTAGAACTATAGAGATCACTATTTTGTTACCTAGGTGTGGAGAAGGTGAATTACATTACTGCTGAAGAAGGCACATGTGCATCCTGTAGAAAAACCTCACTCTGATATCAGGCTTTAATGTGCTGTTGCCCTATCTGCCTTTTTAAAATAACTGTGATATGCAGAGCAGTGTCCATCCCCAGGGTTACTTTCTGATTGCCTTCCCAAATGGTACCAGTGCTGGTCAGGAATGAAACAAATGGTCTGGGACATGAGCTAGAACATGTGATTCACTCATCAAATTCCTGGGACATCCCACCCCTTAAAATTGTATTCCAAAACCAAAATGCAGACAATGGCAGGAGACAGGTTTTAGATAACCTTGCTGGAAATTACAATAATGATGATTAAAATAAATACATGCTTTCACCTCCATGGTTTTGGAAAATAAGGTTATTTCCATTTTCTCTTTTTTCCCTCATCTCTCCAAGACTTGTATCATAATAATGGTGATTGGAACAGAAATGGAAGTATTTTTTCTATTTAAATTTTATGGCAGTCCCCTAAGTTGCTATAATGACATTGAGATAGATTACTCAGTTGATTTTAAGATTTGTGGCATATGATAACGATGTTGAAGCACTTTTACAGTGAAAGCCATAAACAGACTTAAAACATACACCATGAAAAGAATTGGGGACATAATTTTGAGAGTTGTATTTCATTAAAAGTTGCTACTTCATTCTCAGCTCATATTTTGATAGTTTATGACCTCACGTGTTATGTAGTCAACAATTCCTGCTTTCTCATTGAGGGCTTAATAAAGTCACTTAATAATGAAATTGATATACATTTCAGATCCATCATACTAATTTAATTAGTTACTTTGCCAAAGGACTATTGGTACAATCAGAGAAAATCACAGCCCTACTCTGTTCAATATTGCCAGGCTGGAAGACTTTTCTGCTTGTGGCAGCACCTGGTGCAGTGCTGATGCCTGTCTCAGACTGAACAAGCTGTCTCTAGGCAAGGACACTCAGTGGGAGCAAAACCAAACTTGCCCCAGCCCTGAGCAGTAGCTTCCATGGCCACTGGCATGTCTCACCAAGCATACCATAGCACAGTGGTAACAGAAAGGCAATTTTTTTGGTGAATCTGTATCACATTTGTCTCACTTGCCTGTGCCTCAGCTTCCCCTTCCCCACAAAGGCAGGATGAGTGGGTTTTTCTGGGTATTTGTTCTAAAGCCTTGGGAGTGTTTGAAGTCTGAGTAGGCTCTTGACAGGGATATCTTTTTGAAGGGAAAATCAAAGCATTAGAAGTAGTTTAGACAAACCACTCTTCATGCCAAATACTCTATTCGAAGAATGATAAACTGTGGAAGTGATTTATCTTTTTGGTATGTCAGCATGGTAGCGGGATTGGAATTTTTTACACTTCCAAAAAGCTCTTCAAAACAACTATTTAACCCTCCAAAGTGAATGTTAGGAACAGAAGGTGATAGGCTAATTCCAGTAACTTGCAAGTTCTCTGAGTGCCTTCACATTATCAATCCATCTGGTTTTGCAGTTCTTTTACAAAGAGTTTTGTTTACTGCACTGTATACCAATCAAATCATGTTACATGTTTGTTATGTATGCACATATACACCAAGAGGCCTCTTTCTAGACTCCTCTCTGGAAAGCAGCCTTGGATAAGACTGAGAGGCCAGAACTGCAGTTACTGTACCATAAGCATGTTCTCCTAAAGGCAAAGGGTGTTTCTGTCTTTGCAAGCTGCCTCTGGTTCTGACCTGAACCCATCTCCAAGCTTGCTCCTTCTGCTTCAGAACTGAAGAACTTGTGACCTAAAACCTTGTTTTTCCTCTTCATCCCCCTAACAGTTAGAGCGATAAGAGATCACTCCCTCCCACAACCTTGTTTCTGAAAGTGTATATATAAGCTATAGCCTAAGAAAACCTCTCTGACTCTGAACAGACTATAAGTAGCAGAAGGATGTACACATCTATCTGCTAAAAATAACTCAAGCTTCTACAAATTGCTTAGATAGCTGAACTTAAAGCAAAGGGTAGGCAAGAGCAGGAATTAAAAATTGATCTATGAATCTAGAAATTTACAGTCTGCCTATGAGATAGGTCCATTTACCTCTGATTAGAGTGTACCTGGCCCTGTCACCAGGCTGAGTGAGTGGTAGCTGCTTTGAAATCAGTTCATTGTTTCCCTGAAGTTTGGGGCTGTCGCTAAATGATGCTTGGTGGCATTCTCTACAGACAGACTGAAGACTGATGGGGTGGTGAAGCCTGAGACTGTGTTGACTGCAGCCAGAGAAAGCCTGTCTGTCTGCCTGCAGCATTACTCTTCTTCCATTAAGCAAGTGGTTCTAGCATCAAGGCTAGCCAGCTTGGCAACTTCCAGGGGCAAAAGGTTAAAGATACTTTAAAACTTGAGAAATCATAGGCTCTTTCTGTTATGAAATCTCTCTTTTGAAAGTAACAGTTCTTTGGGTTTTTCTGGCTTGCCTCTACAAAGGATATGAACTTATAATTCATCAAGAGAGTGGAAATGTCACCTGAACCTTGCTGAGGAATACAAGATCAGCACTCGTACAGATCAATACAGGTTACTTTCCTGATTCATAATGTGCGTGTCAAATTGCAATTCTCCTGGCTGAAGGAAGCCTGCCTGATATATTTATCTAGTACTTGAATAAGTGCTCAGCTCTGCAGAATATAAGATTTCCATTTCAAAGTAATAGAGAATTTTAAGGTTTGTTCAGAGATCTCACATTGCCATTGGGGTGCATAGGTTTTTACATATGGTCGGATATATGCCCTAAGAAAACAGGCCTAATGGTGATGGGGAGTGAGCAGAATGATTTATAGCTCGGGGTCCATCACAGTCAGCAGAGGCAGTTTCCAAAGTGTCTCATCATCCATATGCTGATACTTGTACTGATGCCAGTGAGCCTTAGACACTCGGCTGGGTCCTGCACCTCTTGTGAGTCACCTTCATGTTATCTGCAAATGTACCTGGCAATGTTTTTTCTCCCCGATCCCCTCCTTCCCCCCTGTCCCCCCCCCCCTTTTTTTTTTTAGTAATATGAAATGTTGGGGGTGAAAACCATTTAAACTGGTTTAAACCCTTATTCCTGTTTTTTGACTAGTTCATATACCAGTACATCATACAAGTTACACAGTTGGATAAATACTTTGCCAAAATCTCCAAGCAGGTTTGAAGAGGTCTAGTACAGTCAGCACTGCAAATGGTAAATCAAGCAAACAAAACCAAACCTATTTTATTCGTACTGCAGGAAAAACTTGTGTAAGCCTGGAGTAGTTAATTTACTTTATGACCCAGAATCTAAGGCACTAATTGAAAGTCCTTATTTTTTAAGACATTTGGCAGACAAGAACTGAGTCTAAAAAGTAGATGCATTAATTTTTCTCTCTGTCTCTAAACATGAGCTGTTGTTTCATTATTGAATACAGCATTTATACAGTGAACTCTGCAAGAGAATATAAATAAATATGCACACAATTAGTGTGAAAAGAAGCCGTTTCTGTTGTCTGTTTCCTTAAAATTAGTACTGGTTTACTGCACCAGAAGAAATATGTCTTGCAAATGTTATAACTCCTACATATTTTGAGTTTATATATTGCACTATTTCAAGCAGTGAAAAGTACCCTTATGTAACTTCAGAAGTACAATAAAAAGACAACATAATTTTTTCCCTTTAAGGGAGAGACAACAAAAAGTCCTTTATGTATTGTCACTTGCTGGGAGACTTCAGAGAATCAACAAAAAAGAACTCACACTTTATTCCTTGTCTGACAAAGCATCAGAGGATATATTAATTTCCTTTCCCATTATTAAAGGCTACCATGTTTCTGCCTATTAGAGAAAAACTATTCAGATGTAAAATCAAGTACAAAACCTGTTTCACCTTCCTTTACCACGGTATTAATAGGCTCTTGGAATGCATTCATGTTTCCGTATGCTAAAAAGGTTGTAGTAGAGAAGGAATTTCTGCCCCTCAGTTGAGGTACTGTAGATGACCCCAGGAAAGTCCTTAGCTGACTTTAGTGCTTCAACTTTCTTTCTGGACAATATTTAAAAATATATGTGGGTTTTTGGTTTTTTGTTTTTTTTTTTTTTTTTAATTTCCAGGGGATAAATGGAGTTTACTTTGATGGCTTACAACTGAAAAATGACAGTGATTCTCAGCTGAAATATCACTGTCACTCTTGATATAGAAAATTAATTTGTTCTGCTTGTTTTATGTCGGGGCATTTGGTGGTCTTGCCTCAGTTCTGCAGCAAACCATCACTCTTATATCTTGTTCTGTGTAAGTCTGGCCTTCCTCCTTTCTGGGATCTGGGTAAGGTGCTCTGGCTGGAGATTACCCTATCTGTTACCTCTGATATCTGTGATGAGTTATTTCCTAGGTACTCACCACCTTTGTTATTTGAGGGTTTCTATTTCTTTACAGGTTTGCACATCTCGTCTTTTCTTCTGCCTCCAGCTTCTCCCATTATAATTATTCTAGTTTGGAATTTTCGATCAAAATCATCTGCAGGTTACCTACAATGATTCATTGTCACAACTGTTAAATTATACTTTGCACTATTAAATAACAGGATATGGCATCAATGAAACTGAAATCTGACACTGTTTCACTACAATCCCTTTCAGCATGGATGGTATTACTTAAAATTACTTTCAGCAATCTACTTAACGGAAAAAGATGACCAAACTTATTGTGACCTGCTCAAAGTTGTGTCATGTAAACTGCAACATAGAGTATTTATCTAGCTAAACAAGTCTGACTTCATCAATGAGCTGCTCAGCTGAGATACTCCTTTAGCATATCTGTTCCAACAAATTGAGAATATTATGTATTTTTTCTATCAATATAAACAAGTATATGAAAAAATTACCCATGCCCCTTTTTTTTTGTCACCAGGACATACTCCTTTGTCTCCATGGAAGTTGTGTCCATGGTATATCACAAACCTACAGAGTTAATCTGTTATCACAGAATACAATTAAGTGAATATAAAATTTTACTTCTTCATTTGCATTCCAAATCCACACATAGCCTGTAATATTTCATACATGTTTTCCATAACATCTTGAAGATCACCACTCTTCTGTCTTAAAAAAAAAAGGTGACATAGCAGGGGGATCTTGCTCTGGAATTGGTAAGCAGAGTTGGGCACCTCCTGTCCCAACCTGTGCTAATGGCTTTACCTTTGCAGGTTCTGCTCTTCAGATATATTTTGGGGCAGAGTCCATGTATTGTTCAAGTCAATCATTTGGAGTTTTTGTCTAATCATTATTTATCTGCCTGCCTTTCACTTTTGTTCACCACAGAGCAAAGGTTTTCATGGCATTTGTTTCCTGTATGTTAAGTATTGCATTCATTTGTGCTACTGTTGTTAGAACCACCTTCAGGTCTTCCTGGATTTTGAGCTCTGACACCTTGTTCCCCTCAGGGCTGTGCTGGTTCTCAGTCCCACATGGAACTCCAGGGTGTTATCCACCCTCTGTAGATTTCTTCCTAGAGTGGACAGCTTCAGTTGTCCTAGCATGTCAGCAGGCAAGCCAAGATTTTGGACTATTGAAAGACTGGGAATGAAGTTTTTGTACATAGTTTCAGCCACAATCCAATCCACTGTAGGAAAGCAGAGTAAGTTCCTACAAGCGCACAGCTTAGGTTGAATATTCCCTTATAGTTCCACTTATGTGTGGTTAAAAGGCATCTCACTCATACATTTCAAATATATGTGTAGCACATTGCTGAAGTCTTTGTAATACAACTTTGTAGTAAACTTCTTATAAGGAAACAGTGTGTGATGTGTGTGATGTGTGAAAGAGTTCATAACTGTTACACAAAATGAGGTGATACTCTAAGAGGTTGATTTTTTTTTCTTCACTGACACTGTAGATTCAGATGAAATCTCTGTTTAAATATCTTGCTGTTGTCTTTTGTACTGCTGGAGTTGTCCCAGAGCTTCCAGCTGCCCCATTCTACCCACCAGATGCTATTAATGCCTTTTGACTATTACCCAGCAATATTCACCCTATGTTCTATACATCGCAGGCGGAACTGTGCCTGCTCCCCTTGCTTGCAGCATCATCTTCCGATACAGCTCTCTCTGGTGCCACTCAAAGATCACACCCCAGAACTACACCACTTCAGCTGATGCTTTGTGCTAGTGGTATGACCTGTATCAGTGAGAATTTTCATACCAGCACTATGCCACTTGTTGGTGTAATCACTGGCAAGACAAAGTTGTCCCTATGCTAGGTCTTTTTTACCAAGAGAAATAAAACTGCATTTTACTGGTAGTCTTTCCAAATATATCTTCCTGCATCATGGCAAAATTTGTCTTTCAGTACAATAAGCATCCCTATGTAAGCATAGCAAACAGAACTAGTCAAAATGTAGTATCTGCTATAACTAGTCTTTTAGGTGCAGTTATACTGGCCAGAATACCAGGTCAGAGCTCTGACTTTAATTGCTATGTTTGCAGAGGACACATTACATGCTATTACAGCAACTATTGGCAATGACTGAAACAAAATTAGGAGTGCTTTCCTGGCATGTTATACCTAGTGGTATATACTAAATGTAGGGCTTTTATGGTACAGCATCTATGAATAATGATGTCTGTTGGGGATGTTTTGTTTGTTTTAATGATAAGCCAGTAAAATTTAAAAATAGGTTGTGCCTAAACTGCCTAATTTCTGTTTCTTGTCTATTAAAAGCACAGCACTGATGAGTTTAGGTTTCTGTCATTCATGGGTAAATTAGATTTTTAAAGAAATCCTGAAAACAATACGAAATGCTCTAGAAAATAATGTTGTTTATACTGCTACATTTAAAGTCTCCTTTTCTTCAATTACATTAATGGTGTGAGATCCAAAGCAATTGTTAAAGGTCTTTTAAAGAAATCTAAAATCTTAAATATTTGAGCCAAAGAATGATTTTGTTTTTGGCTTTTTTTTTTTTAAATACTGTTCACGTTGAAGGAGATTATTACTGTACAGTTTATCTTCTTACAGATAGCATAAAAAGGAATTAGAGTGTTTTGGAACTTTAAAGCACATCAGTGCTCTGAGGAGTAGAGATATTTTCTTCAGATTTGAGTTCCATTTTCAATACCTTAACTGGCATTTTAATCTTCTTAGAATGGAAACTATTAATTTGTTACCAGATTTTGGTTTCAGATGTTATTCTATAGCTTTGTGAGGAAGCTTTGTGAGCTTTAATTGATAAATAGGAAAGGATGGCAACTTCAGAGCTTTTCCCTTTGAGTAGATTGCTCTGCTCTGTGATCCTGGAAATTAACAGTGGGTATGACAAGAACTCCCAATGAGAGAAACACTCGAGACTTCTTGATGCTAAGCTGGTGTTGTCAGGGCTCTGAGTACACCAACTGGATCTGCAACCTCTTTCCCTATTCCTAGGGGTTTTGCTGCCTGTACTCAAGGCCAGCTTGGACATAGTGCTGTGCTGCAACCTCTAAGCAGGGTGCTATGAAAACAATCAGGTTGCAAAGAAAGAGCTATGAGCTGACTCACCTGGGTCCTCTGCTATGTGCAAACTCAGGCCCTTGCCTGTGGACCTTGCCTGAGCTATGTTATAGCTATGCTTTGTCCTTGTCTGAGCCTACTATACTGCAGTTGTACCCAGTCTTGCACCCTGCTGTTCCTCACGTTTCCTTGCTGACTGAGCTTCCAAGCTGCAGCTTGGACCTGCCTGGTCCCTACCGTCTTGCATGGTGGTCACTAACCCTATCTAACTAACCCTGTCTGCCATTCCTGGGCCTGTCCCCCTCACCTGGCTGGGGTTCTGCCAGAATGGCCCATGCTCAGTGAGGTCACTGCCTCTGCTGCCTCACTGGCACCCACAGCTCCTGGCTCACCTGCCCTCTCTGCTCCCTGACATGCCTTGCTCAAGCAGGAGCTCCTCATTAAACAGCTTTCTTCCTCAGGGATGATCTAGGTTGAGGAGCTCTGATAGTCCTGTGAAAGCAGAGCAAGGTGCCCTGGGAGATAGGAGCCTGAGCTTTTTATAAATGCTCAAGCTGGACTGGGAATCTTGTTGAATTACTTGAGGAAAAATTCAGTCAGCAGCTCTGGACAGCTGAATTTCTCACTTGCAAATCATAATGCTGGAAAGAAACATCAAATACGAACAAGGTTTGGTTTTGTTTGATTTTTTTCTTAACTGCCATTTTGATTTTCCAGAAAACACTGCCCACCAGACCCCAGGTTTTCCATCAAGAAAATAATAAAAAATATAAAGAAAATAAGTTTTAAGTATGACCATAAGCTTTTGTTTAACGGCTGGGTTTCATATACAGGTACACTTATGGCACTTAGGTTAGAAAATTATTTCAGCTTACATCCCCAAAACTAAAAGGAAAACAGTTTAAAGGGTTTCAATACCAAGAGCTCAAGCACTTTATAAACATTGTTAAATTGAAGTTTGTAGCTTTCCAGTAAAGCATGAAGTATTCTTTCTCTGATCCCATAAATAGAGAATGAGGAAAGGGTCATTTACTCACACGATGAATAGCCATTTATAATTAAGGTATTTGTTTCAGACTCAGTGTCATTTCATGATCATCTAACAAAACTAAAACCGTGCTCTTGCCTAAATGGTGGCATTTCCCATTCCCTGTTATTGGTCACATTTTTCTCATGTCTCTCCTGTTTATCCTCTCCATCGCTTGTTTGGCTGCCTGGTGAGCTAGCTGATGTTTTCAGCTGAACCAAACCAGGAGTTAGCTGTCAGACAGATTAGGTCCCTGGTCTTGCTGTGAGACTGTGTGAAATCCCATCCTTAGAAAAGATATGTTACATTCCCAGTTTTGCTAAAGACTTCTTGTATGACCTTTATCAAATCCCTAAAGCTTTCCCTGTTTCCAGTCATGAAATTGAGATAATTATATTCCCCAGCCTTCTGGTATGTGAAGATTAATTTATTAATATGCATGAGCTGTTCACATCCTACCGTGATGAAAGCCATGGTAGTTCACAGTTCAACTCTTTTATATCTTTGAGTTTTATCCATTCACAGCTACAGAGACCTCATTCCTGACGAAAGCCTCAGAAATGCAGACACCTCCACAACATCTTAATGATATTAACCTGGAGTTCAAAAACAATGATAATCTTTAGTCCACTGTCATCTTCATGGTGACTGTATCCTAAGCTCCTTCAAACCATCATAGCAGAAATTGTTATTCCTGCAGATTCCAAAAGCCATTTGTTGTAAAAAGGCTGTTGTTGCCATGTTTACACATCATGGATGGCTGGTGTGTAAATACTCTAAATGTATGCACAGTTCTGAATTTTAAACGTTTGAAATGTATAATCTTTGGTGTATCATTATGATTTAGGTAATAAGCCACTGGTGCTTACAGTACTGGAATAAACTAATAATTTTTAAGCTGGTAATTTGCAAGTTTTGGCTGGTGTGGTAGCAATAGCAAGTTAACTACAAAATTCCTTCTCATAATCCCCCTGCAAAGCTGGATGGGGAGGATGTGAAGACTTAACTGCCTTAACAGTGGTTCCTACCATGCAATGTTAGTTGTGACATTGAGGGGGGCTGCATCTGCTCTCCAGCTCTGAAGAGCAGTTCACATAGGCTCTATTATTATTTTAAGTGATGCCTTTAATATGCCTGTCAAGGCTACTCACATTCAAAGTGGTTGAGACAACTATGTGAGCATTTCCCATATCTGTGGCCTGAAAAATAGGATGGTCAAGTAAGAAAATACTTAAGAAAACGCTCTAGTATTCACATGAAAGTGAACAGTACTTAATTCTGTTTCTAATAGAAAGTCATTAACCACAGTGGCAAGTTTTGTGGCACTCACTGTACTTACAAGAAAGGCAATGGAAGTTTCTGTTGCAAGGACTGTTATCAGCTTGGGATATGGTATACAAAAAATAATTAAAAGGCCAATTTGACTATATAACAAACTCTACTTTAATAGTTACTGGTTCAACAATTACTATCCAGAACACAAAATCTTCTTACCAGAGTTTAAGGAGCAAATATATTGAGTAGAACAGCTTGCAAAGATTTACAAGGGGACAGGGGGTGGGGGAAGAGACAGACATGAAGGCCTTCGACCTAGGAAAAAAATAAAAGCAGTTTATTTTGTAAGGTCACTATGCTGTGATAAGGCATTAACTTCAGTAAGATTTTTGAATCAAAGTTTCTCCAGTGTATTAAGATGCTTTTAGTAATGTGAATTGCCAAGAAGATTCTCCTGTCTTCTGTGTGAGCTGAAACTAACCTATGCTGCAAACTTTGATGAAAGCGAGTATCCTAGTGACAATAGGTATGCTACCTATTTAACTATGCATTCGCTAGTAGAAAAAGGGAGGTTGAAAGCACTTAGTCTACTCTCATTAGCACCAGCTGCTGTTGCATCAGCCTTTATATTTCACGATGTCACTTAAAGCACAGTAATGCCTCACTGCTACCAAATGAGAAGCTTTCAAACCTTATGCACATAATTGCAGAGACCTGTGCAATACCATGTGACCATAGCTGCAATATTTAGACTATTTCTGGGGAGAGAGGATGATTTCACTTCATTTGTTTCTGTGAGCTAGAAATGATAGTAGAGAGCAGTTCCTTCTCACTCTGGTTTAGTCTGTGCTAGGTTATATGGCTGTTCAGGTTACAACTGCTGCCTTTCTACTCGGAAAAAAAAGAATAAAAGAGTGGGTAGGTGGTATGCATTGTGCATGCTACTGGTCTATGTGCTTATGAATCCCAGTCCTCATGCTCGTCATTGACTTTATATAGGTATGTTTAAAGCTAATTAATCGGTCTGAAATGCTGTTGTAAACACCAATATTATTCTTGCCTAAATCATTGAAGTCTAGAAATGAAATCTGAGATATTTTGCTCTAAACCTTTTGTTGTTGTTGTTGCTATCTGCCGAGGGTACTACTGGGGACTATCAAGAGGTCTGAGCATTGGATTAACTGTTCTCCCATGGCAGCCTCCAGAGTTGAAAATATAACCAGTTTTTCTTGTAGCTTGGCTTTGTAAATGCTTTTTTCACTTTGGTATCAATCATTTGGTGACTGGACTCAGTGACACAGACAATCTCTTTGAGTCCTATGTCTTCAAGCACTAGGAAAGGCTAAACCATGTTTAGCCAGGACCGTTCTGAGCCATTTTTGATTTTCAGAATAGTGATTTTAAATGAGTCATAGAATCATAAAATATCAGGTGGGAAGAGACCTCAAGGATCATCTGGTTTAACCTTTCTAGGCAAGCATAACCTAGACATGATGTCACCTGAACAGCACCCTGTCCTGTAGAATCTTAAAAGTATCCAATACTGGGGAATCCACCATTTCCCTGGGGAGATTAGTCCAGTAGTTGATTGTTCACATCATGAAAAATATTCCTCGTGTGTCCAGTGAGAATGCAGGTGATCAGCTTTGTCAAGGATTTGCTCATGGTGAATCCAAGCTGGCTTTTCCCAATCATGTCCTTGATTTGACCCCAGGAAAATTTGCTCCATTATCTTCCCAGGCACTGACAATTTCCTGAATCCTCCTTTCAGCCCTTCTCGTACGTGGGGGTAGGAGTCCTAGTTTTTTTTTCTGGAATTCTCCAAAGATTTCTAGAATCTCCAGATCGCTATTCTTTCCAGTCTCTGAAAGGTCTTGTGGAAGAACTATATTGCCTGTACTGCTTTGAACAGCAGAGCCTTCATTGCCACAGGGCTCTTCTCCTATGTCTCCAGCAGGGGGCCTACTTTTAGACAGCAGCTTGACCTACTGGCACGGACCAACTGCTTCAAGGTCTTGCTGCTGCTTTCTTCTCAATTTCACCCGACTTCGAGGCTCTGATGTTCTTTTTGAGTTTTAACCTGAATGTGTGGCACATATCCCACAACGCCCGCTGTTTCTAAAGCTGCTAACCCATAAAGTTCTTCACCTAAAAGCTGGTCTTTTCAATTAAACTACACAGTGCAGGTACACTCTAGAAATTCCCAAAGTTGTAGGATTAGTGGGACAAACCTGGGACAATAATTGGGACAAAAATGACTATAATTGTATCAGACTTGAAGCAGCAGTTCATATAGTGATGTGGCAGGAGCATCACAGAAATTCAAGGCTCAGGAACTAATGACTCCGTACTCCACTGCCACCACCAGTAACAGCTGAGTACCGATGGAAAAGCTGGCTGTTTTCCATCAATAGTGAGTAACCCATTTTTCTGTGCTGATTGATTTGGCCTGTGCTGTTGCTGTCTTACTCACATTTTTTCATGCTATTACTGGCAGAAAGGTCTTCTCTACCAACAAGTTTGTCTAGTCTTGGCATTAAGCTTAATTGTGAATGACAATTTAATACTTCCTCTTCAGAGTCTTGACCTTTAGCTTTGTGGCAGGTAACTCCTAATGTGTATACATGAAATTATTTTAATCACCTAGCTTTTAAAAATGAGATTGAGCTGAATCATTAGTTTAGCACAAAAATGTGCAAGGTTTCTTTTTCTACTACTAGGAGCCTCTATAATGAGCTTATCTGTTGCTTGTGAGAAAATGGAAGTTCAGTGCACAAATGATTACATATTTGCAAGTTGCTGATACACCTTCTGATGAAATGTTAAACAGTCAGTGATGGTGAGCTTATGCTTCATTCAGCTTTCTTACAAACACAGAAAAGCAGAATTAACTTCCTTTCCTTTTTGGAATAACCTTCTATTAATTGAAAGTCTTCACTGAATAAGCTACACAAAAATAGTTTAGTTAGTAAGAGGGGTATCCTAAACCAAACTAGGACTGACTGAACACTGTGTTGTATTTCTTGTGATTTTAAATCACAATTTATCATACTTCCTAACAATTTATGAGATTCAGTTCCACTTTTAATCAGTGCTGACTCTTGAAGCTTTCCTGCTCCTGTATTTTCAATATTAGTTCTAATTACCTTAAATTTCTGCTGGAGTAGGAAGTAAGATTTTAAAATGTATTAAAATATTTTCTTCCCACTCTTCCAGATTTCCATACATCTTAAAATATAAAGCATTCAAAGTATGTGTGAGACTTTAGACTGCACAGTTATTTCCTGATTTATTTTCTAGTAAGTAAAATCCTGCTGATATACAAACACTGACACTGCTAATAGGGAGGAAAGAAAATAACAAATACCTGTACTAACAGCAGTTTCATCTAACTTTTTTACTTTCCTCTTTTCTTGTACAACGGGAAGCAGTAGGTAAGTTTAATAATTCTCATTCTTGTCTTGAGTTTAAATCGCTTGGCTCTCTCTGGTGAGCCAAGGAGGACATTGCTCAGTGCGCAGTCCGTCTCGGTGGTGTGGGCTGGGGCAGTGTCAGCACTCAGGTGACACGGTGCGACTTGCACAGGCCACTCAGGTCAAATGGCGACTTAACCGCTTTGCAGAACCGCAGCCCTCATCACTGATGACAGCATTCTTAAGTCCCCGAATTTAAACACAAGCCACCTCGCAGCAGCAGTGCTCATGGCAGTAACACCTGAGAGCTATGCTCCAGAGATGTGCTTATGTTACCGGCCTAACAGGTAACTTCCCGGCATCCCCGCCAGGCGATGTGGCTTCCCTGAAGCCCCACTCTCAGCACCGGCCGGGCACACGGGCGCCCAGGGTCCTGCCGGCAGGACTCGTCCCGCCACCCTTCGCAGGACCCCGCAGCGCTTCCAGCCGCCGAGCTGTGGGACGAGCGGGGAAGGACGATGTCTGGGGATGCGGCCGGCAGGCTAAGAGCCGCCGGAGCGCCCGCGCTTCTCCCTCAGGCAGGGGAACATGAAGGGGGCGACCAACGCGGCACTGACACCAGCTGGGGGCCGCCGGGCCCGAGCGCCGTTCTCGCTCTCCCCTCGGCGGCGCGGGGCGAGCGGCCGGGGCCGGCGGCGGCGCCCGCCTCTGCCTCCTCCCCCTCGGTGCCCTGCCTCCTCCCTCTGCCGGGCAGCCGGCTGCGCGGGGAGACAGCGCGGCCGAAAGGTGTTGCTGGAAGGGAAGTTTGAAGAAGGTCGCCGGCTGCTTGTGCGCTCCAGCATCATGGCGGAGCAGAGCGAGTCACCGGTCCACATCCAGCAGCCCCAGCCGGCACCATCGCCAGCCGCCCCGGCCGTCGGCTGGCCCATCTGCAGGGACGCCTACGAGCTGCAAGAGGTTATCGGTCAGTGGAGCGGGAGATCAGGGGGTGCGGCGGGGGTGCTGTGGGGCGGAGGTAGGGGATGCTGTGGCGGCCGCTTAGCCAGCCCCGGGCCTACCGGCGCTCATCTTCCCGCAGGCTGGGCTCGCTCACTGCGGCGGACGCGCCCGGCACTGCAGTGGCGCCGCCGCCGGCTGCTGCAAACTTTATCCGCCCGGTAGCGGGCGGGCGGCGCGGCCCCGGGGGGCGGTGGCTCCTTCTAGAACCCGCCGCGCCCCTCTCGGTGCAGCTCGATGGAGGGTGTTGGTGGTGCCGGTTCGTCGTGTGGTGATTCGTTACCCACCGCACCGGTGGTGTCTGAGCCCTAGTCTGCTGGTTTGCAATGGGACCCCGGCAACTCCGCAGATGCGCTCTGTGCGTGTGCATGTGTTGGTCTGTGGATGCACACGTGTGCATGCATCCGCTCAGATTACTCTGCATTTTTCCGGTGGCTTTACGGGGGAGGTGGATCTCACCCCTATGTCTGCAGCTATCGTGGTGACTTCCTTTAATTTTTCATGTGTGTATATATATATATTCAAACCCTTTTTTTCCTCAGTGTTTTATCTGATGCCTCTTGGCCCGGCTGCCTGTGCCCAGTGGTGGCACATAGGACAGGGACGGGTTTCAGCTTCCTTCTACCCGAGCCAACCTGCTTTTGCCCGGATGAAGTTTAACCTGTCGGCCATCCCCAAGTCCTTGCAGGCAGGGTGTTTTCTGGTCGTGTGCTTCAGTGCTTTGCTCATGTGTCCAACTCATGCAGATCAGATGTGTTCAGCCTCTATCCCCTTCATTTGGATTGAGTAATTTTGAGTTTTACAGTGTGCAAAGATGACTGCTGTTAACAGTATGTGTGATGGAAAGTTTCTCATATCCTGATCTCAGTGTTGCTTGTTGCTAATGAACTTCTTTGGGAAAACTTGCTTTTGTCTGTTATGTAGCATTTTACATCTCTAGCAAATGCTGCAAATGTCAAAGGCCATCTCTAAGACTGTGATTGCCTTTCCTTATGGATGAGGCTATTTAAATGAAAAAAATCCAGAAGACTTGCCTTCTGGTGCTGTTGGTTATTCTCAGTGTTGCGCACCAATTGCTAGTTGTTGTCAGGTAGACGACAACCAGAACAACACATTACTGGTCTGGATTGAAAGTTGTGGGTATTCAGCTGTTTCATGAAGCTTTTTATTTTCCACAGGTAGAAACAAAATAGTTGAGAAAAGTACTTCTTCCTCAAAATGGAATGGCTTTCTTCGGATTCAGGTGGTGCCTTTGTGTTTCTGTTTGCTCTTGTTAGGCTCTGAAAAGGGACTAAGGAGGGATGAGGGTTCAGGTGTTCACATCCTTGGAGGTGGCTGGCTTAGACCAAGATTGGTGCTCAGCATCAAGCAAGTGCTGCCAGCAGAGGCACTGAATGGGCATGGGTTTCTAGACCAGAGAACTTTGTTTTCCTTGGTTTGGAGAATGGATCTAAGGTATCCAAGTGTAAGTGATTCTGCTAGCATAAGATACATCTTTGCTGAAGAGTAAATCCATCTTCGTAGGTAAAGAAGGTCTCAAAGGTGTTGGATTAATCCTTGTCTAGGGTGTGACATGAGTCATAGGAGTTACTTAAATAGTAGTTATTTTCTGTTGCAGTACCTGTAGAATGCCTGGGTGAGAGTGTAGTTTAGAAAATTGTTCCCACTTTCTTTCCACTTGAAAGTTTGCATCTTTTGATAAGTAAAATGTATTTCTAAATTTTTGTGTATCCGCATACAGTTATTGTACAGGTGGATGTGAAATTGGCGTAGCAAATACCTATCTGTGGTGAAACTTTTTTGCTAGTTACCTATTGGTGCTGTTAAATGTTGATATTATTTATTTAACTGAAGTGAATGCCTAGTGAATTTGGGTTATTTTGAACCAGATCCTTAGTCATAGCTAATTTGGCTGACTTTAGTCAAACTTCCACTAAGCTTAGGTTGTTTACATGACTTTCAAACTCACTGAGATTTGTTTTGTACCACCTGACTTACAAATCTTAGTCAATTACATCTTCTTTCATTAAGCCCTTGTATTTGTTGTCTGAACTTATAGGAGACCCATGATGAGATTAAATTTAGTCTCAGTACTACTAAACTAGTAAAATCCAAAAAAAACATAGCCAACCCCATTTCCTCCCTTGTAAATTCTATGCATTTGACCAAATGTGGATATAATTTTGGATATGTTGGATGAATTTTGTTGTTTTTAATGAAACTAGTGAGGTTTCTAGCCTCTTTTTTATACCTAGGGAGAGGAGAATAATACAGCCTGAACTTGGTTCACCAGCAATTTATATCCCTCTGCATTGGCCACCTCAGGTTTAATTGCATTGTGAACATGAGTAGTTACCACTTGCTGAAATAGAGCCATTCACCTCAGGAAAGCACTACATACCTCTTCCTGGGTGTGTCTTCAGGGATGATTTCAGTTACAACAGCCCTTTGCCAATGAAATGAGAAAAATACCATATTGAAGCACCTTTATGGGCTTTGCAGGAGAAAAGGTATGCAGGGTTAGGTACACCAGGATAGTTTAGCACACCTCCCAACAGCATAGGCTTGATATTGTATGGTAACTAGAACACATAAACAGGATTACTTCAATGTTCCATTTTAGGGGTAATTTAAAAGTTTTGGTGTTGATCAGAAAGCCAG
This sequence comes from Melopsittacus undulatus, assembly GCF_012275295.1. NCBI lineage: Eukaryota > Metazoa > Chordata > Aves > Psittaciformes > Psittaculidae > Melopsittacus > Melopsittacus undulatus. The sequence goes on from NC_047534.1 coordinate 43,467,272, forward strand.
AGTTTGTAGATCTTTGGGCTGTCTCCATCCTGTGGATTTAGCAGGTTGGAGAAGTTCTGCTTTTTTTCTCTGTGGGAATTGTGAACTTTTCTTACTGTTCATCTGTGTCAGCCAAATGCTGTTTTGAAAACTGAGGCCACGAAATACACGTTTCAAATGATATAGCTTTTTTGCCTTTTCTGTCTGTTGCTTCCTCTGTGACATTTGAGACATTCAAGTGTCTGTTAGCTGCCTTTAAGGAGTGTTTTGTCTGAGATGTTATTCCAACTTTGTTTTATTTTTGAGGTGGCTAGCCAGGTCTTTATGAACTCTTGGTGTGTGGTTTCATGATCTATTTAATCTGCTCTAACAGGCAGCTGTTGAAAGGATCACATAGTCTGACAGAGAACTAGTTCTTGTGCTGGGTCAGTTTCCTGTCGGATCCCGTTCCCTATTTGACTTGCTGCAAGATTGAGAGATGTGATGTGAGGAAGAGGCTCTTCCTGTTAATTCCTATGTACAAATATTTTCTGGAGCAGAAAGAAACCGTTCTGATTGCTATCTGTAAATGTATAGGGCAAAGAGTTAAGAAAAGAAGAAATCCTTACATTAGTTTAGATTGATAAAGGCTGTTCATACACCAACCCATTTGGGAGTTAGAAGGGGTTTTGTAAGTGTTAGAACAGGAGGATCCAAAGGAACCCTCTGCTAGGAGTTACTGTAATTGCACTTAAGGGAGAGACAGGTTTAATTTAGTGAAGACCTGGGAGATCTCTTTCTATGATTTTAACACATTAAGTTAAAATGTGCAGTGAATTTTAATGTATGTGCTCTTTTTAATTTTTTTAATAAGCTGGCTGTAACTTAGCTGAAAAAACCCTAATAAAAGCAATATTGTGAGATATTTTCTCATTCAGGCTGGATTTGTAACCAAGTATTCCGAATAACTGATACAGATTTTTCTGAATTTATGTCACATATGTGAGGTTTTCTCCTCCTCAGAAACAATATAAATCTTCACAGAACAAATGCTTAATCAGTAATCAATGTAAAAACCTGAGAACTGGATAGTGTTAAAATTATACCTTTCAAATTGTAATGAGCCCTCAATCATATGGATGAGATAAAGCAGCATTATTTTATTTGTATTTGTTGAGTTTTCTTTTTTTTGTTTTAAAAAAGGTTTCTTAAATGGGTATGAAAAAGTGGCTTTGCCTTGTTTCTGGAAAGCTACATTGGAGTTGATGTTCTGCTGGATGTAACTTACTGTTTATCAGCCTGCGTTGATAATTGTGGAAGAAAGATTCTGCTCTGAGAAGCCGTGGGTTATCTCGTGATTAGGCTGGGTGCTGGCTTTCATTATACAATTTTCTCTCCTGCTGCAACTGATGTGAAAAATTAATTTGGCTAGAAAACAGCCACAATTGGTTGGAAAATAGATGGTTACTTCTGCATGATGGTTTATCTATATTGGCTGAAACTCATTAAAAAAGCTACCTTAGTTGAACTAAGATTTTAGTCTAGTTTTGCCTTTCTAAATTTGAGCTAAAAAAATGCCTTGTGGTTTGTTGCTTCGTAAGGCGCAGTGTTGCTCAGTCAGATGTATTGGGATTTTGAGTAGAACAAGTTACCATTTGAGACAGTTTTGCTGTTTTTTATAGTTTTTACTGTAAGCGGAATGTGAGCCACTCAGTTTAATGGCTCTGGGGTCTCTGTTGGTGTGTCTATGGGATGTTATTTACTGTTTTTTAACGCTTCCCTGCAGCATGTGTATTGCTAATGGTTGCTTGTCCGACAGAGTAGGCTCTCCTATATTTGTTGTTATCAGAGATCTTTGTAGAGAGGTCTCTGATTATGATGCTCAGAACTGATGTTCAAGTTGGTGCATGCTGTTTTGAAAAGCCTCTGCATAGTTAGAGGTAGCATTCCAGTTCTGTGTTCTGTTCATCAGATGCTCACTTCTCATTCATGCTTTTGAAAATTTCTTACCCCTCTACTTAATCAGATTTTTGTGGGTTTTTTTTTTCCCTTCTTTTTAAGTGTAAAAAATGATTCAAGGGCTTTCTTTTACAGAAGTTTTAATGTATATGTTGCAAGTTGTTGAACTGTGCTCAGTGAAATGCCACACTGTAGCAACTAGAGCTATGATAAATTTTGACATTTGCTCTTGCAGAGAGTTCTTTCCCAAATCCCTGTAATTCTTGCATAAGAAGCTGCATAATTTGATAAGTAATACTTAGTGCTGCCTAAGGTCTTTTTATTCTAAAACTTTGTGTAAAACAGAAAGATGTGCTTGCCTTAATCCTGCTCCAAAACAAATTCTATTCCTTACCAATAAATCTTAACAGTTACCACAGCAGCCTAAGCATTTTGTACATGTGGATATTAAAGGTTTCATAACATTAATTGGAACTTACTGCAGCTGTAGCTCGACAGGAAGAGTTCATTATTTTGTAATTAAAATCTTACATTTTGGGAAATAATTGGTCAAGATTTTCTGTCAGCTAATGACTATTTGAAGAAACTGGAAATGTTAAGTCCTTGTCTATTATTTTAATAAGGAGTGGCTTTTAATTCAGCTATCAGAATTAGACTTTATAAGCCATTCACTGATAAAACTTTGTTGTATAATAAAAGAATTACAACTTGTGAATTGTAAGCTTGTAAAATAAAAATAATCTTCCTGACAAGAACCTGAATAAATAAAAATAGAAATTAAGTGTAATTTGCTTTGGGTTTCTTGCAATTGCAAGTAATCAGCAAATAAAGCTTGTTTTAAAGTTAATTTGGTAACTGGAAGGGTAAAAGAGTATGTAACCAACACATCAGGCAGTTGGCTGATGCTATGTGATGATAATTTACAGAAAGTATGCTATGCTTTCCTGTTTCTGGAACCTGCCTATTTTCTTTATGCTTGGCCCACCTGTCCCTATGCTTTCTCTCTCCCTCCATCTAAGTTTTTCCCACAGATAAGGTCAAAAGCCTTGGCTCCATAGGAGTTCCTTCAGTGCTAGAAGAGGAGCAGTTCTGCTGGTGACCATGTGGAAATTTGATGGGATTGCATGATCTTGATTCTCACTAAGGCTTAAAACAGCGAGGCTTCACATCTTCAAACTGGAGCCGCTGCTTGATAGCAGGGGCCAAGGTCAGACCTGGGAGAGCAGGTTTAGGTTGGGTGATGTGTGGCTCTGCAAGAACATTAGAACTGTTTTACTTTTTCATTTTCCTTCAGTGAAGAATGACTTTCCCTTAAGTCAGAGACCAGTTGTTTGGGTTTTTTTTTCCAGAATCTGTTGGTCAAATGGAGACAAAACTACATCTGTTCTGGTTGGCTTGAGGGGAAAAAACAGTGAGCTCTCCTTGCGAAGGTGGTGTAGGTGGCTCATATAGTGGCTACATGTGTAGGCCATATTTCGTTTTTGTGTGAAACTTCTGGTTCTCTCTCTCGTTCTCCTTCCCCCCTTCCAAAATAATTCAGAACTATAAGGCAGTGCTAGTAGAAGCTGGTTTTATTTCCAGGAATAATAGCAATTCCTGGCACTTGAAGAATGGACCTTAAAAATCGAGTCAAGTGAGTTACTCTTGTTAACTTCTTGGGTTTGTGGAAGTCACTGGGGTAGTACTGAGCAGCAGAGGAGCAACTTACTTGTGGAATGTGGAATGTAAGTCTGTCACTAGGAAATTTACTAGTGCCTGAAATGAAAAGTGAGGTTTTCCCCTGCTCTCCCCCCACCCCAGGAAATCACACTTGACAGAAGTTGATAACGCTTACCTTGTGTAAATAAATAATTGGCTTTTTTGAGTGAGTGGATTTTTACCTATTCCTTCCTTTTGCAGCACAGCCTTGCTGGTAGGATGAAATACTGACAGTTCTGCTAGATTTCACTGTTTCTTGCTAAGTTTGAAGGTCTTTAGGTGTGCAAAAAGATCACATGGTTGAAGCTTATGGGTGTAAGAATGTTATCATCCAGGAGTGGCAGAATGAAGCAATGCTGGTATGAAATCCTCAAAAGAAAATTTGCTTTAAAACATTTTTTCCCCCTTCTTAACCAGTCTCTATATGTGCAATATTGGGTTCCGTGTAAGGATGGTATCAACTTTGTAACTGAAGCAACCAGTACATGTTGGGTGCTTACCTCTTGCCTTCTTTAATGGGGTTTGGCTGCTGTTTTCCCTTGCCTGCTTCAGGGTTGTGTGGTGGTGATGCAGGTCTTCTTTCTTTCTGCCACTTGCTTTTCTTGCAGAGTTCATCTTACTGGAGACCATGCTGTGGTGTTTAACATGTGCCTGGGGCACTAGGTGCACTGGACTAAAAAGATGCAGAAAAAAAAAACCAGCTGCCTTGCACTGCGACAGGAAATGTAGTATTAAGACAAAAAAGAGAGAATATACAGGGAGAAACAAGCAATAATGTGGTACCCGACAGTGCAGAAGGAACCTAAATTTTCCTGAAACTGCTGTCAAGTCAGAATTACTTTATGTGAGTTGGCTGCCTTTCAGGAGAGATAGATAGTTGGGGGATGTCAGTAAAGGGGGAAGAAGCTTAATCTTCATGGAGAAGTGTGTATGCTTCCTGGCATTTAGGTAGACTTCAGCTGACTGGTGACTGTTTTGTAGAAAGTTTTCAGGGCAGTGGTGACGTGCTGATAGAGCAGATGAAGGTGGTGGGTTTTTAGAGTCCCTCTGCACAATTCCCATGTGTAATTTTCCAGGGTTGCTGTTTGACAGTCCTGCTGCTTGTTTCCTAGGTAAGCTCAGTGAAAAATTTGAACACTGTTCTTCATTTGTTAGCTGAAGTATTGTTTGTGTCATTGGTGGAGTTCATATTTCTGGTCCTTTACCCTTTTCCCGTGTCTGACTGGTTAGGTGAGTTTACCCAGCAGTTTGGTGGAACTCCCGTATGATAAGTTAGCTGTCTCTGTTAATCCTTTGTCTTTGCGATTAACAGTTTGTGAATTATTTTATCAGCCTAATTATTCCTGTGGGTGTCTAATGGCCTCTGAGGTATTCTGATGAATAGTGAAATATAGGTGAAACTTGAGGATGTCCTATAAGGCTGATGTAATGATGATGCTACTTTGCTTTTAAGCTGAGCAATGCTACCACACTTAAAGAGAAATGAACACCAGAAGCAGATGAAAATTGGAAGCTTTTAATTGTTCCTAGTCATGCTGTCAGAAGTAGTGTGAACTTAAAGGTCAAGATCAATTTTGAATGTCTGAGGGTTTTCTTAATAGGAACAAATGATTACTACAGATGTAACCTGACTCTGCCAAGTATACCTGCTTCAAGGGAGGTGGTACAAAAATGCTTAATTTAACAGACCAGAAAAATATTGCATATTTACTTGTTGGTTTCTGCCCTGTATGAGTAATACGGACAAAAATCATCACAAAAGGATCACAATTCAGTTATAAAGTTGCTTTTCTGTTCTCACTTCTTAGCTTTGAAGACATTTTATTACAGAGACTGGACTTAAAGTTAGAATTTATTCCTGTTAGTGTCTTCTGTTTTCAGCCTCTGAACCACTTCGGGCTAATATTAGGAACTTCATTAGAATTAGATTAGAATCACCTGATGACAACTTAATGATATCATAGCATTTATATTACTTCTACTCTTCCATTGTTTCATTAGAAGGAGGACAAGAAATGGGTGAGTTTTCTGCTTGTAGTGCGTGGCTGCAACAGACTCAGATTCTAGCAGGCATGTTCTGTTGGGGTGAACTGGCTGAAGATGCTTTGTAGCTCAACACTGCAGTATTAATTGGAGATCTTCATGACAATGCAGTAGCAATACTGCCTTTGTTTTCATAGATTGCTGTTCTTCATTCTCAGAAGAGAATGATGCACTATGTGGTGACATCCGGAAGACTTGGAAAATACTGCATTCATGGTATTAGAATTGTGCCAAGTGTTTACTTTCAAACTAAAGGAGAAAAATGATATATGCCACCTAAATCAACACCAGCATTTGTTTATAGGGCTACTTCAGAAAAGGACAGTAATTCCCTTTTGACAGCTTTTTTTTCTGGGCAGGAAATCTGGTTCAGCATAGGAAATCTTCAATATATCCTGCTTGCATAAGGTAGAGTTAAGCACAGCTTAACTTCCAGGCACAGCTACAGGTTGGGTGGAGAAATGGTTCAGAGCAGCCCTGAGGAGAAGGACTTGGGGGTGTTGGTCGATGAGAAAATGAACATGAGCCAGTAGTGTGTGCTTACAGCCCAGAAAGCCAACCATATCCTGGGCTGCATCAGAAGAAGCGTGACCATCAGGTCAAAGGAGGTGATCCTGCCCCTCTACTCTGCTCTCATGAGACCTCACTTGGAGTATTGTGTGCAGTTCTGGTGTCCTCAACATAAAAAAGACATGGAACAGTTAGAACAAGTCCAGAGGAGGGCCACAAGGATGATCAGGGGCCTGGAGCACCTCCCATATGAAGACAGGCTGAGAGAGTTGGGGCTGTTCAGCTTGGAGAAGGCTGCATGGAGACGTCATAGCAGCCTTTCAGTATCTGAAGGGGACCTATAGGGATGCTGGGGAGGGACTCTTCATTAGGGACTGTAGTGACAGGACAAGGGGTAATGTGTTGAAACTTAAACAGGGGAGGTTTAGATTGGATATAAGGATGAAGTTCTTTACTGGAAGGGTGGTGAGGCACCAGAACAGGTTGCCCATAAGAAGTAGTAAATTCTCCATCCTTGGCAGTGTTCAAGGCCAGATTGGACAGAGCCTTGGGTGACGTGGTTTAGTGTGAGGTGTCCCTGCCCATGGCAGGGAGGTTGGAACTAGATGATCTTAAGGTCCTTTCCAACCCTAACTATTCTTAAAGCAGAGTTTTGTGCAGCTCAGATGATACCCTGCCAAGGTAACTTTTGGTCTGCAGTGAATACCATGTATCAAATTATTGTGTAGCTATGCAGAACCTTTTCCAATGTGAGTTTTGCCTTAGAGATATCAAGATATTTAAGCCTGTTGAATAATGGTTTCTGTATTGATGATAAAACAGCAGGGGAAATGAAAATTTTTAAACTAAAAATTACATCATTCAGCTCGCCTTAGGTGGAAAAATATCTGGCCAGGTAACATAATCAAGTAAAGATATTAGAGTGTATGATAAAGATATTAGAGTATATGAATTGCTTTTATTTTATATTTTATTAGGGAGAACTCATTTGGTTTTAGAAGAGTGCTAGAGAAAGAAGATATTTCCTTACACCTGTGAACGTTGAAGTAGAAGCTTTATTTTTGAGGTGATGTCATATACCTGTATTTGTTATGATAAGATCCAGTTGCTGTTTAGACTATAATTCATATTAAGTTCTGGGTTAACTTTTTTCTTCCTTAATACAAAAAGGGTAATGTATTTTTATTTCCTTCCCCTGTCCCCAGTAAATCTTTGTTGTGTAAACAGCTGTATTTAAAAATAGCTGTTTCTTCAGGTATGGTATTCAGAGTATGTTAGTTTAGGGCTTTTCTTTGTGTTGTTCTGAAAACTCCCAATTGAATGAAGCTTGGATGGGCAGGTAAGTAGGAGATGGGAAACAACAGAAACCTTAGCTGTGCTGGTTGTGTCTCAGCTTGGACAAACAACCTGTGCAGGGAATCTCTCATAAAACAGTTTTTCCTCAGCTTTGTACTTCAGGTGTGAGCCTGCAAAACTTCAGCAAGACTGTGGCCACAGGGGTGATTAAGGGACTGGAATATAATTCATTTGAGGCTGAGAGCTGGGACTATGCAGTCTGGAGAAAAGAAGGCTCAGGGGGATCTTACCAATGTAACTACATGATGGAGGGGAATGAAGAAGAGGGAGTCGGACTTTTCTAATTAGTGCCCAGGGAGAGGACAAGAGGCAGCAGACACAAATTAGATCTGATGAATCTCAGTCTTAACACAAGAAGACTTTAACTCTGAGGGTGCTCAAACACTCCAGCAGGTTGCCTGGATTGATTCTGGAGTCTCCATCTGTGGAGATAGTCAAAACCTGGCTGGGCAACCTGCTTTAGCTGACCCTGTTTGGAACTGAGGGATTGGACTAAGTGGTGGTATCTTTGTGTGAAACAGCAGGAAAATACTTGATTGAAGCTTTGCTCTTTCAGAGAGCATTTTAAATTTAGGAAACAACTTGAAAAAAGTGTCCCTGCTAACAGAAAGGCAGATATGGAGAATATCTGCAGGTAACAGATTGGTTCAACACTGGATTTCATTACTATCTTAATTGTGTTTAGGTCCACAAGTTTCTGGGGAAATGGAAGCAGATAAGGGGAGTGAATCAATCAGTGCTGGGGCCTCTACATTGCAGTCCTCTACCAAGAACTGGTCTGAACCATTACATCTTTCAGAGATTATAGCATGTTTCTGCTGGGGCAGAACTTTCAGTTCAGGTTCCTCCAAAGGTGGTTTGTTTTGCACACACAAAAGCCACTCTGCAAAGCAAACAGAAGCTTTGTGAGGAAGATCAAGGAGAGGGCATTAACTTCAAAACTGCCTGTTTGCTCTAAAACAAAATGCAACGGAATAGAACTAAGTGCATGTTAGTGTTCTTTTTTTTTTAATTTTCCTCTATTTTCAAATACTTTGTTGGTTATTCATCTGTTTTTTTTTTCTTCTCTCTGGAAATTTTTGTTTTCTCTTGTGTTTGTTGGGACACTTTGCCCTTACAAATTGAATCCTGGTATGTGTATTTCTAAATTACGCTGTTGATTCTTTTGAAGTATTACTATTAAAATTTTCCTGTGAAACTCTTGTGTGGACTGTTCATGCTAGGATAAAACTCTAAACCTTTGAAACAACAAATTTGGATACAAAACTTTGAAGGGAAGAATGACATCAGATTTCCCTTTCTCTTCTGGATTAGCTTCTTTGGTTTAAATTGAGTGTTGCTACCTGATGTTCTTTTGTTGTGCAGCTGACTGAATGATAAGGAAGTTTATTTTAGCAGCTTTTCAAATGAATGTAGGAAACAAAAGCTACTTTTTGTGGTGCATGTGTCTGAGTGTTCATGCTTCTTTAGAGCAGTGAAGGAAAAAAGAAATGTCCTTGCTGAAATGCTTTCTGGAGGGCTAATGAGGTAGAGAAGGATCTCCTGGATTTCTTGTAGAAACCCTATCTTCTCCAGAAGCCCTGGGGATATTTTTTTTTTTTTTACTTTTTGGGCATAGATTGTTTGAAGGCCATGATTTTATTTTTATTTTTTTTTTCAAGAAAGAAAGAAAAGATGTTTAAGAATTACATTGAAGTAATGTGGGAAAAGACACTTTTGCATTAACCTTGTAAGAACAAATTCTCCCCAAATGTGAGTAAAATTCACCTAATTTGTTAAAAGCCTGTAAAGCCAGAAATTGATAAGACCTCTTACATGCACTTCAAAGTTTTGTTTTTTTTTTTTTAATTTTCTTTTTTATTTTTTCTCCTATGTAACACTGTATGAATGCTGAGAAAAAGGTCAAATTAAAAAAGTGAGACTTGTTAGGTCCTTGGTGTAGTCTGAATAAAGAAGTTTGCTTTATTACCTGAAAATCTGACCTACATTGTGAGGATGAACAGATAATGACATGACAGAGAAAATCCATTTCAGTGTTTGTAATAAATTCTTATGTCTTACCCTTCACTTCAAGTCTTTTTTATGCCTTTTGTTGGGAAAATGCAGAATGAGTAGGGATCTGTTGGATTCATTCATGTCAAGTACAGTACATCCACATTTCTCCTTATCTCATGAGGGCCCTAGTGTGACTGTACAAGAGGAGCTGACTCCTGCCTGCCCCGTGCCAGCTGAGTGGCTGTGCAGCACAGCTCTGCTGCCGACCGTGCTGTAAGAGCAGCAGCAGCATAGGTGAAAAAGTCTTCTGCAAGTTGTTGGCTGCTATATTTTCTGTTTCTTCTTCCCTAACAAACTTACAGTGTGAGTGGAGTTCTTCGTCATTTTACAGGAAGCCAGTGCAGATCTGATTACAAAACTAATCCTAACTGGAGAAGGGCTTGGGTACCTCAGAGATTTTCTTTTCCTTCCTCTGTCTTTTGAGTAGTTTAGCAGATAATAGTACCTTGTACTTATGTGCCATTATTACATATGGCTCAGTTCATTGTTTTGGTCTTCTCAGGGGTCCTCTCAGACAACCCTTATAGATGATCCACACTCCTGTCAGCATATTCTTTTACTTAATACAACTTAATGACAACCTAACAGATATCTTCCCTTTGTTCTTCTAGATGCTGGGCTCAAATTGATTTATTTAGTTAGTTCTTTTCCATCATGCCCAAAGGAAAGTATTCCTTTAAATCTCTTTAAATAATGGACTGTTATATGTAATGGTACTTGCTCACTGTGCAATGGCACACATATCTTCTAGACTATAGGTTTGGTGAGTTCACAAGTGATCTTTACATACGGATACGAAAGTAGAGGCATTTTAGGAGTTCATTAGGGGAATAAAGATAGGCAACCTCTTTGCTGTCCGACCTGATGTGTGCTATTTATTGGTGGCATTGAATTCCTAATTCCAATTCCACAGCTTTTGTGAGTTATGGTAAAATTAATGTTGAAACAGTATTCTACCCTTACACATAATGCCTTGCTTCACTTTTTTTTTAACAATGGCAGCTCATATGGAACGGTAACATGATTGAGAGGAGAGATTGTTCCAAGTATAAAACTTGACTTTTTACTGCTAAGCTTAGTTCCATACTCTTTAGTTCATTAATCTCTTAAACTGCAGTACTTTATATTACTTCATAATCACGGCCTTGGAGAAATGATAATGAAGGGGTAAGTGAGCTAGGTATATAAAGTGGTAAGATACCCCAAGCAGACCTGAAAACTCTGGGACTTGTGAGGAAAACAGTTCTGCAAACTGGAACAGAGATATTTAGTTTGCGTGTCACATTTGATACAAATATGTGACCTGCTCAGTCACAGAGAATGGCTGCTTGCCTTATAAACTAGTGCTAGTTATGCTAAGCACTTTACAAGGGATTGGGAGCAGAGGGTACCAATCACACCAGTCTTATCCTGATACCTCCACAAGGCAAATTCCAGTTCTGATGACTGCAAATTCTGAAACAGTGGTGATTGTGGATTTTTTTTTTATATAAACATTTTCCACTTTATAATTAACACTTCTAATGAAGACATTTGAGATGTGGAGCAGACCAAAAGGAATTTAATCTTGGGTAGTGTTTATAATACAGGGTTTGCCAAGACAGTCTAATTTGGGTTGCTGTTGTTCCCTTTCAACTTCTTTATTTAGACAGCTCATCTATTTTAAATGACAAGTCAGGGAGAAGGTAGCACCTGTTGAAAGTGGACTGCTTTTGTTTAGGTTTTCCTTACCTGCTGTAGCACTAACATTTCCTTGGTGTGGATTACTAATAAATATGAAGGTGCTCTCACACCAGATGTTGAAATGTACCAGGCTCCCTGTGAGCTCCTCAGCTAGTGTGTAAGAAGACTCAATGCCATGGCGTATTTAGTTAAAAGATAGTTTTGGTGGTGACACATACAGACAGGCATTAAACTGCTTAGATGTTTGGTGTCACTCCAATTTCCTTTGCAACACATCATCTTTCTTTCAATGTCAAGTACCAACGTGTGTTTTGGAGTATGTGCAGCTTTCTATTCAAAGACGGGCAAAAAGTGAAACATTGTGCTTGCTGCCTGTTTCTGATGCACTCCTAGAGTTGATCCTCAACTTCGTTATCACCTTACCTTGTCCTAAAGACTTGAATTATTTTGTAGGTGCCTTCTTCAGAAAAGGGCAGGAATGTGGTTTTGTTACGTGCCTTATCTTTTGTGATCGATAGGGCTAAAAGCTTTTCAGTGTTGAAATGCTGGGCTGTCAGGTAGGTTGCTAACAGTCTTTCCTGCTGTGTTATCACTTTAAAGACTAATTATGCTAGTACAGGGGGATAAAACCAGCTTCTGCACTAGATATAGTATATTGGATTGGAAAACTGGCAAATGATCTGCGGTACTGACTGTCTTACTACTCTAGCTTCAAAGGCATAATAATTTTGATACGGACATTTAGGCTACATCTCTAAGATTTCAGTGGGATCACTGAAGTATTTGTAGACTTTTATCATCTTTGGAGATTTTTTTCTGGACTATTTATACAGTGTGCTTTTGAAAAATAGTATGGAATAAGATAGACTTAGGAGGCTGTGTAAGCAACTCTCCCACAAAGAGGTATATGCAACAGTTGAATAACCCAGTGATTCTGTAGCCATAATGGTGATGTTTTTAAATGTCCAGCTGCAGAAAAATATTATTTTTATAGCTTCATGATTAATTAGTGAGATAATTGTTGAACGATGAAAATGCAGAAGTAGCAGTTCTATGCATGGGCAGATTTCATAGGACACTTAGTGTATTTTAGGTTTATTATGTCCTAAGCCTAATGGCTAGGATAAGCAATCTAATATCCAAGTTAATTATAACAGGAGAGATTTGATCCAGCATGAATTACGAACACAAAATGAGCAGAAATTGTTAGTGCATTGTATTTGATTATTGTAAAATTCTTAAGAACACAAGCATTCAGGTCATGTAAAGAGAGAGAAATCATGAGTTTGTTTTCTGTGAAGAAGTTAAGTTTCAGAAGGGTTTAGAGTTTAGTATGGTGGGTACATACATTAGCTTTAATGAGCTGATGTATAACTTAGTTTTAAAAAAATAAAGTAATAGGAAAGAAAATGAGTAGTACTGAAACATCTCTAGAGTATTGTGGGTTGAAAACCAGAAAATGAGAGAAATTAAAGGTTCTTTGTTCTCTATTTCTTACCTGAAAGTATTGCTTTGCCACCAACAAAATTGATTCTTTGGAGACTGAAGAGACTAGTTCTGCATAATGCTGCCATAGAATATGTTGAAGTACTGATCATTTTGTAACACATATGTAGTAATGCTGGAATATGGTACACACCACCTTCCCATGTTTTTATGAGTGGAAACCTAAGCTGGATTGCAGTTATGCAGGCATGATTTGTGTCCACAAGTGCATTCTGCTCTATACAAAGGGAAACCTGCAGTTACACTGCATATAAACTGCATTTAAGAATTACCTAGAGGACTTTGTTCTTCAGAACTGGACAGTCTGAGAGATTAAAGAAAAATACGTTCACAGCTGCTTCATCCATTTCCATGCATTTTACTCTATTTAGTACTGTTTTCTTTTACAGTTACAATGTAGTCTTGGATTTGAGGCTGACTTAAAATTTGTGTGCACTAATCAGCTGTATTTAATAGGAAGCTTCTATGTATTGGGGCATGTCCTGAGTTCAGCAGTAGCAGTCATTTTTTCTCCTTCTTCATAGCTGGTGCAGTGCTGTGGTTTTGACTTTTGGCCTGGGAACAGCGCTGATAACACTGATGGTTTTAGTTGCTGCTCAAATATTTACTCTGACCAAGGACTTTGTGAGTCTCATGCTCTGCCAGGAAGCAGGGGAAGCCGGGAGGAAGCAGAGACAGGACATCTGACCCAAACTAGCCAAAGAGGTATTCCATATTATGCCCAGGATGTAACGGAGGGTTGCCCGGAAGCGCTAGTGCACTGCTGGAGGCTGGGTATTATCAGTTGGCGGGTGGTGAGTGGTAGTATTCCCTTATCTTGTTATTTCCCTTATCATTATTATTATTGGTGGTAGCAGTAGTGGTTTGTGTTATACCTTAGTTACTGTATTGTTCTTATCTCAACCCATGGGAGTTACATTCTTTCAGTTCTCCTTCCCATCCCTCTGGGAGTGGAGGGGAAGAAAGGTGGGGAGAGTAGACTGCATGGTTCTGATTTACAGCCTGGGCTTAAACCACGACACGAGAGCAGAAGAGGTGTATAAAAACACAGAGAGTGTAGGGTGGTATGTAAGTATTTGTATAGATTGAGATAAGTTATTTAGCCCTCTCCAATTACAACTGCTGTCTAACCCTTCAGATATGTAGTCAACAAGAAAACCATTAGCAACAAATTACATCCTCCTCTTCAGACTAGATAGAATGACCATGGCATTGGGAAAGGTGTCTTTGAATAGAGTGTCCTTAAGGACCTAATGAATGCAGAAATCAAAGAGATTTGTGTTGGAATAGTGTAAAGTAACATGGAGCTACTAAAAAAAGACTTGGTAAATCATTATGGGGTAAAGAGGTTACTGGCTTGTTTTTGAGGAGAAGAAAGTTAAAAGGAATAGATCTAGATCTATTTTGAATAGTGTTACTGTGCAGTGTTAAATGAATGGAAAGTGTCAGACCTTTATATGTAATAAGGAGTAAATGAAGTGTCTCATGCTTGTATAAAAAAGGATATGTGCATGTGCAATGTGTAAGTCCAGCAATCTTACCTCACTGTCTGTCTTTTCGAGACTTGACTAGTGGAGGGTAGATTAAAATAAAATGTTAATGTCAGTTGTTGATCACACTTGTTCCAGGATCCTTCTTTTTTTGCCAGCTGGAGACAGATTCTTCCTCTTTTTTTTTTTTTTTAAAAAAAAAAAGAATAAAAAGAAAAATTACCTGTATATCAGATACAGAACATCTTGAAGGAACTTATTCAGATAAACTTAAATCCTGGATAAGTGTTTGTGTCTGAGGTTTTTATGTGAAAATGATTCCTAGGTTAAAACTTTTCAGAAGTGAAGCGCAGCCATATGTAATATCTCTTGAGAAGGTTTCTGTTGCATGGACCCAAATAATTAAGAGCAATTCTGATAGCTCTGCTGCACTAGGGCAGCATGGTAGGGAGCACATGATTCATAGAATGAAGGAACAAGTTAGCTGAAGGGCATGATTACACTACAGAGAAGAATGGCAGCAAAAATGTCAGTGCAAGATGAAACTCTGAGTTGTTGCCTGTTGTGAAATGAGAGTAGTAAGCATCTTGATGTGGACTGAAATTGAATTATTTCACTGTAAACTTGAAATTGGCAAAGAGAACTTATCTGTAGCAGGGGACAACATTTTCAGTAGTGGGAAAACTTTATTGTCCTTACAGAGCTGTTTTTTTTGAGTCTGCCCACTGTAATCATAAAATCACAGAATAGTTAGGGTTGGAAAGGACCTTAAGATCATCCAGTTCCAACCCCCTTACCTTGGGCAGGGACACCTCACACTAAACCATATCACCCAAGGCTTTGTCCAACTTGGCCTCGAACACCACCAGGGATGGAGCATTCACAACTTCCCTGGGCATCCCATTCCAGTGTCTCACCACCCTAACAGTAAAGAACTTCTTCCTTATATCCAGTCTAAACTTCCCCTGTTTAAGTTTAACCCATTACTCATTGACCTATCACTACAGTCTGTAATGAAGAATCCCTTTCTGATATCCCTGTAGGCCCCCTTTCAGGTGCTGGAAGGCTGTTATGAGGTGTCCATACAGCCTTTTCTTCTCCAGGCTGAACAGCCCCACATTTCTCAGGCTGTCTTTCTGTTTTTCTGCAGGAGACAGCTGGGTGGTAAAGGCCTCATGGTTTATCCAATCCAAGCTTTCATTATACTAGATCATTTTCCTAACTAGAAACTGGATGGTAAAACTACTTTGTGCTTTGATTGTGATGTAATTTGTATGTTCTCTGCTGTGAGGGTTTTGGAAGCCTGGTAAGGCTCAGTATACTTTAAGAAGTTATGCCTCCTGTCAAGGATGGTTGTCTGTAACTCTTCTGTAATAATTTTCTGTGACCCTGTATTTTTATGCTAAATAGTTGTCTGTGACAATTTTGCTTCATTGTATGGTAGTGCATTAATTCTGTAGTCTTGTTATCTCTTGACTAAAATGCTTATCTGGGCTGTTCTGTTTATAACAGTTACTCCCCCTGGCACACTTCATGCTTGTGCCTGTTTAGTAGACTAGAGAAGGGTATCTCTTTATTGATGCAAAAGGACTCTTCTGACCAGGTGGAAGAGCTGCAGATTTTCCTCATCTTTATCCCTTGTTGTTCACCTTGAAAGCCAGAGGAGGAGAGGGGAATTACCTTTCAAGAGGAAAGAGGCATACATCCACCAAATGCCTGGCTCCTACTTCAGTACTTGAAACTGCTTTTTCAGACAGGTTTTATATGTATGTCCCACTGAGAATGCAGGCTGTGCAGATTGCATTTATTATCAAAATACTGTATTACGTAGGGTATTCAAGAGGAAGAAAAAAGAAGAAACCAAGTAGATTGGCTTTCATCTAAACATAGAAAGCTTTTTGCATTGTCAGAGCACCATATTCTTGTGTTGAAGAAATCCCATTGCAGGTCGTCTCTGAGGAGAACACAGGGAAATGCACTTGAAAGTCTTTTTATATACATAAACCTCAAACTCTAGTTTATGGCCTAAAATCTTGCATCTTGTCCTCTTTCAGTAGGAAAAAGTGGAACAGAACTTCAACTTGTGCATGAGGATAGCTCAGAATTAAGTTTTCAGTCAATAGTTTTTAAATGGTAGTAAGCACATAGTCTTTGGTTTGGGGTCTCACAGAACTTAAGCAAGTGATATAGTGGGGTGGGGTCAGGTATGTCACAGGCCTTTTTTGTTTTGGAATCTGATTTTTCCAAAATGTTTCAAAGTGTTGCTTGTTGTCATTTAACTTGAGGAAGCAGGCATGATTTCATCTTGGCATTGGCTGAATAATTTTTCTGTGTGCTTTTTCTGTTTGTCCTTTATGTGGCCTTTGTGTCAGAGTCTGTTTTGAAAGTGATGATCTGGTTGTTTCCTACAAGTAGATAAAGCTACTGGCATAGATGGAAAAGATACATGAATAAAAATCTTGGTCTTTGTTTCTGTATCTGTGAGAGCTAAAAATTTGGTTTCTTTCCTCACCTTAACTTACAGTTGTGTGGTCAAAGCAACAAGAGGTTTTGTGTCTCAATGTCTGCTGTATGAAAGTTTCATTAAAGTGATGTAGATGGGTCTGTTGAGTTGAATAGTGCTGACTTAGTGGTTCCTTCCTTGGGATGTCTTATTTAATTTTTGAAATATCTCTTAATTCCTTTATTACTTACATTATTGGAATTTTAAAAGGCTTTGTTCTGTAAGCAGGCAGAACAGGACATGTCAATATTTGTCTGTGACCGCATCCTGCTAAAACATGACTAGTTAGTCCTGTTGAGACTTTTTTAAAGATGAGCTCAGAATTTGGTAATGAAATTCACTTAGTTAAAAAACTTTGCGATTTGGGTGAAAGTGTTAAGTGAACTAACAATACATGAAAGTAGCTAAGCAAATGGCAATTAAAACAGGGACAACAACTTCCAGTCATGAGGTATTGTCGGTACTGTTTTAAGATGTGCAGAGGGAAAAGCTCTCAATTGTTCTTAAGTCGGCTGGTAACTGAATCCACATTTGTAGAGCTTGACAACAAAAGGCTTTTTGTTCACCATTTGTATTCATCTAGGACATGCCGATTACTGAGCATAAATAGAACATAGTGCATGAGCAGGCCAGTATAACATGTTACTCAATTCATGACTTACAAGAAGTCCGTAATTTGTATTAAAATATTTAGAACTACATACAGGTAAGAAGCTTCTCATTGGGGGAATTTAGATTTCTGCATGAATTAACAGGAGGCAGTTACTTTGAGGAAGTACACACTGCAGTATTTGAAGTGGCAGAAAGTGTGTAACCCAGGTAAATCTCTCTGAATATTGCCTGCAATAATTTCATTAATTTAGTGAGGCAATACTGACTGAGGCAAAGCCAGTGGGTGCTTGATAAAAAAGCAACCTGAGCTGTTACTCCTGCTGTTTGCAAATAATGCATACTAAGGAATATTATTCTAATGCTTTTCCCAAAATTTGTTAAGTTCCACTAAGGTTTGTTATCTGTGTAGTTGTCTGACCATATGTGATTTGCATGTCAAGTAAGCATGACTGACTTTCTCTGCTGGGGCCACTCAGCACAGTGCGTCTTCTTACTGTTGGTGTGATACTTGTGCCTTCTGCACTCTTTACAAGAATCAGCATGCTTTTTTGTAGGATGTTACCCTAATCATGATGAATAAGCAGGAACACAGGTGAAACTGTAGAAGGACTGGCATATACAATTTTATTGATATTTTTCTGTTCATCACATAGATGGAACAAAAACCTGGTTAGAATCTGGTTAATCCTTGGTTAAAACAGGGACTGACTTGAATGCATAATGTTTTATGTAGTGTTAGCTGTGCAAGTCATGTTCTTGGTTAAAACAGATGCGTCCAAAACCAGAAATGTAATGGTTTCCAAACTATGAAATGCATTGAGTGGTGATTTAATAAATAAGCACATCATTTTAAGTTGTCAGCTTGGGAATGCTTTTTTGGAGTATGGAGCAGAAACTTTCTGGTTTTTCTTCTCCATTTGAGAAGTGTGCATGTTGCTTTGCCAAGTGGAAAGGTGTGCATGTGGGGAAAGCACTGAAAAAGGATGAAGAGCAGATTTTAATTTCTTTGTCACTGTAGGGTTCTTACATTGGTCACTGGTTTAAACTCATGTTGTATTAAGACCATGTTCCTTTTCTGCCCTCTTTCAGGTAGTGGTGCTACAGCAGTTGTCCAGGCAGCACTATGCAAACCCAGACAAGAACGTGTAGCAATAAAGAGGATCAACCTAGAAAAATGCCAGACCAGTATGGATGAATTACTTGTAAGTAAAGCAGAGGGGAACATATTGCATGGAGTCTACCTTCTGTTTTGATTTTGTCATTTTTTTTTTTTCTGGTTGGTTCAAGAGTGAGGGTAGAATTTTATTCAGGTTAATAGTGGGAAAAGGGTTTGAAAATAGTCAGAAAGAATGCCCTTCCTCTAAAAATGCATTCTGCTAACATACATTTTCTAATGCCACAGACCCAAGAAGTTTGAAATTGGATTTTAGGTTAACTAACTGTTCAGAACTGTGGGAAGAACCTTACACGTTGCCTTCTGGTGACTCGCTTTCAAGAGTTTATTCTCTGGTTGTGTGTCTTTTAATACCAAGGAAAGATATATTTTGCTTTGATTAAACACTAATTAAAATATAAGGGTAAAATTTGGTAGGTCTCCTTAAAATGTCTAAAGCACCAAAACATGTCAAAACCTAGTTGTTGGATCATTTTGTAATGGTAACTGTTGAGGGGAGAAGTAGGAATGGCTACACTGCCATCTACACAAGGAAATGCTTGTTAAAGCTAATAACATGCATTATTCTGATAGGCAGTAACAAGCCATTTGAGGAATGCTGTTTGTTTGGGTCACTGATCAGAGACGGAAGGGACCTATAAGAGGCTCTTTGTAAAAGGGACTGCAAGAGTTTTTTGTCTGCACTGGTTATGGCAATCCAAAGTCACAAAGAACTGTTAAAGAACAAAACCTGTTGCTTTCTAATACTTCTACTCAGGTGCTTATAAGATTAATGCTTATTTATATATAGGCAACATAAAAAGAGTTGAAGGACAAAACCATTCTAAAAGTGAGAACACTTTCTTCTGTTCCACAGGTTTTACTACTGCCTAGAGACTGTGGGCTTTTTCTAATGCAGAAATTCCTGCCTCTGAAGGAAATGATCTCCTCAGCAGGGAATTGCCAGTGCAAAAGATATCTTGAATTTGATACAGAGGGTATGGTCCGTCCAGTTTCTTCAGATAAAATGGCTTTTTTACAGTGGAGGACCCAAAATGCCTTTCGCCTTGTGATTAATGGCGTTTGCTTTCAGTTTATGTAGCAGCTTGTATGAGATATTGTTGTGTTGTTTAAGAGGATTGTAGTAGTGGAAGCTACCTCTGAGGTGGTGAGGCTCAACTCACAGGATTTATCTTTTGAGTTTGTCAACTACAAGCTCCAAAGATAAATTCTGATCTGTGTTTAGAAAGAGATGGTGAGATGCTGTGTGAGATATATTAACATTTACAGACCATAAAGAACATTTCTATATAACCAGAAATACTAATCATTGTAATATAAAATGGTCAAAATTTGATCTTATTAGAATTTGAACCAATAATGAGAATTAACAAATACTGGATTACAACAAATAAAACCAGACAAAACTGCTGAATATCTACAGAGAAACTCAGGTGGTCTGGAGAAATTAACTGCAGTTAGTCACCGGCTTGTACAAAGTTACCTTAGCAAGTGCTTGAGAATTTTTACTGCTGACATGTCTCTGCTGTCTGCCAAATGAGTCAATAGGTCTTGAATTTTTGGTCCCATACTACTTTCCTTTGGTACAAAGACAACTGTCCATACCATCTTTTCTATTTCTTTTAGCGTAAGTCAGTTTCTGTTTTTCTGTGTTCAGATTTTGTTGTTTCTTTTATTTGTTGACTTGTTTTTATCTCAGTTCCTGGTTAGGAGGGTTTAAATAAAAAAAAAGGGCTATGTGTGATTCATTTTTATATGCACACATGTGTATGCCTACACATACATAATTAACTCTTTTTCTGTGAGGGGAAATACACTTGCTCTGACTCAGTTCTAATAGCTTTTAAAAGTAGTTTAAATTAGAGATGTTACTCAGGAAAAGAGCATCGTTGACCTTCGAAACTTGTTACAACTGTACTCACATTTTTATTTCAGTTGATTATACTTGGAATGCTTGTCTGTTTTGGGGTTTTTAACACTGTTTTCTGCTTGGTTTTCTATCACTAATTTTTCTGACCAAACAGTTCCATTGGCACAGGGATGTTCTAAAACTGCCTGCCCTCTGATCATACTGTTCTGTAAACCCCTGCTGCTGAGTGCTTATGGATGGTGTGCAGAGGCAGCCATCACAAATTCTGAGCTGTGTGGCCTTCAGAGAAGTGGAAAATGCAGTGAGCCTGGTGCCCACATAAGCAGACTTAGGATTTGGGCCAGTGTCAATTAAAATATAAAGGCAGCGTGGGAGGGAGTTTAAATAATACCAATGTAACACAAACTGCCAAACTCCTGAAATTCGATGCTCTGTTTCCTGCAATGTCCTCTCTTCTCACTACTCTAAGGTAAATGTAATTCAACCTCATGAGCCAAGGAATGAGTTCCTGTCCTTAGTACTGTGCTGACAGGACATCTTCTCCCATCCCCTTACCTCCTGTTCTTTTTAAAAAACAACCATAAAACCCATAACACTACAAGCCAAAGAATATTCTCATAGAATGGCTTATTTGATTGAATCGATTTTCTAAATTGTTTGCATTTCTGGTCTGGATAGCCCTTTCAGGCAGGCTGTCTGGAGAAGCCCCTTGGATGTGAAACCAAACCCCTCAAACAGCTGTACCCCAGGAGTCCATGGATGGGACCCTGGGGAAGCACCCATAGAGCAGTGGCACCTGCCTGGTCACTGGGAGCTGGACCCAGTCCTGTGAGCCCCAACAGGAGCTGTCTGACAGTTGTTTATTAACTATGTTACCCACCTGCCCTTAGGCTAACACACATTTTTGTGCAGCTGCTTAGTGAAACTGGATCAGGATTAACCTGGCCAAAAAGAAGTTAGCTTTTAACCTGAACATGTTTCCTGGTGCGGTGCACAAACGCTTGTGCTAGCACAAGGAAGGGAGAAGCAGAGGGATGAGGGTTACATTTTTAAATTTAAAATTATCATTGCTCTTTACAGCTTTGGTGCCATCCAATGTCTAAAGTGATGTGAATGTGGAGAAGGCTCTGAGACCTGCTCCTGGATGACCTCCTGCAAGTGTTTTCTCTGGCAGTGTATTTTATATGAATGCTTTTATCTCTCACCTGTGCATAGCATTGGGCCTCAGCCAACTGAAGTCTGTGGAGGCATACCCTTCTGTGTGCGATAGGGGCTCTCCAGAACTGCAAGTCTGAAATTAAGACTTTCCTGACTAAAATTTAATCCCCTATCTCTCATAGAGTGCTTTCTGTTTGGTTATTTTTGCTTTACAAAGACTTTATTTAGAAAAAGTCACCAAAGCTGAGATGCAAGGTGCCTTTGGCTGTCGTTACTGTGATAGATCAGTTTTTGCCAATGAGTTGTTTCAGGCACACAAAATTCTCAAAACACTTTTCAGTTAAAGATAGTGAAGCTTACCACAGTAAATTAGTTACATTTCTGCAGTATTAATGTGTGAAAAATAACTAAATTAGGTGTATTTTTCCCCAGTAGTAGCAGATACATGTTTTGAGCCATTGCTGTATTACCAGCATAGGAAAACAATAAAACAATATAAGAAATTAAATAGTAGCAAGAGTGGGAGAGTTACAGATAAGATTTAGTATGGGTAGCTGAATTAAGAGCCTGAGGCAGTAATTTGACTTGTGTTTAAACTGACATGTCT
This sequence comes from Melopsittacus undulatus, assembly GCF_012275295.1. Lineage (NCBI taxonomy): Eukaryota > Metazoa > Chordata > Aves > Psittaciformes > Psittaculidae > Melopsittacus > Melopsittacus undulatus. The sequence continues at coordinate 43,489,454 of NC_047534.1, forward strand.
TCTGGGAAAGGGAAGTGTGCCCCATGTTATCTATCTTCTGTTTTCCACCTACTGTCTCCTGGCAGGGGGAGAGCTATTTTGCAAGTTGTTCAGTTTATTCAGGTTCTATACAAGCATTCACCCTTCTCTGGTTCAGGACTCAGCAGTTGTACAAGGGAGGAGGACTTTTGGCAGCAAGACTAGCTGAAATGTGTGTCAAATTACAACCTCACTCAATAGTCACCAACAGGCATCACAAGATTAAATCACAGTCTTTAACACATATAATTAAGTTTTCATTAGAAAGGGGCTGCAAAAAAGAAGTCTGTGGAATGGTTGCTGAATTGAGGTTGAAAGTTGAAAACTGCATCTGTGGCAGCTTTAAGAGGGACTATTGAATTGCCTGCATTGTGCCAGTGCTGCTGAGTCAGCATATAACCTGGGTCCATATGAAAACAGTTGCTTTTCAGGGAGGGAGAGGAAGTGGAAAAGGTTAGTTTTCAGCTGGGTTGGCTCCCTGACTGGCTCACCCTCCAGCAGCATGTCCTCTAGCACCATGGGATGGATCAGGGCTTTGTGGCCAGAGGTGGAGAGGGAGAAGTAGGGTTGTGGGAGTTTGAGTTGATGTGAAGCCAAACCGTCTGATACAGACAAGGCCTAAATGCTCCTACGTAAAGAGCAGGCAGCATAATGAGAGCTGCTGGAAAGGTGTTACAGAACAATTATGTGGGTGAATAGAAAAAGGACTCTGCTTGAAATAACAGATACAAGGCAGTCATTCTTAATGTGTACAGCTGTGGCGTGTCATAGATGGTGTTACTTGGTAGTGCCATGTTGTGCATCTGTTGGTGACTCTGCTCTTTAGTCAATTGTTTCCTCTGACTTTTGGTCTGTAACATTGATATTCCTCTTGCACTTCTGTTTGATTGCGTGGCTCTGGTGACCACGTGTCCATCCCACAGTAGCTGAGCCAGTGCTGCTATGTTCTTTGTCCAACAACTTCCTTCCTCCTTTTCCACCTGCTCCCATTCTACTCTTTTCATAACCCTTTTAAACAGGAAAGGCAGTACGTTTTGTTCTTCCCTTGCATTTTGTTGTCCAGCCTGTATCTGTACCTTCAGCTCTTGAAGACTGCTCATTCTTCATTGCTCACTCTGAATCTGGGACTTTTAACAGTAATTTCTTTGCTGTGCTCAGAAGAAAATTGGTGTAGTTATATGCCTCTGTCTCCTGGCCAAACCTCCCTCGTGTTCTTTGCAATAATGTTTTGTCTTGCATGCAGATCTATAGGTAAATTGAAATGTTTTGGCAAGTTGATGCATATTTTATGCATACTGCAATTCTGTTGTAGTACTTTACTTTGGAAATTAAACTTTCTATACAAGCAGAACTGATAGCTGGCTGTGTTATGTTGGGCTTTGTATTTCTTACAGAAAGAAATTCAAGCAATGAGTCAATGCAATCACCCCAATGTGGTGACCTATTACACATCTTTTGTGGTGAAGGATGAACTTTGGCTGGTTATGAAGCTGTTAAGTGGGGGTAAGTTACTGGTTTTTCTTGTTTAGCTGCTAGGAAATTGGATGATTTCTAATGTACCTTCTTTGGGTTAATTGATTCTAAAGTAAGAGTTGGGAGAGAGACTCCATGGAATGGAGCTCAAGACATAGCAGGAATATGCAGGTTTTGAAAGTTTGTATATGTATATTGATAGTGCAGACTGAGAATTACTAATGTAAATTCTGCTGATCTAACTACTGTTTTTTTATTCTGTATCAATATAATAAAGTTCCATTAAGGCTTTGAAGGGAAAATGGATGAGAATTAAGTAATTTTCTGTCAGTGTGGCTTTTTTTGTGTTTCTCTAGAATCTACTCTATTTTTGTAGAAGTGCATATATTTCTCTTCAGTGTTTTTCAGTCTTTATTCAAGTAATGCTTGTCCTAGGAAGAATCTTACATGTGTCGCATCCTATTTATTGCTCAAACTAACCAAATACTCGTTACATTTTTTATGATGATGATTGATGGTATAAAAATCTTGTTTCTTGAAGAGGAAAAAGGGGCTGAACTGAACGTGCTTGCAGCTTAGAAAAGCAGGGTTCCAACATAAGATGTGGTGGTCTTGGTTGTTACATGATGTTCTTCAAGATTAGTCTTGAGGGCAGCAGACTACTGCACCATCATGTTAGAAAGCAAGGATGGGATATACTCGTAAAAGAACATTTCTTATGTCACATTTGATTTAATTGTTCAGTTCAATCAAAAGCAAGCATAGACCCTGAGAGAAAACAGTGATTCATGAGAGGAACTTACCATGAGCTGTTGGAAAATGCTTGGATAAAAAGAAAATGTTGCTGTTAGATTCCTTGAGTTTTCTAATAACTGAAGTTCAGTCTCAAACTATGTGTCTCTAGGAATCATTTGTTTGCAGAGAATACCTCCTTCCAGTCTTGCATGTCTTCATTGTGAACACACGAACCATAATCTAAGCAGGATAATAAACCAAAACCTTTGCTGTTTCTGTGTTTTTAAATGTGGGATACTCCAGAATTTTTAATAAATACTATGTTAGCAAGCTCTTGGCAGATCTTTCTAATGGATCATTGAGTGTCACAGTACACTTCACAAAAATGGTGCTTTCTTGTTTGAACGTAGTGATGTGCTTTGTTCTGAGATCTTACATGCAAAGACTTAAATTGTAGTAGCATGAAAAGAATGAAGAAATATAAGTTTCTCAAGAATTTGACTGATAATTTTGTATACTTTTTTTCTGGATTTTCAATGTAGGTTCAATGCTTGATATAATAAAGTATATTGTGAACCGAGGTGAGCACAAAACTGGTGTCCTTGAAGAACCCATAATAGCAACAATTCTTAAGGAAGTTTTGGAGGGCTTAGACTATCTACACAGGAATGGGCAAATTCACAGGTAGGATCATGTACACAGTGAAAAGCATTTTTAAAGTTGTGTGTATCATTTGTTGATACTGATCAGCTGCAGTTGCTTGGCTAAACAAACTGTGTGGTCCCTTTCACATACTCTAAATGCCATCAGTAGTTACCAAATAGTAACGCTCAGGCAGATGCTGTAATCTTTACTGCAGGTTGTCACTAATGCTTAGTACTTGCCTGGTCTTTACTCTGTCTCTCTTACAATTAGGATAGCTCTGTGCTATTCTAAGTATGCCAGGACTCTGGTCTATGTTCTTGTGTCTGCTGGTGCTCCAGATAATCTGATCTGAATCTAGTTTGTGTGATATGGTCTGTGTCTTGGTTATTGTGTTGCACAGTAAACCTGTAACTTTGGGCACATGGGCACTGGTATATAATGTGAAATCTATTTTTTCCTGGTAATCAGTAATGTCTGTTACAGTTCCACAGACCTCTATGACCACACATGAAGCTGGTATTAATATTATGGAGCTGCATCTTGGTGTATATCATCTAGTGATAGTGGGGACAATATATAGAAGAGAACAGACTTCATCAGTGTAAATTGTGCAGATCCCCTGGGATGATTTATCCATATCTACTATAGCAAACCACAGGTTGCTTCCAGTGTTTAGATGTTGGAAGGGCTATGCTTTGACCTCCCTAATGAATTTTACTGAGGTGAATTTGCCTTTAAAGGAAGGTTTCTACAACAGGCTTTCTGTCTGTTCCAAACACAAGCCTTTTATAAGCGAACCTTTTAAACAGAAACCAGATTTGCTGCAAACAGAACTCTGAGAATGGAGGTAGTGCAGATGTACCAGGGTAATTGTTCTTTATGTGTACTACTGATGTCTCATCTTATAAATGAACTGCCTCTGATATAAATCAAGAACTATTCCCTCCCTTTGCAGAGAGAAAATTGAGATAAATGGAGAAATAAAGAACAATTATCTTGACTTCTAGTCTGGAATACCTAAGATCTGCCTCAAACCTTAATGTGTAATCTTCTGTTACGCTGATGTTGTTGCAAAAAGAACATTCATTAGCTTTTGAGGACACATCTGTTCTTTAAGGAGACATCTCTTTGTACACCTGAGATTTCATTTTTTTTATGACATGCAGTTTGTAGATGGTGAGGTACCATAGAAGTCCTGTTCAAGACAACAGAGTGTGCTTTTCTTTTTTCATGTATGTTGTGGGTGAAAGCTGTGGTATTTCAGGAAACGCTGTATCAAATAATATTTGCCAGTTGGAGACGTTTCCAAAATTGTTCAGGGATTTTGTTCTGCTATTTCAGTGCATTGTTGTTTATGTGTAAGGAAACAGGTTATGTTACCTTTCAGTAGGAATGTGTTAATAATTTTCAGTGAACATTGGAAAGATTAATTTGCTCATATTCTTAGCATTTATGGTAAGTTCTATGTGAAAAACTTATCCTGTGCATTAAGAATGGGATGCATATTTCTGTAAAAAAACCCTAAACCAAAACCCAACAACAACAAAAATGAAAACCAACAAAAAGAACCCCCAGAAAGTTTTTTTTTCTTACCATTATGTGTCAGTGATGTGTGAAATGGATATAGTGAGTGTTACGCACAAACCGTATTTTTGACAGTTCCAGTGTCAGATAACCTATGACAAAATATGGTTGCTATTTCTGAGCTTTCCATAATTTTATTGGGTAGAAATCTACAGCATATTTACCTTCCTTGAAAATGGGTATCTTCTCTGAAAAAATCAGAGGAGAACTTTTTCCAGCTTTTCATTAGTGGTGCAGGGGGATGTGAGAGCTTTAATTCTTGCTTTAAAGCTCTGAAAGTTCTCAGTTTCTGAGATCATATTTATAAAAGGTGGTAAAACAGACTTTGGACCTCAGTATTTCTGTTCTCAAAATCCATCCCTGGATTCTTCTTGGTTTATGCCAAAGATGAATTTGGGTCTTTTATAAAGAGAGAGAGTTTATGAGAGTTTGAGTTCTGCACTCTGTTTTATTGTAAATAAAATGTTTTTATACTTCAGTCTCTGTTTCTGTCTTTTAAATTTTGAAATGATATTTTGTGAAACTAGAATGCAATATTTATTCATCTATGAAAATGTGCATGTATGTACTTTCATACTAACCTCTGTTTGTACATTTTAGAGATTTGAAGGCTGGCAACATTCTTCTGGGTGAAGATGGCTCTGTACAAATAGCAGGTAATTGTGGTGGTAGAATAATGACTAAATAAAAGGAAATTGCAGCTGGATTAGGGGCAAAAGGTACAAATTTTTCTGTTGGCTTTTAACTGTTCTTTCTGGAGTACTGTAACTACAAGTGACCCAGTTTCAGATTTCAGGATTCTTGATTAATGATATGTGATTTAGAAATTATTCAGTATTTTTCTGTGTTCCATCAAATATACTGGTAAAATTTAACATCCTCTTGATGTTTCCTTTCGAATCACCTGTGAACCTTGGCTATAACTTGTCACTGAGGTGCATGAAATATATTTCACTGAAAATTATTTTTGACATTTCTACCATTTGTCTTGTAATGGTATTGGTTTGATACATTTTAGCATCTTAAGTATCCTCTGTATGTATTGATCTGCTTCTTGAGTGGTAGTCTGTAAGAATCAAATTATTTGGTCTTCATAAGAGCTTAAGTACTGAGCAAGACCCCACATCTCATCTCTCAAGTTAGGTCAGGTATCTGGAAAATAGATTAAGCAAATGGTGATACCTGGCCCTTTCTCCCAGCATACTCTCAGGCCTTTCATGGTTCATAGCTTATGACCCAGCAACGAGAGTTTTGTTTAGTAGCCCTCAGTAATAAAAATGGCGATAGCCAAAAGTTCTTTTCTTATATGAACAGTGCTTTTGAAGTACTGTGTAAACGTATATTTTAAAGGCTATAATATGCCAGTGTCTTAAGTCTATGGGACTGGATGGGCAGATACTGGCTGGCAGGTGAACCATATACTAATTGGTGTGGTTTTAAGTGTCTTCCATTTTGGGTTCAAGACTTTCTAAGTAGGTACTCAATTTTACAGACTTGAATTTTAATGATACTTAATATTTATTTATTCATTTGATTTTACCCCACAGTTTTCTTCACTTTGCATAGCATTCTGGGCAACTGCTGAGGTTCTAGGTCTGTGGTGTTCAACTATTATTTTGATCTTCTTGTATTGTAAAGCATTAGATGTCAACTTAATTAAAAATAATAACTGAAAAGTTGAGAGATAAAATCTCCTGAGTCATCTGAAACAAGGCTGTTGACTTTAGATCATTACTTTCACACATAATCAAATGTACTGTTCCAGCAGTCTGATAACATTCAAACAACAGCTTCATTTATCCGTTTCTAGTTCAGTTCCAGGGCTTGGCTTATTGACCTTTTCCTCCTTTTTTGCTGTAGGCATCTTAATGAGTAAAACTTTAATTGTGCTCCTAGGGCATTCCAGTCCATGTGGCACTGAGGAAGTTCAGTGGCTGGATAGATAGGTGGGATGTCTCTTTCTGTGATGTATTATTTCAATACCAGCTTGTTTCTGATGTTCAGGTGAAAAGTGCAGCAGTGTCAAACTAGTTTCTTTGTAGGGCTGGGCTGTTCTCTTTGGGACAACTGAACATTGCAGGTTAACTGATAGCCAATTTTGAATGTCAAGAGGCCAAAATTCATCCTTTTGACGTCTTTTTGCCATGATGAAGTAAAACCTCCTTTCATCTTTGGGGAATGAATACCTCATAATTTTACTTCTTTTTATTCATTAGAAGAACTTCCATTGTTTTGACTGCTTTTTCTCCTGTACCCGAAGGTTCCATAATGAAAAGATGTATCCATAGCACACACTGCTAATACATATGTGGTGCAATATTTGATGACAGAGTTGTCCATCAGGATTTCTGGGTTCTGAGGGACTGTGTCTCACAAATGAAGCTCACCCCAGTGTTTCTCTGACAAAAGACATTGTGTAGATACAGAAGAGCATAGATTCTTCAAAGTATTGGGGTTGCTCTACAGAGACCTCCTGTTATGGACCTTGGAGGTTCTGCACAGAGAATCTGCTCAGCCTTTGGTGGGAAAGAGCAAAATAGACATTTTTGTGTAAATTGTGGAAGTTGTTTTCCTGAAAATACAAAGTTCTGCTGTACAGAGCAGGAACTTTTGATTTTTTTCACAAATATAATATTAAACAGTCACTAACAGCTCCTCGGCTCTAACATTCTACTTAAAACTATTGGGTTTGTAACATCTGGTGTTGAGCAAACAAGGTGATTGGTACTTCATCAGGGTTTCTTCCTTCTAAGGTCAAAGTACACAAGACACCAGTGAAGGAGCCAGTATGTAAGGAGCATATAGCAAAGAGCAGTATTACACAGCGATTGGTGGAATGTGTAGAATGTATGGGCTGTATGATGCATTTAGTCCATACAAGAAATGACAATTTCAGTAAAACCTGTCAGAAAAAAGAATGTGTGTTTTTAGGAATCTTGGCAGAAGATCCTTCTTTTTGGTTTTGTGCATAAGTGGCTATGTGAACTCACCCATTGCACCAGTGGTTCTCAAGGTGTTAATTCCTATGGTAATCCATACCCACAGAAATGTCTGGGAAAAGATCTGTTCAAAAATATGCAGAGGCTCTGTCTCAGATATTCAAACCAGATGGAAGAGGAAGATTTATCAGGGACAGCTGTGGTAGCCCAAGCTTTCCTTGGCCAGCTGCATTCTCATAGGGACTATGTGCTTTATTCCCCAATCTTAACCATAACTCTACACATGGCCTTGGCTGAGCTTCAGTCTAAAGTCTACCACCATTGTCTAGGTGAGAAAGTTAGGATGAAATATTTTTGCAGCTTGTGTCTTTCTGCAGCAACTACTTTGCAGCTTTTCTGCCATGGAAGCAGTGGCTTTGTCTTTCTCCCAGGCATGATCTCTAGGGGCTGCTTTTGTCTGAGGTTTGGCTAAGAGCTCAAGCCTTGGCTGAGGTGAAAAAGCTGTTGGGTTCAAAATGTTTTTGCAGCCCATATCTTCCCTTAGTTGTATCTTTGCAACCTAGCTGCCTTGGAGGCCATAGGCTTCGTTTCTCTCCCAGCCTGATGTCTAACACTGACTCTGGATTGTTGGCTTTGACTGAGGCTTGGCCAAGTGCCCAACCCTGGTTGAGGTGAAGAAGATATTAGGGAATAAATAATTTGTAAGCTATGCTTATTTGGGCAGCTCTATTTAATTTTGGAATGCTTTACTAATACAGTTAAATCAGGGCTCTTCATTAAATTTGTTTTTCCTTTGGTATTAGCTATGACTTTTAGTGCCTAACACTGTTGAATTGTTCAGCTGTTTCCTTGTAATAAATTTCCCTTTCTTTATGTAACTTGTTTTCAGTAATAATTTGTCTCCTATGTGGTAGGAAGCTTGCCACTGTAGGTCATGTCTTTTCTTAAATAACCAGTATTTGTGAAAGCTATGCCTGGGAAGGGAAATTAGAGTCTTGTTTTTATTGAGCAGCTATCAAAGTGTTCTGTCTATAAACATACAACTGTGTTTGACTAGTATTATAGTGAAATGTGCACTTGACTCAAATAAATACGCATCACATCTTTCTTAGGTGTTACAATACTTCATTTTGAAGGTCAAGCAAAAATAGAATTTACTTAATTTTTGAATTTTGTTTTGGTTTTGTTTTTTTTTCCCCATGTCCTCTCACACATGTTTGTGTTTTGTTGTCCTTTTCAAAATCAGTGTTATCTTAATAGGGAAGAACAGCAGTAGGGGAGCAAAGGTTATGCCAGGATTTTAGCTGGGTGTCTCAGTTTCTGAAAGGACCTGTAAAAGATCTACTTTATTTTTTTATTTCTGCCTATTCAGCTTCTCCTTACATAGAAGAGTTCCTGTTCTGAAAACTGTCACTAATACCAGTGTTGATTTTTAGGGCATTAAAAACTTTGAAGCAGGTGTTTCTGAGGTATGCTTTTCAGAAATAGGTATAAAACCCGTCTACTCTGTGACTTACAGATTTTTGGGAGAAAAAATGGGGGTTTTTATTAATCAGGCAAGCTGCAGGGAAAATTAAACAATGTTGCTTGAAGCTTGCTTCTTGGCTGCTGTTTGTGTTCTAGTGATGTAGAAGAGGTACAGAATTTGAGTCTGTGATGCTTAACAGAAAGCAATAAACCCACAATTTCTGTAGTTACTGTTTGTTTTGAGACTTTTGTTTCTTTTTTATGTGTTTGTTTTTTTTTTTAAATTTACAACAAAGTAGGAAAACAAAAATTGAAGTAAATCCATAGGAAACTATTTGATTTCAGTGTGACTGAAATACTTTTGATATAGCTCTAGTCAAAGTGACAGTATTTCTCCATAAGTTGGTAATATGCTCTTCTTCCATTTTCCTACTATCTCTCTCATAACAGCTGTTACTGGCATAGTAACAGGTTAACAAAACAGGTTTTTTTTTAATATATATTTTGGAATTTGGAAAAAAATATATCATCATCTAATATTAAATACACGTTGTTGGTCACTTTGCTGGTTATTTTTGATTTGTTAAACCTCCATGAGTATTAAAATTATATATTCCATCTTGTTCAAAGTGCTTTCAAATTTGGTAGCTATACTGAAGTAGCTCCTTATTTTTGAAGAAAAGCAGATGCAAACCATTCAAATCTTGGCTCAGAGTGCACATTTGAAAACTTAAGGTGACAAATGTACTGGAGCCCTTTGTAACCTTATTCAGGAAGACACATACTAGGTTGAACTTGAGAGTGTCCTAGTGCAGATCTTCCAGACAAAACTGTATCATCTATTCCATAGCATTTGAATAGTGTGTCATGAAACGAAGGTAAGCTCTGCAATGGAGAGTTACTGTCAGTAATTGACTTAATTTCTAAAGTGTAAAATTTTTGCTTTGTTGTTTGTAGTTTTACAGATTTTGACTTTTTTTCCCCCCCTTCCCAGATTTTGGTGTTAGTGCTTTTTTAGCAACAGGAGGTGATGTTACTCGTAACAAAGTAAGGAAAACGTTTGTTGGTACTCCATGTTGGATGGCTCCTGAAGTAATGGAGCAGGTATTCCTAATTTTAAACAAACCAAACCCCCCAAAACCCAAACCTTTCACTCTTTAATTTCTGGAACTTGAGATATCACTAACTTGTTTTTCTTCTTTGGTTTTATTCCAGGTGCGAGGTTACGACTTCAAGGCTGATATGTGGAGTTTTGGGATAACAGCCATTGAGTTAGCAACAGGAGCAGCACCTTATCACAAATACCCTCCTATGAAAGTAACAGTCACTTTGTATTCTTAGTGCTGTTAGCTGTGTTACTAATTCTGATAGATAGTTACTACTGCTTCATTTTCAATAGCAACTCAAGATGTCTAAATATATGTTTTCTGTGTAATATTATTCTCCTTTAATTTCCACATGCTTGAATTTGATTTTATTTACAGTACCTCTTCTTGGGTTTACTGTAGGTGCTAATGTTGACGCTTCAAAATGACCCTCCCACTTTAGAGACAGGTGTAGAGGACAAGGAGATGGTGAAAAAGTATGGCAAATCCTTTAGAAAACTAATTTCATTATGCCTTCAGAAAGATCCTTCCAAAAGGTAGGTCATTATTGCCCTGTACAGTAGAATTATTTTTTTTAAATATATAAGCTACTTAAGTTTCCAGTATTTAAACACCATGTTTAAGTGTATGATTTGAATTTGGTAAATAGCAGCCTTCAGTCATCTTCATCTGGGGAGAAGAAATTGCCTCTTGATTGTCATTCAGGTTTTTTTCTTCTTCTGGGTGGTTAACCTACTTTATTTATTATACCGTTGAATCAAACTCTGATCAAACAAAAGTCCTTGCTCTACTAGTTAATTCTCATCTGAGGGAAGGTATAAATCTGGATATTGTGCATAAGTCTAACAAGACTGTTCAGACTGATCAGATGGAACTGTTGGTAACCAAACACATCAGTTTCTTGGCCTTTAAAATAACTAACTAACTAACTTTATTTTTATTTTTCTTATTTTGTGACATAAACTTAGTAACTTGGATATGTTCAGAAAAAAATACTTATTAAGAGATATGTACATATTTTTTTACTGTAAAGTTAGAGGCTCTAAGCTCATGTAGAGTTTTCCTCATGTTTATGTAGTCAATTGCATGTTGTAGTATCTTTATGATTTGTTCTTGCTGTGTTTTGTGAATGAGATAGCCAAGATGATGAAATTATTGAACAGCTGTTTCAAAACTATTGCTGAGGTCCCAGGTTCCCAGAACAATTAGTTTATTTATCCTTTACTCATTTTTATGCAGACCCATTGTTGTAGGTTTCTTTTGCGGGAGAATTGGAGCAAGCACATTCTAATTAACATTATTTCCTAAGGGCATTTAATATATTGCTTTTTTTTTTAAGAGTTTCAGAGCTGGTATTTCTGTGAAAAGAGATAGTTCTGAGAGAACAATACTGATTGAGTGTGGGTCTTTTATGGTGGGTAGTTATCTTTACTGATGTTAAGCTAGTTTAATCCAGGATGCTGTTGTAGGGAGTCATGGCAAAAACGTGACAGCAGCAATACTAGAGAACAAGGATAATTAAGAAAAAGATTGTGTGGCAACTTTTTATTCTTGAAATCTTTCACACTCTTTTTTTTGTTCTTTTTCCACTGAAAGGTCATTTGTGTATAGTTCCAGATTCCCAAATCCCTTACAATTGGTGGTCGTAGTAGCAAATCTTAAGCTTAGCACTGCAGTTCGACTGCTTACCGATAAGGATGAAATGTGGGACATATAATCAAGCTTCTTTTAGTTTCCAGTGTCCAGAAAGTTTAAGGGTGAGATTAAACTGGTATGCAGACATGAGAAGTTGAGAATTAAAATGGGTTTTCCTTCTCTCCTTGAATACATAGTGCTGAATTATTTGATCTGTAGTTACCACATCAGTGTTGAAATATTAGTGTTTAAACTAATTATGCTAATCTATTACACTGAGATTTAAACATATGCAATAGCTTCATACTTGGGATTGCCTTGAATTGAACAATTAGACCAGATACATGATTAGATCTGTGTGCCAGTTACTCTAACTGAGGAGTGAGTGTCCTTATATTGTCGGGTCATTGCTATTTTTTGTTTCTCCCAGTCCAGGATTTAATTTTGCATGGACATGCCTCCATTGATGTTGTATCAATTGTGGAAGAAGTGCCTGTTCTTTGTGGCAAATTTGGGGACTGGCTTTGCACTGTTGTTGTTTCAGACCATGATGTTTTTCTTTTTTGGGATCTGCATAGGTGTTTCTCTCCAGTGCCAAGGATGCTGCTTACAGTCCTTGGCTGCAATTCATTGCCATGGCCTGTGTGGAAAACAGGTCCAGAGAGCATGTCCAGAGCAGTTCAGAAGTGTCTGGCATAGTTAATGGTAGAGAAATGGAGAACACTAGTTCGACTAAAACTTCACTAAGGATCGAGCTTTTAACTGTGCATATCCCTGTTGCAAGATGTGATAGTACTGGATCACTGAAACTTGTCTTGAAGTCAAGAGTTAATTTGAGATAGAACTTCTAAAATTTTGACCAAGAAGATGATTTTTTTATTATTATTATTTTTTTTTCTTTTTAAATGCTCCCCTTTTTGCTTATCTAAGATTTGTAGGTGAATTACTGCTAAGTCTCACGGTACTGGTTCCACAGTATCACTAATAATAACTCTTTTACTGTAGAGTTTGGTGTTTTGGAGGAGAAAAGAAACACACACTGTATGGAACTACTATGTGTTTCTAAATTGGATGCTTTTAGTTGATGTCAGGAGTTTCATTATTTCTAGTGAGAGTGAACTGATATGTGCATACACACTACTTAACACTACTTAATATTTCAGTTGCTGTTCAGATATGTCCTGGGAAAAATAAGCTAGTTCAGATTTCTTTTTTTTTCTCTTAAGACCGAAATTTTCCAACTTTAAGCTTTCCATTGTCTTACCTAGTTTGTGCTATATCCAGTCTCTTGCTCTAATTCAAATTGAAAACTGTAGCAGATGTTGCTTCTGTGCATTTAGAAAGAATGACTCCTGGAGATTTTGGCTTCCCTAAATTTAGCTGTGTCAAAGTCACTCTTGGTTGAGGGTATGGTCTCCTAATGAAAAGGATGAAAAGAGCCCAGAGGATTTTATTTCATCCCAGGAGATGCTTTGCTTTCTCTTCAGAGTCAGCTTCAGTACTAGAGTCTGGCTTTACCGAGATAAGTAGCTTTTTAGTTCCCTGAAGCTAGGAGAGACAAGTCCTGCTGTTTGAATCACTTTGGTAGCTGTGAGATTGTGGTTATCTGTTGAAAATGTAAAAAATCCTAAATTTAACAATGATAGGAAGAAAATGACTAAAGCAGAACTGCAAGTAAATATGAAATGTCTGGGCTGCTTTGATTTTTTTTTTTTTGGTCAGTTTGGGTGGAAGATGCTTCTGATGACTTTCTGTTTGGTTTATGCATCGTGTTTATAGTGTCAGTGTAGTTTTTTTTGTGAATGCTTGCTGACATCAACAAAGTATAAAAGAATGCCAGTATCAGGTATTGGTACTACTGTTTGGAAAATGTAATTATTCTTTTATTGCTGTGGAGCAAAGCTTGGTTGCATCCATAGAGTCTACCTGGGGAAGAACATAATACCTGATTATGTTTTCATTTGTTTTAAAGATAAAATACATTTCTGTTGAAAGAAAAAGGGGGGAAATTAGCAACTTAGAGACTGATTTTTTTTTTGTATTTTTGCTGTAGAAAGGCTTATTTTTTTCATATGTGGTAAGTGAGTATGTATGAATTAATTCAATAGCTATTTGTCATTCATTCCCCATTCATACAGTACTAATTCAAAAGTGTTAGAGACGTACCATTTAACTAACATCTTGTACTGTATTCACTGAGAGGGGTCTTTGTTTTCTGTTCTAACTTATTATTGATCTTTCAGGCCCACAGCAGCAGAACTTTTAAAATGCAAATTTTTCCAGAAAGCCAAGGTAAAACGTTTAACCCTACGAGTAAATTTTGCTCTGCCTTAAAATCTACATGAATTTTCTTCTTGCCTTGTATTGATTTTTAACTTACCAAATGTTGGTTTTGCAGAATAGAGAATACCTGATTGAAAAGCTTCTCACTAGAACACCTAATATAGCACAGAGGGCAAAAAAGGTGAGTGTACTCACATCCTTTTTTTCTTCATTGGTATGCAAGAGAAACCAACTCATCAGTTGCCTTACATCTTACTTGGCTGATTGAGATGTTCTCTTAGGCAGTCCTTCAGAGATAGTGACTGTTGAATTAATGGTTTCTGCAGCCTAGCTTTCTTCAAGAAGCCCTGGGGTATTTTGACTTCCTTTCTGGCCTTGTCAAATGATACATGGGATTAGTCATCATACATGATACTTTTTTTTTGGCCCCCACTCTTCCAGAAAGCTACGGGGAAAAGGTTGTGAAATAAAAGGTGAACTGTGAGCCTATAGGTTCATGTCTTCATTATCACCTAGAGAAAGCATAAAAGTACAATATATGGTATTTACTGACAACTGCCTGCTTCTTTGGATTATTTCAGATGTGATGCGCAAATGCATGGTAGTCAGGCCCGAACTCTGCATGAGTGCTGCTGAGTTATTTAGACCACTTGCAGCCTTATCCCACAGGAGATAAGAGTGAAATGTATAGCTGTGGCATATGCTGGTATTTCTTTGATGCTTTTGGAACTATTTCAGGAACTATTTCAGCCTTTGTTGGCACATCAGTTAGGCTTCATTTACCTGGAGTGGCACTTGTAAGATTTTCTTTTCTCTTTGTGAATATTGGCTTGGCATAATTCTACAGCACTGAAATGCTCCTTACAGCTGGTGGCTCTTACCTGGGGAGAGACTGTCAACGAGATCTGAATGCTTTCGGTTCCTTCTTGTCTTCTTTTAGATGGAAGTAATTTGGGAAGACAGTAGCAATGATGGGGCTTTGTGTGAGGTTGGAGTAGAAAGCTGGAATGAGAGGGCTGGTAGAAGGAATAGCATGCCGAGCTGGCTAGCATCTGCAAGGCTCAGCGGAAGTGTAGGAGTAGTTCAGCTGTTTAGCCATGTGGTGGCAGCAATGGCCACAGAAAAAAAATACCTGGGGGAAGAGTCATAGTTGCTTGCTTTTCATTTTATAACTTGGGCCATACAGGAGTAATTAGACATGTTCTAGTACCAGCGAGGTTTCTGACAAAGCCTGTGCCTCGTGAGATATGTCTCCTAGCTGTGTCTTAAAATCAGTTTTAGGGTCTGCGTGTTAACTCATACATACCTGTATGTATACTTCCTTCTTTAGATAAGTTGGCATTTGGAATTGCAGAAGGAGCGCAGGGTAGCCTCCCATACACCACCAGAAATAGTTTTCTGGCTGAATTTTGGAAAATTCTTAAGAAATCAAAACTGTGCTAGAAGCAAATTAGTGGGTGTTTTACTTACAGCATAAAGGGAAACAATATTTAGGTCTTAGCTAGTGAAAATTCTAAAATATTTATTTTTTAAAAGGACACAGTATTAACATTCATCAAGGATTTAGAATTTAGTTCACTTGTTACAGCTTTGCATGTAGCTGCTGTTTTAAGATGCTATAAAATATAAATGTTAATATTAAAACTGCAGAGGTTTATTTAAAAAAGCTTACATAAGTAGAGTTTGTTTGTTCAAACATGAACATGTAAGATATCTAAGATGACACTCATGGAAGAAGTAACCCTTGTAATGGAAAAAAGAATGTCACTTGGGCAAGAGATGGGAAGGAGCTGGTGTCATTGCTGCTTACATTGTCTTGTGTAGCACTTGGTGTGAAATGCCTGTAATTAACGATGTGTAGCACCACTGCTTGCACAGATGTCACATCTGCCCTTCAGTAATTTTTCCTGCATTTGCCACGTGTATAATGGTTTTGCCTTGTTGCCCAGAACTCCAGCCTCACTTTAATTTTAACTTCAGTTTCTTCTGACATAGTAGCATAATACGTTCAGTTGTTCATTTGTGATTAGAATTGCTATATTGGAATAGATGAAATCTGAAACAGCTTCCAGAACTCTAGTCAGTTTTGAAATCTTGTCACAATGCAGTATTAATTGTAATGGGTTCAAACTTACATAGAGGAAGTTCAGGTTAGATATAAGGAAGAAGTTCTTTACTGTTAGTGTGGTGAGGTATTGGAATGGGTTGCTCAAGGAAGCTGTGAATGCTCCATCCCTGGCAGTGTTCAAGGCCAGGTTGGATAGAGCCTTGGCTGACATAGTTTAGTGTGAGGTGTCCCTGCCCATAACAGGAGGGTTGGAACTGGAAGATCTTAAGGTCCTTTCCAACCCTAACTATTCTGTGATTCTGACTGTAAGTACTCTATATGACAAAGGCCCTGGGTCAGTTCTGTGGTTTTATAATCCTGTTTCTTTAATTCTGGAAATCTCCTGCATGACTGCCACTTTTACAAAGTGAACAGGTAAAACCTGTATCTGCATTTCATTTCATTGCTGTTTGAAATGCTGCTAGGAAAACAAAAAACAAACCAAAACCCAACTGAGTAATAATTGGACCTGATTTCTATTTTTGGGAGCTGGTATTGCTCTGTCCTGTTACAAGCTGTTTGGAGCTCGGAATTGTAAGTTACTGGGGAAAAACCTGTGACAGCTTAAAGAGATGATTAGTGTGAGTGATACCACCTTTTATTAAAACTTATGTAAAATACCCTTATTTACTGATGGGTTGGAATTCTAGCTCTAGAAGACATCATGTTACTTTATAGAAGAAACTAACAGTGTCCTCCATTTAACGAGGAAAATACCATTAGATTCCATATTTTTGGGCAGCTCTAGCAGCATGATTACACCTCAGAAAGATGTACATATGCAGCACTTCCTTGTTTCAGTAATGGATTTAATCTGATAGATGCACCTGGCCAGTAATGGTTGTTCTTACAATTGGACTCCAGACTTTATAAACAGCAGAGCTGTTTGATTAATGTATATTCATTGCTGTGATTCTTTACACTTTAAGAAATACTTAGTTCGTTAATGCTAGTGTAGAAAGAAAAGGTACATGTGCTATACTGGAATGCTTTTTTATGGAAAACAGCAGCTGAACTGTAACTATGTATTTGTCAAGGCTTTGCATGTAGGAGGCCCACCCGTTGCAGAGAATTAATTGTTTGGTTTACCCAGAACACTGCTACAAATGAAATAAAAATAATGCAACTGTTTTTATGTTGTTGGCTGTTACTACAAAAAATAGAGGAGAAATTGGCATTCAGACCATGGAATCTTTTAATATTTGTTTATTATTGTTTTTAGGATGTTTTTGGAAGTAAAGCTTAATGCACTTTTCCATTAAAATGTAAGTTTGACAAAAGTTCCTATAATCAGGAAGCAATGCCTAAGTTAGTGGGTCATAGAAGTGAAGAGTGTTCTAAAGGGCAGACACATGCAGTTGAGCCAGCTTTGTTTTAACATTTCAGATAAGTGAGAAAGATTGCCGTCAGCATTTCTGCCAGCATGCAGTTGTGCCAAAAGATACAGGGAACTGTATGCAGTAGATTGGATTGTCCATCCTTTGTTTCATAGGGGGCTTTTATGATCTGTATACAGTTTGTGAGGTTGAATTTTGTGCCCTCTCAAATGCAGCAAATCTAGTATGGAATAGATGAGCTTTAAATGAACTGTGGAATAGTTGGCTCAGTTGAGTGTCTTTTGTACTTCAGATGGTCATAAGCCTTTCTATACTAAATTGTGTTGCTTGTTATGGCAGGGTTTAAAAACTCATGCATGATTCATCTTAATCATTAACAAGTAACCATCTTCTGTATTGGGTAGTGTTCTATGGTTCATAGGCTACCATGATTCAACTTGAGAATTCATTTGTGTTGTGAATGAGTCACTGTCTCTCAATGTAACAGCACTGATCTGCTCATTAGCTAATGGTGTATTCATGACCTCTTGACTTGTTCAGAAATGTCTACAACATGGACAAACATGAGGTTGGTGTATAATGAGAACTTCTCTGATTAGAACAGTAGTTTTAAATATTTGGCATTTATCTAAGCTATTGAAATGATCAGTACTGGAGGAGGGTTTTGTTACTGTGAAATACCAGTGTAGTGTGTTCTTAAAGGTGCTCTTGAATGACTCCTAGTTAAAGAATCAAGGTATGGTAAAGGAAGACCAGGCATGCATGATGCTGGTGGTAGATTCTATGATCAGGAAGTAAGTCTTGTAACTAACCAGAAGATAATCCTATCATCCTGTTTTTTAATGATTTGTGTTTCTGTCTGTTGCTGGGAATGTGCATGAAGGTGCTGGTTTTACCTGTTTGCTTTCTAAGAAATGAAGCCTCAAATGCTTCATTCAAATGACATCCTAAGCCAGATTGCCTGTCATGGATTTGAAACAGTGTCTGTCTTAAGTGGAAAGTGACTCAGTGGAATTGGTTAGTATGAAATCTGTTCCCAGTCTAAAGGCTGTGACAGTATTTTGTCAATGCAGACAGCCACAGCTGGCTTGCTAGGGTCACCTTAGCATCATGAGGTTTCCTACAGTGCTGTCTTGAGCAAGGTGTTAGAAGAAGCCTTTCTGCCTGTCTTTGTTCATAAAGGCAAAGAGGAGTTCTGGGAGGATGTGGAAATGTGTGTTACTTGTGATTTTGTACATTTTTGGGAAGTTTGTCAGGAAGGTCATGCGGGGAAATGAATTACCAAGAAGATTCTGTGGATGCAGGGTGGCTTAGAAGCAGCAGTATTGCCATCTGTTATAGCTGTATGAGAATTTTTGCTTTCGTATGGAAAAGTTAAAGATTTATTTTTCTACTTCTAAAAAAAGAATAAAATTGGAGGGGAAAAAAAGGCAAGCTTAGGCCCAACACTGAAGAAATTTTCCTGGTTAGACCTTGTGAAGCTTTTAAATATACAGTATACACAAAAAGAAAATATATGCCATTTGTTTTGACACTCATCGCCCCTGCACTTGTGCTTGGTACAGATAATATTCTTGAAGTTTGTGGGGAGAATTCCAAGAGAAATACAGGTGAAGCAGGACATCCTTGAGATTGTGCTACCCAGTGGTATTACAGGGGCTTAGTTTAGCTGAAAAGTGCTCTTGGCTCAGGAAGTTAAAATTATGTCTGGAGCTGAAAGCTTCAGGGTTTTAATTGGAACAGATAGTTTGAGGCTAGCAAAGCAGATAGATGGACTGGGCAGTAACAGGCTGATGCAGGGTCCAGTTTCTGTTTAGCCCTGAAAAAGCAGCCCCACGAGAAGTTTATTGAAACTGTGCATCTGCAGGTAAACGTTAAGTTATGCAGTACGTGAAGTGAAAGGGGGAAAGACAGATGGGTGCATCCCAGCTGTGCTGCGTGGCACTGACAATCAGCAGAGGGCAGCCGCATCTCGCCGCAGTGCAGGGAGAGCACCGCTGTGAGTGAGGAGCGGCTCTAGGTCTGTGGTTTCCCATGCTATAGCCCGGTTGAATGCATGCTACTGCTTGTTATCTAATTGACATGTAAACATTGGGGTTTTATGAACTTGGACTTAATTAAAAAATGTCCATTGTTTTCATGTCCATTTGTAACTCTTTTGGAGAACTACAGCCAAAGTTTTTTTTTATTGTCTTAATTTTTTAAAAAAATTACTTGAATAAGTTTAGGTCTCCTTAAAATCTGTGTACAATGGGGAGCTTTTATTACAGCAATTTCTTTTACGTGAAACCTTGCAGAAAACAGAAAAGAGAAGAAATCAGAATTTTCAAGCTTTTGAGTCTGAAAGTAAGTGAAAATCATAGTAAATTCTTACTTGAATTTTACGGTAGTAGATTGTTTTCTTATATTCTCTTCAACGTGACCACATTGCTGGCAGTGAAACTCGCCTTATAAGGAGTCTTCTACTGCTGTGTAATGATGTCTCTACAAGAGGCTGTATTTGGTTTCTTTTTGCCTCTGGTCATTTTAAGCAAGTAAACAACTTGGATGATAGAAAAGGATGATGAAACTGGAAAATGTCAATTATAAAAGGAGGATCTTGCAATCCCTCTAACAGAAAGCCTTTTAGTAGTGATTTACCATGGTAATGCCCATTCATCTGAGCAGCCAGGAAAGATAACCAGGTCTGATCCTTATCTTTCTTGTTCATCTTTCAAAATATGAAGTTACTCTGTGTTTGGCTTCCTTTGATTACTAGAGGTACGTTGTTGGCCTTAGCACCTTAATTTGACTTGTGGGGAGGAAGGGACCAAGCAGGAAGAAGAAAGAGGATGTAAAAGAGTCTCTGTCTGTCTGTATGTATTAGCCATCAGGTCATGCCTGATAGGACATTTGGGATTCCTTTTTTTGTTTGAAGTGTTACTTTAGAAAAACAATGCAACTCCTCTGCACAATTAATTGAAAACATCCTTCTTAGCACAGATACACATTCATGCCTGAAAGAGCTATTATTAAAGTGTGAATGAATGAATTACTTTCACTTAATAACAATCAGTAATGAAATTTATGTAGTGGAAATACTAAATGGAGAAATAATGTCTGAAAACCAAAATTCGTACTGAATTGCTCAACCTGCATGTTTGCCACTGGGATTTCTGCAAAACACTGCAGTTTCTCAAAACAAAATCGTGTTCAAATATTGGACTCAGACTGGAGCAGAAATAATAAGTATGTTGTGGTATTTATGTAGAAACCCATAGTTTTGGAAGGCAGAATTAGGAGTGTAGGGAATTACCTGCACTTATTTACAAGATGTTTAGGTGGCAAAATAGTGTTTCTAGTTTGCGCTGCTACATTTCTCTGTCCCTAAGCAGCATTATCCCAACAAGAGAAGACTCCATGAAAAAGTGAAAGGAGGAGGACTTTGGAAAGGGAATTCCCCAGAGTGGGTGTGGAGTTGGTATACTGAGCATCTATACCAATTTTTCAGCATTTTCTGTAGAGGAAATGTAGGAATGTGCTCCCTCCCTCTGTCTATTGAGGCTTTAATGGCTTTGTTTTTCTCACTGATTGCTCCACCTTATTCCCTTTCTAAACTATGAGTGTGGGTGAGATTTCATGGCAGTCTTCTTAAACTGGTGGCCCTGAACCTCGGGAATCACACTTGTCATCATGATGCTGTTTGTCTTTGGCTATAAAAACAAACCAGTATTGTAAAGATTCAAAGCAAATGTCCTTTTTTAAAAGAGATTTGTGTTCTTTGACTTCTACTGTGTTATGCCTTAAAAAAGGGTGCTCTTCAAAAGCACATAGAGCTGAAGGAGTCCTATTCAATGCAGAATTACCCATGTCCTTTATGCAGTACTACTTCGTGAAAGAAAATGTAATGATGTTGCATTTCTCGCCTTTAAGTTGCCAGTGTAATTGATTCCAATAGTGAGTAGAAGTGGTAATTTATATAAAAAGGGTGAAGATTCCTGTATTTCCAATTCTTATGACTTGAGCACTCTTTCAGGTTTTGCAATACTTTGGTGCTGCATTAAGGAAGAAGCAAATATTTGTAGGTTTGCATCAGTGACTTATTTCATTGAAGGTAATGATAAATACTGCATAAGCATGACATTGCACACTTCAGAGCAAACAATAAATCTGCTTCAGAAGAGTGTGCTGGATAGCTGTGAATATGTATTTTAGTTTCAACAGAGATGTAGTTTAATTTTTTTAAGAAAATTATTGAGAGATCAAAACATGATTTATGAAAGCTTGACCCCAAAATGCAGTAAATGTTTTTGGCTATTATTCTAATGCAATTTTTTCAATGGAATGATAGTTTCTCTGAGGGTTGCCATTGTTTGCAGACACCAGTTGCATTTGACTTGGAACTGAAGAATTCAATTGGTGTTGACTTGGAATTGAAGGATTTGATATTCCTGCGTATCTTAGTGAGATAAGTTGCATATACAAGAATATCGTCTACTCTTGCTTTTACTGACTCAGGATATACCACTTGAAGTGCTAATGACTCCTCAGGTTCTCCCATAGTAAGGTCACCTTGAAATACTGAGATTCAAATCCTTCAGACTGAAACTTTAGGGCATGGGAGATGTGTACACCAAATAATGTGTTTGCTTCCTTGGAGCTTCCATGTGTTCTTCAGTCAGAAAGTTCTGTTGTTTCACATAGGGAATATACATACTGGCAATATCTAAAGACATTTTTCAGGAACTGCAAAGCTTTAAATCATCTGTGTCCCTTCACTCAGTAATTTGGACAAAACCTAAGTGTGTTTGTGCAACGTAGAGAAGCAATAACAATTGATTTGCTGTGGAATGTGAACTTTTGCAGATTTCCAGGATTCATGACCAGCCTTATTCTTTTCTGCATACATGATTTTCTTCCCCTCCATTCCCCAGGAAGGTTTCTGTGGCATATGGTTGTGGACAGTGAAACAGAGGATTTTAATCTCTTCATACCACAAAAGGTATAATGCAGCAAACCTCCGTAGTTCTTGCAAAGGAAAGGGGATTATGAGCAATGGCTTGCATATCTAAATTTTTATTCTGAAATCAGAGTTTAAGACTAATGTCTAGTCCTGAAAGGCTAGTTGCGATTATCCCAGAACATAGTTTCTATGCCAGATTAAATTCTTGCTGTAAAAGCCACAAAAACCCCCCAAATCAACCAAACAAAACAACCACCACCACCAGTTGAAAACCAAACACACAAAACAGGCAAAAAAAGCAAGAAAAAACTACTGTTTCTGCATATGAATACAAAACACTTAAAGTTCTGTCTAACTTCTTTTCCAAGTAGGATTAAAACAAAGGGTAAGGGTAAGGTTTTTATTTTTCGGGTTTTTTTTCCCCAGACTCATATATGCAGTATGCAGAGCAGCTTAAGAAGAGGGGTTCTAACACCCAATTACTGTGGTATTTTAACACCTTCTGAGTTCTGCAAGGCAGGTACGCCAGGGTGTTATTTTAGCAAGGTAGTGGTATATCCTTTTAATAACAATAGTCTGCATAAGTCATGGTTGGGAAAAAGCAAGGTTCCCAATTGCATAAAGCATATTCAGGTTTGTAGAATTTTTGTGGCTTGTATCAGAATAAAAATAAGACTATGTATTATAATAAACTTGGGGGACTTAAGAACAGCCAGCAGTGAAGGGATTAGGATGCTCACATGACCTGTTAGACTGGGTTGGATAGGGACTAGCTTTTTCTGGAAGCAGTGCCTCAGCTCTTAAACAAAGTATGAAGTGTATATGTGGGATTTCATGCTCTGTCTTGGATCTCAGATTTCTTTAGTTTTTTTTAATGTGATTGTAGTGTAGGTGTTCCTGTGCAAAAAGACTGCAAAAAACTCTTCCACATTAAATATATATTGTAGAAAGTGACTTTTCCATGGTCTGACTTTTACCTCAAGTGTTAAGGCATAATTAAATGTGTAACTGTTTTAAGCAAAAGGCTTGTGCCATGATTGGATAAATGTGATATGATGATTTCCTTCATTGCATTGGAATGCAAATAAATGCATAGGAGTGAGGGCTGAAATTTGCTTTTGTATCTTATGAAACATCCAGGAAAGGTTGCAAAATGGCTAAAGGTAAAAATCAAATCTGATTACAGGCCTAAGATGTGTATAAAAGGAGCTGGTCTGGGTTGTTTGGGTTTTTTTAATTTTATTTTCTATATATGTAGAAAATAAAATTAAACACCCCCCCAACAATATATGTAGTATTTATATATATATATGTAATATATTATATTATTTTAAATATATATTATTTTATAGATATAAAACCCATACGATATATATATTATTTTTTTAAGAGAAGAAGGCACAGAGCAAAATGTTGTGCTAAACCCAAGACTGTGTTCAGTAATCTTGTTTCTCATTATGGTTCTTCATATAAAAGAACTGGCATTGTAAACACTTCTCATGAAGTTGTATGAGCAGTGAAACTCTGGGGACTTCTGTTTAAAAAAAGGAAAAAGAAGAAAGGTGGTGGTGGTGCACAAACTCTCGGCTTATCAGTTACCAAGTAATATGAGCAAAGTAATTCAGCATATCTGTTTCATAAGAACTTCTGGGGTCTGTGTAATGGGAGAATCCTGTCTCCTGTAAGAACCATTGCCACAGTCTTAGGGAAAGGTGAAGATACACAGCATCACTTGGCTGGTCTTTTTGTGCTGCCTGAAAGCCAAATCTGAGCTTTTAGTAGGACAGACTGCAGAAAATGAAAAAAAATTAGGTGCTTAAATAACCACCTTGTTATTCTTGTTCTCTGGGGCACATGGGATTGTGTGTATCTTGAATACTGTACTAGCAGACGTAGCTGAAGGGCATCAGTGGTAAAATAAGACAATCTTATCTAAAGAAAAAGCTAAGATAGTTGATTTATTTGGACTGCAGTATTTCCAGAAGGATGTGTTTAAAAAACACAAAAAGATATGGATTTCCTTCTGTAGATATGTAAGTATAAAAATGGAGAACAGCACTGACTATTCTCTAGTTAGAAATAAATAAGGAGCAATGTCAAGATTCCATAAAGACTTTTGCAGATGTGTTTTAAAGAGATGGGGTCTACACATTTGCCTCTCTCAGGAGAAAATTACAACTGGGCTCTGTTACCTCTATGTGGAGGGTGGTGAGGCACCTTCCATGTTACTGAAATGTGTAAAGCTTAATAATGCCTTCAATTTTGCTTACACAAGTGTATCTTATTTACAGTGCTTTCAGGTCCCTGTAGTCTTTTGTGGAGAAGAGTTTAAGACATTTTAAATCTACCCAGGTTTCTAGCCTAAATGTTGAGTTGCTGGAAACTTATAAAGGAATAGTTATATAATTGAGATAGTGGAAAAATCAAGATTACTGATTCAGTCATCTTCCTGTAGAATGAGAAAGAAGACAATAGATGCATATTATTACTCGTATTGAAATAATGGATATTTCATGTGGTGTATATCATGTGCTGTACCAAGTATGTGTGTATGCACTGGTATCTCACAGTATGTTCTTTCTATGTTTTTTTAAATTAGACACCAAAATAAAATACTAAGTTAGCCCAGTTCTTTGCTGTTTTGAGCAGTTGTAAATAAGGAAGTAGAAAGATTCTATTATTCAAAAAATGATCATTCCCTTCCTTGTCACCCTACAAAAATAAACTTGTGAGGAGATTGCAGAGGCAAAAGAATCAGTGATGAATAATAGATTCTTTTTTTTCCCCAGTCTCTAACATCTACATAAAACAAGCACATCAGTGCCTGGAAGACAATAATTTATGTTTTGTTTCCTATGCAATAGCCTGGTTTTCATGTGGGCAGGTTCTGTATTCTGATGCTGGAGCTCTCTCTCTGTCAGGCTAATTTGGGCTAATCTTTAATAGTCTGAATTTACAGTTGCTCTGTTGATCTGGTTAAGCAGACATTCTCCTGGAAAGCTGGTGCATGCTATTGTTGGCTGGGAACATTAAAATTTCTGTATCCCACTTTAAAAGGGCAAGGACAAATAGTTCTGTCAGCAGCTTAATTTATTTTTAAGTCTTTGTGCCCCTGGTGTATACTGGAATAAACTTGAACAAGCCACAGCATGTACAACAACAGCAGTAATAATATGCTTAACACTTTTGTGGTAGACATGATTTTTTACTAAATTGTCCATGCATTCTCTGTTGTAGTTGATGTTCATAATGTCTTCCTTCCACAGCTGTGTAACGTTGGCAGTGGTTTGTTAAGTTTTCCCTCCTGCAAACTGCTTTTGGTTGTAGATTACAATTTTCTAAACTGCTATTGTGTTGGGTGCAGTTTAAATGCTAGCCATTCAAATTCATTTTTTATTCCCTGGTGCTTGTCTGATTTATGTGAAATATGTTTTCTAATATGTGTTAATTTGTCTTTGTAAGGCTGAAGGCTTTCATTGTTTGCTTTATTAGCTAAAGTTATGATTCAGTTTACTTCCTATTTTGAAAGGAGCATTTAGGTTTTTACAACAATAAAACCGAAATTAGAATTGAGCATGTTTTAACTTCTTTCCCTTTCCCTCTGAAATATTTACTGAGAGAGACTATTGGTGCTGTGTATTTTGACTAATGCAGATGGCAAAATTGCTTTTGTGTAGCTACTGCATGCAATGTAGAACTTTTTCCTTATTTTTGTAGAGATACAAGAAATCTGTTTCTGTTCCATGCTTTGTCTTAGGTTTGCTTTGTGCCCTTGGATATATCACTTTGTTTGTCTGCTTCTTTATTTTCTTCTGTAAAATGGGAGACATGTAACCAAGGTATCAGCAGAAATACATAGGATATTCTCAACTGCTGTAATGCTGTAATTGCTGAAGAGAAATGCAAGCATGTTGCCTTTGATTATCAGTCTTCTAATAGTATCTCAAACAATAACCAGTAAAGAAATTCTAAATATTTACACTATTCCATGTGCAATCCCTGTTGTATATTCTTGCTAGGAACAGTGTTAAGACTGTTGTTTTTACCTTCCGTTTGCCTTTTCTTCCCTATTGATCCAGCACTTCAGAAATTGATTTTGGTCCTAGGCTAGTACGTCTTGAGACAACCCTTCTTACGCTAGCTTCTAAGAAGGCTAACAAAAGGTCATTTACTATCTGGTTGGACCACATCAGTTTGGAGCAAACTGGATCTGAATGAGTATATGGAATTCAATTATTTATAGCACTAATTACTAATCTCCATTGAGGACGAGCATCCATTCTTGTGTTGCTGGATTTTTCTGCCAATTTCAGCACTGACACAAGGGAGATTGGGAAGTTGGACTGAAGTCCACCATGAATTTAAGACTTGCATATAGAGGTCTGCAAAGATGCAGAGATGTCTTTTTCTGCAGCAGGCTGAATCATGAATTTGTAGTCGATATTTCATTATGACAGAAACCATGGATGCAGTTGCCAAATAGTGTTTACAGTCTTAAAAATCCCTCAGAAAAAGAAAAGGGGAACATAGAAAGAAGACACTTTAATTGTCTATATGTAAATAACAGGATTTTGAGATAGTGCTTTCTGTGAAGGACAGATCATGTGAGGGAAATGCTATACTCAATTGTAAAATAAAATCAGGAGAGAAGTTTATCTGTTACCTCAAGGGTAAAGTGTCATTTAATCTCATTGGAAGATGTAAACAAGGCACAAAGTCTGGACTTTCTTTGTTTCTTGATCATTATATGGC
Organism: Melopsittacus undulatus; assembly: GCF_012275295.1. Classification (NCBI taxonomy): domain Eukaryota; kingdom Metazoa; phylum Chordata; class Aves; order Psittaciformes; family Psittaculidae; genus Melopsittacus; species Melopsittacus undulatus. Next base: position 43,516,477 of record NC_047534.1, read on the forward strand.
GCCCTTTGAGAGCTATGCAGTACTCATTCCTAAGTTACATCTTTAAGTCTTCAAGTTAAGCATAGTTTGAACTTCATTCCTTCTTGTCTTGAGAGAATTCTTGTCCTTCCTAGGGTAATAGTAGAGGTTGGGATGAACAGTCTGTCTTGCATATACTTGACATTGTTCATGCACATTAGTTTCTTGTAGCACTTTATTTTGATGGCAGAAAAACTCTTAATGCCCATATTTGTGAAGTGTATTGTTGAAGATATTTCAAAAACCACTTGTTGAATAGAGCTGGGAGTTGAACTCTGTCAGAAATAGACTAGACTCTTTAAGTGGGACTTGAGATGCCCTCTGAGGTGTTCATCATGTTGCATTGTCTCCCTGAATATCTTCATGATGGTATTGCTGCTGTCTGCCTGTGTGATTTTTTCAGATCTTCTGCTGTTTCTGTTAATTTTTCCATGGGTTCCTGTAGTGACCCAGTGAGGCTGAGGCTATTGAGAAAGCACAGATGAATGCTTTGTGCAGTGGTGAGCACAGCTTTCTATAACCTTCCATCAGTAGCCATCTAGTTTATTTTTAGATAACCGTTGAGTGTTTATGTAGGCTGTCAAGTCCCCATGAACTCTCCTCATCGTTTCTATGAAGTGATTTTCTGTGTTGGCCCATTGCAGCTTTTTCATTAACTTTTACAAGTTGTAGCATTTCAAAGAGTAGCTGCTCACTGCCACAGGAATGAATTTGTAAGCTTTGCCATAGGGGACTACAGTTTGATGGGAGAAAATGGGATAATCGTTTCCCCCTCTCTCCTGATGGGCATACCGTAGTAATGTGTTTGCTACAAGTGCTTGACACCTGAGGCACGGATTTCTGTTGTTGTATTGTGCAATGCGAGTGCTTAACAGGCTACAGTTCAGTACATGTATATATATAACTATTCTTCAGCAAAATAGTTCTGCATGTTGCACACCTGCTCTTCTAAATTGAAAGGAAGCAATCAAAGCAGCAGAGTAGGCAAGAATGTCATCTAGAGAAACCTAGTCTTTGTTTCCACCTTGGTGAAGATGCATTTCTGTACAACAGTTCTAGTACTGGTGCCACTCAGTGACTGCTTATCTTTATTCCTTTTTCCTTTTTGTCTTGTCGCAGACTGTTAGAATGGCCCTTAGTGTACTTGCTGGAAAAGTTGTGGGGTTTTTTTTCCCTGTGTTGAAGGTTGGTTAGGCCTTTAAGGACAAAAGTTTTACCACACTCCGTGACTAACATTTCAAGAGTAATCCAAAAGGTCAAAAAAACTTGATTGTGTGAAAATCTTCTGAAGATTATAGTAGAGTTACTTTGCATACCTTTATGAAAATGTGCTCACTTTAATTCTATGGTGTTTTGTGAGACGGGAAAAACAGGGTAGAGCAGAAGATACATTGCATCCTGGCAAACTGGGACTCAAACTAGCATGGAAGATAAGTGTTTGGTGGCCTAAGATAAGTATTTAAGAAGACTCTGTTTCTTTAAGGGACAAAATTGCTTTAATTTTATTTGTGGTTATCAAAAGGTCTTAGGACTTAAAATGTTATTTAAAGTGGCTTTGTCTTGATAAAGCAGATGTAATTTGAGAAAAGGATTACTAAAAATTGAGAGAATACCTAAAGTGCCAAAATAGTTGCCTTCATACTTACTCTTTCTTTTCTAAGCAAAGAAATAACTAGCTAATGCTGGAACTTATTGGTTGGATGTACTCTGACCGTTCTTAAACTCTTACAGATGATAGTAGTCCAATAAACTGTATGAAAATTGCAATGAGTGCTGTCCCATATAGCTGATTCATATCTCTTGTCTTGCTGTGGTCTCCAAATGCTGCAGTTGTCACTACAATGCATAACTGCTTGTCCTAGATGCATCCCTTCTGAAAGTGCAAATAATATGTTAACATGGAAAAAAATACCCCAGGTTGTTTTTCCTGAAGTAAAATTGACCTTTTTAGTTAAATATTTGATACCAATGAAGCATGTATTCACACTACAAAATGTTTTCCTATGCTACTGTTTCTGTTTCAGAATGTAAAATACCAGCATTATGCTGTTCATGTTCTTCTTCACTTACCCCCCCAATGAAGAAAAGAGATATTTATATGTGAAAGTAGCATATAGAAAACCCAGCTTGTAGCAGGTAGTTTGGTTTCACCCCTTCCCACACTCCCCCCCCCCAGAATGTGTGCCGATGTGTAATGTGGATGGTACAATTTATTCAGAGCTGCAAAGAGCTTTTTATATATGTATATCCACTGAAGAAACAGCAATATGTTTATTGTGTTTGCATGTAGAAAGGAAAGAAAAATACTGAGCCTAATACTGCAGGCCTAGTATTTGGGCTGGATAAAGCATAAAGCAATGACTAAAGATTGTGTCACAGATTTAAATAACTTAAACTAGCATGCTCGCAATAGGGGATGGAGTCAAATGTATGCTGTGTCTGTATATATATATACTCCCTGTTCATACTTGTCTCTATCATGTTTGGGGAATTTACAGTGCTTTTTACCACAGATGACTGGGGCAGCTATTGAAAGTCATATTCCAGCTTCTCTTCTTGTGCAGACTCTAGTACTTGTGTTAGCTCATGATCAGCTAAATTAAAAAGCTGATTTGGCTTCAAGCTAATTGTGTTCATAGGGCTGTCTGCGCAGCTGTACGAGCGCAAATGAAAGCTTGAGGAGACTTAGTGTGGCAGATCATGCACTCTAGTTACGGTGCTGAGTTGTAGGGATTCTGAGTACATGATTTTGAGGATCCTGAGTGGTTGCTGCTGCCAAAGCAAGGTTATCCAACTTCCCTTTCACTGCCCCTTTTGTTTCTGCCTCTTTGCTTACAGTGTCTGCTATTTGACCTCAAGATGGGCTGATTTGACTCACAAATTTTGCAAAGAAACTTGTTCAGAAGAGAAAAGAAAGCCTAGTTTTTCTCCCAGGCTGGTGGGCTGAATCTAATGGTAGGTCCCTGGTGGTACAGTGAGTAGACTGCAGCCCTGATGGACATCTTGGGATTGTCTCTTCCCATGGTAGCAGACCATTAGATTGTCTCAGTTGTCATAACTTAGCCCTTTACAGTGGTTCTCTGGCTGTGCCAAATTCAGAGAAGCTTAGGTGTATAATGTAGGTTTTATTCTTTTACTGCTTCTGATGTATTTTTGCTCTTTATTAATGTGAGTTGAATATGGTAGAATGCTAGCTCACTCCTAAAAGATTACATGTTACAGTAATACACATTACTGCCTATATGCCTCTTAATGAACATACTCTGAAAAAGACACTAAAAAGTCTAAAGAGAACCAATGGTATACTAGTACAAAGTCTGTTATGCTATGTTTCTATTACAACAGAAATTTGACCTAATATGTTTCCATCCAGTATGGAATTTTAGAGTTATGCAGATTTGTGATGAATGAAGAGACAATGAATTTATTTGCAGACATCGTGCGTCACTCTTGCTCTGTCCTGCACCTTGGAGACACAAGGCTTTGTTGCTTTTAGCAGAACTGAGGCTGAGTAAAGCCACTATAATAGAAAATTATGCAAATTAATTTGTTAAGTAATGCAAGTGCTAGCACACCTACTATTTAAAAAAAGTCATAGACAACAGCTTCACATTTTCAAAGGTTGAATAGATTGGGTACTTTGCCCTAGCTGAAATAATGACTTCTCTTCTGTGAATACGTGAGCTGGTGGGAATCAGTCTAATGGAAACAAAGGACAAGTCTAAAGTTTTGGGTTTTTTTCCTTCAGACACCTTTTAAGAAAATAATTTAACACGGTATTTTATTTTGGAGTAACTTACTTTGTTTTCCTTGAGCCATGTGTTTAGTGCTTATTAAAAGGCAATCTATTTAAAACTTGAAATGCACTCCATCTTCATCAGTAAAGCTTTCTCCCAGAACTCTCTGACAGCATCATTAAGCTCCATTAAAATCATTCTAGTTAGAGTAAGTCTTCAGAACAACTGAAAATGGATGCAGAAGAGATTTTGATTAGGGCAGTATGTAGTGTGTGATTGTGTCTGTAAACCACTCTATTCTAGTCTGTCTGAACAGCTTGTTTTGGCCGTGGTTGATGTCCTTTCATGGGTTTGAGTATAGCTGTTTGGAAGATGCTTGTGCTGTTAAAGAAAAGCCTGTGCCAGGACTGTTTCTGGAAGAATAATAAATTATATCCACAAGAACAAGGCAAATTGCCTGCTAGATTACCTTGTGTCTGTGCTAATCCCTGGGGATGTAGATAGTAAGATCCCACTGATTGCACCTGGGCTGATTGCAGCTGAGTAAGAAATTGCTGTGCTACTGTTTCTGTTGACTCTTGCTTGTGCCTCCCCCCTAAACACACATGAGCTTCTTGTACTGAGCTTTGAGGCAGCTAGAGTAAAATTGGTGCATTAGGAGCCTAGTATGGGAAACAGGGAAAATAGTGCTGAATTTGTCCCTTGAGTGATGGAGTAGGAATATTCTCCTCAGTGTCCTGTGTAGGTTTCCCCTCTTCTCAGTTACAAATGAAAACAAAAGACAGAGAAACTGAGTAGGGCACTCATATGGTTGTGCAGGGAAGAAGTGTAATGGAGGATTGTCATAAGGACCAAAGAAGGTACAGAAATGCACTGGGGTTCTGGAAACCACTCTTTGCTCTAGCTTAGTCTTCTATGGGTAAGGGAAGGGAGAGGAGCAGATGGGTGTTTGGGTAGTGCAGGAAGGAAGAGAGGTAAAAGAGTGCAGACAGACACCAAGTTACCTGCTTGAGGATGCACAAGGCTTTGAAAGAAGGCTCCTAAATTCATACTTGCTCCTGCTTTTGTGGTGTCAGGCCACCCAGCTCCAAATTGTGCTTGGCAACAAAAGTAGGGAAATAGCTTAAGTACCCAGCTCTCTATGAAAAGCCACTTTGGAAAAACTGTATTGATATCTGCATCACACAGTGCTCTGGGAGCTCACAAGTGTTAGACTTTGGGTGTCCTGTACTGTTTTATGCCATGCATATTTTGCTGAAGTACTACCTGATGAGATTTTGAAGCAGCTGGAATCTGTCACATGCTGCATCTCTCCTTGCATCATGCTTTGCGGCAACTGGAGGGGATTAGAGCACTGTTAATACCAGTTTAGTCTTTGTGAGCTTCATTATACTGAAAAAACAGTAACTTTCTAGAAATTAGATAATTTCTTTTTAGCATCATCCTGTTTTGTGAGGTTGCCATGCTGGCAGAATGGGTTTCCATCACCGCCACCAACCATCAGGATGATAGAACCAAATTAGTCAGTGCTCAGTATACTTAAGTGCAATACATCAAAGCACCACAGACAGAAACCTGTGAAACCAAAATTGAGCCAGGCTTTTGTGTGTTACTGTGGATACTGGCAAACAGGATATACGATTTTGAGCTAAGACCATCCAGTTAAATCTTTTTTAGAAGTTCTTTTTATTAGATATCTTCTGCAGCAGTTGTTCTCGGCCTGAAACTGTTTTTCTGCCGAGTTAGTTCTCCCTTTTGTGTGCTGTGAACACCTAATGCGTTGTTCCTTTCGTTCTCTTACCAATGCCTAGGCTGCTTTCCTGAATAACTTTTTTTTCCTTTTTCATAATTGAAAAGGATATCCTTTAAGCTTTTACAAATTTATAGTGCTGGGGAGCATTTGAAGTTGTGCAGTGGGAACTCTATATTGGATTAGTAATGTGAAATAATTAGAGAAACTGACTCTAACCTAAACACTAATGGGGCTGCTGCTTACTGTGCTCACATCTCATGGGTCTCATAAATGTATACCAAGGTGTGGGAAGAACTCTTGGATGTTCTTTTGCTTTGCTCAAACAGGCTAAAAATCTGGGGGAAAACAAGGCTTGTTGTCAAGCTCTGAAAAAGAGCAAGGTGGCATCAGAGGAGTTTTTGATTTTCAGATTTAGCCGTTGGATCCTCCTATTAAGCCTTGTTTGATCTACAGTTTGCCAACTAGTTTGGTCTTACATGCCTGCCTTCTCAGTTTGCATACAGCTGCTGCTTTAAATCAGGATAACTTTGACTTCTAAAGTATCCTTAACACAGTTACATATTGTAATGCTTTTTAGGAGAACAATTAGTTTTTAAGACTTGTGTGTCAAGAGCAACCTTGCCTGTGTAACCTCTTCCTTCAGAGCTTCCTTTCATGTCAAGGGTTAATTCATAACAGCTGTCAACTGAGCTTCACCTTAAACAGTTGTAAAATATATCCAAACCCCATTTTCCTATATGAATTTTGCATATCTTACAAGGATGATCCCTGTGATCAGATGCTATTCCAGTATGCCAGTGACTCCTCAGCAAACTAAGGAAAGCATATAGGAAAAAAGTAACAAAGAATTGCTGATTAACCAGAACACCGATAAAGACTAAAGATGTCTGTGTAATGGTACACCTGTAATATTTTGGAAGGTCAGACGAGTACCAGGTTCCAGTGGTCACCTCCATAAAACAGAAGATGGAGACTGGGAATGGAGTGATGATGAAATGGATGAGAAGAGTGAAGAAGGCAAAGCTGCTGTTTCTCAGGAAAAGGTAACTTTTGTTTGTATCATTTGCCCTCTGAGAGATTTTCTGCATGTTAATTGTTAATATTTCTGGATCTTCAATGTATAAAGCTGCATAGCTCATATCTCACTGCATTTGTTTTCCAGTCACGAAGAGTAAAAGAGGAGGAGAACACAGAGGTAAAAATGTCTTTACCATTTTTTTTTTCTTCCAAGTATTTGAGTCAAGGGCTTTCCTTTTAATTTCTGTTGATAAAAATGTGATTTGAGGTGGGAATGTTGTTTTGCAGCCTTGTATGGCAAGTACTTGTGAGGCTAGAGCTATGCAGTTGGGCCTGTGCTAATTAGCTTGAGCACACTGGACAAAACGGATAGGAAATTAAAAGCCGTATTATGTTTGTGCCCAGGAGAATTGGTTAAGATAGGTAATTTGGCTTTTTTTAATGAATCTTCATGACTGGATCACACTAATTGCTGTCTTTTTGTCAGAGTAATAATGTCTGTATTGCAGTAGCCAGAAGATCTCCAAATAATTTTTCATTCTCAGGATTTGAATCACTACATGTAGCTTATAATTAAAATGTGTCATCCCAGATACAGTAAAATAGTTCAGTACTGTGCCATAGTAAATTAATTCAGAGGAATAAAATACCATCCTGAGTTTCATGGCCCTGTGCTGAGACTGTGGGAAGCATCACTGCTATAAATAACTGCTTAATAGGATTACTGGCTTACAGCCAAAATGCTGTTTTAAAAATGTCTATTCCTTGGGTGGGTGACCCTTGCCACTTCACCTGCCATTTTAGATTCTCTGATCTTCACTGGTGTCATAGAAATCTCCTAAAAGACTAACAGCTTCCTGCCAGCTTTAGTCCTGTTAGCTCCTGTGATGACCCTAGTCTTCCTGTTGCAGAGTTAGTTTACACAGCGCTTCAGCTTTTGAGATGTCTTACGTAAGCTGAGTAGGGTGGGAAATAACGGACTTTCAACAGACAGCCTTTTTGCCTTAGAACTTCAGAGTTGTGCAGTTTATACAGGTAACTCTTTTGTTATGAGCTGTTTAGTTTGAGGGAGAAAAAAGCTTCTGCTTGAAATCTTCTGTTATTTTTTTTTCTATTTTCCTAACCGCTCCAGGTGATGACTTGGAACTAGACAAGTGCAGCTAGTCACTGTCGGTGTGTGTCTGTTGGTCTTTGGGCTACACATTCCTATACACTGAAATAACAGATGCAGAAATAGCAGTAGTAGTTTAGATGAAGAGAAGGAACTTAATTGGAGTAGGAAAAAAACCCTGCTCCCCCCGTAGTGATTAAATAATTTTCCAAATATTCATTAACTTCTGTTTTAAATACATAGATAATAAAATAGATGCAAGACCTTGTGTAACACTTTTTTTTAAGTAGCTTTAACGTGGAAAACTATCAAAAAATAAACAAATGAAATTTGTGATGCAAGTCTTTGTTTTGTAAGGAGTTGACTGCAACCTTTGAACAGGCTTCTGTGAGTGCTGACAATATGCCAAGTATGAAATCGTAGCAGGGTAGATGACACTGAGCAGTGCTGTATGTAGGACACACTTTTGCTTGAAACTTCATATAAATGTTAGTTGAGAGCTGGGGAAGGTATCACAGTGTGAGGGAGGAGTGGTAGTGTGAAGATTATCCATATTCCTCATTTTTCTCTGTGAAAGACATTCTCCGAGCTGTGATGACTGCTTTGATATGCTGCTAGTTCTTTGCAGATGGGTAGATGCAAGACTTCCTTAACAACCAAAACTGTTACACAAAAATAATGTGAGTAGTAGCCTGCTATTCTGACTGTGTGCATATTATTTAATAGGTTACTGGAGCTTTGATGCAAGGTGGATTAAAAGCTCTTACACTCAGTGCTTTAATGCAGGTCTTATCATTTGTATCTCTGTAATTGAAATATGTCAGTTTTACTGGTATCAGCTATATTTTAGGCTGTGTTACTGAAAGTGTTTAAAAGGTTTTTGAGAGTTAGAAGATGTGTAAAATATTCTGTGCTAACTACAAACTGTTAGCATGGCAAGTATTTGGGGATTTCCCAACCCCCCACCCTGGTATCCTTTATAAGACTTCCTTCTTTTTTAATAGTCTCAGCCTGCTGTTAGTGACGAATATAGTGAAGTTCCATGTGCAGTGAATCTTGTCTTAAGATTAAGGTAAGAGATTCTTCTACTTATTTTAGTATTTCTTTTTAGGTGGCCGTATTATTCTTGATCTCCCTCATTACTTTCATAATATTAACATAAAATAAGTGTTAACCTCTTTAATCTCCCAATATGACCAGTATGAATAGTGTTTCTATGACTAATTGCTGTCTTTTAATTGCTTACTGAAATAGTGTAACATGAAAAGCAGAATATGAATGTGGCTTCAGGCTAAGGGTACCCTTCATTAAGTATTTTCTTTCTTTTTTTCCTTGCAATGCAGGATCACAGTGAGAGGTTTTTAATGAGTTTCTTTCACACTTCAGCAGTCAGCCTCTGACAGAAATAAACCATAGCTGTATTACAAGTTGCCTACTCAAAACGTTTTTCACTGGCAAGTTTGATCAGCCACTGTGGAGAAGTGACAGATATTTTAGAAATGGATACAAATATGTTGTCTGGCTTAAATTTATACATAGTTAAAACGAGTCAGATTGCCTTTAATTAAAATCAACTTATAACTAAGATTTGATTTGTTTAATTATGTGCTCTCATTCTTAGATAAAGGTATTTTTTTCAGAAGAAGCTTTGATAACTTTTTATGTATTTAAAGCCATTTTCTGTAAATTGCTAGCTTAGTTAAACTTACTGCTACTCACTTGAAAACTTGTTTACATCCAATTTGTATTGACAAGATTTCTATGAAAGGTTGTAAATGCTTAACAATTACGATGGGAGGAAGTGAAATGTTGTGGGGTTTTATGCTAACAAAAAAGATAAAAAGTCAAATAGAAAATACTTACAAAATTACAACCAGTCTTTTAGAAAAAAAATAGCCAATTTATGCATAACAAGTAGCTTTAACAAAGTAACATCAAAAACTGTTAGTAATCAGAAAAAAAGAAGTCTATACAGAATGAATGCTGAGTTCCAAAATCTATTATCTTCCCTTTTCTTTGAGTGCTTTTCGATTGACAGCTGCAAAATATTGCATGGCTGCCAAAGGTTGTTTACTGAAGGGAGGAGTAATAAATTTTATTGTGGGGAGAGAAAAGACTGAAAGATTATTTGGAATCAGTTTAGTTGTCTAATTTACATAACTGCCCAGTTATGCTGTCAATATTCTTTTTTATCTCTCTACTGACGGACAGGTAGATGAAACCATTTATGAAACAGACTGATTTATACTTCTGTGTGGATGTACTAGTGAGGTGCTTTGGGTATTTTTAAATTACGATGAAACCTACAGAGTGATTGGCTTTTACCCAGTTACTTGCAGTGTTGGCATATCCACAGGGCAAACATTTTAGTCCTGCAAGTACAGTGAAATGTCAGGATTATGCTCTTAAGCCAGAAGTGAAGGAAGATTGATCCTAGGAGACTTGAGTTTCCAAATTCTTATTTGCACGGTGAACTTCTGTTCTTGTTAAGGATCATCTTAATTTGTGGGTGAAAAGCTTCCCTTCTCTTACCCTCCCTAAAAGCAAGTCTGTAGTAACTAAATTAATATGTGACAGTTATGAAGGTTTAGATGGTTATTGGTAGAGAGGGAAGAAATAAGAATTTCAATTTTAGGAACCATAAAGTTTCTTTTAAACAAAACAAAGCAGTCTTGAACAGCAGATACACTCTGGGGCCTGGGAACACTGTTGGTGGTGTCTCAGGAAAAAAAACAAAGCAAACCCTCCCCCCCCCAATCTAATACATAATTTTGCAAAGCAAATTTTGTTACTTTAAGCTGACCTACTTTTGAGAGAAGACCGCTCTGCAGTGCAAACTCCTGGCCCCACATGAGCTCTGGTTGTCCTGCCTTAGTGGTAGGAGTATGCACCTTTGCGCTGTGTGTTTGGGTTTCTTTCTGATGAAAACCTGAGCATGTGAGTAGGGTCACAGCTAGCACATAAGCAATGTGTGTGTGTGGTTGGTGGGTATATAGGAGTGCAGCATACCAAGCAACGCTTTTCCTTTAGCTGGGAATTCACAAAGTACGTATCTGAGAATGAGGGCTACAAGCTTCCTATGCCTCTATCCAGTGGTCTAGATTCCGAGTTAGTATTCAAGCTTTATTTTATATTTGCTATTTTAAAGGCAAGAGGTATTTTGTTTATGGAATATTCAAACAAATTCAGGGCAGCCACTGGCTGGCTGCTATGTATGTTGTGTTTAGCAAGGTACCTGTGATGGCATTTGAATAGTTGTGCTTCCTCTTCAATGTTGACCCCAGGAGGCGAACAGCTGAGGCTCCTGTGAGCAAGGCAGGGCTGTGCTATCTGCTGATTACTTGTCAAGGTTTGTATTTGAATGCCTTGTTCTTCAGTAAATTAACAGAAACCTTAATTGGGGAAAGGAGTTGATGATCATTTTTTACTTTCAACAGCATACTTACTTTTTTTTGCCATTATTAGATTATCTGTGGGGAGTTACCTCATTTGCCTGTCAGTATCAAGTACCTATCAGTATATTCTGCTAGAAGCTTTTAATCTTTGACCCTACGGTAGGCACATTAAAGGTGGCCCTTGCCTGGCAGTGAGTGGTTGCACCAGAGTAGAGGACTCCTAGGTTCTGCATCTGTGAGTCTGTCTAGCTGCTGTGTGCAAATTCAGAAAAGCCAGCTCTGGAGAAATAGTAACTGTGGTAACAGTATAGTACTTGCTTTGTGGGCATAGGATTTGGAGTCTTCCTCCCTAGCCCCTCATTCTTGGGGTTTACCTCACCACTCAGCTAAACAAAGGACAGAATAGGTTTGAGGCTGGCATTCCAGTGATGTATTGGCAAGCGTGTACCACACCAGGTAATATAAGCAACAAGCAACAGTGATGCTGTTTTGGGAAGACAGTAGTGTTAGTGTTTGAACTATTGCTGTAATCTGTTTTGGACTAATTCAGCTGGTTTTTCTGTTTTGTTAGCAGAAGAGCAGTTGTATGGGGTTCCTTCATAAAAGTCTGAAAAATAAATTTCCTGTGTCATAGATGTAACCCTGTAGGCCCTCCGGTCAGTCTGGGGCTATGGAAGAAGCCACCACCTGCGTTCCAGCCCTACACAGCTGTCCTTATGCTGGGATAATTGCAGGGTGAATGAGCTTACGTTTAAGGCAGCTGTACATGGAGAAAAATGCTCTGGCCCCTAACTACTCTCTTCTGTTGTAATTAACTTACTGAGTAAATATTTTTTGAGCATCAGAAAGTAAAAATACCACTAGTTTTGGCATTTGTAGTGACTAAAAGAGCTATAGATGACTTGCTCTGTGTCACACAGCATTCCCTTGTGTTTATAAGGTAGTAAACAGCTAATACCCTCACAGGGATTTCTGCATTTATCCACCTCCACTGCAGAACCTAAACTGTTCCGTTGATGTCTTTTGGTGAATTGATCATTAAGTCACATAGCTGATAGAGGCTTAAGCACATCAGAGGATTTTTATGGGATTTGTTAAAATGAACTATAAGTTCTGAACCGTATTATTATGGAGCAAGTTAGCTACGGTATAAGATAGAAACAATTTGCTGTGATGTTTCATCTGCTGCTATTATATAGCTTTTAAAGTATAGCTTGATATTCAGATAAACATTGTGAACATTAGGTGCCAGAGTTGAAGACTCAAAGCTCAGTATATCATCAGAAATGCTGGAAGCTTTTTCTTTTACAATAATTCACTTGAGGCAATCAAATTACACAAACTGCAGTAGCTTGATGAGTTCAGAACACATTGGTTTTAGCTGCTGAGAATTACTGTTAAAAAAACCCAATCTCAGTACTGATGTGGGTAAAAATGTAAATACTGGCAAAATACAAGAGGGATGAATTGATGGATGGGGAGGATGAGAGGAAAAGGGAAGTAAACACATCAAAGAGAAGGCTCAGGAAGGTCTCATCTATTCATTGCCTTCCTTTTGCTTCCTTAGAGAGGCGCCATGATGTAAGGAGACAGCAAAAGGTGAGCATCCCAGTTGGGAAGGAGCCCTTCCTGTGTGATGGAGGCTGGCTGGGCTAGGACCAGAGAGGAGAGGGCATTTCCCCAGGGTCCTCAGGCAGGAAGGGGTGGTGCAGAGAAAACTGATTGCACTTGCAGTACTGCTGAGTCTTTGGGGAACTAGCTTGGTTACAGAGAATTTGTCATGGAAGTCAATGCGAACATTTAGAGCTGGGACAGAAACAACTTATTATGAGGCGTGTGATCTAAAAGACCTGAAGAACAGCACCTGGAAATCTGGGGCAGGGCAAAGCCTAGGGAGATGTGCAGCCTTCATCAGGAATGTGTATGGGGCAAGTAGGTGCTCCTCTGGCTTGGTTTTTTTTCCCCTCATTTACAGTGAGGCTCTGGTGACACCAGCCCCCTCCAGTTTTAGATTATTGTTTTACACTTTTTTCTCTGTAGTAGCATGTTCACAAAAAGGTTAATAGTACCCATAAAAATTAAAAATCACCCTCCCAGAGGAGGAATTCTGGCAGAAGAATCCATGCATTTAAGTAATTGTTTTAGTGGATGGTCAGGTTCTGCTATTCTTCCCAAGCAGAGCAGGGATGGACTCATTCAATAATTGAGTAGGGAATGCCAAATTAACCAGCCTCTCTTTAGTGCAAATGCCTTGTTGTGGATGAGAAGCACAACTCCCATTCTGAAATAATCTTTAAAGAATCCCATGGCACTCTTCATACAAGTGTTGGTATTTAACTCTCTTAGTCTGGATGGTTTCCAACTTGAGTATCTGATTTTTTTTTTTTTTGTCCTTGTATTTAATACCTTTCTGTTTTAATCGTTTTCTCAGTGGGAGTAACTTGTAAAAATGTTCTCTACTGTCAGAGTTGCTTCTTCAGTTGGAGATGGCAGTTTCCACCATACTTTCCATCTCTTGCACTGTTGTGTTTTGGAGTATGTTGCTGCAGAAGCGAAATGAGCAGCAGTGTGTTTTAGGTAATTCCATGCAAAGCTTTTGAAAGGCTCTAGCATTAAATACTTAATACAGACCATTAGTATCTTAAAGCTCAAGTTTAGTTAAGAGTCTATGCTTGAAATGTCTTCGCAGTGAACTGAAAATACTGGTTCTCAGTTGCTCCTTGATTTTTTGCCATGGCATGTAACTGACCCGGACTTGCTGTGTGATCCTTGTGTTGAAATGCTGATGCTTGTTTCCTCACTCTCACAGAAGAAATTTGAGAGTGGGAAGGAAATCCGTACTCCAGATTTTTGCTCTTGAGGCTGCATACATTGTGCATCTTGATAGTGGGCCCTGGCAGAAACTCTGAAAAGAGGGTGTAAGGCAATTGCCTGTGACACAGTCCTCCAATGGCCATGCCATGAGGGAAAAGGGGTGTGAAGGAATTATCACCCCTGCCGGGAAATTTCCAGTCTAATCACCAAGCTGTTACTGATTTAGGAAGGTCACTGACAGAGGGTTTGACTATTTAGATTAATAACAGAGACATTTCATATTAAATCAGGAGACTTGTTAATGGTTAATAGTTAAGAATTGCAAATTATCTGTAGCAATCTAAGATGGTTAAATTAGCTCCTGTGACAGGAAGACAATTTACTGACGGTAATTTGGAATGTCCCAGGACCTAATTTAATACAGTTCTTGCACGCTGGATGAATTAAGCCTGTGAAAGAAGTACAAGAGAGGCAAATGGAAATTTTTTACTTGGTGCACTGGCAAATGGGATCCGTCTGTTATATTATTGTGTACCTTTATTTTACATAGTGTGTGCAGAAATGCCAAGGCAGAATTGTATGGCACTCTGATTGTGTTATTTACAGGTAAACATTTGTGCGTGTCTGTATTTGTTATAAAAACGTCTTTTCAGCTGGTAGAGCTGGTTTATCACACTCTGAAACTGTGTGTCACTTGATCCTGTCTGAGGAATACATCTTCTGGGAAGCTGGACAAACAGGTACAATTCAGAATGACAAGTCCAAGGAATAACCTGTAGCAGGCAGCTGCATATGCTGTGCTATAGGAGGAGAGTTGTTAGGACTTAAGTGAAATGTGATTTCCTCTGAGTGCCAGAACATAGACGATGAGCTCATAAACTCACTAGTTTGAGCTGAAGCTCAAGTGCTAATCTTCTTGCTTTCACGCAGGCCTGGCTCTTTGACCTCTTTCTTAAAAACACACTTGGTTTGCGGTACTACGTTGTACAGCTATTCCTATGTTATTAAGGTTTTGATTCTTAAGCAAGTAAAAACTCCCTATGAACAGGCAAACCTCTAAATCTATTAATCTGTTCTGTTTAAAGGCAGAATGAGTTTGGTAATTGGCTTAGTCCCATAACCCAGAGTTCGCAATTATTTTTACTTCTTTTTTAACTCATTTTATTTACTTATTTTTTTAATCTTAAAAACCTTTTATCATTCCAGTTACTTTTGTAAGTACATCCTTCACCAAGACAGGTATTTCTCATTATTTTTGCTGTTTAGAACAGCTTCTGTTCTCCAGTGTATTTAATAACAAAATCCACAAACAAATTCCCAGCTGAGTGGCAGATTTATAACTGAAAAGTAACAAAACTTCTCTATAGGCTGGGAACTGATCTGGTACCAAACATCATAAACAAAACCATTTGTAGAATTCTTGAAATAAATGTCCCTGTGATTACAGCATTGAGCACTGTCCCATAATTTATTTTGCCATCACCTCTAGGTCTTTGCCTTGGGAACTGGGGAGGTGTTGGGATTTGGTTACTGAACTGAATTTTATTTTCACAGCATGGAAACTCCATTTAAATAACCTTTTAAATCATGATTAAATCATGACTGAAATCAGTAAGCAGGAACCGTTGATTAAACTATTGATTCTAATCCTGCTTTCTGTTTGTACCTCTGTTATTTCCTTCAAAGCTTGCTCTTTAAAAATGGTAAATTATGCTTTTCTCATTCACTACTTAAGGATGTTTTTATGCCTTGCTGTGTTTTTATTGAAAATAAACCTTCAAAAATTTATTTTAATTATGACTTAAATGATCCTGAATGCAATTGCTATACCATCACTTATTAAACAGAGAGCTGGTATATTTGTTTATCAAAACAACTTTTGTATGTAAAATTGATAATTGAGTCAAGGAATCAATATATTCTTTCTGTTTATTAAATCTGCTTTATATGTCTAAATATTTAGGTGACAAGTCCATAGGGGGTCACAAGGATGGATGATCAGGGGGCTTGGGCACCTTTCATACAAAGACAGGAAAAGAAAATTGGGGCTGTTCAGCCTGGAGAAGAGAAGACTGCGTGGAGATCCTGTAGCAGCATTCCAGTATCTGAAGGGGGCCTACAAGGACGCCAGAGAGGGACTCTTAATCAATGGCTGTAGTGACAGGACAAGGGGTAATGGGTTTAAACTTAAACAGGGGAAGTTCAGGTTATATATAAGGAAGTTCTTTGCTGTGAGGGTGGTGAGGCACTGGAATGGGTTGCCCAAAGTAGTGATAAATGCTCCATCCCTGGAAAACTTCAAGGCCAGGCTGGATGGGGCTTTGAGCAATCTGGCCAGCGTGAGGTGTCCTTGCCCATGGCAGAGGGGATTGGAAGTAGATGATCTTTAGGGTTCCTCCCAGACAGAACCATTCTGTGATTCTGTGAATTAGGCATTTAACCTGCACAGCTGTGGTTGTAAATTATGCAGGCAATTGCATTTGGAGATGTTGCTGAATGATTCCATTCTAACTTTTTATTATTTTATTTACAGAAGAAAAAAGCACAAAAATCAGCAAAGAAACCCAAACATCACCTCCAACCTCCTTTATGTTAAAAAAAGTAGTTTAAAACATGGTTGGACATCAGCATTGAAAGTAATTTTGTTTGTATTATTAGATCATCAGGAGTGAAAAAACTCGGAGCCAATGGCAATTAAAGGATGCACACACATGATTTATGATTGAACATATTTAAAACATTCTTTGGTTTGGATAAGGCAAAAAGTTTCTCTTGACTCTTCCCTGTTTTGTGCACTGGGGATTTATAAATATCTAGTAGAAACCCCCAATACATTCCTGTAGAATTTGTTGCAAGTCTTTTGTCTTGATTTCATAAATGAAATCACTTTTCTAGCTGTTTTGAAGTACCCCAAGCCTCCTGGCAGTGATCTGTCTTTCACAGTTTCTGATTTAAAGAACTGAAGTTTTGCTTCAAGCACAGTGGCCATTTTACCATGCTGTACTTGGAGAATTTGTCACTGGAAGAACAAGTTATAATCTCTCTTTTCTGTGCACCAGGCATGCAGAAGCATCCAAAGTAAGCCTTTGCATGTTTAATGTCTTAGTTGCGCTGGTATTTTTTATCAGTCAGGCAGATGGTGTGCCACTGTAGTCACGCAGCTAATAGAGGTTTGACTTCCTTCAGCTGTGCACTGATCAATAGTGTTTGGTATCAAGAAATGCAGAGAACTTTCCATATATATGGAAATATATATGAAATGTATTGGTGGGGGTATGTTAAACTATTGGCAAATACAAGAAAGGCAATTATAACCACAACATGCTATAATCTTTAACAAATTGATCAAATTATGTGCGTGGCAATTGTCCTCTCTGTTATTGAAAGGCTCCCACTGAGTACTTCAGAGTGATTATTTTTTAACATTATTGACATCATCTGTACATAACTTCAGTTCTTTCTAGGAACAAGTCAGTTTTAGATTACTTCTGGTTTTGACCAAACATTGAGATTTTACCACATTAATAAATTCTCTGTGTAACTGTGTACTCCCCTTCATTGTATTTCAAGTACTTGTTAAAAATATTGATACGTTTCACAACTTAAATCTTTACCACTGCATTTTAAAAAACTTTTGTGCTAATTCAGGAATAATTTTAGGGAAAAAAAATATTATTTATATTGCCCTCTCTGCAGCAACAAAACTGATGGTTCTTTGCCTAAGTTGCTTCCACCAGCTGATATATGAGAGCAGGTAGGAAGTGTGAGCCTCAAAAAATATGATGCAAGTGAATCCTGCTTTTCGCTGCCTATGCAGAGAAATGGGTCACTGAGGATTGAGGTAGAAATACTGTTTGTGCCAGAGCTTGCTGTTTGACTTAGCTGGGAATGAATATAATGAAGAAAAAAGTTGAAGGGCTTATAACATTCTTTTGATTTAGCTTCTGGCATCAGTAACTGCAGAAAAGAGAGAGAAGACCTACTTAAAAGCATGTTGAAGTATAGATATATCTAAAATGTCTCTAGTTTTAACATTTCTGTGTCAAGGAATGAAGACTTGGGGCTGTAAACCAGTGAATGGAAAGGAATGACTTAATGTTCCTATATCACTTTTAAAATGATAAACAAGTTTCTGCAGGCTGTGTGTATCAGCTAGTTTTCCTGTGTTTTTTCTATCATGCAACCTGTGCATTTCCTTAGTTTTACCAAATTTTTTAATTTTTACATCAGTTTTTACTAGATTGAAAGCACTTTAAGTCTTAAGCAGCTTGGGACTGGTCAGCTGTGGATAGAACTGACCATCATCTGAACGGCCAGATGACAGTGTTTCATTGTGCAATTGGCTGGTTTTCAGTCTTGAAAGCATAATTGGGCTGTTTTTTTGCCATTAGTATTGCTGCTGTCTCTTGAGGTACAGTGATGAACAAGTGTGTTGCAGCATTTCAGGGATCCACTCCATACTTAAGAACATATGAAGATTAAATGGTAGTGGCAGTATTTTGTATGTTTAAGTTTTGAGTCCTGTAGCTTGATCTTGAGGAATCATACGCTAAACATCTTTGCTTCTTCCAGTAATGTATATGGAGGGGTAAGTCATAAACCTATGGGTTGTTTTTTTTTTTTTTTTGAACCACTGAAGTAAATGGTAAAGTTTTAATGGAATTCGAAGAACTGTATTTTAGGACTAATATGGAGAGATTTTAGTCCTTTTCTGCTTGGTGGCAATCTGGAAGCAGGGCAGACCTCAAGTGTCGATTTTACTCCTACCAAAAGTTAACAGAAATGCTATTCCATTTAATCAAGAATTGACCTGAAGTTATTAAAAATAAGTTGAGAAAACCCATCTTTCTCTACCATGCTGAGCAGACAAGATCTGCTCTTGATAGTATGGTACTGTATACTGGAAGAGCCTGGATATCGATTAGTAAATGACAGCTGAACTTGGAAATGTTACAGAGAAAGGGATTTACATAAATATGTGGTGGATCCTCAGGAGGCTAATGCTTTTTTACAGTAAATGCTCTCTTCTGTAGTGTTTATGTGATCTCACAGGAACTTTAAGGTTCTGATTCACAAAATTACTTTAATAAACAGACTTTCTTTTATTGCTGCTTTGGTTCTACTGCATGCAATGTACCATGACTTAAGAAAGGAAAAAGTTTTCTCCGTGTATAATACAGGGCATTGAGTGAAAAATGAAACACATGTGGAATAAACCAACACTATGAAAGCTAGGCTACAAAGGGAATCATTTTTAACTTGTGCATTATGCCTTGAGCATATGAAAGTGAGAAATGGGTGAACCATTATTGTGAGAAGGAAGATGACCTTTTGACTTTGAATAACATTTCATGTGGGCAGATAGCATTTGTCCCTTCAACATTAGAATAGCAAGCAAAATTTCCTGTAAAAAAACCCTGCCAACCTTAGTCTTGTGTTTTTCCCTCAATTATATTTCTTGCATTGTACACACAAAGATCTTGCCCCAGAGATGTGGAATGAAATTTGGATGAGTACAGCTTTAAGATGTACAACCTACCTATCACTCTGATTAGTCCACTCTGTTTTGATGTGAACTTCTGCTTTCTTTACAGTGTAAATGAGCAAGTCATTTAAATACCTCTGTGGTTTAATTACACCAGTAAATGCAATGAGGCAGTGCAAATGCCATACTGCTGCCCTTGCTTCCTAAGCTATACTGTCTTGTTTTTTTCCATTATAATTTAGTTTGCTTCTGTAGTAGTTTCAATGCAGTTCACATTTTGGAGGGGAAGAGCATCAGTGAGACCTAAATGTTGTACAAGTGTGGTAAGTGTGATGCTTATTTTCAGTGTGTGTTTTTTGTTAAAGCACACTGACTTAGACTTGGACAGTGTGACTAGTCCTTTATGGTGGGGAAATTCTGTTCTGGTGGGAATAAAGCTTGTAGGAGTATGGGGAAAAGGGAAAGACTGGTTGGTGAAGGGTGCCATGTGCACCGTGTGTTATGATGATGTTCATGAAAAAGTTTATACCATTTTAGTTGAAGACTATGTTATTTCTGGTTCCAGAGATCAGTATGTATTCTGCTGTTGTCTCTTCTGCTGGCCAAACTTGTTAAGTTTTGACAGAATTAGCAATGTACAAGCTTGAGTTTTAGGGAGAACACACTTGCTGGAGATTTTTCTAAACATAAGTTGATCAGTTCTGTTGCTGAGTTATAACTAGTCATGATCTGAAAAGTGGATGGAAGAAATAAGTGTTCCTCTGACTTTCTTCTGAGAATACTTTCTTGTTTATAATTTAGTTAATCAGACCATGTCCCTCCTCAAAGCTGGTCAGGCACTGAAATTGCAGGGAGCATCCCTTTTACCAGGCAACAAATGGTGCATCTAGCTTCTTAACTTCCTCCCTGCGTGGGCCAACTAAGAACACTTGCCTGAGCATACCATAAAGCATAGCTTTTGGGTTTTCATTGGGCTTTTTTTGTTTGTTTTTGGAGGGGTTGTTGGATTTTTTTATTTTTTTATTTGTTTGGGATTTTTGTTTGTTTTTTAATGTTTTCTCTTACTTCTTGACTTGTAATATTCTTCATGTTCAACTGGTGCTTAGGAAAAAAAGGGTGAAAGAGGGAAGATACATATATATATAGATATTCCTTGTATCTATCTCTCTATATATAAATGTAAGTAGAAGATATTTCTATATCCATCTCTCTGTATATATCTCTCTTCTTTCATATGTATATGAAGACAGGCTGAGAAAGGTGGGGCTGTTCAGCCTGGAGAAGAGAAGGCTGCATGGAGACCTCATAGCAGCCTTCCAGTATCTGAAGGTGGGCTATAGGGATGCTGGAGATGGACTATTCATTAGGGACTGTAGTGACAGGACAAGGGGTAATGAGTTAAAACTTAAACAGCAGAAGTTTAGATTGGATGTAAGTAAGAAGTTCTTTCCTGTGAGGGTGGTGAGGCACTGGAATGGGTTGCCCAGGGAAGTTGTGAATGCTCCATCCCTAGAGGTGTTCAAGGCCAGGTTGGATGAAGCCTTGGGTGACATGGTTTAGTGTGAGGTGTCCTTGCCCATGTCAGGGGGGTTGAAACTGGGTGATCTGAAGGTCCTTTCCAACCCTAACTATTCTATGATTCTATATATGTATGTATATAATTTTAATCATGCAGAACTATGGAAAAATATGTGAGAAAGAAAGTAGAATGTGCTTCAGGCCAAAGCACCTGTATATTGGAGTCTGTTAAAATCTGTTCAGTGCTGATGAAATGGGCTAAGAAAAGTGAGTATTTGTTGTTCCAGGAGAGTTCTGTCTTTTGCTGCTTCCACTCAGCACTCCATAGAAATAGTAGGTAATATTCCTGTGCCTTGTTAGGACTAGTTTGTCATTTTCCATAACAAAGGAAAATGATACGCTAATGAAAAGAATGGTTACCATCCAAGTTGGATAATGTTGCTGTAAAGCAATTAATGGTTACATATGCAAGTGGGCAAGAATGAGCATGATTTATATTATTTTTCCATTGGAGATGTGGGAAAGGATGATTAAGCAGTTGAATTAAAAAGTAGCATTTGATAAAGAAGGTAGTGTTTAATGCAAAGGGATGTATTTGTGAAATGCCATAGATTGAAAGCATGTATGTTTACAGTATAGTCTAGTGTCCTGCTTTACACACAGAAAATAAATGGTCATAGTAGCAGTGAAAGAGATGGAGACAGCACCACTCCATGAAAACAAGGGTAAGTTTACTTTGGCGGTGGGCAATAATTCACTGATTTTGTTGTTGTCGATCTGCTTTTTGTTAATTTGTTTGTTTTTTTACAGCAGAATTTACTTTGTGGCAAGCTATAGGTAACATGATACAGCATCTCTTTTAAGTGATAGAATAGATAGAAATAGATAGAAATAGGGTGATTTGGGTTGGAAGGGATCTTAAAACTCACCTAGTTCTAAACTGCCTGCCCCACAGGCAGGGACACCTTTTACTAGACCAGGTTGCTCGAAGCCCTGTCCAACCTGGCCTTGAATTCTTTCAGGAATGGAGCATTCACAACTTCCTTTGGGCAGCCTGTTCCAGTGCCTCACCACCCTTGTAGTGAAGAATTTCTTCCTAGTGTCTGATGTAAATCTACCATCTTTCAGTTTAAAGCCATTCGCCCATGTCCTCTCACTAAATGGGCTTGTAAAAAGTCCCTCTTCTAATTTCTTGTAGGCACCCTTTAGGTACCAGAAGGCCGTTACAAGGTGTCCCTGGAGCTTTCTCTTCTCCAGGCTGAACAAGCCCAACTCACTCATCCTGTCTTCACAGGAGAGGTGCTCCAGCCCTTCTAGGCCTTCCTGTGATTTGCTTCAGCAGGTCTGCATCCTTCTTGTGCTGGGGGCTCCAGAGCTGAATGCAGTACTCCAGGTGGGGTTGCACAAGAGTGGAGGAGAATCATAGAATAGTTAGGGTTGGAAAGGACCTTAAGATCATCTAGTTCCAACCCCCCTGCCATGGGCAGGGACACCTCACACTAAACCATGCCACCCAGAGGCATGGTTTAGAGGGGGAGAATCACTACTCTGAACCTCCTGATCATGCTTCTTTTGATGCACCCCAGGATATGGTTGACTTTCTGAGCTCTAAGTGCACATTGCTGGATCACGTTCAGTTTGTCATCAAGTTACATCCTGAAGTCTTCACCTCAGGGCTGTTCTTAGTCCATTCTCTGCCCAACCTGTAAATGTGATGGGGAAGTGACTGTGATTTATGGTTTCTAACTCTATCTCAAAAAGGTAATGAAGAAAATCAGGAAGTTTTGCATCTGCTATAACTAATCAAAAGCCATAAATGACGTAGTTTCCATGTGATCTGTATTGTTTCACAAATCGGCTTTGTTAATTATCATTCTGTTATCACCTGCATTCTTTGACATTCAGCTATGTAATATCAGTCCTTGTAAGCCACATGTGATGACTGAGTAGCTGAAAAATCAGCAAGCAATGCAGAGACAAAACTTTTGTATTCTTACACACATGCCCATGTCCTTCTTTTGGCTTACCTTATTTGAGAATTTTTTTTCTTCCTTTGGGAAGGAAGAATATATGGCTACTTAGGTATGGTAAGATGCATCCCATCCAGAAATACACTCTCCCTAAGGACCGTATAGAAGTTGCTGAAGATTGTGAGAAATGTAAGCTAACGTTTTGGATAATTCTGCACGATACGTGGTGGATAAATAGGGAAGGGGGAGCAGAGGAAGGGAAGTAGTATTAAAAAAGAATGAGAATCTGCTGCTCGATATATAATCAAGCTATCCCAGCATGATTTACATGTTAAGTTTAATTCCAAGACATCTGATTTCCTTGAATCTCACTCATATGATAGACATTCTGTGTTTAAGGACAAAAGAAATAATGATGTTTAATGTGTCCAATTTACAGTTGCACCATTACACAACCACGATTTCCTATTTTAATTCAACAATGTAGATCTTTTGTCAAGTATATGGAACACAGCTAATTGACTATAGTAGGAATTATGCTATCATAATGTAATTATTTGACAGACTTTGTCTTTGAATGCAAAAACCCGAGATCTTGTTCCTTTAAAACAGAGCATCTTCATTTCATATCCTACTGACAGGATGGTCTCAGTTTGTAGACGGGGGGATAAGTGATGAAGTTGGCTAATTTTTTTTTTCTAGTTCTTTGAGGAAGCATCACTCCCTAGAAGATCAGACCTAGCAGTTGTATTGCGCACATCAAGTGGTCCTGATGAAAAGACTAATGAGAATTTGCAAAATATGTTTTCAGAAGGTGTAAAATTTTAAATTCTGAAGTTACTTTGCAAGAAAGATGGCTGCTAAACATGTTAGTATGTTGTGCTTTGGTATTGGCCTTGTTCAGAGCAGTCCTATGGAATTCCTACTGTTGGAGGTGATTGCATGATGAAAAGCAACCTCCAGGAAATCAGTACACTACAGTGTACTAAAATGCAAGAAAGTATTCAAAATTTACTACTTTTTAAAGGAGATGGGCAGTTTTTATCTGTGATAATCCAGATATATTAGTCTGCAATGGCATAAAACAAGAAGAAAGTAAGAGGTATTGTAAGAGATGGCAAAAAATTCTGAGTTTGCACTTTAAAATGAATACCTTATTCACAAATGCATTAGAGAAACTAGGGACCATTAAGAAATTATGAAGACAAAATTATTAATCACAAAGATAAGTACCTTTCTTCAAATTCTATTTTATTTAGTAGAAGTAAAGCCTGTGTGTGCTGCTGCATGGTAAGAGTGTAATGGATCTAAGAAAAAAGAGAACTCCAATGGAACAAATGAAATGCTGCTTGGAAGCTCTGCCTGCAAATAAGTCACCAAATCCAAACAGTTGTCACCAAAGTGTATCAAGGGAACTAGTAAACTAATTTACAGTAACAATGACACGAACTAGAACCAGAGAGGTATTGGAAGACTGGAGAGTATGAGCAGCTTTTAGGGAGTAGCTCAAGTACATCTTCTATTTGGTAGAACATATAATGGAATAAATAATTTATGGAAATAAATGTCTGGAAGGTAATGGAACCGTAAGCAAAAGCACTTACAGGCTTCTAGCAAATTACTCTTGCTGGACTTCTTTTGTTTTGCTTTCCTGAATTATAGCATACCATTAAAAGGAAAGCAGCAGAGTCCTAAGTTCAGAATAGTTCAGAGTGTAACAATTCCAGGTAGCCATTCAGAGTTGGATGGCTGAATACATATCAGCTTTCCCTGAATTTTTCACCTTTGCTTAAATAAACAGATTTGACTCATTAATTTTCTGTTTGGGACATTCTGCAATTTGGAGACAAAGTAAAACGCACCCCATTTGCATGCTGCTTGATGAGTCTGTATCACGAGCAGCTGGTCTTTCATGTAGCTCTATCAGTCTGTTGGAAAGGTGGTAATATTCATGAGAGTGCTATTTTTATGGTGGATGTCCTACTTATGGGAGGTCTGTGGAAAGATACAGTCTGAGACCCTAATTTATTACTTTCTAGGTAATTAACTATAAGAGCGCAAAAATCTGCAGAATTGCTTCTCAGCTGGTTTTAGCATTCGACTTCAAAAGAGTGTGCAGGAAATCAGTGTCTAAGTCTGAGCTGCATCCCATGTCCAGTCAAAACATATGTTAAGAAAAATGCTAAATTTCTGTGCAACTTCCCTTTTTTAGACAGCAGCAGTTTTAGCAAGCTTATTAGATATAGTTAATTTCAGCAAAGGGAAGTGGATTGTCATATGGTTTTTTATTTAGACAGAAAACTATCCAGGTTTTTTAGTGGGGGAGAAGAAAGAACTGAGATTCATGCTAATTCTGTGTTGAATAAAAATAGTGCAATATTCCATATAATGGCAGCAGATTTCTGTGGCAGAAGTAAATGAACCTCGTAAATCTGTTCTGGATAGCTGCATTATTTGCAGCTTTGTATTAGTGATTTTTAACTCCCATAATTCTTTATTTAGAGTAGAATTTTAGGAACCCAAAACTCCTTCAGCTCTGAAGCAGTCAGTGTATTCAATAAATGAGTACTTGTCATTTTATGCCCTGCATGTGGCATACTTATTTTTCAGGGTTTGCTATCTTGCCTTTGTCTGTGTTGCCAGTCATTTTGTTTTTTGTGTTCCTGCATGTTGCCAGTTTTTGACTGTAATATTCTTATAAGTATTTAGCAAGTGATAATAGCTGTAAGTCACAGCTGAGTATGCCTGCCTATTGGATTTAGTTTTCCCACAGCAAGACTTCATGGCCTGGTACGCTGAAATACGAGCTTGCATACAGTTTCCTTGCTGAGGAGAAGAATAATGGCATGCAAAACACATTCTGTTGCTATTAGCTTTTCAAGTGGATTGAGCTATTCACTGGAAATAGAGTGTGCTACAGCAATTAAGTTCATCCCTATGCTCAGTCGGCTTGCCATTTCCAAAAATGAGATGGACGTCTATTTTGCAAAGAGGCTAATGTTTTATTGATGGTAGAAATTATTAACTAAAACAAGCTGGAAACATACAAGGAATGGCAGTTTGGAGCACTGTATGAGACTGTAAAGGAATTCTTTAATATTAGGCATTAAGTCCCTTATGAGGGTGTCATACACTGAACTGGTTAAAACAATCTTCAAACAGGAAGGATAAAAACCTTTGGCTTTCACACTCTGCTGCTTATTTTATGTGTAGCTAGAGCCTCACTGCTGAAACAATGGTGATCACTGAAATAAGTTCCTCATTTCAAAACAGCTTTATAAACACCATGCATCAAATGCTGCTTTTTAGCGTGTAATGTTTGCTAGATACTTTTTCTCTTAAATGAGCATGTCTTGTATAAACGTGATCTCAGATGGGGAGTTTTAAGTCTTGGAGAAGAAGAGGTAATACGTACAATTTCAGACTATGTTGAACTAGCAGAGTCAGTGTGGTAGAGTGTCTTTTGAAGATGAAAAGGAAAATATTTACCAGAGGATCTTATTTTATCCTTTAGGTTACCATAGGTATTTCTCAACTTAAGCATTTCTTTCTGTTAGTTTTTTCCCAGAATACTGCCATGAAAATGTGGTGGAGTCTCTTCAGTGTGGGCATTTTTGGAGAGCAGTGTTTTTCAAGTTGAGGAATTTCACGCTAGGAAAATGGGGTTATCAGTGGCACAGATGTTCTTCGGGTGTAGGAACTGAATAGTTGTTCGGTCTTCATTACATTTTAATGTATACACTCAATGTTTTTCAGGAACTCCAGGAAAGAACTTAATGACATACGGTTTGAGTTTACTCCAGGCAGAGGTAAGGCTCCTTCAGTGGAATTATTCTCTCATTGCTCAAAAAAGTATTTCAGAAATTGATTACTGTTTATGCTTAATACAACTCTCTCTGGATTGTTTCCTACACTGCAGAGCTTTATACTGAACTTCAGCTGAACAAGAATAGCAGATGTTTGTAAATTCTAGTGGCAAGGTTGCATAATATATAGTGTATATTAGACTTGATCCACAGTTATACTTTATCAATTTCATGTCTTACTGAAATGATCTGTATGGTATATATAGTTTGTGAATAGCAATACTTACAGCTTTGGAATTTCCATTTTCACATGTGGAAAACATTGTAGGAGGCGGAATATAGTAGCCATGAAAGTGTATGTGTGATGGTGATAATACTTAAGCTTCTTTCTCCTGTGTAATAAAAGAAGTTCTGTTAACAATGCTCTTTTCAACTGAAAGTTGTTTTGTCTGTAGCTTTGGTATCATCACCAGAAAGAAATTTTTACATTGAAACCTTAAACTACTGCAGGCTTGTAGGAGTATATTTGCTTTCCAGTGCTGGGAGTTCTAGTAACTTATAAAGTTACTTTGGTTTGAAGAAAATCAATTGTTGGGATAAAATGCACAGGAGGCTGATACATTGAGTAAGAAGGTATTCTTGTTTAATAGCAACAGTTTGAACTATGAACACATTCCATGGTTTTCAGCAGTCAGTATTTACTATATTTAAGAATAGCCTTCAAAGAGCTTCCACCTAAAAAAATTAATCTAGACTGAAAGGATTGTATCTTTTTTGTGCAGTATTTCCATGCATGGATATACTCCCTGCTGTCCACCTGCATTTCTCATTGATTTTGACAGTGGGTAATAATGTGAAAGATCTCTTCCTTAATTGGGCACAGACCATCCTGCTTTAGTCACTTGTCAAAAGAATTATTTAATACTCTCTAAGCACTTACATAAACCATTTGAGAATTCTTAGTTGCCAAAAAATAGAGGATATGCCATACCTGGACTCTTTCTAGCAGTGCCTAAGCTAGTCAAAGGCAGCTGTGATTGTCATCTTCAGAGCTCTCCAGAAATTGCAGCTAGCTCAGCTGTATTGTTTTTCACCTGTGTGTGTTTCTTAAGGAAATAATGTAACTGTCTTGAAACATGTGCTTGATGCAGATGTTTGGTATTGAGCCCATGTTATAGTTGAGACTTAGATGGAATTTAGGCTAGTTCCTGCTGTTTCCTCCTACTTACCGCTAAACCTTCTAGTCTCGATCCAAGAGCAAGTACTTGGCACAGGGGCTTGGTAATAAACCCAGTTTGGTACAGCACTTGCTGGAAAAAGAATCCAAACCTCTGAATTTCCATCATCACAGTGCTTAAAATCTATTTTAAGCCTAAAGCTCTAAATAATGACTGTTCCCATAACTCCTTTGTCCCACTGGTAACAAACAAGAAAGTTTATGTAGCATGTCTCTGTATAGATATTCAGAACAATGGAGAGGATAAAGAAAACAGTGAAAAGCACACTAAAACATAGTTTATATTCTTTGTTGTGAAGATACTGAACTTGTAAACTATGCAGGAGTACATAGTTAGATAATAGAGAAGAAATGCTGGTGGCTAGGAAAGGTCTGCAGGGGGTTTGCAATGAATCAGGTCATCACCTCATGCGATTTGCTGTGCAGAGGCTGATAAGATAATTATCTCTTTTTCCTCCTAATTAAAGATAATTCTGAATTCAAGCATGCCTCCATGGGTGTTTTGGAACTAAAATGTATATTTGTTAAAATGCATTGGATGACTGATACTTTGTGTTGTTTTTGTGGGGTCTCATACTTATTTATTTCACCTTTTGGACAGACACAGCAGATGGCGTTTCTCAGGAGCTGTTCTCAGCAGGCCTGGTTGATGGCCATGATGTAGTTATAGGTAAATTACATTTTTTGTTTGCAATTATGCTCTTGTGACAAATTTGTATTAAATGGTTACGAAAAATGTTTCCGCTAATGCTGGTTTTCACAAATCCTTTTTGTCCTGATTTTGCTTTTATGTATGCATAGTTCAGTCAACAAGCCAATTTCGATACCATCCAAGGATTATTTTGGAAGTCACAACTATTTAGTGATTTGAGACGGATGAAATAATACGAATCTCCTGAAGGATTATTTGCAATTCAGTGATTGATCGTTTTTGTGCTGTTTTTTTTTTTGTTTAATGATAAAATGATTTTTCAGTAGGATATTGCAAAGTGTGCTTTGGCAGCTCTGAAGCTGGCAAGTATTCAGCTTAGATTTATGGAAGATGAAGCAAGCCAGAGTTCAGGATCTATGGAGTCTGAACCTAAAGAGATTTTATTTCTTCAGTAAAAAAAAAAAAATCGGAAATGGTTTTTGGCATCTTTGAGGAAAGATTTTTCTCTTTTTCTATTCTGTCCTTCACTAAATTTATTTATCTTTTATTTATTTATTTATTTATGTATTTATGAAATTCAGTGCCTGCCAAAGATGATTAATTAGAAAGTGCTTATTTCCCTGCAGTCCTTTCTCTTCTTCTGGTCTCTTCTTCTGGTTCATTAAGACCAGTAGATAGATTGTTACCAAAATCAGAGGGGGGAGACTAGTAAATGTGTGAGAACTGAATCAAGGAATACTTGCAAATGAATCTTTGTGTTGCAGAGAAGTTTATATCAATTGATTCAGATATCATTGCCAAGTTTCCCGTGTATGGAGAGTGTTTCACAAATTCTTAAGTTCATATGACTCTCCTGGAAGATTATCTAAGCACATTCTCAATGCTTTCATGGGGTACCTAAAGGATTTCAGAGAGAAGCCAATACTTTTTGCTTCTGTATGTTCAGAATGCAGAGTGGTTCTAGCTGATGTAAGAAACAAAAGCCCTACCTATGCTTTTATTTTACTTTCTAAAACTTTTACTTTCTAAAGAAAACAGGCTAGTAGGCACTCTTCTCTTAAAGTCGCTTCTGTTGCACTGGTACCATAAGGGCTCAGGGGAGAGGGGTATCTTGGCCTTAGTTTGTTGCCTTTTAAACATCCAGTATGATGTTTACTACAACGGCAATCAATACCATACTGCTGTTGAGGTTTTTTGTTGTTATTTTCATTGCCACAAGATACCTTACTTCATTTAGAAATAATAATAAAGGATTTTTTTCTGTCTAAGAGAAGAGCTGTTACCTGTTGGCTATCTTACCTGGCTGGGCAGTCAGCTGGCAGTCTCGCACAGAAGGTGCAGTCATGGATGGCGATGTTACAATGCAAGTCCTGCTGGGAACCAGAGAGACCTCTCTTCCTTTCTTTGCTTTTCCCTTTTCCTTTTGCTGCAGAGTTTGCTTGCAATGCATAGGGCCAGTGCTTCTGTGGAAATAGCATCATGAATGGGATTTGTTCTCCATCTTTCAGAGAAGATGTGGGGGAAAGGGAAATTAAGATAGTTATCCCTCATGGCTTCAGAGGTGGGACTTTGATCCCGGAAGAAACATGAGTATTTGAATAAGGAAGGTTTTTCCTAGCAGGCTTGGTTAAAGGCACTGTCTCATTAATAATGAAAGTTTATTTCCTTGCTTAGTTCTTGCTTTGAATTGCATCAGACTTTGCTTTTTAGCACTATGATGATGGTCCTTTGTGTTCTTTCCTGTTTATTTTTTTATTGCAATATTTAAAAAAAAAAGTGGGAAAGTAACTTTCCTGTATATAATGAAAACATTCAATTTAAATTTAATTTCATTAATTATAATCAGTTTTATACATTCATTTTCCTGTGATATACATCAAGCTCCACAGGCACAAATTCTTGCATGGCTTTGTACAATAATTTTCAGTTTCAGTTCAATTCAGTGTTTTTAAATATGTGTGGACATTGTTATCTTCCTAGAAAATAATTTTAGATTTCATGTTTTACAAAAGACAAGTTCTGCTAAATGTGATTTTGCAATTTTATTTTAATTTTTAAAAAAATGTGAACTTTATTAAGAGTATGTTTGTGATTTGCTTTGGGAAAACTGTCTAAATGTTATATGGGAATGGAATAAGACACTTTGCATGCAGACAGCTTACTGCAAATTTCAGAATATCACTGCAGCAGTGTAGTCCTAAGAAATGTTTCAGTCCCTTAGTTTAAAGCAATGGGTCATACAAGAGAGCAGATGGTGCTGAAAATGTAAATCTGCTTACAAAACTAATTTTCTTTGTAAGATGATTTTACACCTTGTTCACTCAAAATTAAAAGGTTTAAAATCTTCTTATGTAGGGAGAGGAGAATAGTATAGAAGAATTTGGTTAACCTTCTTCACCAGAAGACCTGATTCCATTAGCTTCCAGATTGAAAGCAGCTGATAAATTACCTTTCACTTTTTAGCTGAAGCATGCAGAAATTCGGCCCTTATAACATTAATGAAAACTAAGTTTGGAGGTAGTCTCATAAAAGTTGTTCTTGTAGTTTCTTTTAATGGTTGTTGGAAAATATAGAAGCTGGGAGAACAAAGAAAAGTGAAAATACCTGTGCTTATATTGAACTCAACAATTTATTAGCATAACAGATGATTTTCTGAGAGGACACTTGAATAGGAGTCAGCGAAAGCTGTTGTGCAAAGTACTGCCGTGGCATACATGAGCTGAAGTTTATAGTGGGGACCAGCTGACATGTAAGGTCTATAGAATTTTCTGCTAAGCATCAACATACTTCACTTTTTGAGTCTTGCTGGTTTTGCTTCACTGAACACAAGCTTCACAGGAAGATTTCCATTCTAAGTAATAAATAAGTTCAGCTATGTGCTCTGAAGAGAAGTAAAAATCCCATCTTGCATGTTCAGTTCTGGCTGCAATTGACTGGTTTCTGTTCTTTTTGACAGTAGCATTGTTTCACAGGTGGTTGTGATAAAGGGAATCGGTGCAGAGAATTCTGTATAAAAGCAGACTAGAGTTCACATTTGCAGAGGAGAATGAGTCTTGGAGCTTATGTGTATGTAGACACTGATATCTAGCTGATGAAGTATGTTTATACAGTACTGAACTAGCTATGTTATATGAAACATCTGGAATATTTTCAAAATACATTTTGGGATGGAAATATGCTCCTGTGTATCTGCAGTATATGTATATTAGCTAGTAAACATTCATCTAGTAATGCTTTCCTTTATTTTTGATATCATAAAGGAAACTCATATCAATAGTTCTGTTGAAAATGACATAGCTGCAGTCCTGCTTCACTGGGGTGTACAATGTGCATATAATTTCAGTGAAGCCTTAGGCTACAGTTAATCTTCTAGAAGGCCTTGCTTGAGTTTCAGAACTGAAAGGGATATTTATAGTTATTAAATTGCTGTATATGAAAAATAAGCACTGACCTTCCTGAATGCTGCTTAAATAAAAGCCTTGATGGCCATGCCATTGAATTGTGCAGTTGCCCTTCACTATATTAATTTACCTTTATTATAGGTATTTTTGTCAAAAGTATCTGTAACTACTTTGAGCACTGTGGAAGATGTACCATCACTTTTAAATACACCAGGCATCAACTACTGGTAAGTGGATATCTGTCTTTGGTGTTGGAGCCAGACCCAGGTATCCACTTGGTAACCAGAGGAACAGATTTTAGGCAGTCAAAACAAAAGCTTCCTGCTGAAAGGCCTAATGTGCTTACAAGAACCAGCTAAAAACTTAATAGATCATATTTTGAAATGAGGTAATACTTTGAAAGTAGAAGCTTTTTTATCAGCCTCTTGAATATTCTTCCAAGTGCTAATATGGTAGATGCCGTAATAGTTTGACTAAGGGTTTTAGAGTTGTTGGGTACTTCGGGGGGTGGGAAGGAGTGTAGACTTTTTATTTGGTGCAGTTACTGTGGTAAGTGGACAGGACTTAAATTAGAATCTAGAATAAAAAGAAAAAATTGTGGCTGTGGATGGGTTATTTGGCCATGAATGCAGAGAACATGTTTGACCAAAGCCAGAATGACGTTATTTCAAGGGATGTTAAATAGCAAATAGTATGTACAGTTCCCAGTTAATCGTAGTATTAAAGCATATGGAATTGAAACAGCAGAGTGCCTTACAGTATCATGTCTGCTAATGTTGAAGGTAGTCATCTTACTAAAATGGTAAGATGAAAAAGCAGAAGCTCAGTTTGTTAGTGTACCCTGTATAACAACATCTTGATTCATAATGGCACTGATAATTCATTTCCTAGAAAAGCCAGAGTTACACAGTGAATATCCTTTTGCTTTCCTTCGATTTGCTCTGCATTTGCTTACACCTAGTTTACTTTGCTGTCTTGTTAGATTAATCATCTTTGAAACGGAATGAAGTGGTGCATTTTGTTCAGCTAATTTAGGTTTACGATCTTACTGTAATCCCAGAAAATGGATAGTGTTGCAAGTAGTAAAACAAGTAGAAAACATGTTGCATTAGTTTATGTCCTCAAAGATACATAAGCTAATGTCTAAATTAATTACTCAAAGAGGAGTAATGTTGCTGCGGGCAGGTGATGGAATTTTTATCACATTTTCATATGTTCCAAAGCTCAATGTACTCATAAACTTTCTACTGAGAAAACGCCTTTATAAACCATAACAATTTCAAATGTCAGACTAAATACTTTGCATTTACTTTTTAATGTGTTATCCAGAAAGGACATGTATTTAATGAAAACGTGTCTGTTTTAAAGCAGTTTGTAGAAACTCTTGTGCCTTCAATGTGTGCACATAACTCTGTATCTTTAGTAAGATAGGCAAGTGTATTACAGATAGGAGAATATCTCTAAAATCCCCAGGTTTTACCTAAAGACTTAAATATTTCAACACATCTGGCTCATTTAAAGCTAATGCATTGAAGGGTGACTCATAATGAGTAGACTGCCGGGAGTTCGGGAAGCTTGAGGTACACCCACAGGTAATCAAGCTTTGCAACTAATTGAGCTTTCAAAGTTATTTTAGCTATATGTGTTGTACGGAAAAGGTGCACTTGAGAAAGTATGCTGTGCGAAGCTCTCCGATTTCATGCAAGTTCCAGCCTTGCTGAATTTTCAGTGTGGTGAAAACTTTGAGGTTCAAGGTGAAAAAATCAGTATTGTGTTAGGTGAATAATTGCCACTGCTGTCATGGTGGTTGTGGCAGAACAATAAATACATGATGTAAGAAATTCTCAAGTGTGCAAATTATTCTCCACGCATACATGTGTATTCATGTATCATAGTAAATGTGCTGATGGTACAGCCCTGATCAGGAAAACGATTTGTAGTTACTTTAAGAAAAAACAACAACAACAACAAAAAAAAAAGGTGGAACTGCCAGTTGCCTTCAAATGAAGTTTCTCTTTTTCAGCATGCAGTCCACCAGTTCTTACTTAACTGTATAAATGAGGGATAAATCCATGTTTATTAGTGGGATTGGTTTGGGTTTTTGCCTGATACAGTAGGTGATAAACTCTTGGGCCTGGCCCTCATAGCTCTGAATTGTAGTTTTGAGGTCTTTTCTCTCTAGTTAAAAACAAAACAAACCCCAAAACAACAAAAAACCACAACACTCCCCAAAAGCCCTATGAATTTGTATCAGAAGTTGCAAAGACAGCAGTATAAGTAATGTTCCTCTTTTCAATAGTAATTTAGTTGCTGATATTTGTTTCCTTGGCATTCACTTCTCTACAAGTGGTAAGTATGTCAAAATAAGGATTTATTGAGGTTCTTCAAACTAGAGGTAGTCTATTTGAGAACCTAACTCCTGCACATCAGGGAGTCTTTTCTAAATATATTTTTCCTTGTTTCAGGTTTCAGATATAAGGTATTGAAGTAGCCTGGGTGCTATTTCATCATCTTAATAGTTTTGTCAGAACAATATCTATAATTCATAGCAGAACTCAGGACAGGGGAGGTTGTGAAAATCTGATGAGGAGAGGAGATTACCAAGTAATAATATGCATAGCAGAATGTAACCTGCCTTATTTCTGCATAGACCTACATTTCAACTCTAATCCAGCATGATGAAGGTATTTGTAAAGCTGTCTTCAGTATCTTGGCTATCAACCTGTTGTCAAAACCTTTGTCAGAAAGCTACCACTTGCTTTCTACATTCAGTCACTGGCAAGCAATTTTTTTCCAACCTTGTACTGTCACTCATTCTTTTGCATAGAGAATTTATGAGCACAATTTACTGTGCTGTTTCAGGCTTGTTAAATATCCTTACTAGCAATGTTGGACAGCAGGTCCAAGTTTTATTGTAAGTTGTCATTTGAGACTAGACTAAGCTTTAGAATGCTTAGTATCATCAAAATGCTGTTCTCCCTCATCTTCCTGGATAATCTATTCCCGTTAGACACATGCAGAATCAGGGGCTGAAATAGGTAAGCCTGTAAGTATCCAGATATATTCCACTTACCTTTTATAATACTTTGGGTTTTATGTGTAGTGGTTTGCCTAAGTGTTCTTCATGCACTCTGGGGAGGTGGGAGGGGGGATCAGTCTGAAATATTAACCTTCTATTTTTTTATAAGTTTCTGGGAAAAGGCATGATTTGCCAGTTATATCAATATTTTAATCAATAAAAACAGCTATCACAATGTTAGTTGTCTTTTGGGTTTTTTTTCTTTTTCAGGTTGTAGAATATAAAACATTACCTTGGGATCACATATCTACAGTAAATAACTGAGAATTTGGGAGTTTAGTAATGTGTTACTGGAATTGAGATAGGTCGATTTCTATCACTAACTTATTTCACTTTCCAGTTTGATATGGTGCTCTTGTATCAAAAATACACTGCTGCTTTTGGGTTGGAATTCTTCCATCAACTACTTAAAGAAAAATGAAATCTTGTTTATTACTTTATCAGTCCTCAGTTTTCCAGTTTTTGTCTGTGACCCCTGGGTATTAAAACCCAGTGTTAGTGGATCTTAATGTTAAGACATTTGAGGTCTACTATTATTTCCTAAACTCTTTATTTTTTCAGCTCTTGAATAACATGCATAACAGGTTAGTTGTTACAGCCCTGGTCCCACTCCCGTCCCATCCCCCCCTTTTTTTTCTCCGAGTGAGATACCCTGATGCCAGGCTACTGGTTAATCTCCTTAAAAATGTCTACAAAGATGTGAACTAGCCTAAATCTTGGTTGTCTCTATGCAACAAATGAATTAATACCCAAGTTAAGTCAGAACAGATTTTGGTACTCACTAGGGATAGCACAACCTGTGCCTGTTGCACATATTCTGTGCATAATTTGTATTTCTTGCCTCCTTTCTTTAATATTGCTATGTGTTGGGCTAGGTGAAGATGGTTTTATTTGGTGCAATTCTTCCTCATGCCTTATACATTACCCACATGTGAAACAGCATACATTTCTGGGTTTACCATGTTTACAATGTTGGGGCTCAGAACCCATGTGAACCACAGGGCTCAAGTGATTTTAATAATTACTCTAAGCTGTGGGAATTTCACTGCAATATCGTCCATAAGGATACTAAAGGAGACCTTTTTTAGTATCCCAGTGTTCCTTTCAAGGGAGAACTGCTGTGGCCTTCTGTTGTCTTGTAGCTGTCCTCTTTCAGCTGTGTTGTCTGTTTGTAAGGCTGTTGGAAATCAAGCTGTTGGATATTAAAGTATCAAATGTTCAAATGAGATCATTTCCACTGTCTTTATCTGTATCTACTGATTCAGCACTGTACTTAGAAAATTCAGACAAATTTGTGAGCCTTAATCTTCTTTGATAAATTCCTAATGACAGACTCTTCATAAATAATACATGTCTAAATGGTTTTAATGTTTCTGCCTTATCAGTGTCCAATAGATTCTTTAGAAGAGAAGCCAGATTTGCTGTTGATCTCTCTGTTTTCTTTCTTTCTATCAGAATCATGTCTAGCTCCTTGCAGTCCTCTAGCAATAAACACTTGTTATTTAGCTGTCACAGATCTCAAAATGCTTTAATATTTCCATTGCTACTGTTCTCAAGCAACGTAAACAAAAGGGGATTTATGACAAGCATCCTGAATGGGTGAACTAATGGAATTGCACTGCACTTAAAAGACCTTTTTGAACTCTCTTTGAAAAGCCTTTTAATCTGTCATGCAGTCAGTTCGTGAGCTATCGGATAAAAGAAAGTCAGAGATCTGGAGGAATTGATACCAAAAAAATCTAAAGAGTGATTGCTCTGATTGCATACTATAATCCATAGCTAGCTAGGTTTTAAAACTTAATTTTGATTTTGTTATGAACTTGCAAATGCATGAAAACCACTGTGCAGTATGAAAT
This sequence comes from Melopsittacus undulatus, assembly GCF_012275295.1. Lineage (NCBI taxonomy): Eukaryota > Metazoa > Chordata > Aves > Psittaciformes > Psittaculidae > Melopsittacus > Melopsittacus undulatus. Next base: position 43,553,326 of record NC_047534.1, read on the forward strand.
AAAAATGAATGTATATATTGCAATGAATCTCTTGCAATATTGAAACTGCCTTAAGAGAGTGAATAATAAATTCAGCCCTTCAGAGAAAAGCCCTACCAGCAACTGAATATGTGATAATTCCATTAAGAAGGATACCCTGTCACTCAAGCATCCTGCTTCCTAAGACCCATATAGAAGAATACAGTGTTAATCCTCAAATTGGCAGACTCCCAAGGCAGTTAATTATGTAGGACTCCATGTAGCAGATGAAAATGGCAAAATAACTGCCTACCGTTGGGGAAGAGGTAACATTTGAAACTGTCATCATGAAAGCCAATAAATCTGTGGAGCTTTGAGTCTGGCCTCTCTAACAGCAAAACCGATGATGAAGTAGGGAGTAGTTGAAGGTGGCTATTTCTTACGGACTGAGTTTTGAACTACACAAAAATTATTTCGCTTTTCACTTATTAAAAATATTTTTTATTTTCTCAGAGCTCAGGGTTGTTTGGCTTGTTTTTTGTTTGGTTTTGGGGTTTTTTTGTGACAATAATTTTGGCCTGAATAATGTTTTCCCTTTCCTCACATCTGAATTTCAGGATTACAATATTCAACAGCTTTGCAACCCATTGAACCTAAGAAGGTTCCCCATCCATTCTTTTCGAAATGGAAAAGCGGATAAATCATTATTCTTTTGAGAACACCCCAGAAATGTCATCTCAAGTTTTAGACTCTGTTTGTGCCAGATGGCTCCGGCTCAGTTGGCTGGGTCGGCATTGTGCTGGAAATAGTTCTACTGTACTTCACATCATAGCTTTATTTACTGTCTCATTAATTTTAACTTTTCCAGTTTCCCTATTCAGAAGCCATTAGGGTTAGGTTTCATGCTGTGTTAAGAATTTTAAATAACCAGGCAGAGTCCTGTCACATTACAGGAGCAAAACAGCTACTGCCCAAAGTATGCTTATTCTCTTATATTTATTTGTGATCTTGAAGATGGCCTTTTTTGTTCTGTTACCTCAGCTTGTATTGATCACTTATGTAAAAATTAAAACTGATGTGGTTTGCCAAAATTGTCATCTAGCAAAGAGTGATTTGTAGTATATTCTACATAAATATGCATGCTGTAGTACCGTAGTTGTGTGGAAGTTTTATTTATTATATCTGCAATTAGCAGCCTCTGTTGTATATGTTTGTATGCTGGGTTTGATGTTTTATCCTATTGCATGTTCTTAAGCACTTATTTTTGACAGTTGCAGAACCATTTGTCACTGAGCAAAACCTGCAAAGGAACCTGGAATGATTTGTGGTACGTAGGTTGATTATATGTCCTTCAGGAGCCTTCTGAAGGAAGCAGAAAGGCACCTCATTTATTGTTGTAAACAACAAAAAGCCTATTTTGCTAACTGCTGCTAATGTTTGAAGAAGGCTTTTGCTCCAAGACATGATTTGAAGTGTACTCTATGAAGTTGCTAAGCCACTGTCCATCATATTTGAAAGATCATGACAGTCAGGTGAAGCTCCCAACAACTGGAAAAAGGGAAATATAACCCCCATTTTCAAGAAGGGGAAAATGGAAGACCCAGGAAACTACAGACCAGTCAGTCTCACCTCTGTACATGGCAGGATCATGGAGTAGACTCTCCTGGAAACCATGCTAAGGCATGTGAAAAACAACAAGGTGGCTGGGGACTGCCAGCATGGCTTCACTAAGGAGAAATCTTGCCTGACAAATTCGGTGGCCTTCTATGATGGGGCTACGGAACTGATGGACGGGGTGGAGCAGTTGATGTCATCTACCTGGACATGTGCAAAGCATTTGACACTGTCCCACACAACATCCTTGTCTCTAAATTGGAGAGACATCAATTTGATGGATGGACCACTTGGTGGATAAAGAACTGGCTGGATGGCCGCACTCAAAGAGTTGTGGTCAACGGTTCAATGTCCGGCTGGAGACCAGTAACGAGTGGTGTCCCTCAGGGATCGGTGTTGGGACCGGTCTTGTCTAACATCTTTGTCGCTGACATGGACAATGGAATCGAGTGTGCCCTCAGCAAGTTTGTGGATGACACCAAGCTGTGTGGTTCTGTTGATACGCTGGAGGGAAGGAATGTCATCCAGAGGGACCTTGACACACTTGTGAGGTGGGCTGATGCCAGCCTCATGAAGTTTAATCATGCCAAGTGCAAGGTCCTACACCTGGGTGGGAGCAATCCCAGGCACAACTATAGGTAGGGCAGAGAAGAGATTCAGAGCAGCCTGTGGAGAACTTGGGGGTGTTGGTTGATGAGAAACTGAACATGAGCCATTGTCAGTGTGCACTCACAGCCCAGAAAGCCAACCGTATCCTGGGCTGCATCAAAAGGAGCATGACCAGCAGGTCAAAGGAGGTGATCCTGCCCCTGTACTCTGCTCTTGTGAGACCTCACTTGGAGTATTGTGTGCAGTTCTGGTGTCCTCAAGAAGGACATGGAACTGTTGGAACAAGTCCAGAGGAGGGCCACGAGGATGATCAGGGGACTGGAGCACCTCCTGTATGAAGACAATCTGAGAAAGTTGGGGCTGTCCATCCTGGAAAAAAGGCACATTGAGGACCTCCAGTATCTGAAGGGGGCCTGCGAGGATGCTGAAGAGGGACTCTGTCAGGGACTGTAGTAATAGGACAAGGGGTAATGGGTTCAAACTTAAAGTTAGATGTAAGTAGGAGGTTAAATATAAGGAAGAAGTTCTTTGCTGTTAGGGTGGTGAGGCACTGGAATGGGTTGCCCAAGGAAGTTGTGAATGCTCCATCCCTGTCGGTGTTCAAAGGGGCTTTGATCTGAGCAACCTGGTCTAGTGTGAGGTGCCCTGCCCATGGCAGGTGGTTTGGAACTGGATGATCTTAAGGTCCTTTCCAACCTATTCTGTGAGTCTATTGACTTGAGGTTATTGCTGGCAAAGCTTTTTCCATCACCAGTTATTTTTTTCCTGCAGTTATCCTGTTCATGTTTCTTCTGACTTTTGTAGGAGCATGACCATAACATCTTGAGAAAACACTCTGCAAGATAAAGTTGAATCTACTGTAGCCAGGCCTTGAAGAAAAAGTGAATTCCCAATAGGATTTGAAATCGTCAATTAGTGCTGCTTTCAGGCAAGCTAATCTACTATGAATTTCAGAAGTACATTATCAAAGGCATGACTCCTGTGTACTTAAAATTAAAAATGGCCTGTCAGTAGGAGCTGTAGTATACTTAACTTGGAGATAAAGCGTGAAGTAGAATCCAGAGACATATATTTACAATGCTCACCACTTTTCCAAATAATTTAAGTGTCAGTGGAGAGAAATATTCCTATCTCTCTAGAAACTCCTAATGTGAAACTCCTGTTCACTTGAGGGAAGAGCATTACTGTATTAAATTGACTTTGTTCACTGACTTGAAATAGAAGATTTGTTAGGGGCATGGGGGAGGGAGAGGTGGTGAGAGTGGGATGGTTATTTTTCTCCCTAGTGTTTGCAGATGTGGTTGGGTTCACCCACATTTAGAAACTTTAAGGCAAATTAAAACTTTGCATGTGAACTGTGTACTGGGACAGTTAGTGAGTCTTGTCCTTCTAAATCATTTTCCTTGATGTGCATAAATTGAGCATAAATTTAGTAGCTGGGGAGATGTTCTTCAGTAACGCCTAGTAGCAGTTACAATTTAAAAGAATTGCTTTTCTTTCCTGCCTGGTGTGGTCAGTAATTCTGAATAGGGCTGAACAGTAGCAGGAAATGCTTGTACGCAAGAACATGGTTTACTGTTGTGAGCCTATGTCTGGCATGAATTCCTCTGTGTCTTTTAGGAGACTTTGCGTACTTAGTGGTCCCAGCTCTGCTAATATTTTTTAGAAGTATGTTAGTAAGAATGCACAGGACCTAGCAAAACAAAAGCAAGGAGCTAAAAAAATGAAAAGTTACCAACAGGCCTGTATGGTTTTGATAGCTAATTGCACTCATGTATTTGATTCTTGGCTGATGTTACCTATATACTCTTTCTGATATTGCAGAAAAAGTGTGCCTTTGGGGGGATTCGCATTCATGGTGCCTTGAAAAGCATTAATGTTGTTATTTTGGCAAAAGCATTTTTATTGCCATTCTGTAAACCAGAAAATACAAGCCACAGAGTAACAGAAGTCACACAAACCACTAGTTTTATTTGAAAAATATTGAATGTATATAATTGAAATTTAACAGATCTCTCTTCAGGAAACTGTAGGTGTGACTATTTTTAATGTAAACTTGTATTCTGATATTATGGTCTCTTTGCAGGTCTGCTTTCTTATTTTCAAGAATAGCCTGAAAACATCTGGCATCACTCCCTTAAATCCTCCTAATCTTCTATTTGATTAAATATGCCCACTTTAGTTACAGCCCATTAGAGAAGCAAAAATAAAGCATATTTCATATGCTTGCTTCAGTTGTTTCTCTAGCATTTTATATGTAAAAGTTTTTTGGCTTGTGTTCATATTAAATGTAAAGACAAGTGAACAAATAAAACTGTGTCCCTGCAGCCTTTTAATGAGTACTGTTCCTTGAAAAGCAGTTTTCTTGGAGAATGCTATCCATCTAAAATATCGCTCCTTTCTGTTATGGTGTCTAAATAATAATTGGAAAAAGTAATTAGAGTTAACCATTTACATACATTCCTAGTTTAACTTTTGCTATTTTTGCTTTGCAAATTTTAGTTTCTTCCCTAGTAAACAATCATCAGAAAATTTAGGGGTTTTTAAAGTCCTCAGTGCTTCTTTACACTGTATGATAGTCCATTGAAACACTTGCTGACAATGGGCTGCTGTTTGCAAGTGCAGTAACAATAACTTTGCCAGTAACTTTGCTTAAGGGCAGCTGGATTCAGGCAAAATAGCCTAGCAGCATGCTGACTTGCCTTAGCTGTTCCACAACTGCTCAACATTAAATGAAAGGCTGCCACTCCCGAAGACAAGCATGCATTGGAAGCTCATCTTTTAACATTTTAAAATTGATGAAGCTAAAAATCTTTGAATTTAGGACCCAGCTCTTATCTACTTTTGTAGCACTGACTCCATTTCAGTGAAGCCAGCTTAACAGTACCTACAGAATTTGTTCTTTCTTTTTTATGGAGTTTTTTATAAAACATCTTTTACAGGGATTTGGGTGAGCTGGAGCTGCTCTTGAGTGCATGATCCTGTTTTATAGATTTTTAAGACATAAAAAATTGAAGCTCTTCTATCCTGACTTCAGGAGCTATGAGGCTGAATACTCCTTTTTGCCTACATGTGACGTTCAAAGTATTAATTGTAATGAAAAGCATTATCTGTATTTGCATGTATTTAATCAGGTAGGGGGATGTACTGCAATAAAATTGACTTACTGATTGTGGAAATGAATTGTGTGATTAAAATAAAAACTGTTTGTAATGACTAGAATAAAGAAGATTATGAAGAATGAAGCTTTAAAAGCAGAAACAGAAAATATTTCTATTGTAGTGCCTGTAGTTAATTTAACTGTGAAAGTTTGTTTTTGTTTTTTTTTTTTTTTTTCCAAAATGTGTTATATACAAAAGGTATCTTGTGCTTGCTTTGAAGGCTTCTTTCTAGTTTCAAACACCTTTCCATCCCTAGTCAATTTTTTTACAGGTGCATAAACAATTCTTGGTGCCGTTTCAGTGGTATAGAGAAAAGAGACAGCAAAAAATTAGTGTTCATTTGATAGTGGTAGATTTGCTTAATCACTTACTTCTCTAACTTCCCTGGCCAAATACTGAACTTACCCCTGTGAGGCCAATTTCTGTTATTACACAGTAAATCATGACCAGGCAGGGCAGGAGTGAAAATTTTCTCACTGTGATGTTAGAAGATGGAAGAAGTAGGAGCCTGAGTTTGTAGCAAAAGGACATGCAACCTGCAGATGTTTGCTGTGTATCTTCCACGCTGTGAAGTCTGTGAGAAGTATTATTTATGGAGAACATCTGGTTTCTTGCATCTCTGCTTTGCAGTACTTACCTAGTCAGTGTACTAAGAAATGTCTGCTACTTAATACCTTTTATTTCCTTTTTAAAACCTTGTCTAAACAGCTCTGTCAAACGTGGAGTCTTTATCTCATGCTGATGTCCTGTTGATGGCATTTTGTGCTCATAAGTCAGTCTTGACCAAAACCTCTCAATGAGCTCAGGACTTCAGGTAGTTCAACATCTATGTGCAAAGCTGGGGAGCAAGTTTGGTAAAGGTACAAAGCTGAAAGAGGCCAATTTTTTGATCAAGATTAATGGTAGCAATATTGTAAATAATAGAACAACTGAAAATCTGACTTGGGTGTCTTGATAGGAAAAGGGTTTATTATCTTCCTGCCTCCTCTGTGTTCAAGGACTTATTCCCTGCCTGCTCTTTCTGTTATGGCACAGAGCTTCCTTCTCTGGACACTCGAGCTCTGTTGATAAAGCTAAACTATTTACTGCTGTTATATCGCAAATCTCTGTCATGCTTATTGAGAAAGCAGTTTGAAGATCACTCTCATTTTTGCTCATTTTTCTTTTGGTAGTGAGCTGTAACACCAAGATCTTGCCAGGATCCAAGGGTCTGTGTGGGTACTCATGCCAGCTAAAAAAGGGACAGAAGAGCACACATAAAGACAGGGGAAGCAGAAATTAAGAGGGGACAGTGAGCTCAGACTTCTGGAAGCTTAAGCAGATAATGGTCCTGGCTATAGTAGAAACATGATATATAAATAATGACAACCATCAACTTTTCCTTGGCTGCATCAATCTCCCATTTTCCTGGCACTTGCAGTTGTGTGATTGTTAATTATTTATAGAATAGACTAAGCTTAAAATTGGTTGTTACTTTTTTTCTGTCATGTGGTTTTCAGGCAGATTTTTTTCCCTGAAGCAGTTCACATGGTCACAATGTATCAGTGACTGAAAAAGAAAGGAGGTAGCATTTATGGCACACCAACTACCCTCTGACTTTCAAATGACAGAGAGTGATTAAATGATTCAAGTGGGAATTTACAGACATGTATGTGTGTAGAATTAAGTAGAAGATGCAACATGAGGCTTCATGTTGAATGCAATTTTCTGTAAATAATATATTTTTCATACTTTATTTTACAGTTGCTGCTAACTTACAGAAGATAGTAGATGATCCAAAGGCCTTGAAAACATTGACTTTTAAATTGGTAAGTGAAAACATGAAGGTATGAAACAAATCAATTATCATAGTATTCACACAGAGTCTGTGATTTATCTCATTTGCAGCTATTTTGCTGAATAAATGTGTTGACAAGTAAGGTGATTGAAATTGCCATGTGTGAGAGAAATACCTAAATTCTGTTTTGGCAGGACATTAGGAATATGTACAGTCAAACAGCTCCATAACCATGCTGGGGAAGGGAGGTTCATTCACATGAGTTCTGAGAAGTCTGACGTTTAGGTGAGAAACTGCAGGGACAAACCTCTTGGGAAGAATTGCAGAAACAAGTGAAGCAGCAAAAACTTTAGTTGTTAGGTTAACTCCCTTCTACTCACACTCCCTTTACTCTGCCCTGGGTGAAGTGACCTCTGCTAATGGACATTTTGTTCCAATCCCATTTTTTCCAACACCTGCTGCCATTTTTCTCACATGCAAGTTGCTCTCTCCACTGCTTGCTTCTCCGTAGCTCTTCCCTTCAACCATATTTTCCTCACTTGCAAGTTGATCTTGTTCCCACTATATTTCATTGCTGTTTCTCCCTCCCCACTTTTCTCTTTTTTGTATGTACAGCAGACGCTGGGACTGTTTTCTGCGCTCCATTTTGTGCGCTGGTCCATGAGTCCTAAGCTTGTTCCATTTTGATGCTATCATGATAGATTAATAGTAATAAATTTTCATTGCTAAAACTTAATGAAGAATTGTTGTGCTGTATTTGTTTTTATTTCTTGCTAAAATTAAGTTGAAAAATTTGCATACCTAAAGCTATTGAATGATTAGTAATGTAAATACCAAACTCTTAGCAATTAGTTTACAGCACCCCTTGCTGAGAGTGCCTCAGCTATGTGTGAAAGCCTAGATAGATTGAATGGCTGTTAGATAAGCAGGTCTCCAGAGTCTCACCTTTGTTTATAAAATCAGCTGCTTCAGATGGGCTGTAGGGAACCATTTTTAAAGTGACCTAGTTGATGATAATGTGTTGATTCAGGATTATTCTTCCTATGTAATTTTTTCCATGTAGATTTGAGTAGTTTTAACTGACCAAATAATTTGGACTAATTTTTCCTAATTTTTTAATTTTTCTGCAGTCCAGTAAAAACACTAGAACTTGCATCTTTCTTTTGAGAAAGGGTTGTGGGGGGGATGGAAATAAGGACATATAACTTGGTAAGGGCTGCAGCAACAAAGCAATCTAACTAAATACACCTTAAAGGCTGCTGCTTCTCTTTTTGCACCTGATCTGTGTTCTTGCTGTCTAAACATCTGACTTAGCTTTTTCGTGTAGTCAGTGGCATTTCACCAAGAGCATTTAGATCTGTAGATACTCCAGAGACTCTGTAGAAATCTGGGTTTTTAGTTCACATGCTTAAAATAGAGGCTTGAGATTCCAAAATATAATATCCCACAGTATCCTGCTAATGTTTATATATGTTATAAACAAATCCACTTGAAAATTCAGGTTTGGGTATTTCTGAGATTTAGTTGAATTTATTGGTGGGGTGCAGTTAACCTCATATGGTATTTCAAATTCCAGTGAATGAACACTATTATAATCCTACTCCTTACCATAATCAGAATTAATAGACAATCCAAAATTAGTGTCTTTGTTCGTCTCAAGTTAAGTTCCATTGGCTAGGTAACAACTCCTGAGGTTCATTTTTAACGTAAGTTTCTTCTTGATATTTTTAACCTAGTTAGCTTAGTTCCCTACTTCCCAGAAAAAAGAATATACCCACAAGAAGTATCTCAATTTATGCTTATCCTTGGATTAGTTTAATATATGTTCCATTTCTGCCCGTTTCTATATTGTGTGGTGGAGTTGCGAAATTAATTGTTGCCTAGGAGAACTTTGTCATTTGTTTGTATGCTCTACTGAGTTTTTGGTACCTCTTAACGAGGTCTAACTGAATTTGAGAGCACTTGTATACAGCTTGATTAAAACACATTTTGTTAGTAAACATTTCATGGGGTTACCCTGCTCTTGCAGGGGGGTTGGACTAGATGATCTTTCAAGGTCCCTTCCAACCCTTGGGATTCTGTGATTCAAAGTCAAAATGTACATAATCCCATATCCGTTCAGGGAATTCAACTAAAAAGTCATCTTCAGTCTAGGACTAGTTACTACTATTTGTGGAGAAGAAGAAGGAGCCTGGTTAGTATCTCACTGCTTGCAGATTGCTTTTGCTGGTATTTTGCTGGTATATAATATTTGTATTCAGACAGCAAGCATTTTCGTCTTTGTGGGGAAAAAAAAAAGAACAGCTTATGTCTTAATGGGTTTTGTCTTTAATTATTGCCAAAATAGTAAACAAAGTTGTTTAAGGTGCGTGGATAAATCTGTCTTTTAAGGTTGGATCACCTTCTTGCATATTTTTTTGATGGTGCATCCTTCATCTTACAATGATGTCATTCTACAAAATATATATCTAGTACTAAACCTCCCTTAGTTGTCTTGGCTAACAGAGACTGATGACTTCCCTGCAGGATCCAGCTGTCCACACTTTGGAAGGAGGCTGCTTTAATACACAAGTAATCTTGGTAACGCTCAGTTATTGCGCAGCAGAATTTGCATTTTATATAAAGATTTTTCATATGAAAAGGGGAGAAAAACAGAGATGAAATAATGCATTCAGTCACTAAACAGTGAATTGCAAATAGTAAGAGCTTTTATGTTCAGTTAGTGTATAATAGTAGTACTTATCGCTAAACACAAAATACAAGCTTACAGGTGCATTAATACTAGCCAGTATTTATTGATAAGGTGTTACTTAGCATAGCTTTGAGAAGACTGATAGCTAGCCAGAGTGTAGAATGATGTTTTATGGGCAAAATTCAAACTCATTTTATTTAGTATATTTGCAATCCAAAAGCCATTGAGATATCTTAATAGTAGTCAATGGTGATGATCTCAGACCTTTAACTTGCTGCTTCAATGGATAAGATCTGTGAAAATACTATCTGAAGAGAGAACCTCTGTTCTCTGTGTCTGATCAAAGTAAATTTGAAGGATTAGCCTGATGTAATGCTTCCACAGATATCAAATGAGTTAATTTTGGGCATGAAAACTCACCAGATAATGTCACTCAGTGCACCTTGTGTGCACAGTCTGAGAGCTTCTTTCCTTATATTGAGCATACACAAGCCAGTTCTACTAAAGGGTTCAACTGCTACTCGTGTATAAAAGGATCAAGGGCATTTTTATAGGGTGAACCAATTTTTCAGACTTTTTGGGGGGGATGTGCCAAGGAGTCTGAAAGCATCTGTCATAAGTGATTTACCATTATACACTGTTCATCCAATTGTATTCTTATTTTGATTTATCTACCACACAGGTGAAGAATGCATAAAAAACACCCTTTATTTAAAATCTCGTGAGTTCTGTCCTAGAGAAGTAATTTTTGTGTTTAAAAATCAAAATATAAAAATACTTCACCTACAGTGTGTGTAATTTTTTTAAGCAGATTTACAGTAACAGTTCATTCCTGAGCAAGGTGGTTTTATGTTCTTACTGTTACTTGTGAAAAATAAGCTGATTACTTGTGCCAGTTTGTATTGTGACAGGCTTTACTGAAGAATCTCAGCTGTACAATTTTAAGTACTAGACTACTGTCGGAAAAGAGATGTTCTTTTGCAAATATTAATACTTTTATAGACTGCTTCAATCTCTTGTTTAAAAATTCAGTGGGTTGGTATTCCAGACAGACTTGATAGCTGGACTGAAAAGATATTTGGTGTCCACATCACTATGGTAAAAGGACTCTATACACATGTAGGTTGTTTGCTTTTCATGAGTGAAAACAGTGTACTCATGAGAAAAAGCAAATTTGCCTTCAGTCTGGAAAGTTTGGGTTAAAGAATTTAGGTCTTTAAGTGTTCATTTGTCAATGTTTCTTTCAAATTTTTAATATTGATTGAAAGAGTGTGCTAAAATTAAGGATGCAGTCGACTGATGCTGATGGAGGATACACCAAGCAGTCTGAAAGCTTTCCTTCGAGTAAGCTCTTTGCTGACTAATCAATACGGCGAAGATTTATAGCCTGGTTGTCAAATCCTTCTTTGTAGGGTGATACATTAAATATTTCTGTTTGTACTTGCAGGCCTCTGGCTGTGATGGCACTGAGATTCCTGATGAAGTGAAACTGATTGGGTTTGCTCAGTTAAGTGTCAGCTGATGTCTGTCCCTTGACCACAAGCCGAATTGTGAGATTGCGAAGAGGCCAGCTTAGATGCAGAGGAAAATTAATGCACCACACACTGAGTTCTGCTTCATTATCTAGCAATTCACAAAGTCAGACCAAGCAAAGCCCACAGCTGCACCGCTGCTGCTAACATTCGAAATGCTACTAAATGTCTCTCAGCAGTTGATTTGGATTCCCCCTAAGTGAAAAGCCTGTGGAAATGCACTCAGGTGGCTGTATTTATTGGTTACAAATGGAATTTTCTATCAAGCTTACTTCTTTCATAAACTTTGAGTGATACTATTTTCCCTGTACTTGTGGTTGATAATACTGCCTCTGTTCTGTTCTATTTAAAAATTAACATAAATCTAAAAGTTAAGAATTACTAGCCAAACTTGAATTCTAGTTTTAAAACTGTGAATTTTATTTTTCATATATTTATGCATTACACATCTGAGTAATAAGAAACTGATTTGACTTGATTATGTGCTATTTGTGGTTAATCTCCCATTATTTAAAAAAATCAGGTATATCTTTGAACTATTTGGTAACTTCTGGGTTTTTTTTGAAATCAGTTAATTAGGCATTAGCAAGCTTTTGTTGGTTGTGTGTTTAAAAACCAGTCCACAAACTGATTGTCAGGGGAGTGGGAGGTGCCTTGCAGACAGTGTTTTAAGAATGTGCCTGAGGCTGCTTAAATAAATAATCTCCATTTCCTGGAAGTACCGTACATGTGGTACAATATATATAAATATAGATATCTGAGCAAGGAGAGGATATACAGTAGCAAAGGTGTAGAGTATTTTGACTATGCTTTATTGGGGGTCTATGAGCTAGAAGTACTTCGAACTGTTGTCATTAAGGTAGAACACGTACTGTGTCCATCTCTGATCTGACGTACCCTTAATGATAGAAACTGGTTTCATACAGGTGATAAAAACTTGAAGAACGGAACTGAAGCTTTACTTGAAGTTCTGCAAAATACCAAGGTGGAATGAAAATAACAGGGCTTTGTGCAATGATCAAGTAAAACTCTGTCACAAAGAAAACACTTCTGACCCAAGTAGTCTTATGCTTAACCTGTGACATAGATGTTATGGAGCTAGTGAAGCTTAGAAAGACTTTTGAAATTTGAAGACATGTTTCTCAGAGGTTACAATTTAAACTACTTCCTAGCTAATCCTAGATAAGCGGCAGCTCTTTATTGTACTGAAAATGGCAAATATATATTATTAAGAGAAGTTATTTATAATGCCTTGTCATAATCGTTGTTCTAGAGTCATTTGCATACAACTCAATGTAATCCCATCCCATCCTACTGTTTACATGATGATTACTCCAAGATGACTGCAAAGGTTAAAAAGAAAAATAAAGGTGTATTGCACAAACAGATTTGTACTTTGAATTTCCATGCTCTGTGTGCATTTCAACAGCTGTGTGGCAGGGTGATGTTACAAACGTCTGCTGCCCTTACTTAGGCTATAAGCAGCACCTGGAAAAGGAGGAGACAAAATACTGCTCACTCAAAAGGAGAGGGTTGGTCTTGAGCTCTTGACTGCTTGCTTTCCAGTGCTTTGCAGAAGTGATGCTTAAGACTCCTGAGGTGCTTATACTTCAAGAAATCGCTTGGTTGGTTGGGGCAGGACTTGTATGCCTGTATGTATGGGATGCTGGTTTGTGTGGGAAAGAAGGTGAGAAGGGTTGAGGGCAGAGCAGGGTTGCAAGTGCTGCCTGCAGCCCAGGTGTGGGGCTGGTGGCCACAGCTGAGGCTCTTTGAGGCAGTCAGGCCCTCTTAGTGCCATTGGTGCCCCCGAGGTCCTCTGGTGAGAAAAGATCCAGCTCTGGGGTGGGCTTGGGCAGTGTGGTGGGTGCTGCAGTCTGTGCTCTGCTGGGGCCTAGCCTGCTGTAAGCAGCCAACAGAAATGGTAGGTGTGTTTTAACTTGGCTTTGGGGTGTTTTTGGGGGTTATTATGTCTGCTCTGTATCTCTCCCACTTCACCTCAGAGCTCTATAATTGGGTATTTATCTCTTGCCCTGTGTTGTTTAATGCTTTATCTTAATTAGTTTGTGCATGCTTTGTGACCGGCTGTCTGGGGCCAGCTGGAGGAGGAGCTGGGCAGAGGACTTGTGGCAGCCACCACAGCAGTGGTGAGGCCATGGCCTGGGAGCCTCTGCCTTGGCTGTGCTGGCTGAGAACCGAGGGTCATGCATCATGTCTGCCCAGGGGGGCAGGCTGCTACTTGGTACCTAATTGTTTGTTAGCAACCTTTATGTTGGAGTAAATTAAAAGGTAGCATAAATATACATCTGCCAGTGAAACAATAACCTGCAATGCTGTGATGGGGTGACTACTGAGCAGGACCCAAAGGAGTGAAGTTCAGAGCATTGCTGTTAGATTGTTTTTGTTAGTTACGGTAATGTATGCTTCACCAAATGTTGCACCATTATTGACTAATCTATCTGTAAGGTAGTTGGCAAGTTAACTTTCTTGGGCAAAGAAATGAACATTCAGGGAAGCTGCTTGTTTTCACGGATGTATAAAAGAAGTGGGAATATATAGTTGGTTAAAAATCGTGTTCTACTCACTATACACCTCTCTGTAGGCTGGGGAAAAGGTGTTGAGGTAGGAGTACCAACTGTCAAAAGTGCTCATCTACTGTACTGGTTGGGGCTGCAGGAGGTGTCTAAATAAAGAAGGATGTAGTAGTTTAATTGAAGCAGTCAGCAGCATTGTACCAAGATAAAGCTCTAACGGTTGTTGCTCACTTGCAGTCTGATGCAGAAACATGCCAATGCTTCACTGAGCTTCCTTTGTTCAGTGAGAAAGCAAATACATGCAGCAATGTTATTTATTGCAGTTGAGTTGGGTTTTAATTTAGGGTTTCTTTTTCTGCTGCAAAGGTATTGTGAATAAATACAATGTGAGTTAAATGAGTACAGAGGGACAATGATCTGAAAGAAAGATCTGTTAATAGGAAGTTAATAAGTAGTCTGTTCTTGCAGGTATGTGTGGGAAAGGTAAAAATATACAGTAGGTTGCTGTAGAAAGTAGTGTACAGGTGATGATGGAGTAGAGGTAGGCATCAAATATAATAGGAATTTGCTTCCTGAATACTATATTTGTATTCTCTGTTGAATAACAAGGGAAAAGAGAAAACTTGCAGCTATGAAGTTATTTATGTTTAGGTGAAAAGCATTTAGGAGATGGGTACAGTTCTCAGGTGTATTCTGTGATTTGCCCCAAAGCAGCTGTGATGCTCCTGTTAGAAAGGTATTGCTGGACAGTACCTGGTGCCTGTTGCTGGCTGGAGCACCTGTCTGTGTTTGAGGGAAGAGGTCACTTAATTAATGAGGTGAAGTTGGAACAGGTGAGGACCATAAAACTGTCTTTGAAGCCAGGAAAACAGGGCTTAATTAGATGATTCTAAAAATATAATCATCTGTAGGGATGATTACGTGGCTGTGCTTGCAACTGGCACATCTGCAGGCTCTCTAGGCTGATGAATGTCAGTGTCCACAGAGTCAGCCCTCACAGTGTGCTCTGCTTCAGTGTGCTGAAAGTAGCTCTGTGCTGTGGACTGAGATGGAAGTCAGTCAATGAAACACAGCTCTGTCCTTATTATTTTAAATGTGTTAAAAATAATGAATATAAACATAGAATTTAGCTTAGCACCAAACCAGATCTGGAGAAAAACTTGTTTGTGCATTTGTAAGGGACTGGTAGAGGAAGGACATTTCCAGCCTTTTTCTTCCTGGGACTCTAGCATGGGCTTCAGGCCAGGAAAAGCTGCCTCCCACTCTGCCAACGTATCCTTTCCATGCCAGGAGAACAGGAGTGCACGTCTCTTTGCTCTGACAAGTGCTGACCTCAGATATTCTCACTGACACATACAGAGGGTTACGTTCAAGCTGCAATGCAGCTAGTTAGTTGTGGTAAGTATTTTTACTTTTTAGAAACGTTATCCTATGTCCTACCACAATTTCCTCTCTCGACCTCTCAGCCCCAGAGCACACTTCTGCTTTGTGCATGGAGATGGAAGGAGAAGCTGGGAAATATGCCAGGAAACATCACTGAATTTTCTTCCCCCTGTGTTCTCTCCCCAGAGGAAGATGAATGTGTGCCTTTTGAGCCACCTCGGTCTGATTTAAAATCTCCAACTTGGGGGCTTCCAGAGTGATCCTGTAAAATCTGATCGTGGGGTATCTCTTCAGAATGTTTTTAAACACTGTTATTTCTGTGAGAGGGAATGCCGTGTGCAGTGTGTAAATGGTGTTCCTCCCCCTCATGCTTTTCTTAATCAGAGATATGTTTTCTTTTTCACCACCTACCTCTGCATAAAGATGTTGGATGATGAGATTGGCCTGTGACTGAAATCACTTAGCTCTGATGATAAATCTGACACAGAACTAAAACACTGCCAATTGCGTGCATTGAAAATGCTGATTTTTGTTCAGTGGGGAGTAGAGGATGCTACCCCTTCTCCCTTCAAACCCCCCTCCCCCCCCCCGTGTGTTCTACAGGCAGAAGTAAAATACGAAACTTTGCTGATAACAAACAGCAGTTGGTATTATTTTTTTTTTGCCTCTGGATTCATTGTGATGTAAACTTACTTGGTCAGTTGCTGTGGGTTTTTCCACTGCATCAAGTGAGCAGCCTGTCCACCCTCTTGCAATGTAGTTATGCATGTACATACACTGAGCATACTAATTACTTTAAAATGAGAAGTTGGAAAAGCAGCAGGAGCCTACATCTTCGAGTTCCCTGTGCATGTACTCTGCTAATGAGATGATGGAGCAGCTGGATTTACTCAAACCATGAAAACTCCAGCAAAGTCTGGTTTACTTGTGGTTTATTACACAGTGGCCCAACTGATAGACTATCCAGGCATATAAGTTGAGCATTGAGACATTTTAGTTATTCATTTTATCTCCGTGACTGAGAGTAACATTACAGTGAACATAAAAATGTGGGTTTACAGCTGCTTTATGAGTGTTAGATTGATGCTTGTCAGGCTGTTGCATAGTCATTGTAATCTCAGGTGTTGAACCAGACTTGGTAGTTGTTACTTTGTCCGTTTCTAATAACATTCAGATTATGGGCAATAGTGGATCAATGAGCAATTACAGGGACTTGGGAGAGTTTATGGTAAGAAGGAGAAATATTTAATTTTCGCTGCAGTAGAGAGGTAATCTTGTCCACATCAGGATATTAATATTTTGCCATTTGCTTTTCAAATGTGAATTTGAAAGTCTGTGCTTGTTTTATTGTCTCGGTAGGGTGTAGAAAATCACTTGTGCAAATGGATGCATTTATGTAGAGCAGCAGCTATGAGAAACAGAATTGGATGGAAATCTGGTTTTCTATCATAGATGGAAAATACATGCTTCTCCTTGTTTTCTTTTTCCCAAGAGGTGCGCATTTTAAGAATTAATGAAAATATCTTGAATATGTAACTTGTGTGTGTGTGTTTGGTTTTTGGTTTGTTGTTGTTTGGTTGGGTTTTTTTTCCTGGGAGGAAATGGTTATTTGTTTTTTTCATCCATGTAAGAATTCAGATTCATTAAGGAATGATATTGCCCATGCATAGGAGTCCTGTGCTTCTTTAGATTTGCTTTGAACAAAAGGCTTTTTTTTGTAACTAGATCGAGCTTTGTTTCCTTTGAGGACACTTGAGGTATAACATCTCAAAATGTAAAGGAATTTAAGGTTATTTTGGTGACACAGCAGTCTCTTCACAGAGAAGTAGTGTGTGGCTGTCATCAACATACAATTAGAAATAATGGACCAGAAGAGCCAGAGTAAGTCCAGTGGTTTTTGAGGAGGTGGACTCTCTGCTATTCATAACATACAATCTTTTTGCCTATTTAGGTGTTTTTACATCTCCCAGAAGCAAAACTTTTGTGTTCTGGAAGATAGATTGCATAGTGCTAAATAGGAAGTCCCCTTCAAGGGGAGACCTCTGTTTCTCCCACCATCTCTGTTTTTGAAAGCTTGGAATTGACTTTAGGAAGCATTTTGGTACTGGGGGAAGCAAAAAAAAAAAACCAAACCATCAAAACCAACAAAACACACCCCCCAAAAAACCCATAAAAGATACCCTTGGAGGCTCATGTACTTTGTTAGAGCCTGTACCTGTGCTGGTTCATAATGTTACAAGGAAAGTTCCTTATATGTCTAAGAGTTGCTATTCTGTCCAATACCTCAAAGAAGCTTGAGTACACCATTATTAACCTGTTGGTATTTGGGTTATTGAGGTTATCCAAAGTTTGGTTGTTTTGTTCTGGCAAATGAATGTCTTTGGCTAATGACCTGCATTGTGGTAGTGCTCTGTTATTGGCCAAGAAAGAACACAATGCTAAATTAAAGAAAGAAGTCTAAAATCAAATGGTCAGCAAACATGAGTTTGTTTGGAACCAGAGAAGTGTGGACGACAATGCTCCCTCTTCTACCAAGCTTCCCAGTGGTGTGGGCAGTGCTCCCTCCCTGCCCTGCCTGGTGGGATGGCGTTCCAGTGTGAGTGTTGCAGCCAGTGTGAGGCTGCTCATTGGCTTTGCAGTGAACTGAGGCTGATGTGAGCTATTGTCTTTGGCCCTGAATATGCCTATATGTGGGCATATGCCTATGGCCCTGAATGTGCTCTATTCTGATGCAAAAAGTACCTTCTTAAAGGTAAACTTTCTGCGCCTTTTCACAATAGAGGTAAAGGACTTTGTATTTAGACCAAGAAATAAATTTTGTGGTTCTGCAGGTTGCTGTGGTTGGAGAGTTTTTTAGCAAAGACTGAAAGCTGTATCTTTCTGACAGTGCAAATTGTGCAATTTGTGAAATGAAATAAAATTCTTAATAAATTTGAGTGCTGTGGAAAGGTTTTTGTGAAGTAAATGTTCACATTAAGGAACAGTGCAATAGGTGTGTGATTGGGGTTGTTAAACCTGGAACTATTCCCAGCATCCCAGAGAATCAGCTCAGAATCCTGTTGAATTCAGATTGGTTTAAGTTTTCTTTTCTTTGCCTTGTTATAGCACCTCTGAATAAAACAAACTTTAATTTCACTGGATCATTTACCCTATATTATGAGAAATAGAAAAAGGGTGGAGAAAACCACCTTAAATTAGAATAGACAATCCAGAGGGAAGGACCGTTATTGAAATCTTGGCCCCATGAATTAATAATACTTCATGACAGCCTCAGTGGGACTAAAATTTCACTCCCTGTGTTGATTATGAGCTTCTCAGTTTACTCCTGGGGCTATAAAATAGAAAAAGATCCAATCGTGATTAAAGAGTAGGTGTGATTTGAATGGAAGGTGATTACTAAAATCTCCCTGAAGTCTTCCACCCTGCTTATGCTGCAAGTTTTTCGTATTTATAATAGTATAGCAGAGCCATCCAGGCAGAAAATGACACCGGAGAGAAAGAGTTTTCTGATTGTTTCTGATTAGGTTCAGTGCTAACCTTGTAAATCTGTCTCTCAGATGTGGCACAGTCAAGTCATCCGTAAACCTGATGCTTCTCAAAAGATTGAAAGGATGAGGGAAGTCCTGCACTTGTGTGTTGCTTGTTTTTTATTTTCCAGAAGGATTTTCACAAAGATAAATCTGGACTCTTGGATGAGAATTATCAAGCTGCAACTCAGCATTATATAAATTACTGTTCTTGTTTAAAAGTACTTTATGTTCACAGATTTGTGTTGTGTATCAGTACCTCCTTGTTGGATTTATAAGGCCAACAAAGGTCTGAATCTCTGAGGTCTGTCCTGTTTGAAGGTATCATAGCTTGGATCAGCCTGTGGAAATCAAAGCAGAGCAGTGTTTAAGCAAGTGAGTTACTTTCCCTTTTTCTTACCATTATCTCTAACTCTGTTGTCAGCATAGTTCAGCAAGGTCTTTTTCATAGACAAAGATTTTGATTTTTAATAAAGTAATTGGAGATAATGTCTTATAGTAAGGCTATATGTATTTAATTCAAAGATGACTGAGGCTATTGCATTTACGTAAATAAAAGTTGTTTTAGGCAACATAAGAGTATATGATAAGAGTAACAGTAATGAAGTAAATTTGATATTGTTCCCCCCTTCTGGTATAAGCCAAAGGCCTAAAAATACTCTTTTGGAAGAGTACTCTAGTGACCTTGTGGCAAATCAGATTGATGTCAGTTTAAATTGCAGGCAGCTGTTAGGTGAAAAAATTTCAACAAAGTGAATTAAACATTCTGCTTCAGTCCAGGAGAGTACACAGATTTGTTTTCCAGTGTGCAGTGTGGTAGAAGTGTGCTTTCAGTGTTACAAAACAGTGATGGTGCTTTACTTGCTGTGAAACTGGCATCCTGAAAATGTTTAGTACCGTTTTGGTTTAATGGGGGATGTACTTTGAAATACTGGAACATGGGGATAATATATTCAAAAAGTGTTTTTTAGCCTAAGATAAAATTTTGACTGGTTAATAATTGCAAAAGGCCTTGTTGCATATGACAGGATCCATGGGGCTGCTACTTATCAAATATACCTTTTAATGTATTTATTTATGCTAATTACTGCCAAGGCAATGCATGTGCTGGAATATTTTGTAGTTCTTTATGCCCCCATATGTTTTGCTTTCATAGTGTTGAGGGTTTTTTTTGTGTGCTGTACTGTTATCATCATTTATATGACAAGTTTAGAAGTAAACTTGTATAAACCAGATATTATGTTGATTTGAAAAATCCAGAAAAAAATGTCATCTAAAATAGAGGCTCTAAATGCAGTTAGAAATCAGCATGGTTTTGTAGGAGTTTTATAAAGAGCCATCTTACAATAGTGCAGAGATTTTGCAGGTGTAAAGCACCTGGGGTACAGACAGCTGCACAGAGGTCCTCATGGACTGGGGAGCTGAGTGCTGCCGAGGGCTGGGGACAGCCCTACCTTGTGCTGCTGGCGCTGGCATTATGCTGGGCC
Organism: Melopsittacus undulatus; assembly: GCF_012275295.1. Lineage (NCBI taxonomy): Eukaryota > Metazoa > Chordata > Aves > Psittaciformes > Psittaculidae > Melopsittacus > Melopsittacus undulatus. The sequence goes on from NC_047534.1 coordinate 43,573,597, forward strand.
CTGTGCTGGCTCTCGTGCATCCCTCCTGGGTGCTACTGGAGGAAAGAATCAACTTTCGCAAAAATAGTCCATGAAAATGATTAAGTTGGGAAGTGCTGCTTGCCCTGCCCACTGTGTTTGTGGTGCAGTGCACTTTGCTCCCAAGGCAGCCTGCAGGACAGCCCTCAGACAGCATGGTGGTTATCACAGGTACATGGAAATCATCAGTGGTGTATAAAAACCAAGGGAACAGACAATTCTGATGTTCTTGTGATTGGAAAGATTCTTTTCCTAAGGAGAGTAAGTCAGTTATTGTACTAACGTACTACAGTTGCTGACTTCAAAAGCAGAGCTGTGGCTCGGGGTGTTCATTTTCCTTGTGGTCTTCCTCTTGCAACTTCTCTCAAGCTTTGTCCCCGCTGAGGCAGTCCTTTCCCTGTTGTGTTCTTCCATGGGGCCACCCTGTCTTCTCTCACATCTCTCCTCCCAGAGCCCTTCTCCAGATACATATTCAGCTAGGTCTACTCTGTTTTCTGGAGGTGTTTCAGCTCTTGTGCTGAAGGTAGTTCAGCAGCCCTCCGCAGGACTGGCTCATTTGCCTCAGCACTGTGCTGACAATGTTTGGTTGCTGGAGAGCGCTGAGGGAGCAAGCTTTGTGTCTGCATGGAGTGCAGGCAGGATAAGCATGTGTGGACCTCCAGAACATTGCCACTGCATAGCCTCAGTGATCATTATTTATATCTAGCATACAGTTAAAGAGGAAAAAATTCTGTGGAGTAGGATGTGCAGCATAGCCAGCAGATACAGTGTATTTTATTGTATTGTAGTATATACGTAGGGGCCTGAAAGCAATTACCTCAACGCTGGTTCTCTTGCCCTATGCAAGCACATGTACCTATTGTAAATTCAGTTATTTTTACTTGGTGGGTTTAGTGCTTGCTTTGTACTGAGCTACATGACTTGGAAAACTTGAGGATGAGGATGGAGTTTCTGATAAAGAGTTTAATCCATCCTGGACACGTATGCATGCTTTGTTACAGCTCTTTGTTTATATGCTGCCCTTGCTTCCTATCTAGAAAGTAATACACGGTAGCAATTTTTTAAACAAACAAAGCTCCATTACTTCACATACCAACTTCATTTTCCTAGTGGCATGTGATTTTTCAAAAAATCACATCAATACCTTTTCAGCTTTCGGAAGTATTTTTCATTCCTAATTTATATGCACATGCACACATACATTTATATCAAACAGTTGTGAACCTTGCAGTTCCCAAAATACTTAATTTTCCTTTCCTTCTGTTCTAAAATTTAGTTTTTTTTTTTTATGAGAAGATTTATCTCTTTGCATGGGTCCCAGCATTTGCAGCACTTGACATGAAATGAGAGCTGTCAGTCTCCATATTCCATCTCCCTCCTCTTTGCTCTTCCTGTGGACAACCTGCTGCCTAACAAGGAAATCTCCAGGACCCACAGATGTCAGGGGGTTCCTGCGGAGGTGTGTGTGCAAACTCTCTTCAGAAGTTACAACTGCTATTGCTTGGGAACTGCCCCTTCCATGAAACCATTTCAGAGCTTGCTTGCAGCTTTCTGTGATTTAGTTCTTGACAGTTAACACTGCAGACTGAGGTGCAGCTGCACTAACTGCTGAGCAATTTTTAGACATCCTGTAATACAAAATCCCCCAGGTTTGATTTACTCCAGCCAGATATGTGTGGGTTTTAAAAGTTCCACTATAATTGTGAACAAAACCAAGCCAGAGCTTTGATGTCTGCAGATTTACATATAATATGGGGTTGAAAGTCCAAACCCACTTTGTAGCTGGTATTGCAGATGTATACCTAACTGGTCCTTTCTTCCAGCAAGTACTGATCTCTTGGTATGTACATACTGTGTGTTTCCTTGATTGTTACCTGTGAACTTGTATTTTTCTGACTAGTCCTGGGTCCTGTTTGTATGTCAGCACAAATCAAGCTAATGGAGCGTTACTAATGCTTGACAAAATAAATCAATTTGTTGCTACTTTTAAAAGCATTTGAAAACAATCCCAAACTAAAACCATTTCAACTGCTTAGATGCTCAGATCTCAGTGCGAAGTCTTTAAAAGCTTCTGTTGGTGACAGATATGTGTGCATGTTAACACTAGCTAATATAAATACATAACAGACAGTAGAAATTAAGGCTTCTGTTGCTTATCTACCAAAGATCATAATCTTTGTCTTAGTCACAAAAGAAGTCTCTTATCTGTGTAAATAATTTCTGCAGTTAAAGGCAAAATTACTCCCTTTTGGAGAGGATTTCAAAGATTATCTCTTCTTGTGGAAGTGAACTGTATTATGGTAAGTTAATACAAATAAATATTTTCTTTGTATATAAGGTCCTCTTAGTGCAGATATTGTCAAATTTAGAAACAAGGATATAATGCATTTACTTTGAAAGATACAAAATAGCACCTGTATAAATTAGAATTTAACAGGCAGGTGAAGTTAAATAAGTTCTTGGTGTATACCATTTAAGTATATATTACCAACTTCTTTCTGTTTTAGATATTCTTTCAAACTAGAATGGAAGAAATTATCTATGTTGTAATTTAAATTTTATATATCAAATACCTGTTTTTGGCTTAGCTGCACTGTTAGAAATTGAGTTTATTGGACGGCATGTTAGAAAGGGTTGTAGATCAAAGACAGAGTGCATGCTACTCCTCTTGAAAATGCTGCTTTTCATCATCATGTAGGTACTGATATGGTTAAAAGTGCAGTTTCACAAATACATACTTTAAGAAAAGTTAAGATAAAGCTGTTGTCAATAGTCTGATGTGTCCCAGGCAGCTGCAAATCCCCCACATGATGTTGCCTCACCCATTGTGAATTACTGCTTAAATACATGTCTTGGCATTGCAGCAAGCTGGGATTGAACTTGTGGGTCAGAGACACTTGTGAACGTGAGATTTCAGGTGGTGTACACAAAATTTCAGAACATTGTGTTTTTTCTAAAGCTTGGTTTTTATCTGGGATAGGTTTCAAAGATACAGACAGTTTTGTCACCTGTAGCATATAACTTCTACTAAAGTTTCTGCAGCTCCCAAGTGTTTGTGTCCAGTCCTTATGTGTAAATCTCCCTTGTTTCTTCTCCTGTTCAGCCTCTTCACCTATGGGCAGCAATGTTGCTTTCACTTCCTTTCATAGAATAGAATTTAGGCTGGAAGGTATCCTAAAAGGTTACCTAGTCACCGGTATTTGACTGGATCAGGTTTCCTTACTCTCAGACAGTAGCATGATTAATAAAAAGTAAAATATGGGAAAGGACAGTCCTGCTCACTCTAAACTCCTCATGGGTTGCTGCTCTTCTTCATGGCACATGTCAAGCAACAAGAAAATGTTTCTCCCTTTGTTTCTGTATTTTATATGTATGTTGCCAGCCAGAGTGTGCATGCAAGTACGACTTTCAACATGCCTTTTTTTTCCATTTTTCTTTAAAAATATTTGCACTACATTAAGCCCTTCCCCCCTTAAACAGAATGTGGTGTTACTGAAATTGTGGTACATTCAAAAAAGCCCCCACAGACTGTTAGGTAATTTTGAAATTAAAGGCATGGGAAAGAAGAGAATGAAGTAAGATTGATGATCAGAGCTGGAAAGGGAAAACATGGGCAGGTGGTAGTAATAACGCTGACAATCCATATGGTTTTTTAGTTTACTTTCTGATGTGGCTGTTCCAGCATTCAAAACAAATGTAATATACTCTTGTGAAGTCGTATTTCTCTTGGGCTTAGCAGAAGATAAAGGTGCAAGCTTGTTTTCAGTGACATTTCCAGCACAGCAATTTCAAAACCATAAAAAAATTTCAAATGCTTCATCATCTAAAATGTCCAGGATATAGAGAATCTTTCACAAATGAGACAGCTTTATCTGCTAAGAGTTCACTCTCCTTATGGTCTTGGAATACTGAAATGCAAAGTTTCGGGCACCATTATTTGTTCTCCTAGGTAAAATGTAGTGTTTCCCAGTGTAAGCTTTTGTCAAGTAGCAGTCATTTTTAGTCCTTAGTAGTTGCTGCAGTGCTGTGGTTTTGACTTTCGGCCTGGGAGCAGCACTAATAACACCAGTGTTTTTAGTCACTGCTCAAATGTTTAGTCTGACCAAGGATATTCTGAGTCTCATGCTCTGTCAGGAAGGAGGGAAAGCTGGGAGGAAGTGGAGACAGAACAGCTGACCCAAAGTAGCCAAAGAGGTATTCCATACCACAGCACGTCATGCCCAGGATATAAACTGTGAGTTACGCGGAAGGGCTAGTTTCACTGCTCAATCGGGCTGCATATTGATGGGTGGTATTGTATTCTCTTCCCTTGTTATTTCCCTTATTATTATTATTATTGATGGTAGCAGTAGTGATTTGTGTTATACCTTAGTTACTGGACTGCTCTTACCTCAACCTGTGGAAGTTACATTCTTTCGATTCTCCTTCCCATTCCTCTGGGAGCGGGGGGAGGGCAGAAGGGGCGGGAGTGAGAGAGAAACTGTGTGGCTGATATATGTCTGAGCTTAAACCATGACAGCTTTGTAGCAAGGTTTGACCAAAGATCTTGCAAGGTTTCTGCCAGGTTATGCTAGCAAGCACCCAAATCTGGGGCTGATGTAAGTCTTCAGGATATAGGCTCCATAGGATCTCAGTGGCTCGGGATATGTTTTGTTTGTGTTCTTAAGTAGCCATGCTATGAGGGCAGCCCTTTCTCTTGGAGGTGAGAAGGATCTGCCAGCCTCATCAGTGAGAAAGGACTTCCTTTACTTATCTCTGCTTTCGTGGTACAGCAACCAGGGAGTTTAATAACCACTCTTGCTTACAGATTTTGTTTGCTTATCTTATTAGGGTGTACTCATCTGTAGCACTTAGTGGGTGAGACATTGTTTTACTTAGATGTATTATTGGATGCACTGTTTCATTGTCGTTTATTTTCATATAAAACCCTCATGCTTCTTGGGCATGAATGTTTTTATTACAGGATATCCCTGGAATTCAAGACAAGAAGCAACATCTGGAGCTTGAACTTTAAAGTGAGTGGAGGTCTAGATATTTCATAGGCTACAACATGTTCAGATTAACCTGTGGACCTTCTTCCACATAATTAATGTTTTAGCAAATGACTTTGCTAGACGAGACAACTGTAATAATCCCACACTTGCTACCTCAGTTGCATACTAAACTAGCGTGTTTTGGGGGGAGAGTAATGGTAATCAGTTTACATTTACTTATCCTGATCATTCTTCTAAGTATATAGATGGGTATACTGTCTGCATGATATTCGTGACATTCATCCATCTCTGAGGTGAAAATATACAATAATACCTGTTATGTTAGGCACATTATTGTTTTGTGTGAATGGTGGGGTTTTTTGCTTGTTTCTGTTTCAATAAAACAAATAGCCAATAGCTACTTTGTCAAATACTGACTTGAGAGGCTTAGTTTGTTTTGCTATAGATACATGTTCAATACCCCTTTTAAAGGGATCTGTGAACCATCATGTAATTTATTGCACCTAATTAACACAAGCCAATGCTTTTACAAGTAATTAAATCAGTTAAAAAATGTTGCATGACTCACCCATCTGTTTGAAGTAACAGCTGAATCGCAGTATAATGCAAATTAAAATGTATACTTCCATAACCTGTCCTTCTGAGTATATGCCAGCACTTGTGTTGTGTGCACGTATGTTCCTCTATTAAAAAATGTAGTATTAATTACATGCTGTATATATTCTTTAGCCCATTAGTTTTATCCCCATGTGTAGAAATTCTGAATTCAAGTAACAAGGCAGTAAATAATATTGGCTTTTAATGACCAATTAAAGCAGCCTGCCATCAACCTTGGTATTGGCTGAGCTTGTAATTCAAAGTACGGCTATGCAGTAATTGGTTAGAATAAAGTGGTGCTCAGGAAGTACCAAGTTGCCCTTGTCAGTACAGGATACCACTCCCCAGAGGCAGCAATGCTTTGTTTCATAAACCATCCTGCACCTAAAACTTGGTAGAACTGGAAGTTAAGTGGTTCCAAATTGATGGCAAATGTAGCATAAAGCCTCAGTTCATCTTGATGACTTTATCTTGACTGATCTGGCCCTTTATGTGGCCTGTGTGATGGGAAATGGTGTTCTATATAAAGAAAGTTCATTAATGAGACACTTAAAAAAAATCATAGAATGGTTTGGGTTGGAAGTGGCCTTAAAGATCACCTAGTTCCAACCCCACCTGCCATGGACAGGGACACCTTTTACTAGATCAGGTTGCTTAAAGTCCTATCCAACCTGAACACTTCTAGGGATGGGGCATCCCTGGAGTGGAAAATGGCATGGGTATGTTGACACCTGCCATGTCTGTAGCTGCTCTAGCCCTGTAGACTTGCTTTCTGTTCTAATGCTAACAAAATTTTCTAAGTGTGATAATGTAAGACAAGCTGTCCTGTCTGGTGAAAGTAATCTAGTAACACAGTTGTTGATACCTCAAAAACTGGAATAGAGGAAAAATACTGCTGTGCTCAGCCTTCATGCAGATCTTCTTGTAACAGATTCTGTGCAGATGTCTGACTATTAGAAAGATATGAGGAGAGTGGAGGCAACATAGGGAGCAGAAGCAGACAGAAAGATTAAAACACTGAAATTACAAAATAAGGCATATTTGATTAAACACAAGTTAAAATGAAATGTGAAAAAGTGCTGTTTTGAATTCTGATGTGAGGAAAGGTATAAGAAATAAAGGATAATAATAATAAAAATATAAAAGTGCTTGATACTGAGATGTTAGGCTGTGCAATAATCTCTGCAGGCAGCAGGAAGATGAAAGATGGGCTGTTTTTTTTTCCATATACCTAAGACTAGGCCGGGCAATGCTGAAGGAAAGGTTCTTGAACTATTACTTGTCCTCTGAAACTCACTGAATTCACTTTGTCAGGTATTGGACAGTGTAGGACTGTAAACCTTCCAGGGAAGGACCATCTCTTCATAAAACCCTGTGCTGTAGTTTTTGTGGCTGGTTTGAACAGCTTCATTAGATGGGAGGGTGCTATGTAAAAGAACATTGGGAAAATGGAAAGAGTGATGGAAATAACAGAAAAGTTCCAGATTGAAGCAGATTAAAAGTGCAGAAGACTGGAGTGAGGGGCAAGGGTTTGTTTTTTTTTTTTTTTTTTTTTTTTTTAATTGAGCAAAAAGCTGAAGTGGGGAAAACAAAGGGAGGAGAAGGATGTGGTGGAAAGTCAAGGTGTTCATCTTATCTTACAGTTTTGGGTTTAAGTGGGGACTGGTAAACCATGTGCAAGTCTCAGTTTTGTGGGAAACTAGTAATGGAAAAAAATAAACAGTCCTGTAAGAAGAGAGAATGGTAGGGAAGCAGACAGGAGACAGCTTTCCAGGGCTTGCTGGCAGAAGGAGGAGAGATAGGGAAAAGGAATGTCTTGAGGGCTAAGCCACAGCTGAATGACCTGATGACTGGAGAGGCTGCGTGAGATGGGGCAGCTGTGGTGATGGCGAGGGCTACTACTCTTGAGTGAGTGTGGAGGGGGAGCTCCTTTAGTACTGGAACTATGAAGAGCTAGCTGAGCTATAGGTTAAAGAGAAGAGTTTTAGTGTTGCCTTAAGGTTAGAGACTAGAATCGCAAGGGGTCCGCACTCAGAGTGTAGTGACAGGTCTATTGAATGGAGGAGAGGAACTGCAGGGACACAAGTGAGTCCTGAGGCCAACTTGAAAAGACCATCTATACTTGTCTCATTATGAAGGGGGAAGAACATTATCCTAAATTAGACTGTTGGGATTCTTCCAGATGAATGAAGTTTAGGAAAAGCATCATTATACCACTATTTTTTTTCCTAATGCAATGACTGGCAAAATAAAAGCTGTCTAGGGAAAGAAAAGGGAGTGATTGCAAGAAGTAGGTATGGCTCTAGGGAACTCTGGCTTTTGCCAGTGGCATGTATTTGTTAGTGCTCCCAAACAGACTTTTTAGGAGCAGTGAACTGGCAGAGAGCCAGATAAATATATAACTCACTACAGAACCTTCTCCTCTCAAGAGTTAATGTTATATGTGTGCTTTCATTGAACAGGTTACAAACTTGTAGGTCTCTCTTCTACTTTGTCTTCATAAGGAGTGTAGTGATAGGACAAGGGGTAATGGGTTGAAACTTAAACAGCAGAGGTTTAGACTGGATATAAGGAAGAAATTCTTTACTGTTAGGGTGGTGAGGCACTGGAATGGGTTGCCCAGGGAGGTAGTGAATGCTCCATCCCTGGCAGTGTTCAAGACCAGGTTGGACGAAGCCTTGGGTGATATGGTTTTGTGTGAGGTGTCCCTGCTCATGGCAGGGGGGTTGGAACTAGATGATCTTGAGGTCTTTTCCAATCCTAACTATTCTATGATTCTATGATTAATGGGTAATTGGAGAAATTTCTACTTGCTTTGTCTTCCTGCTTGCATTTGATAAGAGGTGAAGTTTCTGGTGAGTGAAGTATTGCCTGGAATACAATGTTCATCCCCAGACACCTTGTTGATATCCCAGTTGATTTCACCCTGAGTAAACATAAAGCCCACTTTGGACAAAGAAAATGAAATTCAGCCCTTTATAAGCAGACGTAAACTCCATCAGAACTGCCAGCCAGGGGGAGGTTGACAGGCTTGAGAGGAGGGCCTATGTAAATCATGTGAAGTTCACCAAGGCCAAGTGTGTGGTCCTACACATGTGTTGGAGCAATCATGAGCACAACTACAGGCTGGGCAGAGAATGGATTGCGGGGCCCTGAGGAGGCATTGGCCAGACAAGAAGCTCAACATGACCTGATAATGTTGCTTGCAGCCCCAAAAGGCAAATGTATCCTGGGCCACATCAAAGGAAGTGCAAACTAGGAGGTTGAGGGAGGTTTTTTGAGGGAGGTTTTTATCGCTGCTCATTCTGGAGTATAGTATTGCAACTGGAATGTTGTATTCAGCTCTGGAGCCCCCAACACAAGAAGGATTTAAGCCTGTTTGAGCACTGGAGCAGGTTGCCTAGGGGGTTGTGGAGCCTCCTATGTTGGAGATATTCAAGGCCCGCCTGGACAAGTTCCTGTGTGATGTACTCTATGTTACCCTGCTCTTGTAGGGAGGTTGGACTAGATGATCTTTCGAGGTCCCTTCCAACCCTTGGGATTCTGGGATTCTGTGATGCCATGAAGGTGCTCAGAGAGCTGGAGCACCTCTCCTGTGGAGACAGGCTGAGAGAGTTGGGCTTGTTCAGCCTGGAAAAGAGAAGGCTTTGGGGATACCTTATAACAGCCTTCCACTACCTAAAGAGGCCTACGAGAAATCTGGAGAGGGTTTTTTCTGCAAGGGCATGTAGTAACAGGACAAGAGCAAATGGCTTTAAATTGAAAGAGGGTAGATTTAGATTAAACATTAGGAAGAAGTTCTCCACTGTATGGGTGGTGAGATACTGGGACAAGTTGCCCAAAGAAGTTGTGGATGCTCTGTCTCTGGAAGTATTCATGGCCAGGCTGGATGAGGCTTTGAGCAACCTGGTCTAGTGAAAGATATTCCTGCCCATGGCAGAGGGGTTGGAACTAGATGGTTAACTTTAAATTGTTTTTTTAACCTAAACCATTTTGTGATTCTGTGAACTGATGGGGCTTGTGACTTCAGTCAAATCTGATTTGCCTCACACAGCTCAATCCAAATGTAGTACACTGAGTAATGGAGACCAGTGTTTTACTTTATTGGCCTTGAATATGTATGAAGGTAAAATCTTCATACATATTCAAGATGTATGAAGATGTATAATGGATAACTGTTGAAACTTCTTGAAACAGAACATTCTTTTTGAGGAGGAATTTTAATGAAGTTGAATAAATAAAAGAATTTAGAATGTTTCAGAGTGTTTTATCCCTTTCTGCTCTTTCTACACTTTGGCACAACTTTTCTAAGATGTTCAAATAAATATCTTATGCTAAGCAGGAATTTTCTGGGCTGCATCAAAAGAAGCATGACCAGCAGGTCAAAGGAGGTGATCCTGCCCTTCTGCTCTGCTCTTTTGAGACCTCACTTGGAGTATTGTGCACAGTTTTGGTGTCCTCAACATAAAAAGGATGTGGAACTGTTGGAACAAGTCCAGAGGAGGGCCACGAGGATGATCAGGGGACTGGAGCACCTCCTGTATGAAGACAGGCTGAGAAAGTTGGGGCTGTTCAGCCTGGAGAAGAGAAGGCTGCGTGGAGACCTTATAGCAGCCTTCCGGTACCTGAAGGGGACCTATAGGGATTCTAGGGAGGGACTCTTCATTAGGAATTGTAATGATAGGATAAGGGATAACAGGTTAAAACTTAAACAGAGGAGGTTTAGATTGGATATAAGGAAGAAATTCTTTACTGTTAGGGTGGTGAGGCACTGGAATGGGTTGCCCAGGGAGGTTGTGAATGCTCCATCCCTGGCAGTGTTCAAGGCCAGGTTGGATGAAGCCTTGGGTGATATGGTTTAGTGTGAGGTGTCCCTGCCCATGGCAGGGGGGTTGGAACTAGATGATCTTGAGGTCTTTTCCAACCCTAACTATTCTATGATTCTGTCTGTGCATGATGCACTTGAGCCCTATGGCTGGTGTATCAAGATGGATGAGTTCCGCTGGTTGTGGCTTACGTTACTTACATGGCTGCTATCTTTATTGCCAAAAGAGAATGGCTGTTGTGCTAAATGATTTTGTACTCTGGGCCTGCTAGTACTTCCCAAATGCTACTGTAGAGAGCTCTCTGTTTTCCCCCTTTTACTGCTATACTGAGGTACCCAAGAGATCTGCTTTCACTTTGAGGAAAGCGGTCATGCTAGAAAATGAGCCAGGGGAAGGCACTCCTAAAGAAAAAGGGATGTAGGGATTGGAATTATTCTTGATTTAGCTGCAGAACTGGTAGTTGTTACTCAGCACACCTCAAGTTTGGGATACTTGCCTCCCCCAGATAAAAGCTGCATTACAAGCTGACAGCACATAATTCTGCACAGCTTGATATGTACCACTGCCTTTGCAGAATAAATGCTCAAGGATAAATCTCACATGACAAATTGCTTTTTTGCTCTCCTTAGCTCTTTCAGGTGAGGCAGAATTATAATGTTGAGTCAGTTAACACTCAGACCTAGTATAAAAATGGATCTTTTTTTTCCTGTGTTAGCCATGTCATCAGAGAAGATACTTGAGACAACTCTATTACAGGTGCAGCTGAATCAGTAAGGCACATTCTTTTTTCTTTTCTTTTTTTTTCTTAAATTTTCCTCCAGATAACTCTTCTTCCATTTCCTAAATTCCCACTTTTAACAAGAGAAGTAGGTAGTATTTTGTACAATGTTTCCTGTCATACTGATTGCCTTTAGTGGCACATTGCTGCTTGAGTAGTCCAACTTCAGTGGTTTTAAGTTGGGATTTTTTGTCATTGGGATTTTTTTTTTCCTTAGTCTTTTCACTCTAGGGCAGTGCAATTTTTGTTGGAAATCTATGACAATCAATTAAGTAAATGAGAAAATAGAATGCTTGTAATTAAGATAATCAAGCTACACAAAATCCACCCTACTAGTGCTAATATCTGTATATCTCCAAGCTGTATATTAATTAAACACCATGTAAGTGTTGCAATTAGACTCGGGCTGCCACGGTGAAAATGACAGAAAAATGAAAGTGATTGGAGGGGTTTCTCGTGTATGTGAACCTCTTAGTTGTTTCAAAGGATCTCTCTATGATTTGTAAGTGTGCTGCATTTTTTCCAACTATTTTTTAAAGATCTGCTTTTACAGCACCATATTCTCCCCTATGAAAACTGAACCTATTCCCTGGTATTGTGTTTTCAGATAATACCCTTTGCATTTCTAGAAAGAAGTGAAGAAGAAAACTTACAGAACACCTTCAGTTTTTAATTTTTGTTCTCATTTTTTTTTTATTTGACATTGATACAAAAAAATAGTATCTCGATTAGCAGCTTTGCTGGCAATCCCGCAAAACTGTAAATAATACTTTAAAAGAATGCACTCCTACAGACACTATAGATAAAACAATATATACAGTTTAGACAAATAAATACATAAGTACAGCCATATATAATGTTACACGTAATGTTCGGTTACTGTTGACAAGCTTTTCTAGTTAATTACACTCTTCATTTACAAATTGCCATTGCCATCTACATTATAAAGACAAAAAAATCCCAATAAAGAACCAAAATTGATACTTATTATTAGGAAAGATGGAAAATGAACCTTGAGACTTCTGTTGAAATACTCTCAGGCTTTTAGCAAAAAAATGCTTTTGGGAAAAACTCCTCCTAAAAGAGAGGAGCTTCCCCCCCGCATCCTCAACCAATGTGCTTTGTCCATTTATGTTCTGGAATCAAAATGTGATTATAATCACACTTCTGAAGTGACTAGAAGCCAGCATGTTTTAACCTAGTTGTCATCTTTCCCATGCCCAGTGAAATTAAATGACGTTTAAGTAACGTGAATATTTCTTTCATTAAAGGACGCCTAATGCAAATGCTTGTTTGTTAACAGTACCCCATGTGGCACAAATACTACTGAGTGGAAGGGTAGCAAGTTTCCCCTATGTGTATACAGACATATTGCTCCCTTTCTAGGTTGCAATATTGCAGTTTCTGAGCAAAGAGAAAATAATAAATTTGTTCAGTGTAACAAGCTAGTGAAGTCTAGTATTAGAAAATTAACAGACGTAGAAAACTAGGCTTTTGTTGTGTTCTTTTAAATTCACTTGTGAATGAAAGAAAAAAATCTTGTACATTCAAAAGTTAGGGCACACATGCTTAAGGCTCTTGAAACACTGGACAAATATAACGCCTATCTCAGCTCCATGCATAACAGAATATTACATAGCAAGCAGACTTTACACATATATACAGCTGAATACAGAGGAAAATGCCTTAGAACTATGTACATCAGGTTCAAGATGAACATTTACATTTCTGAAGATCTATCTATTTATAAATGGCAGGAGATACATTTTTTTTCAGACACAGTTTTCAAAGGCTACCTACCAATCGTTAATGCAGTCTACTTGTACTAGGAGAAATTCAAGGCTTCCTACCATGCCTCTCAAGCCCTGAGGTATCTGGATTGGGAGCCCTGCTGTCTTTCAAAGCCACAAGCATGAGCAGAAGTAAGGCCATCAAATCCATTTGGTTGTGGATTCAGAAACCCCAAATTACTGCGCTGTGCAGAGGGATGGCAGAAGTGACTGCACCCTTCAGGTTGGAGTTATTACGAAGTGTGTTCCTGGTAGGATGACATCCATGCTGTCTGATCTACCTGATGGCTGGGGATGAATTCCACCCTTGTTTCCCTTTTTATACAAGCATATTCTAGGGCTTGGGTAACAAAAGCTGAACTTCACCCAATTTGTGTATGTGTTATATTCATCTATGCTATCAGTTGGACCTTGTTTAGCTAGAGTTCTGGGTTTTATAGGGAGCAAGAGCAACTTTAACTAGGATTAGGTCAACTAGGGAAGGATAAATCTTAATTATGCTGCAAGACAGTCAATATTTTTATATAAAATTGCTGATCTTTATTTATAAAGGGTGCACAAGCTGCTGTTGATAAGCAGTAACTCCTGGGCTGTCTGTTGTGTAGCTTCACCTTTAGATCTGAAGTACATTTGTTTGAAAAACTGCTTGTGGCTTGAAGGCCGGGTACAGTTTACCTTACTTACAAGTAGTTCCTTTCAAAATGATAGTGCTGCATCAATGAATAGGACTAACAATTTGTCATGAAACTGCAAACCTTTTGGGGTAGCGTCTTCATTCCCTTTTTACTGTTGTAAAGAGCTATGTACACCTATGACAAAGTCAGGTCAGAGTTTTCCTTTAAATTCTTACTCAGTTAATTTCTGACAACTTTATAGACATCCTGAATAACATACAGACTTAACAGTTTTTCATATATTACACATAATGTCAGCTGAAACGAATGAGACGTGTGTGTGCTGTGGACAGTTTGAATAACCTGCAGCTAGTAATATATTTGGTAAATTTTTTATAAGTGTAATTTGTTTATGAATTCTTCAATCCAAGTTATTTGTTGAGAAATGTAATATTTTAACTCTTTGTTAGAAGGTGCTGAATAGAGGTTGCTTGAATTTACCAAAAAATTTCCTTGATATAATTTTCATGACATTTCATTAACATTCATATTCAAAAGACATAAGTACATTATGAAACTTGAATAAAATGTTGTGTATTTAATTTCTGTTTTATGCTCTGGGGAATCTCTTGAGATCCTACTTTTCTACACCATTAAAAATCCAGAGAATCTCATTCATGTAGCAAAAAGCAGAGCTTACTGTCAAAAAGCTGCTTTTGTGTTACTTTTTGTCAGTAAATAGTGCACTGAACAATGCTGAAGAAATATGCTGCTTATTGATGCTTGTCACTCAATATATATTGCTTATGCAAGACAATGAGAGATCCACTGATACTAATGAAAAACACTGCCTTGCTATGAAATTGAAAGACATTCATGCTTTTCTCATGTATGTTTTCTCAGGTAGTTTTCCATACATCTCTCCTGTCCTATTTCATCTACAGATGCTACTTTATTTTAAAATGGTATTATATCTTTTAGAGTTCCTTTAGGCAGTGGAAAGTAATGGGGTATCTTCTGAAATAATTTAAAGGAATACCACTTGGTTGATAAATATATACTTCAGTGTGTGTTTTTTTTCTAAGGTTTATGAGACTTTGATGTTCTTACTTGTCTATATTCTGTTATTATACCATCAGTAAGCTGTTTGGGAACTGCATACATTGTACTATAAAATATACATGTTGGTACAGGTCAGTGCAAATGTATACTGCTCAGTTTCTTAACAAACTTCTAAATACACATGGGTGTAGGGTGTTAAGAGGAATGAAAGTATGTTTGTCTTCATTTCTTAGAGTCTGAGTGTTATCTCAGAGGCTGGGGCATGAACTGTTAAGCAGCTTGTAACAGTTTATTACTGTCCTTTTACATACAGATGCAGGAGCTGATATGTGTGATAGAGGATAATATACAAAATGTGAGATTTGACTCTAGATCCTTTCAGTTGGTGTAATGTCCTGATGAAAAGAGCCTGAAGTCTGTAAACCAGTAGTCAAAACGAGAATGAAAAATCAGTCATTAAAAATCCTCTCACAGTATCCCACAGTTTAACCTGTAAATCAGCAGACCACATTGTCAAAAAATAACCAGACTAAACCAAAATTTCTTTTTTAAAAAAAGTATTTACATATGTAAAAATCTTAGCATCTAAGATGTTTCTTGCTGGACATGTCATTCCAAATTCTGTGCATTTCTTCTGGTGTTATCTGGTGCACTGTGATCACCCTGCGGTACCTGCACAAGCTGTAGGCCATTTTCCAGTGATTGAAGCCACTGTTTTGGAAAGGGTGAATGCCCAGCTTCCGAAGACAGAGTCCGACATACACATCTTCAAGGTGAAGAAGTCTGGTATGAAGGGAGGTTTTGTAAATCAGTTCTGCTACATCAGCTGAAAAAATGTAGCCTGTACCTGAACAGAAGGGTGGGTAATTGCTGTCGGGATACAAATCTCTCGGCATATACCACTTACTGCGAACATCTCTTATTGGCCCTCCATTTATAACGTAACCAGTGAAGTACCTTCTCCTTGGCTTGGTGTTAGGTTTGAGCAGCTTATAAATAAGATTATCCATATTTACAAAAATATCACTGTCTGTCTTCATAACGTACTTTGCTTTTGAACAAAATGTTGCTACCCACCTCATCCCCATCAATGTTTTCAGAGTGAGGTTATGATAAGAGTCAATAAAATCCTCCACAATAATGTCATGAAAAATTTGGCTTTCTTGCTCTACCATTTGATTTAACACTGGATCTGTGTTTTTCCCAAGAAGAAATAGTGTAGCAATTTTGATTCCTTTAAAGTTGTTTTCATCTCCCCACGTTTCTCGAATGGCTTGCCTTGCATCAAACTCTTTGTGAGTTGTGCTGATAAGAATGACCAAGAAAGGGATGCTCTTCTCACATTTGTTGGGTTCATTGATAAGAAACTCAAAGGAATGAGGATTTATGGGTCGAGTTCTTATGTTGCCAAAGGAAACATTTTTTCTGGCTATGGTTATGCTACTGACCTGTCTGTGGCCAGTGTAGGAAGAAGTAGGGCGAGTTATACTTAAGTACCAGAGAGCACTTGCCCAGCAAACTACTGTCAAGACGTATAAGCATGAGACCTTTGAAGCCATTGTTCCTCTAGCTCCTCTATTCCTCCATGCAATGAATAAATAGCCTTTGTATCAGGAGTGCACCTGTGTCCCAGGAAGGCAGCATATTATTAATGAAACTTGAAAGTTCGATATAGGAAAGTGACTCTGTAATCATTCATGGATCTCAAATAGGAGCTATTAACTGTGGTGGTACTCAGCTTTTCTTCTTTTACTAGCAGCGGCTTCCATTTCTTGGAATTTTCTGTTATTTCTGAAAAATATAAAGAAAAAATTTCCATTGCTAGATCATAAAAGCCAACAGCAAGAAAAATTAGTTTAAATATGATTGGACATTAATAAGCTAAATGTCTTAATGCACTTCTTGGCTATCCTGCTTTTAATCTCATTAGGTACCACGGTGAAAGATAGTGCAACTAGAATATAGCAGTACAACATGAAGTCATGCTTTTATGATTGATAATTTCTCATAGATTATAAAAGAAGTATAGCATGCATAGTATGTTGGCTATTTAGGTAATTTTAAAAGTATATGAAAATAATTTTCTGGTTCCTAGCATTTTCTTGCTTGCTAGCATTTTTTTTCTGGAAAGTCTTTCAAAATATGCCATGGAACATTTAAAAGTTATTTAAAAAATGAAAAATCATATACTCTAATTTAGGATTAATAGCATTAGTTGCAAATATACATATGGATGCCTACAAATTTCATTTGGTTTAAATATTATTAATGTCAGTCCTGCTAACAAGAGCACACTTTGGTGTGCTTGGTAAAGAACTGAACTCGGTAAAGAACTGAACTCGGTAAAGATGCAGGAGATAGATAACGTATGTTGTCTTACCCATGTAAAGATCAGGGCTGGAGTAGACTTCATAAAAGTCTAGAAATAAATGAATGTATTTCAGTTATTCTTGATGGCTTCCTTCTCCTCTCCCCCAAAACCAGTCTTTACATTTCATGAGCAAACATCATTGATATACCATGTAAGACAAATTGTGATGGCAGCCTATTAACAGTATCATTTCACTGACCAGCATGCCAGAGCACTTGCCTACCTGGCTGGGGTTCTTGCATCCCTGCTGCTGCACCAGCCTTGCCTCTGGCACTAAGGAGCTTTGAAGCTTCCCCAGATGTGGGGAATATGCCAGCCCCGAAGCTTCCTTTGCTCTTAGCATGTTTCCTGGGAACCATTTCTGTTTATCACTGTTTCATGGAAATGAGATAAGCTGCATTAAGCCTGCTGGATCAGTGCTGACTCCTTCAAGGCACACCAGTAGCTGGAGGGTGCCTGTAGGCTCTGCATTCCTTGGTTTTGCCACTGCATTTTTTCAGTGCTAAAGGATAGTAGACGCATGCAACAGACGAGCTTTACACAACAGTCTTTGAAATATTTAGTATTTACTTTGGACAGAACAAACTATATATGGATTCAGCTGAAAAGGAGAAGACCTATCTTGGGAGAGTCCTTTCTGTTTCCACATGGCTTCAACATGTTGCTTGGATTACTGTATCAAAATGCCTCTTAAGGAGCCTGTCATTCCCCCATCTTGGGTAGGTATGATCTCTTCTCCAAAACTGAGTGAGAGGGTGGCCCTGTGGCAGGGTCTCCTGCCAGGTGACCTAGGGTCTGTGCAGACCTTCTTTGTGTAGGCTGTCAGAATTACAGTGCTGTTACCCTGTGCCACTATTTCACACTGAGATGTGAAAACAGCAGAGAAACAATCTGAATGTTTGCTTAATATGTGCAGACTATATTCTCCTTACAGATTTATAGGTAGTACTGTCCTGCTAGTCTTCATTATGCACACTTTTAATTATTTAATGACCAGAACCTACCTACCCCTTTCTCCTTCCATGAAATAGGATAATGTGAATTTGTGGCCTGTTACAGAGCTTCATCGATTTCAATCAGTCTTTCCCTAATACTGAGGCAGTTTAATGAGGTAGAGGTTGAATATGATGTCCTTCATTATTTGTCATAAGACTTGAGGTTTCTGATCCACTCCCACCAAGTGGTAGCAGTATATATAAGTGAAGCCTTTAACTGCCCCATAGGGCTGCAAAACACAGTGATCTTGGCACATACACGTATATCCTTCTAAATAAATACAGTTGTGATAAATATATACACAAATGCCTACTGTAATGTCTGGAGAGGAGATCTGTCCTGCTATATCAACCCACTGGGGTCACTGAGACACAGCTGTGAGAAAGGCAAAACACTTCCCAGATCTGGTAGGTTGGTTTTCTTTCTAGCTTAGTTGTGAATCACTGATAACTGCCCCCACCATAAACCCCAGCAGGAAAAAGAACAAATGTGAAATCCTATAATGTATCAAAACCATAGAAGTATAAGGTCTAGAAGACTGTGTTAAGAAAGAAATACAGAAGTGGATTTGAGATGTAGTGTGAGGGCTATGTGGGTCACAGTATTTAATGGACTCCAGCATTAAGGCTCACAAAAGGCTTACTGTAGTGACAGGACAAGGGGTAACAGGTTAAAACTTAAACAGGGAGGTTTAGATTGGATATAAGGAAGAAATTCTTTCCTGTGAGGGTGGTGGGGCACTGGAATGGGCTGCCCAGGGAGGTTGTGAATGCTCCATCCCTGGCAGTGTTCAAGGCCAGGATGGACGAAGCCTTGTGCGTGACATGGTTTAGTGTGAGGTATCCTTGACCATGGCAGGGGGGTTGGAACTTGATGATCTTAAGGTCCCTTCCAACCCTAACTATTCTATGATTCTATTCTAAATACCTCTAATATTTTGCATATGATGAAGCTATATTGCATTCTCTAATCATGTATCTTATATGTATTTCTTTAATAACAGTATGTGCATTAGTTACCATCAGTACTGAACAAATAGCTGAGCGAGAGGAAAATTGTAACCAGTGCTTGTTACAAACCACAAAATTACAGAAAACAACTTTTCAGTCCAGCGATGTCTGTACAGCAGTAATTGGCTGCTATGTCCAATCTTGTGTACTCTGAAAGGATTAGAGGCCACAAAATCCTTAGACTATTTTGAAGAAAGATTCCAAGCTATTGTAGATAATTTTTTTGCTTGGTTATGAAAGCTACAGGTAACTGTCCAAGATGAGTATTTCTTTTATTGATCCTTGGATTGCTATCTCTTGAAACAAGTTTATCTTTTTCTGTGGTAATTTTGGAGTGCAGATGAAGTGGTTAAGAGGGAACTAGCTGTAATTTTCCTGATGAGTGAAGTTTTAGATTTAATTATTTTTCAGGAAGATTGTGGTGAAAAACAAGAAGACAGCTTCCTTCTTTCCTGTGATGTGTCTCTCAGCTATTCATACTCGACTGTGAGGTTAAGATATGAAGATTAAAGTTCACCTTCCTGCTTTACCAGATCTTTTTTCTATATATGGGCAACACATTTGGAAGAAAATAGCACAAACAAAATTGGCAAATACTGCAAACATAATGAAATTTGCTGAGCAGTTTTGGTCTGCTGTTTTAGCTGAGATTATTGGCACCTTCAGGGCTAATCTCTCCCTCTTTGTAGGTTCCCAGAGGGGGTTAGATAAGCAGCTATGTTAGGTGGTTTTAGGGTTGTTTTTTGGCCATAGGGCAAATGCTCCTACAAATTATTTCTAGTAACACTCATTGTTCCTGCATAGAAATTCCAATAATGTTTAGCTTGCACAAGCAAGAAAATAGATCGATTAGGCAGGAAAACATGAACTAAGCAGGAAAATACATATTCTGTGGTGATTTAGCAGTCAAGAATTTAAAGATTACCAAATTCTGTTATTGAAGACTATGCTAGCTCATCAAAGACCTAAACAAGTGCCTGATACTGAATTCAGTATATTTTGTAGTTTTGCCATGATGGCCTTGAATTTGGTGTTGAAATTTGAAGACCCTCTAGCAGCTGGATATGGGTTGTCACAGGGAGAGCAGAAAGCTTTTATCAGCTTGGTCTTCTGTCAGTTGGGATTGGGTGCATCATGTTTGGGGATACTGGCACAGGTAAAGGAAAGTGTCACCTCCTTTCCTTTGTTCTCTGGGGTGAAAGAAAGCTTTTTATCAGGGCATCAGCAGTGTTAAGGTCTTGGATCCTTATCTTAAAAAATGTTTTAATTCAATCTGTCTCTTTCCCAACCTGGCTATTATACTATCAGTAATAAAAGGCTTAAACTTTGCTAGAGTAGATGACTGTAAAAAGCAAATGTTTAACATCACACTTCCATATTGTGCATCAAAGTCATGCGGTTAATTGTACTATTCACAGCTTGTGCTGTGTGAGCCAGAGAAGCCACCCTGTTGGAGTACAGAAAGCAGCACTGTGTAACTTCTGTGAGTAATTAACCTGATGGAGACTGTATTTGCAGCAAACTTTATACAAGCTGACTGCACATCAAGAATAATCCTGCAGATAATGAGCACATTTCAGAATCTTGCAAACTGTTCACGGGCAATTTTAAGGCAGACATCAAATGAGTTCAGCAACCGTTACTCGCCAGCTGCAGTATTCTGCCAATATTTTGGAACACTGCCGTCTCTGCTGAAATGTTGTTGGTATTTCTCTTTCAAGAAAGCGCATCCTATCTAAGTGCAGTTGCATTAATGTAATTAGATTATGGTGGATGCACATGATAGAAACCACAGCTATTGAAGCCTGACCACAGTTGTAACCCATACCATGTATGTTGCTATTTACTCCTGAGGCATAATAGAGGTGCTGAGTGGAGGCAGCCAGGATGCTGAGCCCTGGGGATGACCCTGGCTGAGAAACCAAGGGAGGCTGCAGCAGCTTACCTTGACACCCAGGAGCCCGTTAGGCAGAGCCTGAGTCAAATTAATGCTGTGCATCTCTGTCAAAATGTACTTATTCCTTTCCCTGAATAAAAGAGGGAATGCAGCTGCTAAATTATTTACTCAATGTGGCAAACTCTTCTCATTTTCCCCAAAGAGAGATTTTTGTGAGAGTTTTGTATGATCATGGCTTTCATCCGTATACAGACCGAGACACTGAAATGTCTTCCACGTTTACTAAGTCCTTAAATTACCAAAGGAAAAGTCTGTGATTATTACCGAATCTTGTTGAGAAGAAAATTATCCTGAACATTAAGAACACATCTACAAAGAAATCTGTGGATGCTGTTATGTTCTTGGCTGTATGTTTTCATAGTAATTTCTTGAGGAAATACTGGACAGATGGCAGAGGTGATTTAACAGGAGACTGCAGACTCCTCTCCAGCAACTTCATTTGAAGGTTTCTTAAATATTCTGAATACTTCTGCTGTGCCTGGGTGTAATGGGCCTGAAACCAAAGCAATGCTGCAAAGAAAGACCTTACTCTCTAGGATATATGTGGAGAGGGACTGTAACAGATGTAAGAGCCACAGTCTTGGGTTGAGGGGAGAAAAGTACAAGCATTCATTTCAGGTCTGTGTTTTTTAGAAATATCAGTTCCACTTTGAGGCATCCCAATTGCCCTGTGTTAAAAGAGCCCCTTCCCATGCCCGCCTTCGAATGCAACAAGGAATGCAACATGTTTTCTGAAAATCGGGCTGTGTTTTAAGATATGCCGTTTGTGCATAGAAAATCATTCCTTGTTCATAGAAGTACTGATGGTGGGCTTTACCCCAGGCGGTAACTGAATGTGAAAGCAAGTATTTGAACAAGTGATTCTTTCAAACTAATAGTTCTGTTTTAATGTATTTCATTGCTGAATTGAACAATAGATCTCTGGAAATAAATTTGGGACTTATAAATTATTTTTCAATATTCGCTGCCTGCTCTTAATGTGAACGAAAGCTAAGAATGACTATGCATTAGGGAATTTTATGAAAAGCTTCTGAGTCTTACACATGGAAAATGCAGGTTTTAAAACTTCCAGTAAATGTGCCCATGCTTCTGAAACTTCTTCAGCCTTGAAAGAGCTACTACAAAGTCTAAGAGTTAAAAGTAAGCTCAACATCTGCAAGTATAGAAAGGAAAGCAAATCTGCATGAGTGATTTTTTTGTATATTCCACCTTGTATTTTTTCAATTAATATATCTCTATGTAACCAGAATTTTCTGTTCTTCTTCAAGTGCTGAGTTACCCTATGTAAACCAATTAAACTTTATTTTCATTGCTTTTATTCTCATGCTTCGGAATGAATTATTACAAGTTAAAAAGGAAAGTTTCCACCATGACTAAGCTGAGAAGTACAATTTTTAATTGTAGAAGATCAAACAAATGTAAGAAGTATTTAGGAATAATCTGATCAATGCAAATGTCAGATTTACCATGGCTGAAGGGAGTGGGCTAACTTACTGTTTAGGAAATGTGAGCTTGGCATGAAAGACCATTCATTGGCTGGCAAGGTACAAAGGTGGAATCTCAGTGTTGGTTTGAGTAGCTTTTCTCTCTGGTTTGGTTTGTACATCAGGAGCTTTGTAGCTATAAATTTGCATCCAAGTTTTGCAGCTCAGGAAGTATTTTCTATGCAGAAAAGATTTCCCTGCTTTCTCTGAGCAGACCTCAGAGCTGCTAGGTTGGCCACACACTGCTCGGGCAGGTTTTTTCTTACACACAGAGCACTCCTCAGGGAGTTGGGTGATAACGATTTGCCTTAGTATGACTGGGGAGTAGCTGCCTTCTGTTGTGGTTACCAAGAGCCTGGTCTGCACCAGATGTGGCTACATGGGGCTGCTTCATCTGCATTTTCTTCCTAGAAAAGCTGACTCTGAATAAACCTGGCTCTGGAGAACCCCCTCTGCTGGTGGTGGAGGACAAAGTGGTGATCAAGACTCAAGCTTGTCCAAACTGGATGCTGCACCTGTCTGGGTTTGGGTATTTCATAAAAGCAAAGCATTCACAGTTGGTTTGCAAGCCAGAAAAAGAAAGTACAATTTCATAAAATCTGGCATTCATGTGGGTTGGTTGTTTGTTTGTTTATTTATTTATTTATTACAAATCCCATTTGGCATCTCTCAGCATTTTCAGTAGCCCTCTTAATGTTTTGGTCATTTTTTTGAAAACAAGGCTCTTGGTCAAAGTGTGCAAAACCTAGTCCTTCTCCAAAGCCTCCAATAGTGGTATCACTCAGCTGACTCCATGTGGAAGGAGATGACAGACCAGGCTCTGAGGACTGTCTTTATGATGGATGGCTTTTTAAAGTGTTAGCAAACTGCCTATGCTTGGTCAGGTATTAATCTAGAATGGTCAATAACTAGATTTTACTCAACTCAAAATAATATCAGAACTTGGGATGTGCCAATCAGCAGTTCTATCTTGCTGTATTGCTGATTGCAAGTGATTTACCCGGAGCCCCTGCATGCTGCTGTTAATGAGAGTTTTGCTGCGGACTTTTGTAGGAGCCATTTTAAGCATATATGCTTTAACTAAAGGGGAAAGAAGGGAGATGAAGAACATAAAATGAAAGAGCAGAATAATTTTAAGCAGAAATCTTTTCCTTTTTCTTTTTTTCCTTTTAAAGTTGCCCAGGAGTTGCCAAGTGTCAGATCCGTGCATTTTTTCCCATGAATGTTTTTCAGAAACAATTTTAAAATAAGCTTTGTGACTTCATGTTGTGATAGGTCATTTGTGACTACATCAGTCACGTCCTATTACAGTGTAATGCTTGAATTGCATCACAGTCTGCTTATAAACTGATGCAAATAACAGATTTCACTTTGGGTTGCCATAGACACAACCATTATTTTCTTTAGCTATTGTGCTGTGCTTTGTTGTGAAATCTCACAGCAAGGTTCTTTAGCTCATGTCACCTCTAAACTCATTACAATCTTTTGCATCTAATGAAAGTATAAGACAAAAAAAAGAGGTTTTGAGTTCTTAAGAAAAGCTCCAAACAAACAGAAAAATGAAAAACCGGGGGGGGGGGGAGGGTTAACCTTTACAACTGCTTTAACAAAATCTTTATTACTCATTAAACAATTTTATCTAACTACTGGAGTCAGTTGGTTAAACTTCCTTCAAGAAATAGTGTTTGAAATCAAATATACTGCTGTTCCTGCCTTACCCTTCTTAAATTTCCCTATTTCGTTACCTATGTATTCATAGTGATGCCTGTGAAACAGTGGTCTGGGTTATGACATCAAGAATAAATGACAGTGGCTTTGATTATATAGATGCCTACCCTAGCAGCACTGCCATTGTCAATTAATCTTTGTCACAGAAAGGAGGGATAACAATTATTTGAAGACTGGAACACCTGAAATCACACTTCCAGTGTCTGTGGTGATGCCAGCTCACTGAACTGGATAATGAATCTACTTCCCATAACTCACATGCTATCAGGGCACTGGAGGAAAAGTACAAACAATTGAAACTTCTGGATTTACTGGGAAAAGTTCTAAAATCCAGCTTGCCCATTAAGATGTCAGCCATGATGCTTGGGAAACTTTGCCTCTAACCTCATTAAAACTGGGGCACTTCAGGCTGGAAACGCTGATTATTGCTATGTATAAATACATTTTTAAACCTCAGAGCATAGCTCTTATTGACAGTTACTGGAGGGCTTCTTCTGTATCTCAGGCATAGCTGTGTGATACCTATACTTATTGCAATTGTTATATATCTTTTACTGGTGAATGATGGAGTTTTTTTTAAGGCTAAAAAATAGCTAGAATTTGTGTTATTTTCCTATTTCTTCCATACTAATGAGGCTATAAATTTTTGTAAATGTTAGGTGACCATGGCATAGCATAGCTCCAACTTTTTGTGCTTTGGAAAAAGCATAAGATGTTATCAGATTTCCAATGAAATTGTCAGATGCTGTGACTATGGATACATGAGCATTTATTTTTCCTTTTTCCTGGAAATATTCCCCATGTTGGAGACATCCCGCAGCCTGCAGGTTGCAGTTCAGTGTTTTTGGTGCTTGCATTACAGTAACTAATGTGAAGCTAATGTTGTGAAGCATTTGTCACCATGAGCTATTTATAAGTTATGCTTCTAATTCCCTTTGTGAAGTACTTGTGATACATTTAACGTAAGCTGTTACTTTCAAAATTGCACCTATCTCTCACAGAACTGAAACAACAAAACCTCACAACCAAACAACTGTCTTCAACTTGGAAA
Source organism: Melopsittacus undulatus (assembly GCF_012275295.1). Taxonomy (NCBI): domain Eukaryota; kingdom Metazoa; phylum Chordata; class Aves; order Psittaciformes; family Psittaculidae; genus Melopsittacus; species Melopsittacus undulatus. The sequence goes on from NC_047534.1 coordinate 43,598,873, forward strand.
ATATGGCTTAGGCTTCAGCCAGTGGGCTTGTTCTCAAATATGTGAAAAGCATTTCCTAGACATAGACATATGCTTTTTTCCTTTTGGTGACTGGTTAGTTCTGATTGAGGTTCCCCAGTTTACAGGAACTTCTCTGGGCATGGTTTTCTGATAGCATTGCCTTAAATTTGGCAGAGACAAATCCCTGCAGCTCCAGGATAGGCAGGTGGTGGCTGTCTGCAGCTGGCTGTGCCCCCTCCCCTCCAACTGCAGTACGGCTGGGCTTTTCAACTGCGCTAGTTTGCTGAGAAGGGATAGTCCTCATGGAAAAGTGGGATTAACCTCCTCTTTGCATTGAAAGAAGCTGGAACGACATTTTATCATCTTGTCTGTCTTAAATACATGGAGCAGTGCTTTCCTGCTAAGGAGCTGGTGTAATCATCTGCTGGTGAACAGGCTCACAGGCCCAGCAACCTCAGTGCAGCTTTGGGCAGCTGAGGACCAGCACTTCTGGTTGCTAGCTATATATAATTGCCTTTACAATAAAGCCATGTTTCTTTTCACTTAGTCATTACTAAATGGTAGATGGGGTTTTGTTTGAACGTAAATGAAAGCCTACTTTCACTGGGGATAGAACAAGGAAAAGTTTAAGCTGCACAGAGGGTATTTTCTGCAGAGCTATTAACATTTGAGAGCAAGGTAGTGTCAGGTTCTTTCAACTAGCACATATGGAGCATTTCACAGACGTGACCCCTAACAATTTGTCAGCATTTAGTTTTCTAAAGCTTGTGGTTGAAAGGACCATTGCGCAACATTACACTCACACATTCATAGAACATACACTCAGACATATCTCTTGTGGCAAGGATTTAAAAATGAGCTAACAGTCACTGGAGGTTTTTGGACGAATCAAATAAAGGAGTGCTTGTTGTAGTAAATTGGTAAATATATATACTTGTGAATCCCCAGGAGTAAATTTGTCCTCATTCTTCTATTGTATTTCAGATGTGCAGCAAATTGTGTCCTCAGCTGAGACACAAGTTTGAAAAAATATTGTTTGGGTTCCTAAATGGGTTGCTGCCTCCTTAGTTAAACTGCAAACCCATTCTGGGTTATCAGCTATGCCTGCTTAGTTCACCCTCTTTCCCAAAAGAATGTTTCTTTATTTTTACACTTTATACCCTTGGTAAGAATTGTGAATGTTGTCTGTTAATCTCAGTGAAAGAAACCCGATTGTCTCTGGAGAAAGCAGCCAGTTAACAGCTTTTCCATTTATGCTCAGATCAGAGTTTAACTTGAGTCCTGTGAGAGTTGTTGTAGGCAAAAGTTGAGGAAGTTTTCTCACAAACCCGTATTGATGAACAGTTTGTGAGAATTTTTTGGTTAATAACTCTTATCTCCCAGCTGGGCAGTATATGGCTGATAATCTTGGGTATCTAATAAAGCCGCAGGATGAACTGCCTTCTGGTAAAGAGTAAATCTGAATTCCTGCTTCAACTGACTACGTCATTAGAGATGTCCTTCATGTGTACTTTCAAAGTTTTCTCTAGGGAGCATAAATTTCAAACCCTGAAGAACTGTGTGAGCAGTCAGGAATACTAACTCTGATTCCTTACATCTTTTGCCTGTGAGCCTTCCTAATTAGTGGTATTTGCAGTGGCTGGTAACTAGTAAAAGAGCTAAGCAAACTTCTTCCTAATGTGCAGACATGTGTGTTTGTCTTTACCTAAACATGACAGTGCCCATTTCTGTGAGCTTGTTATGCTACCAGCACATTTTGTTTTCTCTTTTTTCTATTGTGACTAGGAACCTGTAACCATTGTAATTGCAACTTCTCAGAATAATTGGAAACTCTCCAGTTGGCTCCTCCACCTGTAATTGTGTTTTTCCTAGTGGGCTGATGTAGGTGTAAATGTAGACTCATTCTATATATTGAAGGATGTCTCAAAACATAGACAAAGAAGTGGTATGTCAAGGACGGCCTGAAGCATACCCCAAGTTGAAAACCAGGGAAAGCAGTCTTTCTCCTCATCCTAGCTTGATTTCTACTGAGCCTCCACTGTGGCATGAGTAAAGCATGCGATTATAGTGTCACTCCAGATTATGCAGCGACTTGCACGCAGTGTTGAATAATCACTGTTTTCTTAGCTCTGCTTTGGTCCATTGTCCTATTAGCATCATTGACACCGAGAGTGGCTGTCTGCCTTGATTCTGATGCAGCTCAACGGATAAAATTCTCTTTTTATCACCCACTTTTCTTTGGGATGTGTTGGCTCCTGCTTGGATAGGAATATAATGCACTACTGATAGAAACCAACTTTGTGAAGCAATAAACAGTAAATATGTTGTCACTGTGCCCAAGGGGAATCATACAATCATACCTTAGTTATCCATGTAAAGGCCAAGCCTTAAGGAGAAAAAGGGTACATGAATATACAGTGTAAAAATAGAGATTGCTTCTCTTAGCTTTCCGTTTGTGGACCTTCAAGAATTTTATAAGCACAAGTTCAGCGAGCAGCTATATACCCCAAGGAGGCAGGTAATACAGTAATAAAATCTGCCAAGCAAGTTAAGGGTCCAAATCTTGATACATACCTCAGGGTTGTAAGAATTAAACAGAGTGGTTTCACAGATAGACATTCTTCTGGGAGATTCTTTTTCTTCTTATATAAGATCAAACTCCCCTTTTGATCATTTTCCAAACTCTGGAGATGCTTACTCTTTGAGAAGAATCAGAGGAGAGTACTATATAAGTAACATGAACTCAGATGTTTGGCTCATAGCGTGGCTGGAAACAACAGGAATCCTCCTGAGCATATTTAAACTCTGTGCAGGTCTCCCTCAACATCCTAAACCTTATCTTGTTTTCGGAGGTCTCTTTTCAGCACTATTTTAATCTGAGAGATCTCTTGAACAAAAGAGTTTGAAAGCACCCTGCAATCTGTGATTCCATTTATTTCCCAGCTATTCTGATACCAAAGGCAGGACAAAGCAAAAATTATAAGAAGCACTGTAAAGCGCTGTCAGGCCAACTGTTTTGGAATTGCATGGGCCATGGGAGGAACTGCTTTGCTGTGTGACTGAACACTTGATGTGGAATCCATAAGATGACACAGGAGTGTCTCCTCTGGCACCTTCCATCTAGCAAGGAACAAGGTATGTTCTGACTCACTCTCCTCAAATGGAAAAAGCCAGGAAACATGAAAGTTGATGCAAACATTAGTAATGCTTTTTCCTTCTGCTTGGGAGAAAATTGATTTCCTGGCACTCTAGTGCAAAGCAGGGAAGAGCTACTGGAGAGGCAGGGGGTGTCTGGCTAAACTCTGCCAGGTATGCAGAAGATGACAGGCAATCCTTCTTGGGTGTGCAGAGCGAAGCCTCCCCATATTGTGTGGTGAGGTGAAGACAAACAATCTAAATGCACATTTCAAGTTATTCTCTAAAAGCCTTTCTTGGTAATGATGCAATGAAGAGTAATGCCCCAGAGCAAAGAGTTGTAAAGAATTTCTTGGTCATTTCTTTTGGCTGTGTATATATGTATTATAACTAGGAACTTCCCCAGTACTTTTCAAGAGAACTTTGGTGTTTTATTTCTTACTCCAAGAAAAGCTCTCTCTTTCTCTTTTTCTTTGAACAAATTAATTTGTATAGCTCAGAGTGCATGTACTTTGCAAAGATGTTGCCATCTGCCATTTGTTTTCCTTTCCAAGCTGTGATCTTAGACACATATTTCAGGGAAAAGAAAGCCAAGTGGTTGAGTTTATTTTCCCTTTGTGTGAACAACAATGGGAATAATTCCCATTGCAGAGCCAGGCAGTAAGGCTGCCTGAAATGCCAACTGCAAATCACCTTTTCAGTGAGGCATTAATTCATTCTGTGAAAAATATGCACAAACTGGGTAAAAGAGCTCCATTTCAATTAAGTCCCCCTGTCCACTAGCTGGATCAATTTGACTCCAAATAGCAAGTTTTGGGGACGATTTATGTCAAATTATTTTCTTATTTTTCCTAAGCTTTATTCCTGTTAATCTTTTCTCCCTCTCAACCCCTTGTTAGCCATTCCTCCTGCAGAAGACAGGGGAGTGATGGAGGGTGGTTGCTGGCCACATGGCAGAGCCGAGGCTGCCTGTTTTCCGGTCAGCCCAGTCTGCCAGGAGGCAGCACTTCACCTCCACCCAGGACATTGTCCTCCCAGCAGTCAGAAACCCCTTAGTGGCTGAGGGGGATTTAACAGTCCTTGCCTGCAGGCCGTGGGAGCAAAAGGAAGAGAAAGGGGGATGTTTGGCCCCTCAGCTGTTTGTGCCTTGTCTTTGAAGATGGTCTTCAGGAGCTGAGAAATACTACATGAGATCAAGACATCGCTTTGCATCTGTACCTGGGAAATTAGAGCTATGGTATGTGTGTGTAAGCTGCCACTGCCATAAAAATATCCATGCATATGTTAATACTTTTAGTCAGATCAGCTCCTAAATCAGATTTACCTCATGGCTGTGCAAAAGCCTTGAGCCGCACAGCTAAGGGGTATGATGAGCCTAAAGCCAGAGGATGGGCCAAAATGGGGCAGACCTGTTTTCATGGTCACACTCCTGCCTTGGATAGAATTATAGAATCGTTAGGGTTGGAAAAGACCTTAAGATCATCTAGTTCCAACACCCCTACCATGGGCAGAAACACCATGTCACCCAAATGTCACCAGATTCTCAGAAAGCTGAGGGTTCCCCTTGTTCCTCCAGGGACTGTAGTAGTTGCTCCAGGGTTTCGTTATACAAGAAAGAGACCAAATGAATAGCTCCTTTCTTCCTCTTGTATCATTTGCAAACAAGTAATAAACCAACAAGACTTTGCCTGCCTATTAAATATTTATGTTTAAATTTCAGTGATGACTGAAATGTTTTAGAAATCAATTCAAGCAGTTTTTGAGTACTAAAAAATTACTCTCCCTTTTTTTCATTTTGTTTTAATTTGTTTTCACAGTACCTAATGATTCTTTGTATCCTTTGACTCTCCTGAGATCACTTTGAACTTAAACTGGAAACCTAATTGGATTTTAACAGGAAACTTGTTCATGTATATAACAGCTTTAAAGGGCATGAATAGTATAGTGTTTGAGAATGTGCTGCTATTTGAAAGATTTATGTGATTTTCTGATTTTGATGTAAAATGAAAACATAGTAAGGGGCTGTCACAAGCCTCTGAATCAGCCAGATTCTTTTTAGAATCTGAAGACAGCTCTTGGCTTAGGTAGGCTATTCTCCCACACATGCCTTTGCCAAAACAGAGTATGTGTCAGGAGTTTTTTTTGCTGTTGTTTTTTTCTCCAGATGGTGTGACGAGACTTAGACTGCTCATTGCTTGCCAGGGGTTGTATAATATTGTGGCAAAGTGCAATCCCAAGCTGCAGCTTTGAAGGTAGCATATCAATCACTTACTCATCAAGTTCCTACACTTCTTGCATGTAGGGTCAAACCTCTGTCATCAGGCCAATCCTATTAACAGGTTGAATCCAAATGTTTTGAGAGTGATGAATTTTGGTATGTTTTCACTGCAAATGTTGGTTAAAGTGTCCATCGTTAGGATGGAAAGAGCAATATGCAGCTCATTTTTTCTTCTGTACCTCAAACCTAAGTTGCTGAATCCCTCAGGTCAGCTAAAAATAATAATGCTTTGGGTTTGCCTGTGATTTTTCTCTATGTTACATCTAAAGTAAAACCGAGAAGTATTTGCTGTCACAACTGATTTTCTTCTATGGTTGTGATTAAGTCATTCATTAGCTTTTGAAACACACTTTGAATTTGGGATTTCCCAGGAAACTTAAAAAAAAAATAACATCTTGCATCTAAATGAAGTTATAAATAGGGATAAAAATGAGAACAGTTTTCCAGCTATAGAGTGTGGAGTTTTTCACCAGATTGATATTTGAGTCTTCTTCCTGTTGACACTCATCTTCAAAATAAACCTGATATGAATTGCACTTCCATAAGATGGCAGAATGATCCACCTTCTGGCTCTTGGGTGTTTGGGAGTTATTAAACACATCTAGGAAGAAAACTACCCCTGAGAGTGGCATATGCACACAGTTTAGTCACCGTATTCTTTAGAGAGCTTTAGAGACAAAAACACTTGGGGAAAGTCAATCATTTCTATCATCTTTCAGCCTTAACTTCTTTATTTGTGATAAACACTTTTTATTACAGGGACTGCATTCATTCAGTCTTACAGCAATCCCAAATAGTCAAAGTGGTGGTGACTTAAAACGAGTGTGCTGACATTTATGATAATAAAAATAATCTTAATATGTTGATATGCTGCCTTTTAAATAAATACTACAAATAATCTTTGCCATGTAGCAGAAGAGACCAGGATATTCAGCCTTACGTAATATTTTTAAGTACTTCAGAGTGACAGCCTGTATAAAAAACACATGTAAGAAGATTGTTTTGCCATGAGCTATGAAACTCAGCAACAATCCTCAAAAAAAGAACTGTTTTCAAGAGTGATCTGACAAACTAGATAAGAGTAGAGTTGCTAACTTAGGCTGTCTGGAAGGAGTGTAGATGAGATTTTCAGTGTCTTAGTGACATGACAACAGCCAAAATCTACAAACATTCTTTAGGTATCCTATACACTCTATTAGGACCACCAAAAGGATTCCCTGCCTCAGGCAATACCAGATTATTATACTGGCTGGCAGGAAACTGTAAATAATAGCTATATCTGGCTCTATGAAAGAAAAGCTATCAGATGGTATCGGACATGAAAAATGGTTTCTGAGTTGCCTTGGTCAAGTAACTAAAAGTTTAGGTGTATCATCTTTTAATTTGAGGAATGATGAAACCAGCAGTGACAAGAACGGAACTGCAAGTTTCTTAAGGTAGATGAATTGAATTGAGGGGTAGGTCATTTGTCAGCGACACCTATAGATAAAATAAAATGAAAGACAAAAAAGTTTGCTTTGTATCACAAAGCCAGAGACTTTGGCACAAGATTACGTATTCTAAGGCACCTACCTCTCTCTGTGTACACCTCTAGAGACACCAAAGAGGGTCTTATATTTCCACATGCTCCAACATCTCAAGTTCTGGGGGGAGAGGCTGCAGAGAGTTGTCTTTATACAGCTGACATCTGTAGCCTCGAATGCTATCCATAAATTAGGTTCCTATCAAATAACAGTGCCTCTAGGCATCTGCTGTTTAAAAACTGCCCTTCAGAGAGAACGGGCAATCTTCTGTAGGATAGGTTATGCATTTTACAGTCCTCATAAGAAAACAGTCTGAAAAATAGGTAGCAAAACAATTAAATCATCTCTGCTGGCTCATCTCCTTTAGGTCTCTGAAAGCCTGCTGAGAAAAGCGAAGTTACTTTTGCAGTATTTTTAGACTTCGTTTAGCTGTAACTTTACCTGATACATGCAGAAAAAGAATATAGCAGGGCATTTCAATTCTGCCTTTCTTCTCCATTTGGCAGTTGATCTTTAGTGCCTGCATAGTCTATTAAACTCATTTTGCTATAGCTTTACTACTGACATTTTAGATTAAATGCCAGAGAATGAAAGCAATTCTTTTTAAGGACCATGACTTTTTGTTTTATACAACTTTGTCAGGACCACAAGACTGTAACAGCTTGCTGTAGAGTGTTATTTTAATCCTTTCTTCCTACCTAGGAAAAATACTTCTGATTAGTACAGCTACTATCCCTTTGTTTTTGGGTTTATACAAAATTCAGCACTGTTAATACAATTTAACTTAATAACAGCTGTGAATGCTTGGCACTATCTTGTTCCTGTTTGCAGTGCTTGCTTATCTCCTCTCATCTGATAAGCTACAAAGCAGGATAACTCCTTTATGAAAGCAGTGGTGAATCTTGGTGCTACAACACTACAGTAAAGGATTTTTTCAGTGCTAAAACAACACTTTACAGATGGTATTCTCACCCACTCAATACTCATTCAGCCTGGAAAAGATGGAAGCTGGAGACCTGGGATGCCTTAGAGGCCGGCTTGAGAGCACCTCCCTGCAGTGGTGGGGAGCACAAAACCCTTGTATGGGGAGCTCTGCCTTAGAGCTAGTGCCTAGCAGTTTTACCTCTCATGTTGACATCCCTGCAGATCTGTGTTAAGGCCTGGGAACCTAGTTCTGTAGTTTTCTACCAAAAATCTAGGAGAGTCCACAGAAAGCTCATACTGGAGTTTGTAGTTATTAGCAAACTAGAGAGGTATCACACAGGCCCTGGTTTTCAGTATTGTCAGCTGGCAAAATTGTAAACCACTGTAAAATCTATTTTTAACTCCCCGTAAACAGAACAGTTTGATATAGTGCATCCGAGAATTGCTTTTAGGTACTTGATACTTTCTCTGAAATTATGATCGTAAAGGATAGAGCTAAAGTAATTTACAGATATTACAGATTTAGTGAAGATTTCAGAATGATTTGCATATGTAATGTTAGTCTAACTCTAATTTCGAGCTCAAATCATGTAGATGAAAAGATTTTCATCAAAACTATTCTGGAGAAGATAAGAATCACTTAAGTTTCTATTTAAAACTGCTGCTGTGTGATCAGATGCTTCTACAGACTTAACCAAAGTGTTTACAGAAAACAGTTTCTTTCTGTCATTATCTCCAGCACTACAACTTTTCTAATTGGACTTGAACAATTCTTATTCTAGAATAAACTATGCCTTTTACCTGCTGTGTAATAGACCACTTCAGCTTGCATCTGCTTTACAGAACATATCTGTCTGTTTGTCTGACTGAAAATATTGGAGAACAACATAAATGCACTATTTGCTTCAGGTGTGTCATTGTAATTCATAAAATCACAGAATGGTTTGGGTTGGAAGGGATCTTAAAGCTCATACAGTTCCAACCCCCAGCCATGGTCAGGGACACCTTCTACTACAGCAGGTTGTTCAAGGCCACATCAACCTGGCCTTGAACACTTCCAAGGATGGGCATCCACAATTTTTCTGGGCAACCAGTTCCCAATATCTCACCACCCTTTAATGAAAAACTTCCTTTTATCCAAATCTACCTTCTTCCAACTTGAAGCCATTCCCCTCTGTCCTATCATTACATGCTTTTGTAAAAAGTCCTTCTTTCTTCTAGGCCCCCCTAAGGTATGTAAAGGCTGCAATAAAGTCTCCCCAGAGCTTTCTCTTCTCCAGGCTGAGCAAGCCCAACCCTCTCAGCCTGTCTTCACTTGGAGAGGTGCTCCAGCCCTCCGATCATCTTTGCGGCCCTTCCCTGGGCCACATCCTTCCTGTGTTGGGAGCCCAAAGCTGAACACGGTATGTCAGGTTCTTTCTTTCCTACTACAAGTAGTAACTTGTCCATTACTTCCCAACTGGTCATGTAAAACTGTTATGGATCAGCATTTTTAAAGCTCCCTATGAATGGCAATGTGCCTGATCTTAATAGTGGATAAAGTAATTAAATAATGATTGAAACAGCTGTAGCACAATAATTGTTCTAACATTTCAGAAGTCAATAAGGATTTCAACTAGTACACGTTCAGGATAGCATGAATGTGAACACAGATAGCATTGTATTTTGGTATGCTTCAAAACATAAAATATTCCAGTTCTGGAATATTCTTCACTCTTAGAAGTGGTAAGGCATATATACATGTAAGTTAAACTTTCTCAGTGTTTTTTCATGGTCTGAGACAATCCTGAGCTTCCAAGGGCAATGAGTGGTAGAAGAGTTGCTCAGGAGGTGTTTATATTAATTGTGATTGTATGCAGCCTAATAACACATTTTCTGCTCTCCTGCTTGAGAGAAATTTTTTCTTGATGTCCACTGGATATTAAGCAACTTAAAGACCTGATGAGCAAGAACAAGGTCATTGCAGAAGTACTCTAAGCCAGCTAAAACTGAACATACAGCTCATTTTGCTGCTCTGCATTCTGTCTAAATGGAGCATTTAATTATAGGCATGACATCTGGGAGGAGTTCTTTGGTTTATAGTGGATGCCTGATAATGTTATCTGGAGTTATCTTCTTTTGCCCTGAACAGATGTATCTTGTACTGAAAGTTCTAGGAAAGATTTTGCCTGAGGGTTTGTCTGAACAATACAGCTCTTTGTATCCTAGCGCATAAGACAAGACCTTCCCGGAGCAAACCTAGCCCAGCTATCTATAGCTGAAGTCAGCTAGAAGGACCCACAACTTGCACGCAGCTTGGAGTGCAGTACTTTTCAGTGGCTGAGAAAAGTGGTTTTGGCAAGACTGTGGCTCTTTTACAGTGGCTCCTTGCAGATTATGGCATTTACACAACCAGTGTTGTCAGAGGTTACTTGAGGAGAGATTCTTCCTTTCTGCTGCTCATAATTCTCTCTGCTCTGAGATCACATGTACATATGGATATAGTTTCCAGTTACAGTTTTGACATTTAAGTTTATAAATGACTCTCAAGCTGCTTGTTGCTGCCATCTCTGTTTCTTCTCTACTGGGATGGGTCTTGTGATGTTTGCAAGCTTTTTGTTGCTTAGTCTTTTATTGAAGGGCGCCCCAAACAGTATTAAATAGCTCTGAAATTATTCCACAGTATGTTTCTAGCATGTTTTCAGGCCTGTTATTATATTTGAGTTTTTTCTCAAGTATTTTGAACAGAGCATAGACTGGTATATTAGATACAGTTGTAAGAAACAGAGCTCCACTCTGATCCCTGTGATTGCTAATGGAAGGCTGGATAACTACTGAACATCTGCAGCTTCCTACCAGGGGTGTATAGCAGTGTCTGATCAGCAGCAACTGCATGGCCATAGACCCCAAACATGAGAAACCCAGTATATCTTCTGAGGAAAGGCTAATTGACTGAGGTCATTTGAAAGTCCTGTTGATGCCTGGGTTTCTCTCTCCTGTCCCTATAATTGGCCTTGGCAATGCCTGTTTATCCCACATCATACAATGCTTCATTTCTCTGCTAAAAGTAATGCTGCTTAACTGGTTAATCGTTCAATGCTGACAGAATAGATTTAGCAGTGGCAGCTCTTGGATTTTAGACTTACATTGGCTTTGTAAGTGTAACATCTGGCTTTTCCAATTTTAACATGTGATAACATTTAAAGAGCCAGTCAGGCTTCTGGGATTTTAAATACCAGATGGGAATTCTACACTCCCTGTATACTGTATCGTATCTAGTAAATACTGAAGGAAGAAGCAGCTAACTCAAAGAAGACCCACACTTTTCAGATCACAAATGACTGTGCATTCATTTCTGTTGTTACTTTTAAAATTCTCATTATCACCTCTACCCTGTCACTACCCTAAGTCTTGTCCATGTCCAGCATGTCTGCTTACCATTTCTATAATGCTTTTTTTTTTTTAGGAGTAAGATGCTGCATTCTTTTGTTAGCAACTGTAGGAGCTAAATGTAACAACGCATGGCAGTAAGGAACTGGGCTGTATCCAAATCAAGGTTTTCATGCTCTCAAGCATTTAAATATAAGTACCATTATTTTAAAAGTAATTATGGAGTTTAGAGTCTTTGTATTAGAAAAATAATAATATAAAACCAAAGCAGACAAGCCAAACACATTTTTTTTATTCTGATGATGGACTTCTGATACTCTTGCATATAAGTCCACTCTGTTTTGTGTTCTGTTGCCCGTTACGCTTTACAAGCAGCACAGAAATGAGCCTAAAGCAGTCAAGATAACGTAACTCTCAGATTTTCCTAAACGACAACTAAGCTGCAACAGCCACTGCACATACACCTCCTATGTGTCAACTACTGCATCTAGTCTGCAGTGCTGTCATGGTTTAAGCCCAGCTGGTAGCTCAGAACCATACAGCTGCCTGCTTACCTTCCCCTTCCTGTCCCCAGGAGAATTGCAAGAATGTAACCCCCATGGGCTGACATAATAGCAGTCCAGTAACTAAAGTATAATATAAAAACACTGTTACTACTACTAATAATAAGAGAAATAACAAGGGGAGAGAATATAAAACTAAAAAGGGAAGGAGAAAAAAATGCCTGATAAACACAAGCGATGCACAATACAATTGCTCACCACATGCCAACCAATACCCAGCCCAACCTGGGCAGTGGTCTGGCCTTCTGGGTTACTCCCCCCAGTTTATATAGTGGGCATGATGTGCTGTGGTATGGAATATCCCTTTGGCTAATTTGGGTCAGGTGTCCTGTCTCTGTTGCCTCCCGGCTTCCCATGCACATCCTCACTGGCAGCACATGAGACTGAAAAGTCCTTGATCAGGGTAAGTGCTACTTAATAGCAACTAAAACTTCAGTGCTGTCAGCACTGTTGTCAGACTCAAGCCAAAAACCAGCACTACACCAGCTACTAAGAAGGGGAAAAACAACTGCTACAGCTGAACCCAGGATAAGAGGGAAGAGAAGCAGCCTGTTTCTGATTAAATGACTCTTTAGGATGGATAGTGCCATCAGTGGAGATGCTGACATATATAAAAGTAAACATGTACACTCTAATATGACAGCTCATTAGATAGTTGCAACAGTTGTTGATCAGTGCAACTTTCATATTTTCAGGCTTTAGCTAAAGATCTGCACCTCCTTTAATGAGGATGTTGCTTAAAGTGGTGGGAAAATTAATGATCAGAATTTTGATATGAATGGAACCCCCAAAGTCATATTACTTTAGATCTGAACATGTTTTGAGGTGAAAAGGTTGTTTTAATTTTTAAAATGAAGCACTTAAAAATCTGTGAAATAATTAAATAGGTCTTATTTTTTATTTCTTGCCATGATGAGAAATTTAAATACTGAAGAGCTGGAGAAAGTGTGTCTGTTCCCTTGAGATTCACAGCTCACTGCTGCAGTCTTAGAAAACAAGGTGCTCATCTGAGTTCCAAACCTTTAAATATTTGCTTTTGCCTTCTAATGTATGAGGACATTCCTTTGAAAATACCAGATCACATAAACTGCACAATTAGCACTGAATTCCCTGTATAGAGAACAGTAATCTAGAATTGTCAGAATACAATCCCCGTTTCTCATGCTAAATCTGCTTCGTAGCCATTAAATTGTTATAATATCATACAGTTAAGCGATTAAAATAAAAATGAAACTCGTGTTATCTGGCATTTTCAAATTGCGGTTTTGATGGAAAATATGAAAATGGGAATAGTAAAAGAAAAGTTTTATATTCCTCCCATGCCACTGACCCTTCATCCTTATTTCCAGCTTTTCTGCTCAAATATCAAAAGATTTAGTGTAATAAAAGATGACAGGAAGCACATCTGACAAAACTATCTCTTAAGTCTTGTTGAATAAAACATTCTGTGGAAATGCTTCTTAGCACCAGCAGGTTAGTATTAAAAGTGCAAGGGTTTTAAAGGAAGCCTGAACACCCTTCTGACAAACGACAGCTCCAGATTTTAAAATTAAGATTTGAGATAAAGATGCTGCTGAAGTTATCAAAAGAAACGTACCCAGCAGTTGCCTAATGCACATGCTCATGACAATGCTATCTGTCTGTCAGAAAACCTCCTGCATCGGTGATCTAATGTTCATGATGCTGGAACATGTTATGTACAGTAGAGGCTCATATCACATTGTCAGTCACACAATCAGGTTTTTCACCCTTCTCTTTTATACAAAAGGTTCTCCTTTTATTTTTTTCTAGCACAGTTGTAGAGAACAGTTTGTAAGCTCCTAATTAACAGTTGTTTCCCTTTGCTTGAAAAATAAAATACACACACAACAAATCTTATAAAAGCTATTTTATTTTGCTTACTTGTTTTCAGTAATAACCATGCTAAATACTAAAAATACTGAAGGCCCATACTGTAGCTAAGCTATTGTGGAGAAAATTCTCAAAGCTATACATACATGTTGAAGTCTAATACAAGAGTGTAAATTCCAGGCAATTATTTGGACATACCTGCATATGCTTTCCAAGTGGGGTTTTTGCATGCCAGGTCTGAAGAACCATGGGGACAGTACAAGCTGAAGCTGACTTCTGCTGTGAACTAGTCAATAAGTTTGCATAACCTTTCTAGCATTCTCCAGCTTCCCCAATGATACACCACCAGGGAACATTGTCTCTTTCAACCTCTCCTGCCATCAGAAAAGCCTGTTCTTTATGGGTAACTATAATGCAAATACTTTTTCTGTGGTTTTTTTTGTAATATCTTAAATTACTTACAATTGCTTTTAGCATTTTTCCAAATTGATTTGAGGAATACAGATTATTATTATTTTTTTTATGCTATCCAGACACTATATATGTAAGGGTTCTAATATGAACTCCTTGCCATTATGTCTTGCTCTGGCAGCATTCAAGGAATATTAGGGTCACTGAAATGAGAATTAAGGTCTTGTTATCACTCATTTTACATTTGTCTTGGAAAAGTTATCTCTCTGGGAATCTTTTTCCTCCACTTTTCAAAAAGGGCTATCAAAACTTGGAAATTTGAATGTAGTTTTCAAAGATCTACTTTTAAAAATGGGAAGTCAAGTTCAGTTTTCAGACAATAATGTTTTTGGTTTCTTGGTAAGCAGCAAATCTTCAAGGTAAAGTAAACAGAACATTGCTTAAGTTGATAGATACAGTTTTAGGGTTAGAATTCTTTTAAAACTTCAAAAGGAAATGCCTCATTTTACTTTTAAAAGTGCTGGTATCAGGTAATTAACTAAAAGTTAGGCTATTTCTTATTCAAAGACATTTCTGTTCTCATTATCTTTATGCAGACACAGCTCCCATTGGAATGATCCTGAACTTTGCTTTAGTGACTAGTACATGTTTGAATGAGATGCTGAGATTTCCAGAGGCTCATCATTACATTTTTTGTGCTTTGCTGTATTTTTTGTTCTATTCTTCCTTTATTATGGCAAAACTACTGACTAGTTTTCTTTTGTTAATCTATTAATTCATTTTTAAGAGAACAAATTAGAGGGGGTGGGGGAAATCTCTGTGTCAAATAAAATGAATATTTGTTTCTTAGGGAATACTTCCTTCTAAAAGTTCCTTGAAAAAATTGCAATAAAATTAAACTTGAGATATATTCTGGGTGGACTGCACTGTATCAATATCTATATTTTGACCCAATCTGTTTTAGGCAAACCCATTTAACACAAATGTAATTCATTTGACTTTTACATTGGTATAAAACAGCAGGCAAATTAACTAGATGCTGATTATATTTAAATTATAATTTCTCCTGGCAGTAGATTATATGATGAAATAATTTTTCCAGAGATCCTTCTCCTTGCCTTCAAACAACCTGCTGTTTCTTGCTATTGTTGTCATCAGGAAATTCTTACAGACTAAAATACAGTAAATAAAGCAGACATTACACAAGAAATAGATGCAAAACACAATACAATAAATGCTCCCTGGCATGGAGTGACTCATACACATTGGATTTCCAGGGTGAAAAAATCTTCCTCCAGTGCATCAGATGTCCCTAAGAAAATTCTTTAGAGAAAATACAACAACCCTTGTGCACTGACTGAATTCATTAAAATATGTGAGAACAGACAAAAGTGGATAGTTGTTAGAATATCGTCTCATCTCTAACATCATCCTTGCATGGAAGATGAGCTTGAGAGAGAAATTTCTTAGGGCTCTTGAACACAAATCATGTATTCAGTAGATACTGTTTTTTATGGAACAATGCATTTTTCAGTAAGACACCCTTAGTGTTCCAAGGACAATAATTAATTGGTTATCTGTCAAGCTTATCCCACAAGACTTAATCATCTCCCTTTTTGCTAACATTACCTTCTTCTCCTTTCAAATTTTATAGATTATTCCCATAATTAATTTAAATGTGGAAATTTCTTAAGCTGCCTTTAGGCTGAAGGCTGTGGTTTCTTTTTCAGGCCTTGCTGATGTTGCACGCCTAAACCCATGGTCTATTCTTTTGTCTGCTATATAATATTGTCTCACAAAAAGTGCTACCTCTCCCTTCAAAGAAAGTCTTAGTAAATTTGCTAATTAGTCCCCATTATCCTTCCTACTTTGCATATTTTCCTCTCTACTTACAGTTTCATGTAATTTGCTTAGCTTGACCTTTTTTTTTTTTCATTAGACTCTGAGCTTTTAAGTTCAGGGATAAAACTTGATTTAATGGGATCTCATTTGATAAGATGCCGGCAGGTAGTATAGGACATAAATAGTAGAAATAATTGTGATAAATGCTTATTGATGCAAATGTATCTCCAGCACTTATTTAGAGTACTTTATTTAAAATTTTCTATTTTGTTCTAAAAGTTCCCTTTGACTCTTGCTCATCCAGACTCTTGAAGCATTGGAAGTTCTGTTGCTGCCAGGGCATCAAGGGGAGTTGTGTCACCCGCTAAAAGTCAAGCTGTGTAGTTTTTGTTGCTGCAAGCTACTAATTTGATGAACCTCCATATAGGACAGGTGTAGGACATTTAATGAATTCTCCATAGCTTCCAGACGTCCCTGCCATGTCTGAACAAAATACTGACATTTCTGTCAAGTTTTAGTTTAGAATCTCAAATGACAGGTGGTTCAAAACAGATGATTTTGTGAACTTTGTGATAATGACTAAGGAAAAAAGAAGTTCTACCCTCTTCAGAACATTAATGACAGACCAGATGACACATCTTCCATACAAGAAATAAGAGGAAGCACTTTAAAAGCCAAGGCACATCAACAGAAGAGAAATGGAGCTTTTCAGAGCAGACTATCCAATCAACTCACACAGTAAGCAAATACTCTGCTCAGTGATTTTTATAATGTAGAATGGTTTTGGAGGGCTATTGCAAACTTTGTATCATCCTCAAGCACAAACTACACTTGCTATAGATATGACCCTAGTAGAAACAGCTGTACAAGTGATAAGTCTGCACACAGATTACCAAGTAAAGTAGTACAAATTCTATGCAGTGGCTGTGATTCTTAAACTTTTCAGTTTTGTGAAATGCACTTCTCTAACGATGCCCATGTTGTTATTCCAGTAATAGATTACATCAAATCACTTCAGAATTTTAAAGCTAGTCTGGGAAAACATCAGAAAATGTAATTTATCACACACTTGCAGTCAGCTGTTAGTGAGTGAGTTGTCAGGCATTTCCTCCTCCTAGAATCTTTTGGATTGCTTTTACTGTTTGGTCATGAATTTGGTAAGAGAGATGCAAGGCCATTCTATGCTCTTCCCATGACTGGGTGGGCAATGTTTGTTATCGCTGTCAAAGGGGGATAGGACAATATTCTCTTTCTCAGTTGTCAAATAGGAGTCCTACTTTATAAAATTCAACCTGTTTTCACACCCCAAACCAATCAGAACTAGGCAAGAACAAAATTTAATGAGCAAACCTTACCAAATGTTCTTCCCAAGCCACTTACGTACCTGTTCATTTTAAACCTTCTGATAAAGAAATAATGATATTTCAGCATATGAGATTATTTAAAGTCCAGGCTTGAGATGTAACTTTCCATATTTTAAAAGTTTTAATGTTTTGCTGGATGGAGAGAAAGGAGGGTATGGCTAAGTAGTTACTTGGGTTTACTTTCTGATTTGCTAATAAGAAAGTGTCATTGCTTTGCAGAATATAAAACTCCATTTTTTTGTGAAGGCTGCAAAGCTGGAGATTTGTGGAAGCTGTGGACTACATTTATTTAGTGTTTCTCAGGCAGACATGGACAATATCTGTTTCCTTTTTGTGGCCAATCCATGACCATGTGGCTCAAACATGGAGGGTGCACAGCGAAAGCTTAACACCTGCTATTATATTAATGGAACAAGTCCAGAGGAGGCCATGAGGATGATCAGGGAACTGGAGCACCTCCCCTATGAAGACAGGCTGAGAAAGCTGGGGCTGTTCAGCCTGGAGAAGAGAAGGCTGCGTGGAGACCTCATAGCAGCCTTCCAGTATCTGAAGGGGGCCTACAGGGATGCTGAGGAAGGACTCTTCATTAGGGACAGTAGTGACAGAACAAGGGGTAACGGGTTCAAACTTGAACAGGGGAAATTTAGATTGGATATAAGGAGGAAGTTTTTTACTGGAAGGGTGGTGAGGCACTGGAATGGGTTGCCCAGGGAAGTTGTGAATGCTCCATCCCTGGCAGCGTTCAAGGCCAGGTTGGATGAAGCCTTGGGTGATATGGTTTAGTGTGAGGTGTCCCTGCCCATGGCAGGGGGGTTAGAACTAGATGATCTTAAGGTCTTTTCCAACCCTAAATATTCTATGGTTCTATGATAAAAAAAATGCTATTTTGCCCTAACCAGTTGATGTTGTCTCTGCCAGTAGTTACTTTTACTGTGACCTGCTTTATTCCTCTGATTCTGTCTGATGGGTATAAATTATGCATGTACTATCTCAAGCACTTTGTTTCACATTGCCATTGGAGCCTTACTTATCAGCTGTTTTTAATCATATGTAAACATGGTTTAATAGAAAACATAGGGAAGAGAATACAATCTAAATCTCCATGTGGATTTGTGTCAGTGCTGTAGTTGAGGCAAAGGACAAATCACCCAAAGTTGTGGATCCCCAATTACAGGACTTGTCTTATGCTTGCTGGAGCAGCAGAAGGTGTCCAGTCTGTAGCTGTCCTCTGCACTGTTTGCCATTGGCTCAGAATTTACCCCTGCTTTGAGCCCCTCCTGAAATTTGGTTGATAACGGGGTCTTCAGCTCTGTAATGACTGATAAATGTGGGTGGAACAGCTCCTTGTTGCTTTCTCACTCAGGCTGTGCCCTCCTTGGAAAGCAATCCTTGTGCCCTTGTTGGAGAACACTGGTTAAATAGATGTCTGCATGGGAAAGGAGAGGGTTGTTCCCTGTATCTCTTTTTCAGCTTTCCCATCGTTGAAGCCTGACAGAGATGTTACTTACAATTGCAGTGATTTTGTGTTGCCAGGCTGTAAGGCAAAATACCTATGTAGTTGTCTTCATATGTTTACAGTATTGTCTGGCAGTTGGGGACTTCATAAACATGAAACTTGTGAATTCCGGATTATTCTGTGAAACCGTTGTATCATGAATGCTTTGATATGTATATGATCATGATATGTCGTTAAGGCAGAGTCATGCCACTCGGAACAGGACTGAGGGCTGGGAGAGGAGGAGGTGAAATGGCTGCTGTGTGTGCTCTTAAAAACATGGGTGCAGGGATGTGAAAATACAACCTCTAAAGATTGCCCGCAGACCTTAAAGCAGTTATATCCTTTTACTGGAGTTGCACCAACCCTAAATTTCACTTACTTCATATTATAACGTTTGCTTTGAAACACTGCTATATTGGTTAATTATAGAGCATGCTTTTATATGTTATTTTCTTATAGAGTGTGTTTCCAAAAAATGGTTGAAAGATTTCCTTTTACATTATCTGATCTAAATTAAACAGCAGAACCGTAACATGCTATAGCCATCTTTTAACCTAAGGCACAGTACTATGGTAATGTATTATTATTTTTCATTACCTTGGTAATTTGGGTGGATAGAAATGTTAACAAATAAAATACACTAAAGCAGAACACAGTTACACACAATACTATTCCTGCTTCTTTGACCAAATTTGTCTTTATGCTCTAATGTAATAGGATCAGCCATGACCTCTCACTTCAAAGTATGTTATTGTATCATAAATAGCAAACATAGCTTGGATACTAAAATTGCAGTTAGATTTGACTGGGTCTCATGCTGCCTTGTTTCACTGAAGTCAATGAGGTTGCTTGGTTAAGCAGGAGTGAAGTATACTCCTGGTTATACTAAAATAGCAAATTACAGCTCTGTGGTTCTAGGGACATAGTGAAAGTTGCAATAAAATTAAATTATAATTTATGCATTGATTTGAAATAGAAACTTTGAGTGCTCAGGAATTTTACAGGAAATTGCAGCTACTAGTATTGAAATTTTGGGCTTGTTTCTTCGTTGCATCTTCACCATTTTGTTACAGCTGGTACTGCTTCTCACATAAAAGGAAAGCAGTTCTTTTCTAATGACCAATGCAAAGGAGTGCCAGACTTACTTTTATCAGAGAAAAATCAGTCAAAGGGAGTAAAATTATTTTCATAAGACTGTTTCTTTTTGAACACAGATATGGGCTGCAGTTAACAATATTTCATAATAAAATACCAGAACACCAGAACAGCGACATTATTGTCATCATCTTTATTTTAACTCAGAATGAGGAGGGCTGTGATTTACACAGGTCAGTACATGTTCATCTGCACTAGATGAGCACACAGAACTTGGCTTTTTCCTGTCTCAGCTCTTTCTGTTCATACTATGGTACTCTCTGATGTCACACATTGAAGAAATGGAAGATATTATCTTCAGATTCTAACACCCTATCCAAGTGTGAAAAATCACCTCATGTATGTTTTAAAGACCAGATTCTAGGGTATCTACCACCTTTTTTCCCCAGACGTACAGAGCACCATCAGCAGTTGTGATTTATGAGAACCAAAGAAGCAACTAATTTCTTAAGCCCAACTAACTTCTTATGCCTGTCCTGGGTCAGAGCTGGATCTTAGATTATTGCTCAAGTTTTAATTTAGTGGGGTAGGTGCTGCATCCCCCACTGGGCAGTGAAGACAATATCCTTAAGATGAAAAGAGAAAGACTTAGACAACCTCTAAGAAGTTGTGCTTGGTAGCAGAATGGAGCTGGCAACAGATAATGCTCTGAGGCACGTGTGAGGTATCGCAAGTGAGGGGAAGTGGTGAGATGGGATTTTGTGCAGATCTCGGAAACTCAGAGAATTTGGCCTAAGGTAAAGCAAACTGAGATATGAAGATGGATTGGTGGTGTGCCAAAAGTTACTGGCATAAATGTTGATTCCAGTAAAAAGGCATGATTATCTCCGCCTTCATGAGTTTAATTTCATGTAAGAAAAAAAAAATCTAGTTTTAAATACCAGTGTAATATTTCTGCTGAAGTTAATATTATGCATAGAAAAAACTTGAATCATCTGCACTGACTCACCCCTCCATATGCAGCTGCTGCTAAGACCACACTGTGGGACCCTTCAGTAGTGGGTGGGTGTGTGGCATTGCCCCAGGTTTTACATATACAGAAAGTGAAACATGGCACCCTTTGGCTCTAATAATTTTTCCCTGCATTCCCAGAAGCTGTGTAGGCCTTTCTGAACACATGCAAGAGAAATAAGATTTTATACTTGCAACTTTTTTTCTTTCAGAGTCATAGAGCAAATAAGTGCCTCCAGGTATAGCTCTGCTTTTTGCCTCACAGAGAACAAATGCAGGCTAGTTAAATGGATCAAAGGAAAAATGTAGCTTGGCCATGAGAAAAATAAATTCTGTAACAGACCGGGTTAAGTGGAGCTCATGGGACATTTGCTTGGATGAAAACGGAATGGCCATTCACAGCAGAGACAGAAATCAGATCTAACATGGCTAAAACAACTCAGGAGACTTGGAGATGTGAGTTGAAACTAAAGTTAGAAGCAAATGTGAATAGCTGAATCTAGGGAGTGCCAGCCTTTGTATGCTCAGGGGCCATGTTCATTCCCAGGCGGGCAGACAGGCCAAACAATTACAGTTACATTTCCCAGGAGTAGCAGCTTTCTTAAGAAACACTACTTGATGCACCCAAATTCTCTGTTCCTCTGCCTGGCTGTCATAGCTGACCCCTCCACCTAGCAGCCAAATCTGGCAGTCGGATGAGGCTCCCGGGCTGATTTGTGGACATTAATTACCCATGTGTATCCATGGAGAACAACATGAGCCACAAAACCTATGGTTACTTACTGGTATACCACATTTGAGTGTGAATGTCTATGTACATGCCTACAGGCAGAAGTCTCTCTAAGTATAAAAATATACATGGTTAGCTATGGCTGAATGTTACCATTTCTTTTGAACACTGAAAAGGACTTTTTTCCTAACTAGGATTCTCATGTGCCCACAGCTTACTTTTCAGAAAGTCTGGGGTTATCACAAGTTTTTTCTGAATTAATCTGCAGAAAACTATGCTGACCTCATTTTCCAGACCTTGGACAACATGAAACTGAAGCAGTTGACAGCTACATATTGAATGACAACTTTGCACAAGAATTTATTAGTTAATTTTGCCTACTTGGTGATGACTGTCCTTGTACCTTAGAGTTATTTGTGGTTTACTGATACCTGTATTTTCCATTTAATTGTTATAAAAATGCTAAGTCTTCTATACATTGCTTAGTCATATAAAATTTAGACTACTTTTATTTTTGTGAAACTGTTAATTATTTTCCTGTCCCTGGTTTTAGTGGGTCTGCAGGAAAGAATGGTTCTGGGTTTGATTTATTTTGAAGTAAGATTCCTGAGGGTTGGATTCAATAATACAATCCATTTGTCTTAAGCACTGCAAAGGCTCATGGCAAAGCCCTGAAAATCAATTTTTTTTGAGAGACAGAGAGAAGTTGTGGAGCTGAACGTAGGTTTTAGCAGTCTAGAACAATGAGGTTTTCTTTTTTTTCTTCACTCTTTAAAAGACTATATTTGGGTTTTTTTAATAGGGTAATAATCAAGTATTTAAGGCTCTAAATATAGACCCTCTAGACAGAAAAAAGTGGAAGATGTTTATAAGACCAAATAAGAATATATTCCTGAATTTAAAATAAAATCTCATTAAAGGAGGTTGATTAGAATTTAGCTGGAGATAAAACCAGAACTAGACTCTTGCAGGGGGGTTGGACTAGATGATCTTTCGAGGTCCCTTCCAACCCTTGGGATTCTGTGATTCTGTGACATTAACTAGAAACTGTTTAATGCTGTACTTCTTTGCTGACTAGGTGCAAAACATGAGTGGTGTTTCTGTCAGAAAGTGAATTTGGGACTGAACTGAGGGACAATTTGAAAGGCTGATAGCACACACACAAAGATGGGAGAGTAAAAAAAAATGCTCTGACAGATGCTGGTGACACAGCTATCTTGGGAGCCCAGAGAAGTGCTGATGCCTTGTCGTCCTGAGGCTGGGACAGCCGTTGGTGCACAAGCAGCTTTGCTTGGTCACCAGTACAGTGAGTCCTATCTCTCCAGGTTTAATCAAATTATAGGGGTTTATACAGTTACTTGCGTGTGAAATTGTTTCCAGATTTGTGATGCAAATTTAGGAATGAAAATGAGGCCTGGGGTCTTTTGAGTTATTCAGCTGTTCCCAAAGCCAGAGAAATTGTTGTCCTGTGAGACAGGTTGATTCTAGATCTGAGTAAGGCCTGGGTGAAATAATCATGAAAAGTAAACAACAAAAGCATTATGGATAATATTATGCAAAACACAATGAAGGAACTGAAGCATGTTTCTGATTTGCAATACAACAGGGAATGTATCAAATGATCCTGTTTCATTTTGCTTCTGTGGAACAAAGTCTGGGTGTTCAGTACATGTACTGTTTATGTTCTAAATAAGTCTTTAAAATGTTAATACTGTAGTGGATTTGTTTCATTCGAAGACTTCACAGTATTCGGTGATAACAAAGCTGAAAAATAATTTAAGTAGACTTTTATTAAACATGAGAGAACTAATCTTTTTCAAAATATATTTGCATGGGTTTGAGGGAACTTTTGTGATTGAAAGAAGGTGAAAAGAGGCTTAAAAGTAAAGAATAATATGGCAGTGAGACTTTAAAACAACAATAGGAATTTAATACTATAAATCCTCTAGGAGTTACAGGGCAAGACTTCAGCAGATAAAAAGTTTTTGTTGCCTCATTGAAGCCATTCTCCTGTATTTGTGGTGAAGGTCTGAAGATTTGTATTTTCAAACTGCATTCCTATATCAAAAAATAGTGGAAGTCTGTGATCAGGCATTCACATAAAGGCAGGTTATATGACTTGTCTTTCCCTACCTATCCAGCTGTCTGGTGTGATGTGCAGTGCTGGAGACCAGGTGGCAAAGAGCCAGTACTTGGGAGCAGGAGAGGTGACAAACCACAGTGCCATTTTAAGGCAGGGAAAACTTACATTATTCAGAAGAAAAGGTGCAACACTTTCAAACCATGAATTTGTATGCAAGAAAAGGTCCTTTATTTTTACCCCCTTGCTCAGCTTGTCAGCCCTGGCACAGTGAATTTGCAGCTGGACAAGTGAGAAGAAAGGGAGCTGTGATATGTGCCACTTCACGCATGGCTGCATGCAGGTGAAGAAAGCCATGTATAACAATAGTATATTGGACTTCCTATATGTGTGTGTGCACTTCCTTAAGGCATCAAAAGCCTATGACAACTTGTCAAAGCCCTTCAGCTTGTTGAAAAGTTAGTATTCCTGTGGCCTGTTTCTTGAGATGGATATTTGTGCCTGTCTCATTTGCTGATTGATAGATATAAAACAGCTTAAACATTTAAGATCAAAACCAATTAAAGTACAGACCCTCTTGCTACAAGAACTTGATAACCAAGGTGAGACTTCTTTTGCTTACGTCACTTTTTAAAGTGAGATGGATACCATGTAAAAGTTGACATTTAGCAATATTTAATTTCTTAAATTTTAATTGGGTTTGCTCCCTGTTCTCTAAATTCTTCTAGGGTGTTATATGCTAGTAAATTCTCCTTTTTTGTAGTGGTGACTGTACTTCTAATGTTATAAAGATATGTGAATTGTAGAATTACATTGAATTACATACAGATACTAAACCCTGACATTTTAGTTAGCCTAAAAAGCAGCTGAAAGCAAAATTCATCAATATATATCATCCTAGTTGTGCCTACAGCTTGTGGCATGAAAAATTTATGATCAATGTAATCTTTGTGCAGTATCAATAATTAGTTAATGATTACATAACAGTGTTCATATTTATTTGCCAAAACGTCTTCTGAGCACTTATCTCAAAAAAGAACTGCAAATTAAAAAAAAAATTATTCTGTGCTACTTAGTTGTGCCTTTTTTAGATAAGCAAAACAGCAGAGCTGTATTTTATTCATTGGATAAGTTTGCAAGTGTTTCTAGAAAAGGTTTGTGTGTGTGAATTTACCATTCATTCCTCTGATATATTTCCTGGAACTAAAAAAAGAAGGGGGAAATCGTACTTTTTCTTTGTGACATGTTCCTTGTGGAACAAAGGAATAAACCTATGAAGCTTAAAGGTTGTTTTATAAGTGAGACATGGTCCCATTAAAGACTCAAGAGATTTTGGCAGGGGAGAGACTTGAAAGTTATGGACTAATTTAGAGGTTTATTTCACAGGTCATTTATTTGGATAATTGAGATTTTACAAAAGGAATCTGGGAAAATGCATTAATTTCTTTAAAGTGACTAAATGTGTGTGGGTTTATAACTGTTTTTACTTTACTGGGTAATGCTCCTTTCTGATTTCCTCTTGACGACTCCCCAGAATGTATTTACAACTCACTTTGATCATGCCTAAGCTATTTAGGTCCCCACCTGAACATGTGTGTCCATTGTCTGCATAAATGATAATGTAAGAAGACTGTGCTGTTAGTTGTAGGGACTAGTGCCCCCTTTTTGGATGACCATGAAGAAATACAGCTGATGGAAGATAGTTGGATTCACCCATCCATCCACCTTTGCAGAAATATGGGTCATGTGTTATGAGATACACATGTGTAGAGAGAGAGGAAAACTGAGGACACGTGCTGGCATTTCAAATGACACAGAGAATGTGCATTTATATGTACTTATGTGTAGGTCTATAAAGTTGACCTAGACACCAAAAAAAAAAAAAATCCCAGATGTCAATCCAGTGTGATGCAGAAGTTCTGTGTGCCTTGTAAACCCTACTGAATAACTGCGCCTGTTACTCTGAACACAATGTCTTGCTACATGTTATTACAGAGATCTTAAATCTACACTGGGTCAGTGCAATGCAAAGAGGCCTAAAATGAGCAAGTATAAATATATTCCGTATTAGGAGAATCTATGCCATCTAGGCTTGGCCTTGTGATTCCTTTTATCCTGGTTGCCTTCATTTTACAATCGTATAATTAAAATGCTCCTAATTATCAACTTATTAGGAAGGGCTGTGAATCAAGCTGTTGAGAAATTTGGAAGAGGAAATGGTATATTTTTATGGTTTCATTGTTCTTAACAATGCTTGCTCCATCCTCACAAACTATCACTGTGTGAGGTCACTTTCTTTTGATGCCAGACTGTGTTCTCTTGTCATGACATCCATTCACAGTCTGTGTTATAGATTTCACTGCAGTGTCATTTTTCCAGATCCTGCCAAGGGCTGTTATTTTGGTGGAAAAGTCTTTGTTTTTAAAAACCCAGTTCAGATGGTATAAACATGAAAGTGAGAGTGATCATAGACATTTTTGTGAATTCTGCTCTGGTGGGCTCCCTGCTTTTGTAGCATGGAACAAAACTTCATTAGAGAGCATGAGGTTACTGTGACCTCTCCCAACACTGTTTGCTATTTTCTAGTATTGCTACAAAGTTTTACAGCGAATGAAAACTTCCTGGAAGTATTCAGTGTCAGTACCAGTTGCCACACTAATGTTGGCTCTATATAAAGCTGTCAGGAAGCAGGTTCCATTGCTTTCTCTTCTGTTTTTTCCCCTGCAGCAATTATATTTTGTGCAATTAAGACAAAACTTTCTAGGGAAATTTTAGGATTTCAAGATCTGTTTTACACTACTACCGCTCTTCCTGTCATAATTTCAGAAAATACACTTAAGAGAATGAGAAAGTGATTCAGATTAAAAATCAGATGGGAATGAAATAGAAAAATGTTGGGTCTGAACCCATGGAGGAGGGTGTTAACCCTTATAGACAGTCTCTTTTCTATTGCTGGTACTGTTTGTACTATCCAAATGGCTTATGAAAAACCATAATACCTGAACCGTCTCTGTCTTTGCCTTCTTTATACCTGGTATCTCCTGCTTTCAAAGCTCACCTGCTTAAACTTCAGCTTTTAACATTTCTGTAGATAATTTCTTCTGCTAATTCATGCAGCAAAAGCAGATTGGGCTGTGTCTTTTGGTATAAGCTACATGGATACACATCTATACGGAAAATCTAATACACTTCTTAAGAGGAACATGAATAAAAAAGTTTGGGGATGCAGCACAAAACCATAGGGAACAGAGCACAGACTTTTTTGAGTTAACCACCCAAAAGTATAGAATTTTGCAATGTATATGTTTTTATCCTAAGATTCAGTTTAGTTTTTTATTTATAAGTGTTGTACTACTTATGGTGGAGTCAATTTTCTTAATTTCTTAAGATTTCTACTATTTATTGAGATGCAAAAACAAACAAAACCCCCCCCCAAAATTTATATTCTCTCTTTTTATTGAATATATCATCCTGACAGGAGAGAAAATAGCTATCTCCCTGCTGTGGATTAAAAGATACACTCATCTTTGTACTGGACCTCTAGATCTCACGCACGTTACTGTAACAGATTTTGTGACAACTGAGACATCGAACAAAGCTTTCAGCAAAGGTTTATTTTAAGTACACTTTTTTTTCTGACATTTTAAGCCTAAAGTGAGTGTTAAAAGAACAAAATGTTTTCTATTCATCTTTAACACTGGGCAGTAATAACAAAAACGGAATACCACTGCATTCAAACGGGTATTTTGTATTTAATATTATTTATGCTAGGCATGGAGAATAAAAGATACTGAGGTATCTTAGGAAGAGCTATGATCTTGCTAGAATTCTGCTTTTTGTGTGTTTTTTTGTTTTTTTTTTTTTTTTTAATAGAAGCTGATGTGATTTTAGGATTTAAAAAACAGTCTTGCAAAGTGTCACTGTTCAGTAAAACATAAATTGTGAAGGTTCAATTCATTCCAGCTTCATTAGGGCCATAACTTAGGGCCAAATACCAAGCTCTGCATAAAAGTGCACAGGCTTTTCTACCAGACCATATCAGCCTTGAAAAGTCCTTAACATGAAAGTAGGTTCTATAAATAGCAGCACAAGTAGTTTGAACTGATAGAAAATGTCTGCTGTTCCCTGGAAGTTCACAGTAATTTCTTTCATTTATAGAGATGCTTTATCACTTCTCTGTCCTCTAGGAAAAGCATGCCTCTATTCGGTATACTGACATCTAAAGGATGTGATACTGGACAGTTATAAATGAACCTTTGGCTTAAGGGGGGACATTAGGCAGACCGAGAAGGTCAGTCCCATTGAACCATCTGCTGCATAAAAACAGAGCTGAATTAATGTAGCTTTGTGTAGCTGGGCTTGTGAAAGTATAATTTATAAGAATTACAATATAAACATTTCTATTTATGGGGCTTTTATACCTGGAGGTACATGGAATACCAGGAAATGGAGTACCGAGTGGGACTGGTACACTGTAAGGGTTGGAAAGTCAACGCAGCTATCATTTGTGTAGCTTAGATTTTATTAAAATCGTTTTACCACCTGAATCCACTGTGCTGATATCCACCCTGCTGTAAAAGCACTTGGACAAGTTACAGAGCACTTCTCAAATCTCGGTGTAAATTGTACATTTCTGTGAGCTTGTTGGGGTACAAAGCTTCTGCAAAATTTCAGTCATCCATAGCAAGCCAAAGCATGTTATCAAACTTGTTGTCAAATGAGTATGAAGAGATGCACAAAGCCTGTATTTTAGATCCCGGATTGTTAGGAGATTATGTAGGCTTACATGGACTAATATGAAAGTAAGCTCTTCCACATCTGTTCAAAAACTAATGTTATTTTAAAGTGACAATTCAGTATTCCTGTATGTCTCTTGCCCAAGAACACATGCCAGTAGAGCCTTTCCTACTGTTGCAGATATTTATAACGCATTGTTTAGAAGATTGCAGCCACTGACTACTGGAAAATCTGAAGAGGTATGTTGAAGAAATTAGAGTGTTCAGCTACAGCAGAAAACCAGCAGAGGTTAGACTATTAGAAGTGCTACATAAAAGGAAACAGAAGTTTAAAATTTGACATGCTATTTTCTCTGAAAATGCACTGTAGACATAAATAGCGAAGGCAAAGAAAAGATCAGAAGTCCAGGAAAAGAGCCAAGAAATAAGAGAGTCCTAAATGTTTAGATCGTGTGGGAGGCAGGTTGATTTTTATGTCACAGACTATGTCAAAATATATTTTAAAATTCCTTGATAAATTCTCCTTTTGTAAGAAGCTGAGAGGCATCTTCAGTCTCAGCTTTAGTTGCTGTCCTGAATTTTAACAAACAGGTAGATTTGGTAAAGGGATGTAGGCAGATACAAATAGAGAATGTCTGTTAATTGCTGTGCAGTGTGACACTTCAAATTGCTGTCAGCTCGAGGCATGTGCACTGATCTCAGTGCTTCACAGTGGTGGTCAGGGCCTTAAGCTGGCAAAGTAGGAGATGCTGTAAAGAAGGAAAGCTGCAGACTTTGTATCTGCTTTGTTTTTGAGCCCTTCCAAGTTAAGGCTCTCATCTGATCCTTGCTGTTCTGAATACAAAACACACAAAAAGTTCTGGACGTGAAAATTGGAGCTCTCCATTGTTAGATGAGAGAGCCTGTAGGTTGCAGAGCTCCTACTTGTCTTCTTCCAGATCCATAAATCTAAAGTGCAAGAGCTTAAGCTGGCCAGATGGACATTAGGGTCCTGTGAACATGCAATATTCAGTACAGGTCTGGATTTAGGATCTCTCCAATATATTTTACTTTAGAAAAGCATATTTCTGGACCAAACTTAATTCCCAGGTTGATGGGCTGGACCAAATCATGGGGCCAAATCAGAATGCTCACTGGGGAGGAGAGGGGAACAGACTCAACAGCATATATGCTTGACAGCTGCCAACCACACTGCACTAGTGGTTGGCACTGGCAGTGCCTACTGCTTTCTCTAGCCTCTCTTGGGCATGGTGCCTGGCCTTCCTCCAATCTGAGCAGCATGGTGCTCACACTGCTAGTTAAGGTGAAAAGCCATAAGGCTGTATTTTGTGATATGAGTAGCAGTGAATGTGCAAGAGTAGGAAGAAACCAACTTATGAGTTCCATTAAAGCTGAGCTGTCTGCCAGCTGCGTGCTGCATTCTTGGGCTCTGGGCTCAGCATCTGAAGTGCTGCTGTGGGCTGTTGTTATTAGCTGCTGAACCTTTTCCCTTAGTGGTTCAACCAGAATGCTGTTCATCACCACACACTCAAGCCATACTTTCTCAGGGCAGACACAGCTTTATTTACAGAGTCCACATAGGTACTGCTCAAGCTGGTCTCATCAAAGCTCTTTAGTAGTAAAACTGCTAACCAGAGTTACTAGTGTCTGTCTGAAACGCGGTTCATTTAAATTATTTAGAAATAGGGAGGCAGTTGCTGCTTTAACAAATACTCTCCTCTAGTGATACATTTCCTAAAAGAGGAGTATATTTTAAGAGATATTAATTAGGTACTGTATTAAGAGGTACTGTAAGGTTTCCTGCTGATTTTGGTGTATGGCCTCTGCTGTTTAGCTGTTCTCAATTCTACAATCCTTAGGTGGTTTCATACCAGTCAATGAATCAGTGATGCTTGTGTCATCAGTAATTCTCAGATGCTCTTGTGGAAAGTTGCACAGTAGGATAAATCTTGAATGCTTTACTGTACAGTTTGTCAGCAGATCGGGAATTTCAGGCTTTTTTAAAAATTATTTCTCTATTAAAATGAAGTTTTAATTAATACTGTGTCAGGAACACTGATTATATGATGATGGACACTAAATGAAAGGCTTTACAATAGATAAAGTTATGGGATATTATCAGTTTTCTCTTGATCCACCCACCCAACCCTTTCCCTCTCCCCCCCAACTTCTAGATAGGTCTCTTTCTTTGGCAGGCTCCCAGAACAGCAAGTAACCATACATGCTGTTGGACATATGCTATTAAAACTGATTGTCCGTGGCAGTGTTCAGACAATTTATATATTCCCTCAAACTTATTTTAAAAGGTCTTTTTGTTCACCCTCTCTCTTGAAAGCCAGTTTCAACAAGCAATATGGAGAGATTTTGATTTACTGTTATGAGTGATGGTTTTAAATGTGCTGGCACTTTCACAGGAAGATGAAAAATATACTCCTGTGTTATGTTTTTTCAACCCTGCTTGGGACTTCAGGTACATAAGGCAGATTGTGCTTTTGCTGTTCAAAGACTTCTCTGACATTCCCAATGACATTCAGATGTGGATTAATATTTCGTTGATTATTTTTAGGATAAGCATTACTAAATACAAAGTCTGTGTATGTTGCAAATCTCTTAATAAGAATGGTTAATTCTCTGAACATCTGTAAAAAGATCCGTCATACCATGATTCATTACAATCAAATAATCAGCAGTTACATACATGACTAGGAGCATAAAATACTAAGAAACTATGAATGCTAAAGGTTTACTAGTAATAGGAGTATTAAGATTTTGAGGAATCTGTCCATCTGTTATCCTATAAAAAACAACAGAGGTGACAAATTTGGAGAATGCTGAATCAGTGCTTGAAATATTTGTACTAGGAAAACACCAAACTAAGATCACAAATATTTTTATATTCATTAAGATTAAGGATACCTGGGTATAACTTAATACAGAGGATAGAGAAAAAGAATATTATTAACCACTCAGCATGCAATACTACTGCTCCATCCCTTTATTCAAAAAGGAATGTTGTATGTATTTACCACAAATGTAATCACTTTTATCTGACTGCAAGTACTACAATCTGAAATAGTTTTTTTCCCCCGAATAAATATTTTATTAAGAAGTTCTGGTTTATTTATTATACACTTAGATTTATTTATATACATATATATATGTTTATGCTGCACATTTTTCTTAGAATGATTTGGCTTTGATTTAAAATTCTTCATACCTGATATTCTGGTTTCCAGGTTCAAAATTAGATCTTTTCAGTAATGAGCTTTTTTCTTTTTTTTTTTTTGAGCTGTTTTTTTTCCATGAGCTTTTTTCATTTCATTTTTTTCTTTTTTTTTGGGTGGTTTGTTTGTTTCTGTTTGTTTGGTTTTATTTTTATTTTTGATGGGTTTTTTGTTTGTTTGTGACCATTTTTTGTTTGTTGGTTTGGTTGTTTTTTAAATTTAGTCCTCATCATGAAAAGGGTAAGTGCCCAAACTAAATATTTGGAATAGCTTGAATTTTATATTTTTGCTAATAAAAATATGCTAGGTTGAATTTTATTTAGGACACGATTTTCAATTTCTCAGTAGTTTCCTACCCAGCTCTACATAAGTTCTATTTTACACCAAGCTGCTCCCAGCAATACGCAACCATCAGTGAAGAAGACTTGTAGAAAATTAAAGTCTGACTTTTGGATGGCCTAACTGTGTGGTTACTGGTATGAACAACTACAGAAGAGCTTAATTGCAGTGTACTATGATTTTTACTATCTTCAGTTGAGTGAAGGGTGCTCCAGGCATCTAAAAATTAGTTCCTCATTTTTTCTTTTTATTATCCTCTGTGGCCTTTTAAAACCTGATATTTTGAGAAAAATCCTCATCGATGGAAGAGCACAATTCTGATGAAACCTTTTTATTCTTTGTGTGTTGTTAGGAACATCCTGACATTTTATCCCTTGAAAATTTAAGATAAATGTTTAGCCCTACATGGAAAGCAGAAAAGAATACATAGTTGTGTTTAGGGTTTTTTATTTTATTTTAAAATTCCAAGTAATTAAACCATTGGGTTTGCAATGAGAGCCAAAATAGTATTCTAGTATCTTAAGAGTGATGTCAAAAAGGCCATTTAATGCTTGGCTTTAATTAAGTAAATGGCTCTAATTAAGTAAAAACCAAGAAGAGAAACAATAAAGGTAAATCAACAGCTTATAGTGGACTGTAAAATGCTATTGAATTCCAGAAAGATTGTGCCCAAAGTGTATCCACTGAAGTCAGTAGGAATCTTGCGCAACTTAATGCAGGTCAGCAATATAAGAAAAAAAGGAGGAAGATGGGCCTTTTCTCACTGTGTATACAATGACTTCGTATGCTGTCACAGAAACCAGAATTTAAAAGAATTATCTATTCTGTTGCTTGAGACTTCTCACTACTCCCTCGAAAAGGCAACATGCAGCCTGCTCAGCTACTCTGGGTATGCTACCTACACATGAAGAAGAGAAGTGTGATGATACTTCAGCATTTCTTCTTACACTCCAGAGTGTCCTAATATGCTCTTTTATTATATTTATGGAGTGTCCTTTGGCTATGCAGTGTTAACAGTTGTTCATAGCCTTTTGCTCCTCCTTCCCTTCTCATTTATGCATTATAATAAATCAGATATGCCACTCATCCCTCTTGACAGTCTCAATTTATAGTAGAGCTAGAGCTTCCCATCTATAGCTAGTCATGGTTTCAACTACGGCTTGCATGAGGCTAAGTTGTAGTTTTCATGAACTTCTTAAGGAGGTCAGAACAGGCCATTACGTTGTATTATGATCCATCCTATTTCATGGAGTTAGACAGTCTTGACCAGATACCATGCAACCTCATTATGCTTTTGCCATGTTTGCCAAGTCAGTTAAGATTCTCTCAAATACCTTCTGTATTCTTTGACAACAAAGCAGATCAGTTTGTGGTGCATTAGAGCATATTTTTGTGCAATCAAATATCTAATCTGTGTGCACTTAGACAATCTTTATGACCTATAAGAATAAAAAAGGGTAGAAAATAAAAGCACATGGAGTAGCATAAACATCGAGTCACTTGTATGTGACTCTAACCTTCTTGTTTCTTTCAAACACTGTAATCCTCCTGGAATATATACAGAACCTTAAAGTTCTCCGTGTTTTGCATTTTAATAGAATAGATGCGTAATGGCTGGTACTTAGCCCCTTGATGGACAAAATCCTGACACGCAGCAGGCTAAGTTTGATCTTTAGAGCCATCTATCTGATTTGCATGAGCTACTTATGCACAGCTGTATAGCTAGAGGTGCAATAAATGGGCTATATGATCACAAGGCACAGCCCCATGTGGCCTCTTTAGACAAACAGAGCTTTCATATTTGTAACTTGGTACTACATATGCAATGAAAAGAGAGGCCTTTTCTCTAATACCATGTGGAAAGACTTTCACAGATTTTTTTTTTTTTTAATTTTAAATTGCATACATGGGCAGTAAAATTGAAACCTAACATTGACTTAGCTCTGAAGTAAATGAAAAGATTATTACAATCATGAGAAGTATTGGCTAGTGTGAGTTTCAGTAACTTGCAGATTACATTGCTCTGAATGTCTAATTCTACTTATGTTCCTTTAGATTTACAAAGAATTTTCCCTCGTCTCTTTTCTTAGTCTGCTGTAAAAAATAAATATATCTAAATATAATAATTACAACTTTTCCAATAAGCATGACCAAGCATATATTAGAAACTACTTGCCCTGAGGTAGGACATATAAATTATGGTTAACCACAATATTACCAAGCTATTTTTAATTAATTTATTCTAAGTCACTTTTCCGTTAGTGACTTGTGTAATACTAATCCAAGTTTTTGGGTCAAGGAGCCTGTGCAGATCTTAAGGTTCCAAATACTTTTCTGAACAATTCATAATATGTGCAGAAAATGAATATTGGCTCTATGGAGATACTGAAGTATCACTGCAAGTTTAAAATTACTAGAGCATGCTGAACAAATAAGATATTATAACAAGGTAATCAAGCAGACCTTGGTGAATCCTTTATAAAGTAAAGCATTAAAATACTTCCATTTACCTGCTGTTAGGTGAGCTATCGCACCTACTAGGCAGGGTTTACAACTGTAATACCAAGTGGAAATGAATTACAGCAGAACATGAAGGGGGCAAATAAATACCTCCCTTCTAACAGAAGTATGGCACCTTATATACTTGCAGTGTACACTTTCTTGCAGTGACTGGCTGTTACTGTTGAAGGAAGATGAGAGATGTGTAATGCTTCCCATCCTTAATCTCCCTCCTCACAAAGGTTGGTGTCTCAGCAGCACCCTCAGCATGTTCAGTCACTGTAGTGGGAAATGTTTCCCTTCCCTGCCTGTCATGTCCTGATGCAATTTTAATTCTACAGTTGTAGTCTGTCTCTTTAAAGCTAAAATGTCACATTCTGTTTTCTTCTTCAGAAATACTCAGAACTGCGATATAGGTTTAAACCATCTCCATATTTTAGCTAGAAGGGCTCATACAGGCCAACACATCTGTGTGATAGCTTCAGTGGTTTGAATAGTGATCGAAACATGATAATTCTCTTAGCAAACTCTAAGGTTTGTAAGAAATATGTAAGGTTTATACTTTGAATGTTGCTTAATTATTAATTAAAGGTACCTTGAAACTGAGGGTATAATTGGTGATTGGTAGTACCTTTTCTTTGACACTGTATATATCAACTTGCAGCTTGGGTGGGAGTTGAAGCAAGATTCTGCTTGAGCAACTCAGTGAGTTTGTCATTGTTCTGCCTTTTGGTTATTTCATCCAGAGATGCTATATATAGGTTGTGCATTCAGAACTACACCAGATGCACAAAGCAGAAAAATGGAATTGCTAAACACTTTTCTTTTATGAGATGCTTTTCATTTCCCCGTGTGTTTGATGATATTCTGGGGGAAGGGATATCTTCTGGTGGTATTTCACAAAGATTCTTGTGTAATTGGACAGGTATTAATCCAAACCCAGTTTATTTTTGTGTTTCAGGATCCCTATTAATCCAAACCCAGTTTATTTTTGTGTTTCAGGATCCCTTTAGACAGTTTTGCACTGTCTAAAATACTCTGGCTTCGGACTTCAGCTTTGAACTTAGGAAGTAGGAGACATTCAGAACTCTCATTAATATTTATTCCATAGAATTCATAAGCAATTGTCTTGCCCCTTTACAGTGCACAGAGAATTGCAGATTAAGTAGATACTAGTTCTGTAACAGCTTAGACCATTTTTGTGCTAGCTTTACAGGAATAAAAAAAAAATACCTGTGTAGAATTAAAAATATTAAATTGAACTCATCTAAAACTGAACAGCTTGAAAAGCATGAACTTATTACTGCATCTAAGACATACTTTGTCTATCAACGTTGAATTGATTTAAATTTCCTTTTTGATTTAAAATTTCCCTCATTTTTCCTAGGTTTTCCTCCCCCTCCACCTCCCCCCCCCGCCCGGTAAATATGATTTTAGTCATGTATGTTATGAAATAGTTGATTTTCAAGTAAAGTTCCTGTGTTTGGCTTTGAGAATACATAATGGCAGTGGTAGAAATGCTCATGCTTTGCTGAAAATTAATAGTAGAAGTGGTCCTGTGTAATTTATTTCATGATAATACTTGTTTCAAGATAAAGGAAAATTAGTCATGTGTTCAACTTTTGCTTCAATTACTTTTCTTTAAAGGCTTTTATCAAATATTTCTGATGCATATTCTGAGTGAAAAAAGTTAATAGTTTGACATATCTTAGCCTGAAAATATTCTACAGGGTTTAACGGATATACACAGTACTGGGAAGGAATGTCAACCAGTTTATATCTGATACAAATTTTTTTACCAGAATCTTTCTTATGTGCCAGTTTACTCTGTCCAAAATCCATTTTGTATGGAAATTGTTTTACAGGTTGTGTAGAATGAGCTCATGGTTGCCTAAGAAGATGATCTAGCATAGTAACTGTGAAAACTGACTTCACCTGATTCCTTTTATCGTCCTTCTTTTCAAGATTAAAGAGGTGAATACTCGGGTAACTAAATGTGGATTTTTTTAGATTGCCTGTGAGAGACAAAGTGGATAAGTTCGATCCTTATGATGTAGTGTCTATTCTGTGAGCAAATAAAAAACACTCATCCACAGATGTTTGTCTGGGCACTTTTCCCAAAAGCTGTTTTTATATATGAAAAACCAAAAAGTTTGAATGTAGCTTGGCAACCAGGATATGTGCAGATGCTGCCAGAGAAATGCTGATCCTACGTTTCATTAACCTGTATGTCCTTTTTAATGTAGAGGACATGGTTATACTGGGTAGTATCTTTTATAGAGATATCAAGGTGTCTGTTTTTACAGTGTGGAAAGAAGAAATGGAAGATTCAGCACGACAGGAATATTTCTGTATTAGTAGCCAAAACAATAAAATCTGTCTTAGAATTACTGCTTTCCAGCAGCAGTAATCCCAACAAAAACTTAAAAGTACTGTTGAGCGGCTTATACATGAATAGAAAGGCATAATCACTGGTTGACATGTTATTAGGATTTTTATTTATTTTTTTATTTAATCTGCTTAAGTTTTGTCTAAATGTGGAACTTTCAGAAAGCCACACAAGTGGTGTATACACTAATCCTATTATTCATTAATACAATTAATGAGTGTAACTCCTGTAGAAAGCTTTGAAAATGTACCCTCTAGGTCCCAACCTTTCCTATTTTCTTGTGAATTGATTGTAAAGATAATCCACATACACGTGAGAACATTGTAACATATGAATTATACATCTCTTTGTGGGCCTGAATTTTGCTTGCATTTATCAATAACTGGCACTTCTATACCTAGGGGCATTCTAGCAAAACAGTGAAAGTGAATATATGTTATGCTGATGCTTTTAGTGTTTATCAGTTCTGTTTAAACAAGACATCTTCGATGAAAGAATTGAAGTTATCTTTAAAAAAATCATAAATTCACTCATCTGTAATTTCAAAAACAAATAGATAACTTAATGTATTATAAAGTTCAAAGTTCTGGTTCTTCCTAAGCTGAGGAGACACTGATCTCAAAGACACACATCCTGTGCGATAGTTTAAAGATCCTAAGTCATCTTAGGCAAGTCCATTTTCAGAAACATCATTGATGTTTCTATAAAACTAGTTTTAAAAAGGCAGATTTTTCTATTTGAGCACAAAAATCTTGAATTTTGTGTATGAGCAAAATTCAAGAGGTATCAATGAAAAGAAACAAAGAGACTCATGAATATTATAATATACTTTTCTTGTTGATCTGTATTTGAAGCCCACTTCATCATCTTCAGAGGCTTCTGTCTGTCATTCTGTTACTGAAAACAATTTTCAGGCTGGGATGTAGCATATTGGTGAGTTTAGGGGAGGTGAGAGGGGATCTTGTTTGTTTTGGTTTGGTTTTTTTTAGATTTCAAATTTCTTTTTTTCCAGAATGACTCTTGAGTCTTATCCACATCCCTATGGTATGATCAGTGAACAGAAAAAGAGAGCAGGAAGTGAAGCTCTTAGCTGATACATTGTCTAGTAAGAAAGGATAATAGCACTATTACATATAGTGAGACAAAAAGCATACTGCCTTTGTACTCAGGAGCACCTTTTTTTTTCTTTGATAGAAGAGATTCTGTTTTCAAATATGATATCCTATCTGTTTATCAGTCATTACAACCTTAATTTGGCACACACAACTGAACCTCTTCGTAAATCTCTTTCATAAAAAAAATCCTGAAGAGAAAGAAGTAAAGATAATTCAAGCCTTATCATGACATAACTTTGGTTCATACCTCTTTTGAAAGAAACACTGATTTTTGTCATTTTAAAAGCATTTAGATGAATGAAACTTCTGTTAAATACACATTGGAGAAAGAAACCTTAAATGAATTCTCATCCATGCTTGAGGAAAGGGGTTTGTTTCATATATTTGTGTCATACAAGTTTTGTTTTTTTAAGCAGACATTTTTCTTACACAGAATTTATTAAATTCAAATTCATCTGCATTCATGTTAGAATTGTATTCAAGGTGGAAATGGAAATGTAGACTCAATAAATATTGTTTTTCCCAATATTTTTTTCAGGCTTTGCCACCCCTGGGTGATAAAATGTAGCTTGTTCTACATTGCTTAAAGCTGGAGTTGCTGCAGACTTACTTGATTGGGAGCACAATCCTATAAGCTCTTCTTTATGAAAACTCATCAAATTCTTTGGGCTCTAGGTATACCAACATGTCCATTTCTTATTTCTGGCCCTTTTCAGGCTAGTGTTAGAAAGAAGGCTTGAAGCTGTACACCACAAAAGACTCTACTTATGTTTTGTTCTGTGTCTCCTAGCAGTGACAAGTGTTTTTGTATGCTTTAGATTTCTATTTTTGAAACAAATACCAGTGTAATCAATGCTCTTCAGTGGAGTTATTTGGATGAAGAAGACAGAAATCCAGGTGTTTCTGAAGATAGAAGATGGAATTCAGGGATGCTGTGTTTTAGTTCATAGTCTTTGGAATCTACACTTAAATACAATTAAGGCTACGCCTCCATTATAGTCTATTCTATTTCTGGGTGACAAGTATAATGCTATGCTAGCCGTATCCTGCAGCACTCTGGATCACTTGTGAGGTACAAGTCAAAAATACTTCTTAGAGAAGTCTTTGAGGAAGAATTTAGAATTTTCTATTGGAAGCTTACTGACTTTTGTCTCGTTAAGAAGAACACATTAATTAGATATGAGATTAGTCCTATTAAAATTGGTGGCAAAACTCATTCTGCTCACTGTGATATTAAAGGTTAAAATTTGTTATTGGCAGCTACTTTTTGAAGTACTTGGTGGAAAAAATGAGTTATGCTCCTATGATTACAAAGTCTAGGTTAAGATAATGATTATTCAGTAGCTGAGTTATCTTATAATTTACTACTAATTGGGATGTTAGATAATAACCTGGTGATTAAAGGTGAGGCAGCAAGATTTGGAAAGATTTATGGACAGAGAAAAACATTTAGAACATCATTTTAAGGCAAATGGTGAGGATATGACAGTATTCGTGTGTGTATTAGAAGCAGAAAAAACGTGGTGAGAGAAACGTCACTGCTATACTGAATTCCCATCGTTAAAAATGTTCATACTTGTTTTGATGTTTATGAATATTCAAACTCTTACCATGTGATGAGGGAAAGTGGCACCTGGCATGTACAACAATGCCTCATGTGATTGCCACCCGAGTTAAATTAATGTTATAGGACTTCCCTAGTGCTTTCACAGCAGAAGAATGAAATGCCTGCTGAAGCTGAGTGTTTTTATAACTTGCTGATGACAAGCCCTCTGGTGTCAGAAAGGAGGAGGTTGAGAGAATAACCATTTGGTCCACAATAATATCTGAGTAGCAACGTCCACATAGCTTTTAAATCAGCTATGATGACTAATTAAAATAAGCTATATCCAGGCTGTGTGCTCTGTATAGATACCACAAAGATTCATTTCCCAGATTGCTTTTGAAGGAGGGGCAAATGTTATTTTTGGTGGATAAATGGAGCTAGTGTTCTTTGAGAGACATTGGTATCAGCTAAAAATCTACATCTTTACTGCTCTGATAGTAATATAATTTCAAAATGTTATTTCCCTTTCTCTCCTTTCCCCTCATATTCTATACTGACACTGTGATGGTTGTGTTATGCAGTTAGCTTGCTTCTTTGCCTTTGAAGAAGTTACGTATATATAGTAATATTTTACATAAAATAGAATAGTTAGGCTTGGAAAGGACCTTAAGATCATCTAGTTCCAACCCCCCTGCCATGGGCAGGGACACCTCACATTAAACCGTATCACCCAAGGCTTCATCCAACCTGGCCTTGAACACTGCCAGGGATTGGAGCATAGTGGAGATTATTTTTTTACTAGCATATTTTACTCTTCAAAGATTTAATTTCCTTTTGTGAAGTTTTTTTTACTCATAGAGGAAAAATAAATTAACAGAACCATAAGACATTTGCTATCCCTTTTTCAGCTTTTCACTTCAGTATATTAATCATTCATCAAATGATTCTTTGCAAAATTACGTCATTAGAGAAGAGTCAGGCCACCAACAAAAATACATTCCAGAGGTCTTACATTGGCCTAATGAAAATTCTTATAGTAGATATTTGTTAACTTTGTTTAAATTTTGCAATCAGTAATACATTATTGATTTTTCCTGGAGCTTAACTCTTGGTGTATTAGCAAAATCTAAGATTATATCTCTAATGCACTTCTAACAGAAAAATGGTTTTCAGTCTACCTGAGATGTTTGTCATTCACTAATATGGCAGTTATTGTTAACTCAGTAAGTTCAAGAACAGAATATATTTATTTTTGCACATATTTTCCTGATTATAGAATCATGGAATGGTTGGGTTTGGAATGGTTGAGTCTGGAAGTGAGCTTAAAGATCCTCCTTTTTGTGTCTATGTATGTCAGTGTCCTCTAAACTTGCATAAATAAAATAAGCAAATGCTATTTCTTTCTATAAGATATGACACTAAAGTGAAATTTCACCTCTTTGCTTTGCAATGTAGATATCACCATTATGTTGAGCTGAAGATCAGTGTATTTTGTTCTTCTTTGCCTATCAAGCTAAAGAGCAATTTTATGCCAAGCCAGGGTCATCTACAGAGGGCTAAACCCTTCATATACATACGTAATTCTCATTTTAGTATAGTTCCTCAGGTTGCCATCATGAAAATTCTACTGGGTTTATTCTTCAATACATTGATTATCACAGATGATTCAGCAGCAGAGAAAATCAGGCACAGCTGAGCAACTTTTGCCATGCTCATGGCATCAGGACTGCTGTTTGTAACTCTATAAGAGAAGGTGAAAAATGTTCTACTGATAATGCTGAACTTGATGATGAACAAGATGGGGAGAAACAAGAGGTACATCCCTCTGACAATTGATAGATACTATTTAATCCTTCTAATTTATTTCCCAGTCTTTCAAAAGGCTGTGTGAAGACATTGTCAATATTTCTTCAAATTAATTCAGATAGTTGTTATGTTGTATCTCTTCCTGAGGAATCTCCTGCTTTTGATTTGCCAGGTTCCTCCAGTCATCATTCCCTCAACTTGCTTTATGAAATCCCCCTTCTATTATCACCTCCAAGATCCCATTCAATTTGAGTTTGTACAGGGAATTTTGTTTTTGGTAATGCAACCTAAGGCTGTTTCCAGTGTGTTTCTACTTGCCACTCTCCCTCTCCAAAGTCTGTATGTTTTTGAGTTAGCCTTCTAGAGAGACATGAAACACCACAGGCAATCATAATTTTATGTTCATGAAGCTATTTGTCAGTGAATTAAAATCCAGAAGTGAAGTTTTCTGTTAATTAAATATGAAGAATTGCCAAAAAGTGCAACAGGCCTTGTTATTTTTATATTAAGTTCCATTTATTTGACACTGCACCTTCAGGATTATGCAAATTTTCTCCATTAACAATAAAATCTAAACACCAAGAATGAATGAAAAGCATGTTCTGATCAGTTAACCATGGAAAACTAAAATTCTGTAGTTTAGCACTTGTCTACAAATCAAAAGTCATTGACTAAATTTTCAGGTTATGGTCGCATAGTCTCAAGTAGCTGGCAATGCAATAATTACTGCTGTAAGTATTTAAATGCATTCCTGTGATCTAATTGCTTTTGCTTTAAATGATTATGCCCGTTCCCCATTTAGCATGCTTAATCCATCCACTTAGACTTACATGATTCATTTTGTCCTTGCTTTAGGGTAAACTAAAATATTGTTGCACTCTGATGAAACAGGAAGTTAGGACCAAGCATGTAGAATTTATTTCAAACTCAAGTAAATGCTATTTAGGTTAATGCCCATATGGTTTGAAATAGGTCTCTGAAGGCACAGACTAGGACTGGTCTAAAACTACAAGTGCTGCCTCCTGTTGCCACTGACTATTCCCTGTATTTGTGTAAATATTTTGCAGTATATAGCAAACAGAGAGTGTGTGCGCTGGGTTGTGCATTCCACCTCGGCTGTGCTTTTTTGTACACTGACACTTATCCAGTTGCTTCAGTTTATTTTCTTCACAGAAAATGTATATGCCATGACTGAAGAATTTCTCTTATCTCCCTATTAAAGAGAAGGGGAGGGGAAAGGAATAATGCTTGATGTCTGCTAGTGGCTAGCAAAATGCGTGTAAATGCATGCATTTTGACTTTTTGTGTGGACAGATGGTAGGTTAAGGCAAACCTAAAGATATTTCCTCCCATGATGATTTTGCAAAGCAGCATAGCAGATTGTCAATTTGTACACTGTTCTAATGGGGTAAGTTTTTTGACTGCTGGGTTGTTGCACGGCACTAAAACTATGTGAGTTGTAGCTAAGTGCTGTATCCTGGTGAAATCAATGTTTGCAGGTATCTGCACTCATACAGATTGGATTCCTGAGTGTCTCTGCCTGTGAAGGATAATAATTTCTGGCATCTTAATCTCCCTTCTCTTCATGCAGATGTCTAAACATAAAGGCCGTGGTTTGATTTAATTTTGTGAAATACAGCATGCAGCTTTGTACTTGC
The DNA here is from genome assembly GCF_012275295.1 of Melopsittacus undulatus. Classification (NCBI taxonomy): domain Eukaryota; kingdom Metazoa; phylum Chordata; class Aves; order Psittaciformes; family Psittaculidae; genus Melopsittacus; species Melopsittacus undulatus. The sequence goes on from NC_047534.1 coordinate 43,641,859, forward strand.
CTGAGCTCTGTGACTCCATTCAGCCACCTCCTTCCCCCTAGCTCCCAAGGAAGATAACTTTCCCTGTTTGGTTCCATTTCAGTCCCTCTAACACTGCTCTCTAGCACTGCGTGCTGAAGTGCCTTCTATTTGTCCTTTGCAGACTCCTTTTGCCAAAATATAAACAGGTTGCTATCTGTTCTAAGAAACAGCTTGATATGCACTTCTGCAGTGAGTCTGGGAAACATTAGAAAGACAGCAGCTGAAGTACTCCTTGAAACTGAGAAGCCCTTACACCCACCTTGACAGGATTGACTTAGAATATTAATTTGAAATTTCAACCCCACTACTGACCTCCTATATTGTGTCAGCTTTTGGGTTTGGAATTTAGCCTTGGATCATACTTATTTCTGAAGTTATATTTATAATCAAAGCAGGGAAATAAAGTTATTTTAAAAGAAAACTTATATCAAATTACTGGGAAGGACGGGATTATATTACTAAGCAGTTCGCAAGCCTCCGTTTTTTGATTATGAGTAAGAAAGCAATACTAACAGCAGCTGACTTGCTGATTTCTGTCTTCACGTGAAAGTCAGAGCTCAGGCATTCATTTAGAGAAATGAACACTTTTTTTCACTGGAGCCTGTACAGGTCTTCTGACAGTCATTGTTAATATTGATACTCTGTGGGCCAGAAAATATTACTAGAGCAAGAATGAATCAAGGCTGACACTGCTTTGAAAGGAGTCAGCGGAAGTTTAACCATTGCTTGTAAAAGGAGAAAGACTAGACCGAAAGAGATTTATAATTCAAATGTGTTTAATAGTTGTGCATCTGTATGATACAAATGTATTAACGCTATTTTGAGTATTTCTAAAACATACAGTCTCTCTTATTTTCTAGGACATTGTCTTGGTTTTAGTCTCTCAATAAGTAGTCGCTGTTTATAGAGCAGATCAGGAGAGGTGGCCTGCAGATGTCAAAAAGATGCATGTTTTCTCACGTATAAGTGTTTTCTTGCTTTAACTTTATGCAAATACTTCATTGTTAATGCTTTCTGGAAGGCCACAGGAGCTATATAGACTATTTTTTTTCTGTATGATTAATACCAGCCATTTGTTTTTTGCCTTCATTTGTAAGTACTTCAAACTCTGCTGTAGAAAGGAGAAATGGGTTATGTGTATTTAAATGTACATATGAAGATTAAAAGGACTGCAGTCCTCATTTTTGTTAGTCACCTACATCAATATAATGAATCTCTTACATGAAGTATCTGTTTACAAAGTGCTAGTACCAGCACTTGTTTCATTTTTCATTTTGGAAAACATTTAGTTTCCAACTTAAGTTCTCACTGTGTAGTTTTAAAATCCCCTTTATTATAAACACTCCTGTTTCTCAAGAGGTTTGGTAATTTACTGCTTTTGATTCAGTAAAATTCCTATGGACAGTTATGCTACTGACATTTTGGCAAAATGATGTGGGATTAAACAAAACAAACCAAACCCCAAAAGTTATGAGTAGAGTTACTATCATCCTGGTCATAAAGTTATCTTCAAATCCTTGTTCCTGTTAACTGTATTCTGCATGCTAACATTCTTTTATGTTTTATTATGTATAAATTCAGTATCAGTCAGAAGTCCTTTGTAGCTGCAGAAGAAATGTAACTATTCTCTTTTAATAGGATGCGAATAATAAAATGGTAAATGCATAAAGCAAAGTATTTAGGGCATGTAGATATGTAGAACAAGTATTCTAGATATTGTATTAGTATAGAAAAGAAAAACACCATGAATACTGAAATACTTATATTTAAACCGTGAGCCCTTTTACAGAGCAACAGCAACTCCCCCCTTCTCAACCTTCCAATGACCTCACCACAGTGCCTTAAAGATGAGATAATAATGAAAGTATCCTTTGTTTACAGTATCCCATAGAACAAATAGGTTTTAGTAGTGGCTCTTGTATTTGTGCTATGAAAAATTTATCAGAAAAAATAAATTCAGCCTTTATATTGTACCTTCTATCTTGGACTGTAAAGGCGGGAGGGCTTTCTTAGGTTTTATTTTCCTGTTAAACACATGTAGTGTAAAGAGTCAAAGCAAAATCTTTAATCACTAACAGGCCAAAGAACTGTTAAAGAATAAAAAAAGTCAGTCAATACAATTTAATAAAAGCTATACTATCCAATGAAATCATACAATACTGTGCATTTATACTATTGTATTAGCTATAAAAATCTAAACCAGTTTATAATATCATGCAGTTATGTAGGTACTTACCATTTTAAAAGCAGCATTGAGTAGAATCGGTGGAAAGTCCCCAAGGTGTAATCAATAATTGATTAAAATGATGAGCCTTTATGGTATTATTTTGAAGTGCACAATCTGAAATTAAAGGAAATTTACTGACAGTTGTATATTTTGTTGAAAGAAGGATTGGTCAGACATACATATATTAACAACAAAATCGATGTTGCCTTCTACAGAGTACAAAGAACGTGATTTATTTTGAAAATGTCTTTCAGCTGGGTAACTAAGTAACTTACACTGCGCTGTAGATGGAGTTTGGATTCCATTTTGTGAAGCAGGATTCCACTGTAATGAGTGAAGGGAACAGATGGAGTAAGAGGACAGATGGGTACCAAAAAATCACAGCCACCGTTTTCAGTACCTGTCTATTAACTGCCATAAATCAATTTATTTTCATTTACTGAAACAGAAAATTATAGATTATTCAGCCAAAACATTACAGAACCCAAACCCACTCTATGTTAAAAACATATTTATAATGATTGCCAGGAGTTCTAGATGGGTTACATCTGAGAGTAAAATCTGCAGGCAAGAAGCTCACCCCCAGTTCAGTCGTTTCATTCTGTTAGGGAGATTTAAACATCTCTATTATTCTGGAAGGGGGAACATTAGCTGGTTATTCTGCCATATTTGACAGCTGTAAAGCTTTCCTTGTAAACCAGAGGTGAGCTACTGAAATGATGCACTGAGTGCTAGGGTCTTGCTTCACCAGAAAGGCTTCAAGCAGCCTGGGAAGGAGCTGAACCTGGAAAGCCTAAATTAAAGGCTGAGTGCAGAAAGCCACTCTCTCTCCTGCAGCAGCCTTGAATTGCAAGACACAAATAGTGGATTAGAAAATGAAAACAAATTTACTATTTATACATCAGCAGTCCTTATCTGCTGCCTGGCACAGCTGCTCTGTCACATACTTGACCTTGACTTAATTTGGTCATCCCTGTGGTTAAATAGGAAGTTCAGCTCTAAGCCAAATAATTTCTTAACACTCCTCATCCCACCAATAACTGCCCACTTGTTGCTGATTTTTATATGAACACCTGCCCATGAGAAATTGGATTATACCCATCCAGGCAATTTACATCTATTTTAGGATGTCTTGCAATTAGGAGACTTTCAGAATTGTGGAATACAAATAGAAATCACACTAGTATACAGAATAATTGAGAAACAATTATTATATAAGTCAGAGTATGGAACTGCTCTTATTCTTGTTGAATTTATATCAGGAAGTATTCTTGCATAGAGGCCCTGCATGGTACAGTAAAGGCAAGGAGTATGAAAAAGACTGTTACTCAAATATCTTAAAACTGGATTTAAGATTTTTATCCCAGTTGCTTTTAAATTTTCCTATGAATATTTTGAATTAAAAAAAATTCTTATTTTTTTCAAAATAATTTTCTAATTAAACAACACTAATTTTAGGGTTAGGCTCAGTACTTTTGTAATGAAACATAAATCAAATCTGGTGCTTTGTCTTCATATGAAAAAAGATTGGTTAGACTAAAAATTAGCTTTTTTTTTTAATGCAGAAACATCAATGAAATTGCCACTTTTTATTTTTTTTTCTCACTGGGACTTCTTACAAAATTCCTTATCTCCATAGTCATTACTTTCTTCCTCTACCCCACCAATCGCTTCTTTTCCACTTTGAGTTTGGAATAAAATAGATATGAAATGTTTTCTTTAAGCAGGTCAGAGATAAACTATGCAACTTTCTTAAGCCATCTATCTGAAAAAGAGAGTTTAAAATCTTAACCAGGGTCAAAAGAGTGAGGAACTCTTTCTAATTTTTGTACCTCAAAGACAGAAAGGAATTATAACTTAACCATTTTGAAAGCATAAAATTTCTGTGGAATTCAAACTAAGACTGGAATTTACTATTTGCTAGTACAGTTCTTTTGAAAACAAATAAGACTGCAACACATAAAGTAGCCGCTCATAAATCCCTGTTAAAAGCAATGGCCACTAATAAGTCTGCCCTAATTGGTAAAATTTCATCCCATTGAAACCTGGCAGCACATAGTGTCAGGAACATCATGATAGTAGTACAGAAGAGCAGTGTAAGTATTTTGATCTGTACAAGTAAGACTTGAAGAGAAGATGGTCCAAGGAAAGGGGAAAGGCTATGCTGCTGTCAATACTTATCAGCAGTGAGTCTAACTGATGTGCAGCTTCGTTTATATGTTTGATCTGTATTCAGCCCAGGCTGAGATTGCCCTTTTTCAGACTGCTTGATCACTTTTAATTCCCTAGAGGAATGCTTTTAGAAGAGAGAGCAATCTTGTACAAGGCTCTTCCTGATCACCAAATCTGGGGCTTCTTGCCCTGTTGTGGAAAGTACGTGCATGCACTGCAGAGAAGAGGGTTCTTTGTTTAAAAAATCTCCTGGCAGTCTTTAGCTATTATGTACTGAAGACTGTTACCCAAGTGCTAAGGCTAATCTAAGTTGAAGCAAAGAGGAAAATCATTCAGAAGTGGTAAGAACTCAAGTCCTTGGTCTTGTTTCTACCCACTACAAAAGATGGTGTGCTAGTTTAAATGCTTCCTGGAGCTATCATCACTGTGCTTTTGGTTCCACTGTTCTCCTTGGAGAGAGTCCATACATATTATCTTATTAAACTAATATGACTGTGAAACAGCTGTGGGGAATACATGTCAAAGAAAAGGTCACAATCTTCTGTACAAGTACAAGGAGGAATAAATGCACAATATATTCACTGCTTTTGGAGTATCTGTTAAGAGCTGATTATGCAACAAGATTCCTGTATAGAAAACTACTCTTACCAAGGCATTGTTTCTTTCTGTATTTTTGTCAGTCAGCCAATTGTTTGCAAACGAGTTGAGCTTCATCATCTAAGCTTTAAATTGAAACACACGTATTCTGTTCTCCAGGTATATGCATATAATACGTACAAATCAGTCTAATGGATTAGTTCAGTTGCTAAGATCAACCATACAGCAGATTCCATTCTATATATGAAATTGGAATCCTAACTTTAAGCTATAGCTATAATTATTTCAGATAATGAAAAAATCATTCAAATGAGTTGTTTCAGTTTGGTTTCATTTCAACAATGTAAATTACTACAGATGACAGAGTGGATTATGGAGACAATAGTATAACCTGTGTAACTGGTAAAAGAAAATGCTAGGAAGAGTTTGGAAGGCCTGGAGTTCTGAATCCCCACTTCAACTTTGTGTGCCTCAGTCCAGGTATGACTGGCTATTGGAAGATCGCTGTGGATATTCCAGCCGTCCTCCATAACTATGCTAGCCAGTAGTCAGAAAGCCTTAATACTTTTACTGGTAGAAGGTAATTACTGAACACTAGGTATTGTGGCACCAGCACCAACCAACCTCCCCTCCCCCTTCCCTTATTATTCTTATTCTCACTACAGATGAATTGAATATAGTCTGTAAATAATAGTATTTTCACTTGCACAAAAATGTTACTACTGAACTGTTCTGAATATGTCTCTACTTAATTTTGGAGTTCAAAATAGTGATTAGTAAGAACTTTGGGCTCTGTCTTGCTGTTTCATAGAATCATAGAACCATAGAATAGTTAGGATTGGAAAGGACCTTAAGATCATTCAGTTCCAACCCCCCTGCCATGGGCAGGGACACTTCACACTAAACCATGTCACGCACAAGGCTTCGACCATCCTGGCCTTGAACACTGCCAGGGATGGAGCATTCACAGTCTCCCTGGGCATCCCATTCCAGTACCTCACCACCCTAACAGTAAAGAACTTCTTCCTTATATCCAATCTAAACCTCTCCTGTTTAAGTTTTAACCCATTACCCCTTGCCCTATCACTACAGTCCCTAGTGAAGAGTCTCTCCCCAGCACCCTTGTAGACCCCCTTCAGATACTGGAAGGCTGCTATGAGGTCTCCACGCAGCCTTCTCTTCTCCAGGTTGAACAGCCCCAACTTTCTCAGCCTGTCTTCATATGGGAAGTGCTCCATTCCCCTGATCATCCTCGTGGCCCTCCTCTGGACTTGTTCCAACAGTTCCATGTCCTTGTTATGTTGAGGACACCAGAACTGCACACAGTGCTCCAGGTGAGGTCTGATGAGAGCAGAGGGGCAGGATCACCTCCTTCGACCTGCTGGTCATGCTCCTTTTGATGCAGCCCAGGATACGGTTGGCTTTTTGGGCTGCGAGCGCACACTGAAGCTGGCTCATTGACCGTGATCTCAGTGTTAAGTGGTAGATTAAAGAAGAAACTTAAAGCTCACGGTAACTGGCTGTTGTTAGCACCATTTCTGCTTGTTTCTCTGGTTATTCTTACGTACTATTCTTAGTTACTTATTCTACAATCTTAAAAAAAGAAGGGCCCTGGGCAAGCACTGACACTGGTTGTTCTTATAGAAGTTGCAATCTCTTCTTTATATAGGGGAAGACAGAAGTGTAAGGGCTTGAGACAGGTTTTAAGATTTTTAAACCATGATTAAAGCCAGTTTAGATCAGTTGCTAAAGGCCTGAGTGAATGTAGGGAAGGTTAGGACCATACAATGAGAAATAGAGAGAAATAGCAAAGAATATGAAGAAGACTGAATGAAAGTATGAGGGAGCTTAAAGACTGGAGATACACCATCAAACAACATCTCATAATCACAAAAGTGATTATTAGAAATAAAATGAAGAAATATGATAGCAAAAAAAAAATAGAGGAATGCATAGCAAGAAAACAGAGAAAGTGCAAGTGTAAAAGTGTTGGGACTAAGAAAGAGAAAGGTGTTATCTTCAGAAAACCTATCTGTCATTATTTTGCCCAGACTCTGACTCCATGGTCCCCCACACCTCAGATATCCTGTTGACTTGAGGTTTCTTTCCCAGGCAAACAAGCTAGATGCCTTCAGGAGAAATTGTGGTAAAATCAGTAAAATTGTATGGTTTAAATTCCCATATGAGATGCAGAGGGTTTTGGTCCATGTATCCATGCAGTAAGAATATGGGAAATGTATTCCTGTGAGGTTTGAGCACTGTGGCTATGAGCTGTTGCTCACTAACTGACCTAGAAACTGAATGCCGGTTTTTCCACCACCCCCAAAACCAGTATTTATGTAGCTTTGGTTCTTCTAGCAGTGAGTTTATTACTGCAGAATGCAACAAACAATGCATGGAAGTCTCAAAAATGTTTAGGCATGAACATGAATCTTCTGTAAAAAAAAAAAAAAAAAGGAATCTTTCAGTATCCTGAAGGTCCTTATTTGGCCTTATGAACTGTTCTTTGTTATTTAACTGCTCTTTTTCCACACCCTTTTTAAATAAGCCCTTCCCCCCCCCCCCCCTTTTTTTTTTTTAGTTTTTAATTCTTACTAAATAGTCACATGAAAAATTACTGGAATTAATCTGGAAGTTTCCATAAAGCGTGCGATATCAGGCTTTTGGCAGGGGGGGGGAAGAGGGGAAAGTGGCGGCAGCATCCAAAATGGTTTCTAGAACACTGAAGAAGAAAAAGGATGAGGACTTTGGAAATCTTTTTTTTTTTTTTAATACTTAGTTCTAACAGTTGAGTATTAATAATTTTAAGTGACAGAAACAGGAATCAACGCATCTTGTTGTTTGTATATGGTTAGTATAGGACCACCTGTGAATTAGATAATTTTAAAAATATCCAGTTCTGAATTTCTGGTGACTCAGGGAAACCATTTTAGCAAATTTTTTGGTTTTATTTTTTGTTTGGTCTTGCATACTTTTAAAATTTGTATATGTAGAACTTCCTCAGGCACATACAAATACAAAATACTGGGTACATGCACAAGTAAGAAGGTGTTAAGCAGACAAGCTTGTGTAAGGTACTTGATTTTGTGATGATGAATGTTCTGCAGAATGGCTATCATGATATACTCCCCTACTTAGCAATGGGAGAGGGATGTCTAACTAAATAACTCATTAGAACAACGAAGATCATGTTTAAGGCACATTCATTTTCTGCAGCCCTCTTTTTTTCCCCCTAGACATTCAGCTCACTAAAGCATTTATCACTGCAAGGGATAATGTCTGGTGTATGACTTATTTCATGCCAGCTATCTTTCACAGGCATCGTGCTAACTTATTCCCTTGACTCCATCTGAAAGGAAAGGTGTAGGACATACGTCATTGTATCCCCTGGCATGGGAAAATAAGCATTCCAGTGCTTGACTTTTGCTATGCATTTAATCAAGCTAGAGTAGTTCAGTAAGTTTCACTACTAATATTTTTAAGTGAACAGAAAACAGTTATGACCATTATCATACTTGATGTACTTTAAGCTAAAGACTGCTGAACTGTGGATGAAAAATCAGAAACCCCTGGCTATGCTGAAAACTATCACATTTCACAATGAAATATTTTCTCATTCTTATTTTCTATAGCTATTTCTGTAAACCTAGGATTGAACCTCAAGCATTGATTTGTTCTGATGGTATTTTAATTTATAAATGTTAGATATTTTAGGAGAAATTTTATTCCTAGAAGATCTTTAATTGCAGCCCTATTATGCAAATTTTATCCTTCCTAAGCTGAGTGGAATTACCAAATTCTAAACATGAAACCTTCTGTGAAATGCCTCTATTAAAACACAGCCTCAGTGTTAGAAAAAAGCTAAACCTGAAGTTAACCTAAACTAATCTAATAAAAGAGTAATGTGTGTGTCTATCTGTGTATGACAATGCAAGGATGATAAGTTTGACTATAAATATCCATTTCTTTTGTAAAGATTTCTATATATTGGAAGCAGGGTATCTGTATGCTGCCTGAAATTAAGTGGTTGCTTCTTTAGTAGCAGCAGCAGACTTTTGACCCTTTTGTTAAATAGCTGTTCATTGCAAAGTTCATGCTAACCTTACTAGACTGTAGCTCTACAGTATTTAGATTAAATAATGACCAAGGTCTAGTCCTGCAGCCCACAATTATTTGAGTTATTTCTTTCTTTGTGCTGAATTCAGCAGAACTTCTCATCACAGGCCAGGGGCTCAGAATTGGCTCCTTGTGTTTGTTGAGGACCATAATTCCACGCCAGCTTGACTTCTAATTATGTTTCCTGACATCTCGCTAGGTTTTTGTCTGCTTTATACTGCAGTGACAAAGGCCGAGTATATTTTAAACAGAGGCTTATCATAATATTTTACAATCTCATTAAAACTTTTGGCCAGTCTGGTCTATGATTTCTTATTTTTTTTAATGCATTTCCATTTTCTTTATATAGCCTACACATACTGAATTAGAGAAGACTTTAGTTCATAAAGCGTCTGCTTTGGTTACAGTCATTTTACACTTATTTCATCATTATTGCATGAGACTTGTATTGAGTATATAATTTAGCTTGCTGCTTGCTCTGTATTCAACCAAAACATGAATTGTCTGCCATAGCACTTTCATTAAAAGAAAAAAAAAGAAAGCACTTAAACATAAGAAAGACAGATAAAAATAACTCCCAGTCCTTTAGGAAAATGTGTTTTATTCTTTCTCTCCTTAGAATATGCTTGAGTCGTCTGTTTTCCAGCAAGTTCTTATTCTCTCATGCATCTAATCTAAAACATCATTTTGCTGCTTTGTGAAACTGAATCAAAGATTTTCAAAAATCCAAATCATTTAGAGTTGTAAATAACACTCATCTTCCTGTCAAGTACTGAATAATAAACTATTAGTGTTTCACAGCACTAGAAATAAAAATAAGCTCTGCTGTGTGTTACAAAAATGAAAGTTTTTCAGTCTTCATTTTAAAACATTTAGAAAAGTGATTAAAACCGGTCTGGGGACTTTTTGAAGAGCTAGTGTTTGCTGCCGATCTTTATACATCTCAAATGTATGAAATCACTGATACTGCTTCTGCAGTACCAGACATGAAATTCTAAAGTTGTGTACACAACTAATAATTTATTCATTTCATATTAAAGGCAGGAATGCAGTATTTGTATTGAACTGAGAAGGTTTGTTAACTTTAAAGCATTTCTACAGTGACCCCATACAAACAGGAATTTATATGTATAATACAATACATGTGTATATATATTTATATGTATATGTATATGCATTTCTACAGTGACTTACCCCGTACAAACAGGAATTTATATGTATAATACAATCCATGCTCCTCACTGTGCTCATTTTAGAGAAAACAAAGAAAACAAGTAATGATGCTATAATTAACTTTAAAGAAAACTAATCAGATTCATTCTGTTGCTTCAACCTTCATGCAAGTTACTTCCTTTCTACAAAGACCACAGGTGGTGGCACCCCAAATGGCACTTGCTGGTGGGTCCTTAGCTATTATACTCTTATTTTTGGTCCAGAATGTGAGAAGCTGGCCCTAGCTGAGTATTATTGTAGATATCAATCGGTGTCTTTGATTGCTCTTGGCTCTTTTGAACTCTTTCTCCCATTCACTTCCCTCTAAGAATTCAAGTATTAATGGAATAAATAAAAGTCTTGCATTACTCAGAACAACTAAGAATGTATAAATATGAAAGATGTATTCTGAGACAATGTTTCTGGACTCTGATACTATTAGAAATTCTTCACTATGAGGGTACTGAGGCACTGCTACGGGATGCCCAGAGAAGTTGTGGATGCCCCATCGCTAGAAGTGTTCAAGGCCAGATTGAATGGGGCTTTCAGAAACCTCTTCTAGTGGGAAGTGCCCCTGCCAGTGGCAGGTGGGTTGGAACTAGTTGATCTTTAAGGTCCCTTCTAACCCAAATCATTCTGTGATTCTGTGATTTTGGGAGCAGAAAAGAACAGGCTTCTTGTGGACTTTACAAGCAGTTCTATTGGTGTGGTGTTCTTATAGTTTCTAGAAAAGGTTGTTTTTTGAGAGGACTCCCATTCAGGAAATAATCTCTGCTTAGCATATCAGACCTCTTCTTTGGATATGTTTGTGTTTGGTATAGCTTTTGCTATAATGTGTTTTGTACTCTTACACCTCTTTTCATTATGGAAGGGTTATCTGCTTATCACTAATTCCTGTCTGAGCACCCTACATTGTACAGTGACACCATAGGCCTAATTAGGAAGATAGTATTTTTTCAGAATAATTCATTGCATATTTATTGCAATGACAAGAGGATAAAGTGGTTCCTAGTTCCTGATAATTTAGTTCATTTTAATATTCTCTTCATATCAATTCTTATTTCACATCTCTACTCCTTCAGCTATCTGCATCAATTTAATTTTTGTATGACGAAGTGCTATACACATCTATGCAGGTCTGTAAAAAGCAATAAGCTGACAACTTCCACCTGTATCAAATTATTTCATGCCCTTTTTTTCTGGTATACTTGCTATTAAACTTCTGTTTCTGTATCTGTCACCTGTCTGCACTCCCCTATATCCCTCTTCCCCTTTTCTGGCAACTGACAGAGTTTTCAGCTACAGATGGAGCGAGATACACTACTGCTCTCTTCACTATGTTTACCTCTGTGCTGGTGGGTTCACAATAATCTGTCTACAGCCATGTACGTTTGTTTTCACACATATAAAGCACTGCCTATTTTAAGAAAAATACCTACATATGAGGAGAAAGTTGTGGATCTCATTAAAATCTGTCTCTAAAATGAAGGCAAAGATAAAAATCAGAAAGCAGCAATGGGCTGAGATCTCGGGCAACTCAAAGCTCACAATAATCTATCAGGTCACTTATTGCATACTGTCTATAGCAGTATTTAATATATTTTAAGCATTTGTGTTATACTTGTGGATGGAAATTCTCCTATGTTTACAAAATTCAATTGGATGTATGTGGTGTCTATTTTTGAGACTTGATACAGCAGCCACCTGGCTGTAATTTGTCTACCAGGACTCAAGACTGGTCTCAGCCTGACCAATAGCTGCTTACCCATCTGGCATAGGTTTTTCCTTTAGGACACTCAACAAGTTGCTTTTGAGTTTGCTCATACTTCAGCTCATCAATCTCTTGTGGCTTGCTCTTTAGCCCTGCTCTCTAGCCCAATTCCTGCTCTTACTCCTAGATCTCTCACTTGGAGTACAATTCCCTTTTTGGTTTTGCTCGCTTAGCTTCCTTACTTGGCAATACTCTATTACTCTAGCTCTTGCATTTGATGATTTCTCCAGTTCTGAATTTAGGATAATCGTAACTAGATATTCCATATAATAAATAAAATGGGAAGTTGAGCAGAGACTTTGGTGACAATTTCAGTATAAGGCTAGACTTAACACTTTGGTTACTGCTGTAAAATGGTCTGTCAGTCTCTGATGCTCCCTGTTAATGTTGTTTATTCATGGAGTCCTTTATAATTTTAGGTATTTGGGGGCTTTAGAAAAGTAATCTTTAAGCCCTGTAGCACCTAAAAGTGAAGCTTTAATTTGCAAGCAAAAGAGATTAAGACTTCCTTGTAAAAAGTTTTGATTGAAGGACCTGAAAACCTAAGACAAATACCTCATAAAATATTGTGAGATTTTTAACAGAATTGAAATTATGATGACAATACAGTCTGTTACACCAAACAAGCTACAGGATTTATAGATCAAGTAAAGGATTATGGAGAAGTCAGGGAAAAGAATAGATACCTTGGGTGTCTGCAGAATTAGTTGATGCATTTCAGTCTGAATTTCATTCACATTCAGCAAGATAAATATGTGAAGCTGGGTCTCTGGAATGTTTTAAAATGTAAATGTACCAACATTAAAAATAGATGGTGTCATGTGAGAGGATGGAGAAAAATCCAACAAACACTTCCCAATAGTGAGGTAAATCAGCATGCCCTCAAGCAATAGCAATCAGATCTTTAGGAGCGCTAGATCACTTCTTGCATATTTATCCTTTTTAATTCCTTTTCCAGAATGTTAGGCAAAATCCTGTGGAATTCTGTCTTACGGAATAACCACTGCTGTATGCTGTAGCTACAATCTGTTCAAAGAACCAGTGAAATGACACAGGAGTTTTAAGGGTACTGCACTGCAGATTTTATGGTTGTAAAATAACAAAACAGTGAATGGATAGCTAAATTAAAACACAGAATTCTGGGTCAGAAACCCTGAATTGAGAAACATCCTAAGTAAAGAACAGCCCAGTCTAATCTTGTATTCACTTGTAGTGCACAGGAGTGTAATCCTGTCAGCAAAGGGGCATCAAAAATCATTTAGATAGTTGAAAATAAAAGGCCTTTGTGTGCATAGGCTAAGTTAAGATTTTCATATTACAAACCGTGCTGTGATTTTAGCACTAGTGTTGCATGGGAAGAAGTTAGCCTTTGGTTGCTTAAGTCCATGAGCTGAATTAGCTGTTCACTTTTGTTTAATCTTCCCACTTTTTGTCCCTATAAATCCTTTTCACATTGCTCATATATGCAGCAGTAACTTTAGTCTCATTCAGCAGTTCAATTATTATTTCACTTAACAATGTCTATCTTAAAGGTATTTAGGAAACATAGCTTAAAGAACAATTTTAAATGAGAAGAAATTTAGCAAGCTTTACTATGCATTATTCATACCTTTATTCTTTTCCCTATTGGTCCCTATGTGGACAAAATGAAGAGCATTTGGAGGAACTGGGGAGATATCTTTGAAGTTTGGAAAAATACATGCATGTTAAGTTCGAGGTAAGAATAACTTAACTGCAGTATTACTTTCTAATTTGCAAACATCACTGTCCCCATCTTTGATACCTTTGATATTAGGGTCTCATGGGCACCACCACACAAGCTTGTAATCTGTAGGACTAAATGAAGCTTGTAATCTGTAGGACTAAATGTAGAAACAGAATCTAAACAAAACCAAAAAACCACTGGAGAAAGAAAAGAAAATCTGAGTTTAGGGCCTTAGTTTGCTTTAATACACTGACTGATGAGAAAACAAACATGAGCCAGCAGTGTGTGCTTGCAGCCCAGAAAGCCAACCGTATCCAGGGCTGCATCAAAAGAAGTGTGACCAGCAGGTTGAAGGAGGTGATCCTGCCCCTCTACTCTGCTCTTGTGAGACCTCACTTGGAGTATTGTGTGCAGTTCTGGTGTCCTCAACATAACAAGGACATGGAACTGTTAGAACAAGTCCAGAGGAGGGCCACGAGGATGATCAGGGGACTGGAGCACCTCCCATATGAGGTGAGAGGCTGAGAAAGTTGGGGCTGTTCAGCCTGGAGAAGAGAAGGCTGCGTGGAGACCTCAGAGCAGCCTTCCAGTATCTGAAGGGGGCCTACAGGGATGCTGGGGAGGGACTCTTCATTAGGGATTGTAGTGATAGGGCAAGGGGTAACTAGATGATCTTGAGGTCCTTTCCAGCCCTAATTATTCTATGATTCTATGTGTCTATGATTCTGATGATTCGGCAGCTACGTTTTTTGTGTCTAAGATCTAGCATTTACTGTAGGCTTGTTTTGGGTAACAGCATTCTGTATTGCTCATTGTTATTCAGATTAGGTTTTTCACCTCCTATTTTTTGGAAGCTGATTGAATGCCAAATAGTAGCAATCATCTGTCAGATAATAGATAGAAATCTAGGAATGTAATTAAATGTAGCTACAGTACATGTACTTAAATAGTAATTAAATAGCACAGACTCTGAGATCATAATTTGAGTGATTATAGCTAGACTCAACTCATGAACAGATCCCGTCCAAGTAAGACTTTTTGCATAAAACTAGATAAGAAACTCACTCCTTCCAAAGATAATTTCTGTCTCACAAGTTCTTTTAACATAAAGCCTTTTGAAAGATTTGATCTCCCAGCACTGGAATGCTATTCTAAATTGTTCTTGTGTTAGTCTGCCAAACGTTTCTTTTCATGAGGACTTTGCTAATAAGTGTATGTTAGACGTGATACAGAAAACAAGACTATATTTTAGCTTCCCAGAACTTTTCATTATTAGAGTTTGAAATCCATTGCTAGGAGCTTAACAAAACTTTTAAAGTATTTGGGCTGAAATGTGGGTTTGCATTATGAGAGCCCTTAATTACATGAGAGCCCAGTACCCTTCTCCAACTGACTCCCAGCTTGCCTCAGTCAGGTCACAAGATGGATACCACATATTTTCCAATACATCATTTAAATATATCCAGTTTTCCAATATATAATTTAAAAATGTGCTTCATTCAGTTTGTGGCTCCCTTCCTTACTGCAATATTCAAATCTTTCTCTGAATACAATACTGTTGATTTCCTCATAAGAGTAATGGGCTTTACTGAAACTACAGTATTGAGATTTGAGTTCCCAAATGTGTCTCCATTTTGTAATGCTCTTGTAAAATAAGTGGTTATTATTGTCTCAATTTTTACAACATGGAACTATGGCACAGTGATACATCCTCAAAGCACAGACCAGTTTGGGTGTCTAATGAAATTATCATGACTTTACTTTTGAAAGTACATAGTTTTTAATAGTTGTCCAGAGCTGGAGTTTTAAAACAAGCAAGTCAATTCACTTCACTTGTAGCTGTGAATTCTTAAAACTTCTGCAGACCTAATCCTTGGTGTGTCAGACTGAGATCTCACAATCATAGAATAATTTGGGTTGGAAAGAACCCCCCTGCCATGGGCAGGGACACTTCATGATAGACCATGTCAAATACACAGCAGCTGCTTGTAAAAGTTTTGACTGAAGCAATTTGACTGCTATCATGCAAGAATCGGTGGCAGAACTAGGAAGAAAATTCAGTTCTACAGTCTCTCTAGTGTAAGACCTGGGCCTCCTTTCAATTTCTGTAACAAAAGGGGATTTACAAACATCAAGGTCATTCTCTACGCAGCTGGCTTTCATCCTCTGAACATCATCTTTTGTGTGCACTGCAGTGACAAGATCTTCTTTTTAATTTTCCTTTTAAATTAAAAAAATGCTGATGCTTACTATTTCACAGATAAGCAGGAGTTAGCAAGACATATGTTAAATTATGTTTCCTTTTCTCTCTTATGCCCATAAAAGAAGTTGTCTTATTTACATGGTATTTAGATCTCTGTCACAGTCTTTGCTCTTGAGCTTAGCTTAAAACCCCCACTGACATTTTTACTCCTGTCACTTGCAAAATGCACATGTTTGGGATCTATGTCGTGCAGCCAATACCAATGTTTATTTTATATTTTTATCAGTATTTCAGGTCCACAGTGTGATACACTGGATTGACCTAATAATACATTTCAGAATTCTTCACTAGTGATTTCTTTACTGGAAAAGTGATTTGATACTAGAAGCTAGGAATTCCCGAGTTCCCACTCAGGAATTCCTGAAATCCCACTTGGGGTGCTAAAAGTCAGGACACAGTGGCTTTGGTGCTGAGGCTGGTTTACCTGACCATATGGCCCTGCTCCCATGTGGTGAAAGATATCTCAACTGTATTGGTTCAACTATGTATTGTTATGGCGTAGCATACTAACTTGGGAAAACGGTCTTTTCCCAAGTTCTGGACTTCTTTTTATTCCAGATCAGTTTGTGGCATGATTTATAGCACAGTTTCACAAGCAGTTATGGTGCTAGAAAGGAAAGTCAGTAACTTCTTACTCCAGCTTTTCACTGAAGTCCATTGATTGTGGAATCATGAGCTAAGCATTGCAGTATGACACCCCATTAACATCCTAAATTCTGTCTACCTGTGTGGTTAGTTATAAGCATTGTTAGTTCAGGTCAGGATTAACATTTTATCTTATCCAAACCCACTTACATGGGAACTGTGTTTATGGCGGCAAAACTGAGCTATATTGCTCAGCTTTTGTGCATGAAGTGGAGAGGACTGAGATGAGGCAGTGAATAAATTCATGGTCAGTAAGGCTGTTGGGGGGTTTTGTGGTGGTTGGTTTTTTTCTTCTTTTTCTTTTTTCCCCAACAGAAGGGTGTGTTAGATTAAGGACATGTACACTTAAGAACATAAAAGACAGGTATACCCAAGATATTAGGGTAACCTAAATTCAGCTCCAGGAGAATAAGTATCAAGAACAGAATGAAGAATTTTTCACAGTTCTTGGATCCATATGGTTATGGTCAGCTGTAATCCAGCTGAAGAGAAATCTGATCCTGGAGATAAAAGTGAGCAAACTAGTTTTGTGTGTGTTTTGTTTTTTAGAAATCTCCATAATGTACATAATCTTTGAAAGTGTCCTGAAAGGAGTCAGCAATATGCCTGCACCCTCCACTGACTTCACTATGAAACACAGGGAGGCAATGACCC
The DNA here is from genome assembly GCF_012275295.1 of Melopsittacus undulatus. Classification (NCBI taxonomy): domain Eukaryota; kingdom Metazoa; phylum Chordata; class Aves; order Psittaciformes; family Psittaculidae; genus Melopsittacus; species Melopsittacus undulatus. The sequence continues at coordinate 43,659,242 of NC_047534.1, forward strand.
TGGCCATGAACAGATTATCAGTACTGAGCAGGTAAATTGAGGCATGTCTCCTTAGAACCTGACATTTGGTTGCTTATAGATGGGCACAGTGGATGGAAGAAAAGACTTCAGAGTTACCTTATTTTTTTGTTTTGTTTTTGTTTGTTTTTTGTTTGTTTGTTTTAAATCAATTCTTTTTGGGAATCTGAGTGGCTAATTTGATTTCTTCATTTATACCTCTTAAAGCCTTTGCCATCTTTTAGGTCTGATTAAATCACCTCTAGGTCACCAGGGAAAGGGGAACATTAAGCTCAAAGCATGTTTTAAACATTAAATATCAGTAGGAAGCAATGATTGGAGAAACCTCAAGTGTTAGGCAGAATGAACAGTTTTGCCTTATTCTTTAATTGGCAGAATTATTATTTGTGGTTTATTACAGCTAAATAGAGACAATGATATAGCAAATAAACCAGAATACCATACCAAACTGCACCCTCAAGCAACTGTTTTAGTGATACTGTTTTTCAGTCCATCACTCAAAATTTCCACTATTTTACATTCTTATGCAACAACTTAGTTTCATAAAACTTTGCATTTTTATTTTGTATTAATACTGAGTCAGCTTTTACATGAATATAAACATACTCATAATAAATACATGTTTATTCTAAGCAATCAAAAGGAAACCTCCTTGAACATTTCAGTATAACTGGGTCTGAAGGTGAAAAAGAGAGAACCCTAATGACTCTTGCAGTAACAACCTTCATGAGACCGCCTCAAGACTCTAATCAAATGAAGAGATTTTGTCCTGCTGAGCAGCTGTCAGTAAAAAGGTTCTAAATTAATATTAAATGCTTTCCAGGAAATGCTGTCTACATCTGAATAAGGAATTTTATTTTCTGTGTGATATTCCACTAAGAAATATTTGTCTAGAAGTAATCCTTCATCATCAGTGTTCGACATTATTCAGTAGATTGCTGAAAGGAAAAAGAAATCATTTATACAAACTAGTGTTGCAAGGTGACACACAATTATAGACCTACAGCACTGTCAGCTAGTTAAGATATTATTAAATTCTGTTAAGTTCATGGAAGCTTGCTTTAATGCTGAGGAAAGAAGACTGCAAAATCGAAAACATATAATTGGTTGCAAAATTATTCTGTATTTTGATAGCCCAAGGAAAAATAATTGTCCTGTACGATTAAAATCCCAAATTGTCTTTGAGGTTCTTAGAATATAATTCTTTCTTCCAGTGAAGCATGCACATGCATTCTGTGTGTATTGTTTGCAAGCAATTAGAAGTAAGCTCAGTATAATTTTCTTTCTGTATCAATGTCATTTATCTATGTCTCTATGGCAGTGTTACTTCAGGCTTGCTAAAAGGTTTTTGAAGGACCACTAGCAGATTTAGATTGTCCTGATGAAGCTATCCTGGCAACAGAGAGTAAAACACACCTCAGTGAGGTTTAATTTGCTGGACCTTTAGAATTAATTTCAAAGATTATATTAGTGTCAGTTTTCACAGATAACTCCTGCATTTCTAAAGGGAATCATAAATGGGAACAAAGGAAAGAAGCATAGAGTATATATTTAGTTTTCAGTACATTTTTATCTCCATTGCCATGATGGGCCCAGCAAATGCACCTGAAAGAATCTAAGCCAGTAGGCCATCAGGTACACATACTGTACAATTTAATTGGGAAGGAGATGCAAATTCCTGACATCTTGTGACCAAGCAACTATATCTGCCCTAGAAGTATGGGGTTTTTTTTGTTTTTTTTATTGGTTGTTTTTTTTTTTTCCTTTTTAGTTTAAAGGGTAACTATATTAGAGTACTTTAAGAAAAATTTTCTTGACCTTATGCAGGCACTCACTAAAACGTTCTCACGCTTAAATAATGAAACAGCTGTGTGCCTCCTGGAAGAACCTCAGGAGTTTGTTACAGGATTCATTAGCGTTCACACCATCTTAAAAGTGGTATAAACTCTAGAACTGATGATGGCAGAATCTAGAGCTGATTTGTTGTGGCCAGTGCTAGCTGTGGTACCTTGCTATGACTTGGGAGCTAACATTGAAGCTGAGTTAAAAACACCTGTGTTAGATAAGCAAAGTTTCTTGCTGGAGCTGTAAAAAAATTGTATTTTCAGAAAATACAGCAACTAGTGCTTGGAATACTTCATAATGTAGCTGGCAGTATATAGTTTCTTAACTGTGGCTGGCTTTGTGACATGAAATGCATTACACTTCCCTATGGGAGTGCTCTACATGGTATTCATCCACACCAAGACACTGCATAATAAAGGGAAAATCTCAGCTCCTAACCTGGGAGGAGAAAGATCCACAGTTGTCTACAGGCAATATACCTCTGAAGAGATAATGAGAAATGTAACCACTGAATAGATTTCCAGCTGGAAAAAAGCATTAACCTTTAGGAGACTTATGAGGAGTGATGATCCTGGAATAATTATCCATATTCTTGGGGGCAATAACTTGGAGAGATAATAGCTAGGGAATATGTAGAATTTGTGAAAGGAATACAAAAAGCTCTCACAAGAATTTCTGACAAGGAAAAAATCCAGCCCTTCTCTCTTGATATTTTTTCAGATTAAAATACATCCAAATTACTGCATTTTTCTACTATTCTGTATCAGTCTTGTGCTCCAAATGCTTTTTCATTCTAAAGCACTCCTCCCATTGCACCATTCCCATTTTGTAAACACAAGCAGCACCAGCACAAAGATCAAAGCACACTGGTAAGAGAATGTAAGTAATAATTCCATGAATAATATGTGACATCTTTGAAAGAAAGATAGGGCTGAACTGTCTTAGTACCCACCACTGGTGGAAATGGGGACAGATTTTTCAAAATTGTTTTGCATTTGTACCATTTTCTAGAGTTGTTCCCTGAAGAGTCAAATTCTACACGATTTCATTAGAATCCAGTGGAACTATTAATTCCATCATTGAATGTTGAATCAAATATTTCCTAATATTAATAGTATTAGTGCCTCTGAGTTCAGATGAAATGAATAACCTTTGACAGGTGAGTCAGTGTAAAATTCATCCCTCTGCAGAAAGGCCTTTGTGAGTTTGTGTGTCACTTAAATCTTATTTCAGTTCTAATTCTTAATGATAGCATTGAGCAGCAGCTTGATGTGGGTTGCTGGGTAGCTGTGTGAAGTTGCGCAAATATTTCACCTCTCTCAAATTTGTAAAAGCCTTCTGCAACACTACTGCCTTTCAACAATGTCAGGTCTCAGATTTATTACACACTTCTCACAATAGTTGGTGTTTTCCTTAAAGTCCTTGCTGCTAAATCAGTCTCAAAAAATGGCTGGGTGCTAAGGGTTACTGAAGGAAATCTGAGAACATGAGGAAATGAATGCCAAGTCTGAAAAATCTGAAATCCAATAAAAACAGAAAAAACAAAACTAGAAGGCTTTAAGGTCTTGGCATGTGAGAGGAATCTCCACAAACACTTGGAGGCCAGTTATGTGAAATTCTGGGGGCTACAGGAGAGGTGTGTGATGTGTGTACTTTCATTTTGTGTGTTTCTCTTTTACTCTTCACCTTCCCAGTAAAACCTTAGCAGTTTTAGGGTCACCCTGCAATGAAGTAGCACTTTGGTGATTGCCATATTGCTTTAAGCAATGCTCGCAATACTTGGAAAAACTGGGTACAAGAAATATGGAAATGAAAAGGCATCTAGTTTTGATCCTACAATGTCCCTGTTTTCACTATGAGGAGGAGAATAGGATCATCATCATGTTTGGCCATATGAGTAACAGATCAATAACTGAGATGGTGCTGTCTTTTATCGGTAGACTTAGCTGGTCCTGAAGAAAAAATATCCTCCAATATTTGTACAGATTTTAAAATTCGATTGTTTCACAGTGTTTGCTTTTTATGAACATTCCAGCAACTAACTTTACAAAAGGAGTGTTCACAGAATAATACAATTTAAGTTTATACTGGAGGGAAGGGTGTTTGGAGAACATACACTGGTTAGAAGAACAATGTTCAGGCAAACACTGAACAGAATCTAATATATGGCTTAGGTAATTAGTTTCACAGACTAAATTTTGAATAATAAACATTCACAATGGGATTGAGCTACAAAAGAGGAACTGTTTGCAGAAATTATTCAGCAAATAGTTGTAATGAATAATAAATATGAGAAAATTGTGATATACTCACAGGCATTTCATTAGTAACTAAAAAAAGGCAAAAACTGTCAACTAAATAATAAATGGCAAGTAAATTATTAATCATTTCCACAAATCTACTGTTGAGAGATCATGTGCTGACTTTGAAGTGACTCAGAGTAGGTATGTGATTTCCTCTCACTGGTTTTGCGTTATTTTAACATGTCTGGTTCTGAGTTCAAAATATAGATAGTGCTCAAAGGACTAATAAACACTGTAAATCATAAATTTGAAGCACCATATTACTCTGCTTAAGGCAACCACATGTAAAGGCATTTATGGGCATATTTGCTTTCAAGCATATAAAAGTGCTGGTTGATTCTGCTACACTATCTATCTGAAAGTAAGCATATAACCAAGTGTTTGCTGGATCCTTGGTTAGACATAGGTAGGTATTTGGGACAGGCTGGCTAGTCACAGCTAACAAATGGGAAGAGCATGGCCTGAGTGCTTATTTTTGAAGTACTACCTAGCATGATATATTAATTTCTAGTAATAATAGTGTGTGTAGCTGCATGTTTCAGTGTGCCTTAACATGGGCTTACAACTCCCATACTCACAGAATCACAGAATGGTTGAGGTTGGAAGGGACCTCTGGAGGTCACCTAGTCCAACCTCCCATCTCAGGCAGGGCCACCTCTAGCTGTTTGCCCAGGTCTGTGTCCAGATGGCTGCTGGGTAACTCCAAGGACAGGAGATTCTGCTTCAAATGCAGTTGGTCTTTTATGCCAGAGGGGTAAATCCTGCTGCTGGATTACCATGCTGGTAATATCCAGCAAACTATCCTTGGTGGTTCCTTTGGTACTAGATCCAAATCAGGGTTTGAAAACCATTGCACATATATAACTAAAATGCTGGGTTTTTTTTTCAATGAAAAAGTTGATCAATAGAAATTATTTCTGGAAATTATTACTGGAGCTTTTAAAAAAAAAGAATACATAGTAAAATAACCTTCCTTTGGGAATTTACAGAATGTTTCGTTTGTGCAAGAATCTGTAAATTTGCCTGTGCTTACCAACAACTGGCAGATTTTAGATGTTTCCTCACAGGGTTATATCCAGTAAAGCAAAAAATGCAGTTTTGAGAGGATATTCCTTCCCACTTATCACAAGAACATATGCTGGTTTTACAAATTACTGTATTACTTTCAGACCCTAGCTTGTACACTATTGAGAGTAAAATGTTATTAGCCATACATCTATATCATACATTTAGACAAAGTGATAAATGATAGTTTACCATATGTCCTTGAGAACAGATTTTTTCCACTTCTCGAACATTTATTCCATTCCAGCCCCCAAAAGGCTTTCTGGAAGTTTTCTGAACAGTTTACCCAGCTTTGTGAATAATAGCAAGGATTATTTTAGACACGTAGTAACATCAAAATGCTGAGTTTTATTGAATTGTAAAGTTATAGAAACCTACATGATCTTTTCATTCTGGATATTTGTAATTACCTATGTTTCCATTATTATGTCTCTGTATGTAAGGCCCGGCTATTTAATTAGCAGTTACTTCCTAAGTGAAATGGTGATGCCACTTCCAATATTACCACTGACATTTAGTTGTACCTAATGAAACTGTAAGAATGCATGATTTCAGTTTTGAAAATGGGTTTTCAGTGGCCTAACTCAAATCTAGACAATGTGAGAAATCTGAAGACCTTCTGTAATTTTGGAAATATTATACTTTGGGTATTCTTAATTGCAGTACCGTTAGAATTAAGCTATTCAGGCTTGTACTTGATAAACTGTATGAAGAGATGAACGAGATGTACAACACCTGCATGTTTCAGACTGTGCAAGTTTCTACATTTTAGCCTTCAGCAAATTGCTGGCTAGGAGGATAAATGTGCTGACAGAGAACCAGGCAGACTTGCTTTTGAGAGGCTGGTTCTCTTAGCTTGCACTGGGGTTCTGCTTTTGGATTCTGCTGTAATTTTCTTGAAATCATTCAGTTCTCTACATAATGGCTTGATTTTCACAATTAGCAAATTCTCACGATTTTGGGGGGGGTTGGTTTTTTTTTTTTTTGGTGTGTTCTTTCTCTATGTTTTATTTGTTATGATTTCATGGGACAGAATGGTTGTAGTGTTCTGCAGCCCTGTATATTTCCAGATTTACCATTTCTGCTTGAAAAGTATAAAATCACCAGCAAGCCAACTTGTCAATTGGATGAATAAGATATGGACAGATAATTGACACATTTTCAAGGTTCCATTAAAAGGAAAATGCTGTGACTTGACTTCACAGGATATGATATTTAATGTTATGCCTTTGCATATTTAATCTGATAATTTAATAACATATCTAATGGAAGTCCTTGTGAACATTTTTTTGTCCTAACATAATCACTTTCCAGTCAAGCTTTCATGTTCACAAATGGCTGCATTAGATTCATGCTGTTCAGACTAGGAGACCAGGAAAAGAAGGGATTGTTTCGATATCTAGCCTTTAATTCTGAGGGTCCTGTATGCATGGGGAGACAGGAGGATAAGAGTTGATTTATCCTTTGTGAATAGTTTTGCAATGCAGACATGATCTCAAAAGGTTAGCGTTGTAAGATCGCACTGTTGCATATCTCTGCTTTAATTTAAGGCATTTCCACTGGGAATGCAGCAATCAGCTTTTCTCTTTTGATATTTACTTTTCCCTCTGTGATTTAAACCTGCTAACATGTCATTTTCCTCACCTCTTCAGAAACTTCAGTGACAACATTTTCTCTTTCGCTAAAACTTATTTTTAGGATTTTTTTCCTCTTGTGTAAGTCAGCATGTTGCTTTACTCATTAAAATCTCCTCAAGGTATAAACGCAAGACTGACTTGTCACAGTTCTTGTGTGCTAAAAGAATCATCAATGCTGCAATGATATTCACTGCCAGCAGATTTCTTTGTTAATACATATCTTGAGAATGTTAGATAAATGAAAGACATTACAGTTACAGTAAATAATACAGTAGCAGAAAAATAGATGATGTACAGACCTCTTTAGGAAGGTCAGGCTATAATATTATCCTTTCAGCTGGCTGTAAGAGACATTGTGAGATATTCTAAAATTCCTATGAAACAATTAAAATAACATTGTTAATCAAAACATGTATTTTCAATACTGTTACTTCCTTAAACAGAGCTACATGCACTCGTTGTGGTTTAAAATGGGGTTTTTATTGCCTTCAGGGTTGGTGCATTGCACCAGTTGCTGAGCTACTCAATAGCTAGTTGTCCTGTGATACTTTTTCTGTCTTATTTTCCTTAAGTTGTCTAATTTGCATTCTTTTCAAACTGACACCTCTCCATTTTACTCTCAAATGGCAGAAAAAAGTTCCAGTTGATAAGGAAGTGCCAACTGAACTGCTGAGTTCTGGAAGCTTTTGCCTTTTGGCTTTTATATTTATCAATGCACCTGAGTGACTTTTAAGACCTTACAATGATTGCACACTGGTTCCTCTTGCAAAGGGAAACAGATTAAAAAGTACTGCCACGGCTAGTGGAACTTAATAGTTTTGTTTTGTTGCTGCTATTACACTTTTCTACTGAATCTGATAATTTCACATCTGATTTTTATATTTCCTTTAGGCATCGAAGTCTGTTTCTTCTCCCACTCCAAGTATGTTTCATATATGTGATTTCAGCATATCTGTATTCTAACTTTCTCAACTTTCTGGACTGGATGTTTTCTCTCTGAAATGGTGTTACTAACTTAGATATCCCAGATTTAGAGAGGTGGGATGTGTAGAAAACCTGTTCTTTACAGTTCTGTACTTCTGGGCACCAAGAGATCACTTGGGCTATGAAGTCACTTTGCTGGCTTTAGTGTACTGTCACCAGTGGTTCAACTTGTATGCTGCTGATTTGAGTTCAGCAGGTTAATTCTTATCAGTGGAGACAGGCTACTGATAAGCCTCATCACCAAACTTGGAAGGAGTTTGGGGATAGACTGTTAACATGACTGCTGATAACATTTTACTTCTAGGCAATGCAAGTACCTTTTTTTATTAACAGAATCAAGGTCAGAATCCCTGTTCTACTACCTTAGTGCTACAGGATTTAGCAGGATATGGGCTGTTTTCCTCCACTTACAGCTGAAGTGAAGGCTCCATGGCTGTGGAGATGAGCCTTTCTTTTCTGCTTCTTGCTGAAGGATAAGCTATTACCGGTATCATAATTTTTTTTTGAGAGGGAGGTGTTTTGGTTTTCTTTATTTCATCTCAACACCTATCTATCCATCAAAACAGATTTACGCATTAAGATGGCTCCAAAATAATTCATGCCAATTCTCTGTGTGCTTCTGCTCCTCCTACAGTTTTTGCCTCCCTCACATGTAGGTCCTTGCTTTACTTATTATTGGTTAAATAATTAAACCTGCCTGTACCAAAATACTTTGTTATTGCAAACTGCTACATGTCAAGCTGATGGATTGGCAAACAAATGTTTTCAATCATGTAGTAATAATTTTAAAAAATACAAATGGGCATTAAATGAATAGCTAGGAAAGTTAAAGGATTGTACAGTCAAAGGTCGGAATAATTGTGGTGCTGTGAGTACTTCTCAAAAGGTTAACTCATCCATTTTAACTTCCGTGGCATTTTGGTGGCCTTTTAGAGAAGCAAGCAGGTTTGTACTGGAGAAACAGTAAAATACACTAGACTTAGATTTTAGAATACTTTGGAAGAAGATGATAAAGAAGTTGGTATATTCAGATTTCCAAGTAATTTAACAGTGGTGGCCCTACGTATTTCTGAATTTCATTGGATTTTCTTGGCAAGCTTTTTGTAGAAAAGGAAGAAATTATAGTTTTTATGATTGTAACTTGAGATTTATTTTCCAGTCCTAGTCAGGCCTTATGTTCTTTGGGAAACAGGTTTTGGTCCAGCAGACACTACATAATTTAAAAGCATGAGAGATCATTAACTGGTTGCTCAACTTGGTCCCATGATCCTTAATAAAGCTACTGAGATTTATTTTTTAAAGTAAAGCCACATGAGTAACAATAGGTCATTTCAAGCTAGATCATTATAAATGATTGTAGATGATTCTGTTTTGTCTTTTCAGCAGAAAAGCAACAATTAAACTATAAGCACATGATCATATTAAACAATTCATCCTAAATCCATTAAAGTATTAATCCTAAAAGATCTTAAAACATTTACATGTATATCTGTTTATAAGGAACAAATGAAGTAACAGGACTAAGAAAGGTCAAAAAGTCCTTTAAAAATATTTATGTTCTCTTTTCCAGTAGAAAAGTTGAATTAGACTTCTACAGCCACACAAGTCTTGGTCTGGACTGTAGGCAGGAATAATCTTTATTGCTAAGATTTAAAGAATTATGGCAGTTGTGTTGACATATATTTCCTCAATATTGACATTTTGTTAAAAGGAACAGATATTGCACCCAGCTGCAGAGATCTCTATTAGTCCTGAATCACAATAAGAGAGAAGTGAGACAGTTTTCTGAGGTCACAGAATTTCTTGTAATCTCACTGTTGTCTTGAATGATATTTAGAGGAACTTTCTACATTATCTTTCTGAGCTGTCCTCATTATTTGAGTAATTTCAGTTGTGGTCTGCCTTAAATGTTGCTGATACTGCAAGGCTTGGAATAGATTAGCACTGATTGCACATTAAATCCAGTATGCATGTCATAATATCAGTGGCAAATACATTTCAATGCTTGCTGAGACATTTTAATTAGAATTTTGTGTATCATTAAGAGCATCTTTGCCTTTGAGCCTTTTTCTTCCCTAGATGATGTTATCTCTGCTTCACATGTCACTAGAGACCCAATATTCCAATCCTTTTCCTGGATGAATGTTGCACCTTTACTTATTTATATTTAGGGTACTTTCTGAAAGGCTGTTCTTTCTCATTCCTTGGAGGAATGCTGTAGCTATACTGTATGGCAGAAAAAGGCATTGAATATCAACAGCCCATATAAATCTGCCATGTTAGGTGCTCTCTGATCTCATTTGGCCCCCTCCCCAGGGCCTGATGATGGGCGAGGTTACAGACACTGGGAAGCTGAGAATGATATAAGCTCTTCTATGTGCCTCATGGCTTCCCCCTCCCCTGTTTAGCTAGAGTTTCAGAAAGTTTGCCTTGGGAACAAGCATGAGTGCAGCATATGGAGGCCTGTGTGAAACCTTAGCAAACACAAAAAGTAGTTTTTTCCTGCTAACCCCACAGATAATGAAAAGCCTGTATAACCACCAGGAGAAAGGAGGAGCCTCTTGGCACATCTTGGTATTCCTATCTGGGAGGGATGTCTTCTGTCTAAGTTAGCTGTATTTTACCAAGTAGATCCCCGTGAGAATATGCTGTTGGTGTCCAAATCAGCAAATAGAGGCAGGTCTGTTTATCCTGGGCAGAAGCAAACTCTAACAAATGATTCTTGAATTTCATATTGCAGTAGGGAACCTTCTCTGCAGCTGTTAGCAACCAAACTCTAGTTGGAATGTGAAGCTTATTTGCTGTTTTTTCTTTCTTGAACTCCATATTCAATTAATGTGTTCCTGAGTTTAACCTAATGTTAAATTCAAATTATCCATTAAAATACACATCCAAATAGACATGGCTAGTTATGGTGTAATCCACTTTTTATGTGAATAGCAGTTATAGTAGCAGAACAAGAGATGACTTGTTGAAGGACACCCATTGACTGAGAAATGAGATGGGGTGGGGGGCAGGACTATCAAAGGATTACAAGAACTGTTGTTTCAGTAAAGGAAAGATACTGATTGCATGGGGTGCAGAAGGCTATGTCTGTGTGCTGTACAGTGCAGAATATCCACATAGCCCTAGCAGATGCCATGTCCAGCTCAGTTTCAGGAAACACTGCCTTACCCCACCGAGACTGACATCTTAATTAGTTACAATGTTGCAACAAAAAGTGATGACATGCAGCTCCCCAACACTTCTTCATTTATGCCTCACTCCAGCTATTTTCCCTGCGTATTTTTTCTCTCTGTCCTACCATCATCACACTGCAAAGTAAACTTAATTCTCTCTTCCTCCTGCTTTGCTGCCAGTTCTTATTTCCAGATCTGCTGCTGGCTATCCTGTGCTTTCTTCTGACCTGCGGTGACAGGGCAGTTTCCATAATGTTTTATCTTCTTTTTTTTCCTATTAATGAAACTTCCTTTTCTTATTGTTCTAACTTACATCCTCTGACTTCTTGAAGATCAAGCTCTTTTCTAATTCCCTCTCATCACCACATAATACCTGTCTTGAACAGTTGTATTTGCCTTAGTTTTCCTCTCCTACCCTTCTCGCTGCTTGACAGTTCTCACTCATTCCTGCTTCCTTGATTTTTCCATTTTTTTTCATTTCAGAATACAATAGAGGAGAATAGTCGATTTCAGTTGGAAGGGTCTTTCAACAATCATCTAGTCCAACTGCTTGATTGATTCAGGGCTGACCAAAAGTTAAAGCATGTTATTAAGGGCATTGTCCAAATGCCTTTTAAACACTGACAGCCTTGGGGCAACAGCCACCTCTCTAGGAAGCCTATTACAGTGTTTGACCACCCTCTCAGTAAAAAAATGCTTCCTTACTTTCAGTTTAAACCTCCCCTGGTGCAGGTCTGAACCATTCCAAAGCATCCCATCACTGGGTACCAGAGATCAGCACCTCCCTCTTCACTTCCCCTCCTCAGGAAGATTAAGAGAATGATGAGGTCAGCCCTCAGCCTCCCTTTCTCCAAACTAGACAAATGATGTCTTCATTAATGCTTTTCCTTATATCTTATCGGAATTAATTTCCTGTGTACTAAAGATAGTATTCTGTGATTTCTTCCTCTGTGCCACTCCCAATATTGCCCTTTCTTGGCCTTTTTCCAGTTCTTTAAACTCGAGTTATTGTGTCTCTTCTATGTTCTTATTTTTTAGTCTTTGCTACTCAATACCAGACTATACAAACAACTTTTGTTATTATAATTAAATAAAAATGCTTTATAGTAGTTAGTATCAACACAGAAATGCAACATTGTGGTGATAAAGAATCATTTATCATGCATGTAGCTGTTATTTATTTAGAAAACACTTGCCAAAAAGTTGCTGGATAATATTTTTTTTTCTTCACCAGTGTACAGTTTTGGAGACCTAGATATAATAAAAATGTATTTATGTGAAGTGATTTAGATTTTGGTTATCCTGCAGCAGTTTAAAATCTAAACGTAGAATTCATATACCGCACCTTTAAACCCTACTGAAGTGTCTTCCTGTCAGTTGAAATAAATAATGTTTTAAAAGTATCACCACCAAAGAATGCCTCTTTACATATCAGGGGGAAGTTTAGATGTTGTTGTGTGCTGTTTGTACTCCATTTGCACATGCATTGCAAGTACTATATAGCAGGTGCTATTGTAACTCAGAGAGGCCTGTAATTAACAAAGTATTTTAGTCAGGACAGCAACGTTTGCCTCCAATGAATTACAATAATGCACTGTAACGCCCCAGTCCAGTGCAATAAAAACCAATACAGTACCAAGAAAAGGTGCTGGAGCAATGCCTTGCACAACATGTTGCATTGTAACTTGGACTAAGAGTCATATGAGCTTAGCTAATTTACCCTTTTGTATTTGATCAGAAAAGGCCAGCTCATGGAACAGCCACAACTTTCAGTGTTCCTCAATATAGGACAAAAAAGAATTCCATGTAGTCAAATGATTTTCCAGTCTCTTAATACAGACATTGCAGAATTGTGGAGGAGGTGGAGCTAGTTGATTCTAATCTGAAGTGCCTGTGCTCACTCTTAATGCATGTCGTGGTTTAAATCAAGTCCCCCAACTCCCTGAGAGTTAGGAAGGAGAATCCAAAGAATGTAGCCCCCACGGATTGAGATAAGAACGGTTTAATTGCTAAGGCATAACACAGAACCCCTACTGCCATTCACTACTACAAATAATAATGATACAGCAAACAGCAAGTGAAAAGAATACAACACCCCACCAGCCACCGACCCATAACTCACTCCACCCTGCCCGGCCGAGCACCATGTGCTCCCTCCTCCATTTTTCTCCAGAGCCCTACCCCTCCAGCCTTCTCTTTCCCAGTATGCATCCTGGGCATCACGTGCTATGGTATGGAATACCTCATTGACTAGCCTGAGTCAGGTGTCCTGTCTCCTTCCTCCCGGCCTCCCCCTGGCTGGAAAAAAACTTGAACAAAAACACCCTCAAAACATGCTCAAACCATGACATTATCCACCCCTTATTCCATACCATTCACGTCATGCCCAGATCCCACATTTTCAATACACCATCACTCTTAAGTCCACCCCTCGATCATGAGACATCTCTATGTTGCATCTCTGGACTGATAGCCTGAAGTATCTGGGCCCACCAGGCTCAAAATCATTCACCGTCCCCTTCAGCAGTTCTACAGCTTGCTGCTGGGGACTCCATACAGCTGCCTTCCACTTCCAATGCTTCCAAAGCACTGGAGGGGCCCAGTGGATCAGATACCCGGCTATACTGTCCCACATGCCCTGCCACTCATGACTGTCCAGACTTAGGGACAGTCTCCTGGTGCTCCTATATCCTTGTCTAACCCTAGACAAGACCCAAACCTGACTCTGCTTAACTTTTGGGATCAGACAAAATGATTGTGGGTAGAACACACTCTGTGTATGGGCCAACATGCCAACCACCATCACAATCAGCAGGCAGGTCCCAAGAGCACCCAAAAGCCATTCAAAACCATCAGAACTCTCAGATGATGCTGCTGCACTTGTCACTGGGGCTGATGTAGCTGCCGTGCTTGCCATCTGTCCCACTATCAGCTTCTCTTCTCCCGAGTCCGGATCCTCCTCCTCTGCCTTGCTGGGAAGTGCTGTGTAGTCTCCTGCATCCTGCTGGGGGTCGGCGGGCGACTTCCGGGGGACGCTCTCGGTCGTCGGAGGGTCGGGAACGGCCGCGGGACTCACCTTCCCCGCTGCGTGATCCCCCTGCTCAGCTACTGCCCTGCTCCGCTCCTCCCCCGCCTGCTCCCGCTGCTCTGCCACAGCCGTTTGGCTCCCCGTGCCGCTCTCCCTGGCAGCCTCAGCTGCCGGCAGCTCCCGGGGCCGCTCCTTCCTGGCTTCACGCAGCTCCAAACAGACGACAACGAGGATAAGGACAAGGACGGCGAAGAGCAGCGGGACGGCCTGGTACAAGTCCAAGTCCACGGCCACGTCCATCCCCCCCTGCTGCCGGAGCCCCACCGTATTACAAGCCTCCGACACAAACACAAACACATCCAATCCATACACCAAGTACCCGGTAAAATCCCGAAACAGCGAGATCCAGAGAAAAACCTCTAAGAGCCAATAAATCAGCATTATGACAAGAGACCATAAATCCGCTCAGATCTGTTCTTATCTCAATCCCTCGTGCCCCACGTTGGGCGCCAAAAAATGTCGTGGTTTAAATCAAGTCCCCCAACTCCCTGAGAGTTAGGAAGGAGAATCCAAAGAATGTAGCCCCCACGGATTGAGATAAGAACGGTTTAATTGCTAAGGCATAACACAGAACCCCTACTGCCATTCACTACTACAAATAATAATGATACAGCAAACAGCAAGTGAAAAGAATACAACACCCCACCAGCCACCGACCCATAACTCACTCCACCCTGCCCGGCCGAGCACCATGTGCTCCCTCCTCCATTTTTCTCCAGAGCCCTACCCCTCCAGCCTTCTCTTTCCCAGTATGCATCCTGGGCATCACGTGCTATGGTATGGAATACCTCATTGACTAGCCTGAGTCAGGTGTCCTGTCTCCTTCCTCCCGGCCTCCCCCTGGCTGGAAAAAAACTTGAACAAAAACACCCTCAAAACATGCTCAAACCATGACAATGCAGCAAGACATAGCAAGAGCAGAGTACTGCCTCAGCAAGGTACAGGGAAAGTTCAGGTGTGATGTCAGGAAGAAGTTCTTTGCTGTGAGGGTGGTGAGGCACTGGAACAGGTTGCCCAAAGACATGGTAAATGCTTCATCCCTGGCAGTGTTCAAGGTCAGGTTGAACAGAGCCTTGGGTGACATGGTCCAGTGTGAGGCATCCATGCCCACGGCAGGGGGGTTGGAACTCAATGATCTTAAAGTCCTTTCCAACCTTAACCATTCTATGATTTCTATAAAGTTTTATTGTTTTAGATCTAGTCAAATTCTATCAAGATCTTCCAGCTGATTGAGCTCTTGGATTTGTTAGTTTTATTTTTGTAGAGACAAAAATTTCATCCTTTTCTAAGGTAAATTGTTCTACGATTACCATGTTTGTATCAAAGTAGTTAGTCTGTATCTCTTGCCTCCTTATTCCCAGATACAGCTAATCAGTCTGATAAAATTTACAGTTCACTGGTCCTTCTATTCCTCTACCTATCATACACAAGAAACTCTTATAAAGATGAAGAGTCCTTCATTTGTGCTTCATTCGCACAAATTACCTGGAGTGATGTTAACTGGACAATATGGGCATTTAGGAACTCAGCAGAGTCAGTCCCTCTGAGCTGAAGGACATACATTGCCTTTTGAGAGACTCTCATTGCATGAAGTTTCAGCTGCTGGGAGGAATATTATTCACCCTCAGAAGCGGTGGCAGTATTTGAGGTTAATTATGTTTAATTGAATCTGACTCTGCATTTTCAGATAAACCATGTAATATGTTCATTTGAGTTGCTATCAAACTTCTAGTTCTTGGTTTTAAAAAGCTGAAGAAATTGCACAAAAGTTCTGCATTATAATTGCTGCATTAAAAAAGAGTAAGGCATTTAAATAGAATAAGGAAATACATATCCAATTTCAAAGATAATGTTTTGTTGTTTGTTTTTTTTTAACAAAACCTTGGCCATAATGTAGCTGTATAAATTTAACCCATAGCAGAAATAGAAGAACTTGGAGATATTATTACTGGTGTGTTTTTAGACATAAATGAAAGCTGATGGGAAACATGAAGACATGATGCTAAAATACAAGAATGTAAGAACATAAAATTAGACAAAGGACAGAGTTGGTTTTTTTTTCAAGTACCTTGACTTTGAAAAAAAGTAATGTACTGAACTATAATATCTGTATGCATATGTATAAGCATTCATGCAGTCATACATATGAATTACTTCTGCTTTCCCCAGTAAATACATTTTTATGAACTGCTACCATGGAAGCTAGGTGTAAAATTCCCGTCAGTTTTAATGCCAGTGGAATCAGACCTTAGCTGTACTTTGTCATAAGCATTTTCCGACTCCAGGCATTAGGATTGAGAAATTATGTTTATAATGGATTATTTCTGCATTGTCATAGCCTCAGAACTCTGTTTAGCATTATCTTGAAACATTGATAATTATTATCACTATTGCTTCTTCTGAAGCTTTAAGGAACATGTTTTCAAAGGATAGTCAGTGTGACTGTTGTAGCTACCTGCCTGTTCCACACAAACAGGCCCTCCTGCATGTGACAAATTGCTGTTTGCTTGCACAGCTGAAGGCTACTGAAATCACTTGTGCCTTCCTTTGGATGTGAAAAGAAACCATGTACTAATGTTTATGGAAACAGTAAGCCTATGGCAAGTTCTACTGTTGTTGGAAGGGGACTGTAAACCCATAGGAAAGGGCTATGGAAAATTGTACTGCAATACTTTTGGGAGTCTATTTTACTCTCTAGGAAAAAAAAAAAAGCTAAAGGAAACTACCAGTTAAAATTAAGTATCAAAATGTGTATCCTTTCTGTTATCCCAGTGGCTATATACTACTCCAGCCATTTAAAATCCAGTTCCTTATATTCTTTACATCATTTTCACACAAGGAAGCCTTATGTTCACCATCTAAGATTATAATAGACGAATGGGGTTAAAGTGGGTTTGTTCTCTGTAAACACTTGACAGCACTTAGTGTACCTTATTTCCCAGTTCTCACGTATAGTGAATAAAATCTTGTTTTGTGTTAAACAAGATAGATAACTTTAATTATAATATATAAATGTAAAATAGGAAAATTTTGCAGTGGGCTTGAGCATAGCACTAGTATCTACAGGAACTGCTTTGCTTCCTGAATGATCTCTCAACCCTCTCAGGAGATGAATGTTGCCTTAATATAGGCAAAAGAAAAAAATATTTATGCATGTTGCCATGGCATCATCCCTACCTGAAAATGTTTGGAGGGGTCGCATTTTACCTGTGGCAGTCCAAGAAGACGAGGTTACAGAGAGATAGTGTACTTTGCTAAAACCAGCTGTTACGGCGGATAAAACAGATGTGCTTTCGTGAACAGAAAGTCTTCTAGGTTTGCTGATTATTCTTTTTTTTTTCCCAGCTATGTCACATGTAGAATGTGGCAGCACACTACCAACTTTGCCTCATTTGTAACAATTATGTCACTTACAACTCAGTGTTTGACAAGGGGAGGTCCCAGCAGCGTACGTTAATTTATAGCAAAGGGTAGTGTTTTGACTCTGAGCATTCCTTATGTCATGTTATTAGATTGATAATAATAGGGATATATTAAGAGACACTGTGCTAGATATCAAGAGAAAACTTTCCTAGGGATTAGAATTCAAACACAAGCTGACAAGATGCCAGACTTTGTAAGAAGCAAAATCAGACCCACAATTCCACTATTCCAGCTACAATGAGGAGAAAATGGACTTCAAGTTATTAGTAATTATGTTTTAGTGAAGAGTAATGCAAGGCTAATCAAAGTAATTACAACTATCTTCTTATCAAGACCAGTGATTTCATTTTACGCTGTGCATGCCAGAACTATGGGGTTTTGAGTTTTTTAGAGTACCTACCTCAAAGTTATCAATCTTTAGCTATAGCACAAATGAAAATAAATTTACATTTTCAGGTTGCTGCATGGTAGTGATGGAATTTCCTTTATATCCACAGGTAATCATCATCCATTCCAAAAATTCCATTATTAATGGTTGTATATTTTATTACTATCTCCCAGTCATGTTGATAGTTAAAGCCATTCATCAACACTGTGCTTATACACTCATTCAAATTAAACAATCTGTTACAGTAATTTCCATGCAGAACAGGAAAAATGACAGATTTTATTTTCGAGTTTCATAAATTATTCCACAATCCCACTGTAAAAAATAATTTCTGATCACAGTGGATGAGTAACTTTTGAAAAGTAAGCAGAATTTAACAAAATGTTGCATCTGGAGATTCTGTTATCATTCTGGAATATAATTAATGAGCCAGTTCTGGACATCTAGAAGCCAAAACAGAAGTCAGAGCTATAACTGCAAAGCAGAAAATTGCATGGAAATTTTTGAGGAGACTTGTACAGAGGTAGAATTTAATCCTGAATTCCCATTTTAATCAAATACTTGCTCAAAATGCATTCAAAAATAAAAATATTTTTCTGCCCTTATTCAAAGGCCACACCAACAACAGCCCACAAACCAAAGCCCTTCAATGTCAGTGTTGGTATTTCTCAATAAAGGTTGCTATTTATCTGCAGGGACACAAATATACTATGCCAAGGCTCCAAACTATTTCTACTTGTTTTCTGAACCTTTCTGGGGTGGAGATTCTGTTACACCTCTAGATGCATAAATATGAAGTAGCTAATCCTTATGTCCTGTTTTCCTATGTAACAGGAGAAAGGTTGGTGATATAGAGGGGTGTCTATGTGATTTTTTGTCTTTATTACTAGTGTAATTACTGAAGGAGCAATAGTGCACAGACAATAGAAAAAAACACAACAAACCACCCCCAAACCCTCCAACTGGTCTTCATTAGTAGCTGATGATATTCTGAAAATAGCTTTCTAATG
The DNA here is from genome assembly GCF_012275295.1 of Melopsittacus undulatus. Classification (NCBI taxonomy): domain Eukaryota; kingdom Metazoa; phylum Chordata; class Aves; order Psittaciformes; family Psittaculidae; genus Melopsittacus; species Melopsittacus undulatus. Next base: position 43,678,182 of record NC_047534.1, read on the forward strand.
TGCACATATGGTTAGAGAGCAATGGAGAAACACAGCCAAAAGCAACCTGAGGCTCTTCAGCAATGGAGGAAAATAGGCTGCTGCCTTGGAGTGACAAAGGTCAGTTCCACAACACTGGCAGAGCCATGCTCAATCAGTGAGGGGAGGGGGGATGGCTTGGAAGAGAAGCAAAGATCTGAGGAATTGGCTATGAGAGGTCAGTGAGAGGTGAAAGTGGCCTGATTGGTATGGCTTCCCCTTCCCTGACAGAGACTGAATCCTGCCTTGTTTCTGAGAACCCCTTCCTCCTCCCCAGGCAGGCTGGATCTCACCCAGCAGCAGTTATCATGAGTCAGGCTTAGCTGCTACAGGTGTTAGCACAAACCTGAGAACTTTCATCAACTTTATGCTGTAGCAGAAAATGACAAAATGCCATGATGAAATCCGTTCCTAAAGGCTCCATTCTCTGTGCCCAGGCAGCCCCTGTGGGGTGCAGGAGTGAAGAGACCAGAGAGCATGGTGAGAAGGCAGGGCTTTCTGCTTCTGCTACCAGCGCCAAGAGGAGAGGGAGGTAGGGACAGTGCCTGTGTTCCACCACCACAGGTAATTCTGGATCCTTCTTGCTGAAAGGACACGAGGGCCCAGAATGTCAGCAGGCAGGAGAGGGTTGTGCAAGTAGCGAGCAAGTCTTCAAAGCCAGCATTTGTTTTACCAGCACACACAAAGGCGACAAGCTTTCAAGCGAGCTGACTGCTCTGTGCCAACAGCTAACCTCATCCCTGTGGCTTTTTTACACTGTGAAACTTTGCAAATCTATTAATCCTGTCATTAAAATGCTCACGAGTGTTAGCATTTGGTTTCTAAAGAAATTAGAGCTGTGCCAATGAATTTTGGTGGCATTTAGCTTCAGTACTCTGTGCAGTAAAATCTGACTCTTCCTATAAACATGAATTTATCCCTAAGAAATAGAAAAGGGAAAAATGGCCTTGGGCTTTGGAATATTTCTCTTCCTTCTCTCTTGTCTTTAGAACTACCACAGTTAAGAGGCTGACCTTAGTTTCATTGTTTTGGTTTCCCCCCTCCGCTTTTTATTTGGTTAATGTGTTTTGCTGGTTGTAGTTTTATCCACTCCTGCCACAAGTGTAAACACTTTGTCTTCTTCTGTATTAGGCTGAATGCTTTATAGAGATATTACATGAAAAGGTGTATGAAATCTGATACTAGTATAAAGTCCTTGCCAGCGGCATCTTCAGTGAAAGCACTGTGTTTTCTACAATGCATAATTTCAGTGGACTTTGTACAGTGCTTATTCCTCCATAGGCATTTTCTAATTAAAAAAAATGAACAACAAAACCAAACCCTAAAACCAACCAACAAAACCTCATCAACTATTTCCCTTGGTAGGGAAAATAACTATGGTTTTCAAAGAAAGATGAAGATCATGGTTCAATGATTCATTCATTTATCCATCCTGCACAGCAGTTTGTGGTACGCCCTGAAGCTGGAGCAGCAGGATTAACTTTTGTCAATATACATGAAAGTACACATTGTTCTCTCTAGCCACAAATCTGTAAAAGCATGTGATTTTCATAGCACGGAGTAGTTAAAAGTTTAGCTGCTTTTTTCTTACCCTTTGAAAAGATTGACAAGATTAAGCTTTTGATTTTTATTTTTGTTACCTGAATTTCCTGTGCTTTATGTTGTAACTTAGTAGGAAAAGGCAAAAAAGTGATTGCTGGGCAGAATAGATCCATAGGGAAAAAAATAACCCAAACCAAAAAACTAAACCAAAACAAAAAAAAACCCACTCCAAAACCAAACAAAAAAATCCAAACTCCCAAAATACCTCAAAAAACCTCAAACTCCAGTTCATTTACCCAGTCTTAATCAGGAAAGATACATTCTTTTAGACCTTGTGACTTTCATGGAGATTTCACCTGCAGCAATTAGCTTGCTCTTCAATGCTTGGATATTTGATTTGAAACATCTGTCCTACCTAAACAATAGAACAGATGTGCTGTGGTACTGTAAAATTCTATTAAATAATGAAGTAAAATAAATTGCTTTGAGAACTCAGACTCTCTGAAAGCCAAGCCATTTATGGAAGTGTGTAACTCCACATTTATCTGAAAATATGCAAATGATGGTCTTAAATGCACCTGACAATATACTTGTAACTTTTAGAGGCAGAAGTTAACTGGAATGGTTTGAGCATTGTTTTACACCACCACTTAGCAGGACTCGCTGCAAAAACCCTCAAGATGCCTACAGAAACAGCTGATGTATTCATACATTGTCGCTTGGTGCTGCATGGAGATTCTAGATCAAATCCTGTTGCTTGTCAGCAAAGCTAGTGATTTCCAGTACAAACCAAGATAAACATCTTCCAGTTTTGGAGCCAGATTAGAAGCTAGCTGTGATTTCTTTGCTTGCATTCTATACTGAGTGTGCATGCTTTTTGTCCTGGAAGGAATCTTGAGCTGGTCCTAAAGCTTGTCACTCAGCTCTGCCTTGAGGAAGACAGTACTAGGGTTATACCAGTGGCTTATTCAGCGGTGTCACTAAAAGTTTTGCTTAATGTTTTTTTTTTAATAAAAAATTGAAGATGCTTAACTCTGTGAATTCCTATTCACAAATGTGAAGCAGTATAAAGAAATGAGAGATACCTACATGCAAATACTTTATTATTTTTTACCCTGGTTTGTTCTTATTTTAGTCCGTGAACAGTACAGCAGCAGCAAAAAGGATTTATGCCAGTGGCCTAGTTTCAGCTGGGATAGAGTTGATTTTCCTCCCAGTAGCTGGTGCAGTGCTTGGCCTTAGTCTGAGAATAATGCTGATAATACACCAATGTTTTAGTTGTTGCCGGTCATGCTTATCCTAAGTCAAGGACTTTTCAGTCCCTCATGTTCTGCCAGCGAGGAGGCACAAGAAGCTGGGACAGAGCACTGCCAGGACACCTGATCCAAACTGTGATCCCAAAGGATCATAGAATCACAGAGTGATTTGGGTTGGAAGGGACCTTAAAGTTAACCATCTAGTTCCAACTCTCCTGCCAGGGGCAGGGACACCTTCCATGAACACATTGCTCAAAGCCCCATCCAACCTGGTCTTAAACACTTCCAGTGATGGGGCAGCCACTACTTCCCTGGAAAAAACGTTCCAGTGTCTCATCACCCTCATTTTTCCTAATATCTAATCTAGATATTAGGTAAATATATATTAGGTAAGAGATTAGGTATCTAGATATGAGTTAAGAGGGTAAATCTATGCTCTTTCAGCTTAAAGCCATTCCCCCTTGTCCTATCACTTCATGCCCTTCTGTAATGTGCCTCTCCAGATTTCTTACAGGCCCCTTCAGATACTGGAAGGCTGCTATGAGGTCTCCATGCAGCCTTCTCTTCTCCAGGCTGAACAAGCTCAACTCTCTCAGCCTGTCTTCATAGGAGAGGTGCTCCAGCACTCTGAGCATCTTTGCGGCTTGCTTCTGGACTCACTGGAGCAGATCGAGTGGATATTCCATACCACAGGACATCATGCTCAGTACACAAACTGAGAAGAGTTGGTTGGGAGAGGCTGTTTGGGGATGGGCTGGGTATCGGACTGCAAGTGTTGAGTAACTGTATTGTGCATCACTTGTGTTTCTTGTGTTTTACGCCTCTCTTTATCTCTCTTTCCATTACTATTATTGTTGTTGTTATTATCATATTTTACTTTAAGTTATTAAATGGTTCTGATGTCAACCTATGGGTTTTACCTTTTCCAGTTCTCCTTTCCATCCCATTGGGGTTACGGGAGTGAGCAAGCAGCTGTGTGCTACTTAGTTGATGGCTGGAGTTAAACCACAACAGCCAGCCTAGTTAATTCCTCTTTCTGTTGTCAAAGGCACCACGTAATTGTAAGATGAACAATTTTATATATTTTGCTGCATTTTATTTAATTTACATGGACAGTTGGATGTATCAGCATGTGAGAAAACCTTCTTTTAGAATAGTTTCTTAGGAGGGAATACTGTTGCATAAATTGTTGCCAGTTGAGGCAGCCATGGGTGAAATGGCCTTTCTTATTAAATGTCACAAGATTTAATGTCACAGTATAATTGGGATGGAAGGATAACTGAGCCAAGCTCAACATGTCTTTTTCTGCTAACACGTTATTAATCTACAGGAGTGTTAAAATATGTTTTATAATGGCCCTATTGACTTGAAAATTGTTGGCTCATACAAAAAAAACCCAACCCAATACTATTTTATTGCAGAGCTCATGAACAGCTTTGGATTTCCTTCACAGAATTTAACTTGTAAGTAAACCATACAGCAGAATAGAGCACAATAAGGAATTAATGAAACACAGAGCTTTGAAGATTATTCTCTTTTGAACCAGGAAAAACCTGTATACATAGCACCCGAACTGAATTATCACTGCCCTTCCCCTGCTGGCTATGCTATTTCTGTTACTGGCCAGGATGCTGTTTTTAACCTTGGCACAAGCTGGCTGGTGTTCAGCTCCCTCAGTCAGCAACCACAAGCTTTCCAGCCACTCTTCCCCAAGCCTGTACGATTGCATGGGGTTGCTGTGGTCCAAGCGCAGAAGCCTGCACTTTGCCATCTATATTGTTATAAACAGTAACTTGAAGTATGTAGGAAGCTGAATCTTTAGAAATGTTCTAGAAAATGCTCCATCCCTGGCAGTGTTCAAGGCCAGGCTGGACAGAGCCTTGGGTGAAACAGTCTAGGATAAGGTGTCCCGATTCCAGCAGGAGGGCTGGAACTAGATGATCTTAAGGTCCTCTGCAACCCTAAGTATTCTACGGTTTTATGATAAAATGAATTCGTAAAACTTAAAGAGTACTGACTCTAATTTTAAATGTAAAATAAGTGGTTATCCAAGCAATATATGCTGTCTTCTTCCCTCTCAAAGAAACAAAAGAAACAAAGGCTCCTATATTAAATAATAAAAATAATAATAGTCAGTGGAAATGTTTAGAATTTGGTGCAAATTCACAGTTTCCAGATCTTTTTTTTTCCACGTAATGATTTCTCATCAATTATGTTCTGCATAATTTATCACATCACCTTAATCTACATTCAAGCTCTAACCTTAAAGAATGTCTTATTTGTGCAGAATGGCTGGAATAATTGCAGAAAACTTCAGAACACTGCCCTTTCTGAAGTAGCCACGGTAGAAAAATAGGAACAAGTAGGTTTATCTGATAGTATTTGCATGAGAGGTTTAACATAAAGAAATTCTTTCAAAGTAAAAAGTTAGTGTTAAAGCTCTTCTTTTCTAATACTTGTTTCCAAGAGGAAATAAACAAAGACAACCAGTACTTAATGTTATGCTTTTATACCGTATCAGTTCAAGTGTGTTTAGGGCCCCAAGGAAGTGGGATGCCAGGCAGAGGAGATAGGGGAGTTCTATAACAAAAAGCTGTATGTTATTCTGTTGAACCGTAGTGCACCTTTCCCACCTGTCAGTGGAGTGAGCTCAGCTCAGCTGTTTATAGGCTGAAAGAACTGAATTCAGCCAACCTTATTCTTAAATGACTAATTTAAAGCTCGTGATTCTGAGAAATGCACATGTATGAGGAATTCTGTCTGTCTTGTTGGGCTGTCAAACTGTAGAGCAAGCTTTATGCATGTGTTGTCTAGGATGCCTAGTCCTACTAAAACTGTCTGAGGGGAAATCTCAGATAGCTCTGTAATGTAAATTGATGTAGCTCACTCTGAAATGTTGCACAGTTGAAACTCAGAACTCTGCAGGAAAACCATTTGGCAAACTCAGGTGTTTCTAGGCACTGATAAATTACTGTGTGGCTCTTCTCCTGATATTTGCGACCTAGCATTAGATAAAGAATGTTGCTTTGACTATATGAAAAATGTTAGAAAAGAGGTCTTTTATTACAGCTGGCTAATAAATCCTTGATTAAATTCAGAACTTGTCTATTTCCCTCGAACATACCCTCTTCTTAATTGAAAAAAAAAAAAATACAACACCCCAAACCAAACCACCAGTGTCCTTTGGTTTTGGGTTTTGTTTGTTTGTTCCCCCCAGGGTTGAGGGTTGCTCTTTACTTGCTTCTTTTATAAGGGAAATTAATTTTGAGCCAGCTTGTTTCCTTGTGAATTGAAGAGGAAGAGCCTTCATCAAAGTCAAATCCAAATGAATTATAGAAAAGGTGGGTTTTTTTGGTTTGTTTGCTTTGTTTGCTTTGTTTTTTTTAAAAAAACCTCAGAACAGTATAAATATTTCATACAAACTGTTTGTACTGAAAAAGAAAGGAGAAGGAGGTCAAGGATCCTCTAAGAATGAAAAAGACAGCAAAATACCTCAGCAGCAGCTCTTCTATGAAATAAGGGAGCCAAAGTGACAGTTGCTATCAGAATTAAATTAATGCTAATTAAGATCGTATCTAGCATGAGAAAAAAAGCCTTTTATTCTGCTGGGTTTTAATCATTACTGATAGTCATATAAATCATAAGATAAAGCCTACTCTCTAGTAGAAACAATTTGTAACTCACTGAGGCTTACCAGGTAAACTTAGCAAATAAGACAAAAAACTGGCAAAAAATATTTCCTCAAAGCTGTACTAGTTCTGTTTCTGAAAAGGAATATGGGATTTCTCTTGTTTGTTTGTAGTTTTTTGTTGTATGCTGACATAACTATATAACTGCAGTATTATAAAGGCTCTAAGTGGTTACCATCAGCTCCCAAAACTTAAAGTACCTCTTAGAGGTCATCCTCTAAGATACTTTGAGAACCTTATATGAAAAGATAAAATAATATGCTTTAAAGAGCTTATGAAAAGCAGATTTCCGCTTTGCAAGAACTGATCCATATTTTTCTCAAAACATTGTATTTATTCAGAACTAAAAAAAACTGGAAAATTTCTGAATCTGTTGGGACAAACTGTCAGGAGTTCAGACAAGGGATTCTATGAATCTGACTTTCATTCAATGAAAATTCATTAAATACAAAATGCTGCAGGAAAATATTTCCAGTTTATGAAGATAGATCTTCTTGAGAAAACCTTTTCACTGGAATATTTCCAAATAGTTCTGTTTTCCAAAGATAGTGAGCATAATTTACACAATGCACAGAGGGATCAGTAATATTTCTAGTAAAAATGGGCAAAATGCAATTTGTCTCCTCAGTACACACATTTAAATACTAGCTGCCCAATTAAGTCTGGGCAAAGAACGACAATGCACTCCTTAACTTTCCAGGATGAATGAATTCAAGTGTTTCATTCCCAGCACTGACAGTGCTCCAAGGCTGGTTAGTTGCCTCTTGCCAAAATTGTTAGTTTCAGGCACATGTAAGCGAAATACAGATAGAATGAGTAATTTATTGAATTATTTAATCAGTTATAGTGGTACGTACAGCCTCTCGCAGGAGTGAATAAGCAGGCTTTCATAGACAGGAAAGGGCATACTCATGAACGTGCAAAGGAATAGTTCTGGCCACTGCTGCTATCTGTGAACATCAAGTCAAGTGCCACCTGGAATAAAAGTCAGGCCTGCAACTCTCTGTTTTATGTGCCAAGGAAGCGCTTTGACTAATGTTCAGAAAAACTTTTAAGTGTGTGTGTTTTGCATCCATGTTCTCCTAGGCTAAACCCACAAAATTTAATTTCACTGCTCAGGAGACTGAACTGCAAGTGCACAAAGTAATTAACCATTAGCAACTGATGTACATTATAGGGCTGGAGAGGAAACTGTGGAGAGTATGGAACAATTATCTCCTGCTAGTAAGGCTCAGAGGAGCTTTTGCCTGCTTATTAAACGTAAGTTATAGAAATGCCTGAAATCCATGCACCTGATAAGCATAACAGTTATGTGAATATAGATGCTCTGATGCAGAACTCTGTAGGAAACTTATTAGTATAATTATGTGGCCTTTCTTGCAGTGAAATGATAGCAAATACTGATGAGCCTTCCATTGAAAATTGTAGCCAAACTGTTGAGTTTATTTTTTCGTGAGTAAGGCAGGAGTAAAAGAGAAAGAATTTTTAACAAACAGTGTAGACTAAACCAATCCTGTTTCTCCTTAAGTTCAGGAATGAAGTCATAAAGTGCATAAACATAGCAGCAGTAAAATGTTAAACTTTTTATTTCCTCTATTAATCAAATTAAAGTCTCTAGCATGACTGTCATAACATACACATACAATTAACTAGTACGCAACATCCCCTGAAAAGATGGGAGTATTTTAGTGAGAGATATTTCAGCGGAAGTTCTGGCTGAGGTTAGAAAACATACTTGGACAACCTCAACTTCATTCTAACAGGAGAGTATTTGTGTGGCTTGTTCCTCCTTTCTGCTTATAGCTCTTAATGAGGTGCTCCTCATAGCACCATAGTAAAAAAAGAAACAAAAGAAACTATTCTTCAAAGCAGCAAACAGCAGGGTCTCTGCTTCTAAATTTTTGCCTATTAAATGTATGAATACTTTAATTATCTGATGACCCAAGGCAAGCTAGAACTGTTGGGTTCTTGAGAACTAGAGAGGCATGCAAAATCTAGAGGCTACACCCAAAAATGGATAACTCTGACATTCCCTGTTCTGCCCAGATGTACTGGCTTTCCCATTCCCCTGGAGTTTTCTTAGAGGAAATGGTTCCCTTAAGTGCTTTATAAAATACTGCATTTTGAAACAGTAACTGAATTACCAACATGGATTTTGCAGCACACTCCTCGGTTAAGAACCATTTGTACCCAAAACATCTGAACTAATTAAAAACGTGTTCCTATGCATCATAATTCAGAAAATCTAAGTCTTTGAAATGCTCTGTATCCAACATTTGAAATGTTATGAGAGAAGGATATCGAGGAAAAGTTAACTTCTGCTACCAAATACACTGAATATCTGGAAGAAGCGTAACATCTGAGGAAGTACCATTTATTAAAACAATCTGGATTTCTGCCCAGCCACCAGCAGACTATATATATATATAATGCTTAAAATATGGAAATATGTATGGGTGTGCTGGGGGGTTAAGTTCTTCATATGATATAGCACTGGGACACTCATAATAGTAATACTGTGTAAAAGAAATTGAGGGTACAGCCATTTTAAGAAATCTTAACTTATATTTAACTGACCTTGAGATTTTTGCTGGAGAATCTTATCAATATCTAGTCTTCTGAGGTCCTGAGTAACCACTGCTTTTACTGACTTAAAGTAACATTATCTTTACATATGTATAGAAAAAGAAGCCTATTCTTGACTTTCTGGTTTATTGCTCAATTTCCTGTATTGTAGCTGAACTGAATTAAAAACAGAGCGCAAGTGAAAAGGTCTCTCTTCCAGGGAAGGCTGAATATCGTTGTGGCTTCAAGACACTGAGCAGCAAAATGTACTTTACCATTGCTGTTAAAAAAATTATTAAGAATGTCACAGAAAGAATAAGAATTGTGGATTCTGGGGAAAAGGAATGAAAGTTCAATGTTTAAGCATTCAGAAAATAAAGAAGACAAATCTTCATTTTTCTCTTGCAAGAGAAATTCTTCAGTCGTAAAATAAGTAATCCCCAACCGATAAATTTGGTACGGATAAGGGACATATATTGAGGGAATCTTTTTGTTGGCATTATCAAACCTGAGTTACTGAGGAGTGGAAATAATTGTCTGAATAAGAGATTAGAACTGGATTTACAGGTGTTCCAATACACAAATTTGTGTTCTACAACAGAAAGTTTAAAGGTTTATTAGATTAGATCAAAGAACAGAACTGAAATGTAGTTTTGAACTCTGTTGTACTTTGGTATCAGATTCCTGACATACACACTGTGTACTTTGTTCTCTTTAATCATGACATTTTGCATCCTAATTGTGAATTTATTCAATAGCACTTTTTTTTTGGTGTGTTTTATTTCCCAAATAAACATTTGGAAATTGAAAAGAAATTGTAAGAAAAACAACTGTTCTAAAATAACTCCTAACCTCCACTTAACCCCAAATTTACCTTGGGAATTGCAAAACTAATTTGTTTTTTTTTATTGAGTCCCATAAGCTAGTTACTTTTGTATTTACTCTCATCTTTATTCTGCACTTGGTTTCACCATGGTCTGTACAGCACCTGTTTCAGAAGAACAAATAGTAATTAGGGCCGTTAGATGCTAATATACACCAAATTACTAATATTAGTATCATGAAACTGTAACCAAAATATTTCTGAACAGGTGGTCTGAAGGGCAGGATTGAAATAAATCTAAAAGATTTACACATCTCTGTGTATTCATCCAAACTTCTGCATTATGATTTTTTCCCATGAAACAAAGGAGTACATCTTTTGAGGTTCCCCTATCACCAACAGTTAATTTCTGCTTTTGTAAACTTGCACAAATTAATCAAGTTATAATAAAGGTCTTGCTCCTGTTCTCATTCACTTCAATCAGAGTTTGGCAGTGACTTAGAAATTATAATTATGGGATAGAGAATTATTATCTTAAATAGAACTTGCAGTGTGCTACAGTTCTGACTTGGAATTTTATTAGAATTGTCACAGTAATTTTTATTGTCTTTTTCCTTAACCTAGTTTGTTAAAATAATACAGTGCTTCATGGTACAGCTTCTCATCTTACCTTGTTTTACAAGTTTCATTGCCTGGAAGAACATTACAAGATTGAATTACTAGGATTTTCTCTTATTTGGGAGATTCATTAGATAATTTCTGTAAGTAAGATTAAGTTAGGAAAGTAATCCAAATTACCAGTAAAATTTAAGATTATATTAAATTAAAGACAAAGCAGAAGAACCATTTATTTAGAACATTATCACAGAAATTGTGTTATTTGCAACAAAAAATTGAAACCAATGAAAGTCCTAGGCGAAAGCACTTATGTAAGTGAAATCAGCATGTGCCGTGCTAATGAAGTTAACCGTATAAAGCTCTTTCTCCACACTGTTCCCTTTTTCACTTTGTTGAACTTTATCAGATGATCTATGACTCAGATCCTGACAATACAGATGTCAATGTTAGAAATACACTGACTTCCTGGGGGCCAGAATTTTTATTAGTATACTTTTATTCTCAATGTTGTATAAGCACGTTAAACTTCAGAGCCTGCTTGTTTCTCAGTTAAGAAACTTTAAAAAATTGCTCTGTTAGGTTTAACGCTGTCACAGAATGAAACTATGCCCTTTCCAGTCTCTCACATCAAACTCTGTACACCATTTTGTGCTGATCCAGATGATGTCTTCAATCAGCTGTATCTTACACAATTTTTGCCCTCTTCCCTGTATGCTTTTCTATGCCAGTACTTGATTTCTTCTCCCTTCCTGTTGTTTTTCTGTTTTTTTTTTTTAATTCTGACTGTAGGCAGTTATCTACTGGAGAAAGGGCCAAAGGTGAGGATGCTTCTCAGTGAGTCTCCAAAATCAGTATCTTTCCCTTTAGTGAAGATTTCTCCTCCTCTCTTCCTGTAGTTCTGGAAATAATCAGATGAGGCAGTTACTGCCTTCCATCTACAGCCCAGCCAACTGCAGGCAAGAGACTTGCAACTGGGTGACTGCGCCACATGCCATACCAGCTGGTGCTTGATACTGATCAGCTTAAGAATTTTTTGCATCCTTATACATCACATCTTGACTATCTAATACTGGGACAAACCCTATGTATTTGACAATCAAAATCATTACTGATAAAGACCAAAACACTCTGTACTTTTAAAGAAACGGTAACATGCACTTTATTTTTAATATGATGACTATAAAAATTGTAATTCTCCAGATAAACATACATGTAATGAGAGTCATTACCATAAAACAATAAACCATCACTGCTATTATAAAACCATAAACTGTTATTCAATATACGATAAAATTCCAAATCTAATTGAAATTGCTAGTTTAGCATAATTCCCACAAGCCATCATTCTTTAATACTGTGAAATGAATGGGGGTTTTGTGGAACTATTAATTGTTACTGACAAGCAATAACCACTGGAATGAAACTCCAATTATCAGCAGCCATTAATCACATTTACTGTCATTTGTGATGTAAAAAAAAATTCAATAATATTCTAAACAGCAGAAAAGAATTTATAGCTCTTATGTTTTAACTCCCTTCATAGAAATCAGACGGTCCTGAAAAGGCTATTTTCAATCTAAGCACAATGTTCAGTCTTGTATTTTCCAGTTTAAAAAAAACAACCCTCTCACTTTTTTCTATTTCAAACTAGACTTAAGCTACCTTGCAGGTTTATTTCTATGCAGCTATGTACAAATTAGAATTTGTTGCATGATGTTACTGCAGTCACATGGCTTTAAAAGTAAGAAATTTTAGAGATCATCTGAGCATGTAGTTCACTAGTCTGTTCCAGGAAAGCACTTAACGCTACTTTTAGAATGCAGGCTTGAGCAGGAGACAAAGTGTTCTTGGAGATGAGGTGTAAATAAGGGTGGCATAGCCTTCACTGTGGTACCTGAGCATTTGAATAAAATGAATTCACTCAGAACATTTTTAATCTTGCTAATTTTTAAGATTCTGTTGTTTACTTCAGATAATTGTTTTTTATTTTTATTTTTTTTTACCTATACAGTGTATTAAGAACATGCATGTACATCTTTGGGAACAAAATGACAGCAAATCACTCAGTAGTTTACTAGTGACTTGATTGCCCAAACGTACAATGTAGGCACTGCAGTTAAAAAGCCATGCTTGCAAAATGGGATCTGCTTACCACACCCTTGAAAATTCCTGGTATTCCAAGTCACACTGTTGGACCATAAAAGGCAGATTGTGGTCCTTACTCTTAAATGGTACTGATGTTGTTTCCAGACTACAATAAACACAGATCATGCCGGGTGATGAGGATTCAGACTTTGTTAGTCATTTACATTGAAAGTCTGTCAGCTTTTGATGGCATAATAAGATTTAGATTTAGAACAGTGGGGAATCACCAGTTTTTAGATTTAGAATAGTGTGGAATCACCAGTTTATAATCTGCTGTAAATAACTTCATTTAGAAAAAGCAGAGAAATCCTAAATAATTCTTTACTATTCTGTGTTTTTCACTTACAGTTTCATCTACCCTTCATAACCCATCAAAGATACAAGCCCCCTAACATGAATCAGCAGAGCAGGAATAACATCTGTTCATAATACACTGCAAATATCCAGCAGAGTATCTTTACAGAAGAAATGTATGAGAAATGACAGTTGAATACTTATCAAAAGAAGCCCTGAAACAGACACAAAACTCCTATTTAGCTCGTCTTAAGCACCTCCAAAGCACAGGGCAATTGCTTGTTTTTCAAGTGTTCACGGAAAGGTATATTTATAAAATTAAGCATGTTAGTGCCTCTGGAAGTGAAAGTCAGAGGCTGCCCATTCTGACAATTTTCAGTTTATGCAACCAGTGCTCCAGATTTTTTAATACTGCAGTTTCACTAAAACTGCACAATGTACTACTTGAGGAAGTCATGCCTTTGAGGTTCTGTTCTTTCTCATATAAGGATTCTCTTAACCTATTGTCATTCACCCTTTGGTTACTTAAAAACTGTGGTTAGATAAATGTACTTTACTGATGATTTTCCTGCTAAATGTAATTGAACATTCTTCCTCTGAAGCATAGCAAATTTTTGGCCTATCTGCATTTTCTTAAACTAACTGAAGACTTGAAATGTGTACACATCTAATGTAATCAATACTATACTATAGTAATGTCATGATCAATTAATAGAAAAAAAACAACAACTGCATAAATGAATTGAACTAGCAGAAAAAAACCTTTGTCTGTCATGAGAAAACTTTGGAACACAATTCTTTCCTCAAATTCAACTCTTAAGCCCTTCCATTTATTATTTTCTTGATGTTTTCCTGATTTGTTCAATGTGCGACTTGACTAGTTTATAAATTTCTAAAAAATAATAGTAATAATTACATTGTTACAATAAGATTGGAGGTTGAAGAACTGATACTGAAAATCTATTTCTGGCATTTAATTAAACATTTTTATCTTTTCATAAGAAATCACTAAGTATTCAAAAAGGTTATTTTTCCATTACAATGCTCGACTTAAAATTTATCGTGCAATAGTGCATTCATTTGTGTTTGTTGTTGAGTTAACGGAGTTAATCACAATAACAGAAATCTAAGTATTAAAAAGGCAGTTGTAAATGCTTGATTTATTAGGGTAAGGTAAACACTAGTTCTGTCAGATGCTGCTTATCTTTCATCATTATGGAACTAAATACATTCTCAGAAGGAAAAAAAAGGTATACAAATATTACCCTAATAATATCCTTCCTTTAAAGAAGATAATAGACAAATGTTTGCTAATTCAGCAGGTATGTTTACAACATAGAGTCTTAAAACTTGAGCTGTCAGTTAACACATGTTCAGGATTCCTGATAACTTAAAAGGGAAGGATATCCTTGAGTATGATAGCGAGAACTGACTTCCCCCATCCCACCCTACTTCTCCCTCTCTCCTACTTCTTATCTCCCATTAAATAATAACTCTCATCTAGTGACATCAGACATTTTCCATCAGCCTTTTTATGGCTTGAAGAGAATGTTATGTGTGGAATAAGCATGAGTGGCATTTAAACTGAAATGTGTGAAATCTTCATAGATTTTGATAATAAAAGCGGAAAACGAGTCATGAGTTGGTATTAATATTAGCTGAGAAATGTAAACGGATGCAGTAAATTGCAGTTGCACAACAGTTTGGCCCATTCTCCCATCACTAAGCAGCAAGTATTTACAAATGTAAACTAGTGCACTGTCAAACCTTGAGACTGGTAAACTGTACCCACTAGGTTTGAGTAGTGAGTGCAAGGAGGGTGAAGCTTAGAAGCGTCATACAGCTGTGATCCTCTTCTCATTTTACTGTGAGGTTCTGCTGTCTTTAAATGACATTGAGTCACTTGGATGTCTTACAGAAAAAGAAAAAAAAAAAGAAATTATCATCCTAATAGTGGGTAAAAACTAACAGAAAAGTAAAATGCATAACCACCAATAGGAAATACCGAGAGTTACTGGACTTTCTCTGATTTATTTCTGCTAAAGATCTGGCAAAAGGGAATGATCTTTTACGTTCTGGCTGCTCAAACTGAACACTTGAGTAGATGATAGCTTTGAAGATGTCATCTGAAGTATTACACAATTAGTATGAATAATTTTAAAATATTCTGTTCCTGTAACAGATCATGAAATGCCTCATCTAATGGACTGAGGAGCTTAGAGCCAAGCTATTCCTAAAACCAGCAAGCCTGTACATTTCCATCATCGGGTATCACAAAATTTGTCATTTAAAATTTAAGTTGTGACTGAATAATAGCTCCCAAAGAATGATCTAACTTTGGCTGAGCTTTGCTTAAGAGTTAGGCTACACCTCCAAAGATGGCACTGCAGGGTGAGAGGGGTGAAGCTGTTTGCTGGCATGGGAAGAATTGAATGTGCAGCCAAATATTGCCACAATGAAAGAGTATTTTTTCATTGCATCTACTTTCCTTAAATCTTGGCTAAGTACTGGCTGTATTAATAACAATCTGCTTGTCAATTCTGATGTATTGTAAAAGTAAAGCTTTTGTAAATTTGGAGATATTGCTTGCTTTGGGATTTCTCAGTACCTGTCAATGGCTCACTTACCCTATATCAAATTGACACAAGTAATTTAGGATTCTTTAATTGATTTTAGCAAATAGTCCCTCCACTTTGTTGTTCTAATTATTCATTTGATGGCTTTATTCCAGCTGTACATCTGGATTTTCATTTTTAGAGATTACTGATTTAAAAGTTTTCTCCAGCCTACCCCATGTAAAACTGGTTTTGATGTAAACCCATATTATGATAATGTGTGTAGCACTGCACATAGCATTTGCTGACTTCTGAGTCAACCTACTTTAAGGGTTTTATATATGCTGCCTGGCAATTTTCTTCTCTTTAAATATTCCTGATAGGAGTTTATTGCTTTTCGGTAGCTGGAGAGTGGTATAGCACATATTCAACTCTTATATTTAGTTCCATCTCCATTTTAGTTACAGACCTTATTGTTATAATTAAAAACTATACAATGTGTTTATTATTCTGTATGCCTTGAGTGTGTTCTATTCTTTCTCTTCTAGAGCACTCCCCAAGGTAACACAAAATAATAACATGCCATATGGCAAAGAGAGTCAGCTGTACACCACACAGCATCTTTTATCATGCAGCTTCTACAAAATGACATACCCAAGTTTGTAACTGATGAATATGGGATATTCTAGAGAAATTCTAGCTGTATGATTCTGCTGCTTCCATTAGAAGCAACCTTGCTGATATTCTGAGCCTTTTTTAACATAAATGAAGCAGCTGTCATTTTGCAAGAATCAACAACCTACAAAAGAACAGGCAGAATGTCTCAATGTGCTAAGCTTACCAAACTTCAGAAAGTTAGCATAAACACAGTATTGCATTATCATGACTTGTGCAACATATAATTGATACAATGTAACAGTAATAATGAGTTTCACGTAGTTTGCAAGGCTGGACTGGGGATTGTTGTTTGTTTTTAGTGTCTGTATTGTTCCTGGGGATTCACAGAATGTGTTATTTCAGTAGTGGATTTCCACAGGTTTGGAGTCAATCATCTGAACTATGCTGAGTAGAAGCATTAGATAGTGTTCCATGAAAGTTAAAAAATAAGCATAACATAGGTTTGTAGATGGGTTCTACAAACGTTTGCCTACAAAGCTAACTTCGAAAGGGAATTTTCATTTGTATATGTACAAAATGGATGTGATAACCTGATAGTACATAGGAATGCGAAACCCTGCGTTTCTTACCAGTTGATGTGTGTTGGTATACAAGCATCTCCCGTTAGCTTTAGTTTTATGAGTGGAAGGAGAGGCAAGTATTAAGTAGACAGAAAAGCAAATGATGGATATGCAATGTCTAAGTAAGAGTATTTCTTTCCATCTTATGCTTGTGGCAAAAATATGATTCAATCTATTCTAGAAGTAAGTCTACCTAAGAAATTAAGAAAATGTTTGTGTCGTGAGCAATTTCTGTAGGGAAAATAGAGTCCACTGCATTTACTGCTCTCACTATGTCACTACAAGTGGTACAGCAACTTTTCACCAAAGCAGCAGAGGAGAGGAGCAAAGGATGAATTGTTGCTCACTGTTCTTCCAGATTTGCTCTTTAGTAAATATATTTTTACTCTTCTCTACCCAGGCTCAGGAAATAGAAGTGTGCCAAAGCTCCAAATGACCTTTCTACCTGTCACCAATCTAAGAAGGAAGAGGTAGGTCATAACAATGATACTTTTCTGCAGTGCACGTGTAATGCCCCAAGAGATCAGCACCAGGCTACGATAATGTCAGATTTGAGAACTTAGAACTGATTTGTTGAGAAAGAACAGTAAACCACATAGCACAGCTCTCTTTTGCTCCTTTGGAAAAGTATTGCATGTTTGGTTTTCTCTAGGAAATAGTATAACCTTTTATTTAAACAAAATGAAATACAGAAAATGGATTTCATTCAAAGATATGTCAAATACCAGTGTAGTAAATATCTGCACTGAGGGTAATGGCAATTTTGCTCAAAAAGGAGATTTATTGTGTGAGTGGGTGGGAGCAGGGTATGTGTGTGTGCATATTTATGTTCATAGACACATAAAGCAGTAATTCTCAGAAACAGTAGGGAGGGGCAACATAAGCATAAACTATTCTATATGAATCTTTACACATTTCACACTTTATACAGAATCACCTGAATTCCTTACCTGATATTTTAGAAACTTTTTGTCCTTAATTTTTCTTTCTTGCTTATCTGCATCATCTCTACTGCCGTTCTCCACTGTTTTCTCGCCTCCTTGTCACATACAAAACCAGTGCAGACTGTATATTGATAAACCTGCATTGACAAATACCTAAGAGTTACAGATCAGTAAACAAAAAATATTTATTACTCTTATTTTTGTCTTCAATGAAAACAGAGAGAGAACAACAGGAGACCTGGGGTCAAGCTCTGACGTAATAAGTTTCCAGCCTTATTTTTATACCGCTAACCACTTAAATCCATGCACATAATCCATTCATGTAATTATTTTTTTTCTGAAAAGAATGTGGCAATACAAACACATAGAAATAATGTCTCTTAAAACACAAAACTTGGGCTTACGAGAAACAAAAACTACTCATGTTTGGCATGTTGTCCTTTAGAAATCCAAGCAAAACCTTCAGAGTGACCAGCCATGTTTAGAAGTGCCACAAACTAGCTGCAGCATTTACCTGTTCTCTTTTAGAGCTGATCTTGAAGTTTATAACAAGGTGTCTATCAGAGACACTGCGGTGTTCAGCGACTTTCACAGAATTCTGATCAGGCTTGCAAGAAATATCCCTATACTGTAAATGGCAGTTTTCTGAACTGCAATCTGAAGGAGGTTTGTCTGTTTCCTTTTCTCTTTCGTCACTCTTTGGTGGGTTGTTTGGTTGGTTTTGGGGTTGTTTTGTTTTGTTTTTTTTTTAATTCCAGAACCTATTTCCTGGCTTTCCCCCAACTCTTAACAGTCCCTTTTCCATCTCTTGTGCCTCTTTTCCCCACCTTCACTTTTGAACAATCATGTCTTTAGGCATGAATTTGTAAATAAAAACTATATTGTCCTCTTTTATGAACTTAGCTATTCCTAACATTCTCAGTTCTAATCCTCTGACTTCCTTAATTAAGTCCGTTATAGTTATAAATGCCTGTATGGGGAATTTGATCATGATTATTTGAAACAACACAGTTTTGGCATACAAGCAGGTATGAAAAACATTCAGAATTCAGGAATATATAATGATACTAATGAATTTTAACTGAACTCAACTGTAGACTCTTGGGACATATTTTCTAAAACTAAAGCCATTATCTTTAAAATTATTTCTACATTCCTGGGGAATTTATTTGCTTGAGAAAGACAACAGCCCTATTTGTTAGCCCTTTTGTAGGAGGATTTATGTCAGAATGAAGACAAAAAGCACAGAAACACTTAAAATGGCTTCTTTTAAATGATGAAAATGATTCTACCCTTTAATGCATGGAGATCTTGAGCGTTCAGTCTCAAGAACTGCACAAGCCTCTGCAGAAGCCTTCCTGCCACTGAGCCTGGAATGGCAGCCTTCAGTGGCTCACACACACAAATACGATATGGTGGACAGGGCTTGAATCCAAGATGAACTTAGGCTAAAACCAGCAGAAGTTGGCCCCATGTTTCTCTTTGTCTTGCTGCCAAAAAGTTTTACATATAATAAGCACAGTCATCAAAATTATGACAAGTAACAGGTTGTGCATCATTTATTGCAGATTTCTGTGACTGGTCACGTCTTTATATACTTTAACACATAGTATGTGTTTCCTTAGAGCATACCACATTTTATGAGTGTGTCCAGCTTTTCACAGGGAGGATGTTAAATGAAAAGCATTTTGTTTGCCTGGAAATTTATGCCATACACCAAACACCATGTTTTCTGTGATTAGCTAGCAAGAACCATCTGTCATGTGCCCACCCCCACATTGCTAAGGAAGGCAGAGACTGAAGGTGAGAAGTATATTTACTTTTGTCAACAAAACCAGCTGTTGCCATTACCTTTAGCTGTAAGGCAAACAAGCTGGAAAGGTGACTACCTATAGTGATTATAGTGCACTGGGACCAACCATGATTGTTGATGACAAGCAAACCTCCTAAAATCCAGAGGAAAACTGTTTTATGGTTTATGTCAGGAGGGCATGTAGAAACACAGCTCCAGCTGGGAGCTGGAACCAAGAAGCAGAAACTTTGCTAGAGAAGTATCAGGATGAGTTCAAATAAGGATCTCCCCCATTCTCCCGCCTTCCTTTTGGTAGAAAATTATACTGGAAAAGAGAACTATTTCCCTCTAATGATAACATAAGATTCTGAAATTAAGCACAGCAGGTAGAAACATCCGGCACAGATGTAAAAAAAATACTGCATATTCATACACTGAAATGTTTTCCAGTGCCGACAGCTGACTATTCCAAGTGGAAAAGGTACATGCTCTGGTGTTTGTTCTCTGCCAGTTTCCCTTCTTACTTCTCTGGCACTGTATTCTGGGGTCTGTGTATTCTAATCTCTGTTATTCTTACCAACATTCATCAGACTAAGAAAGATATTTACAGAGTGAAATAATTTTGACTTTGAATAGGATTGCAGCAAATAGGTATATTTTTCAAATTTTTGAGAAAGGGAAATGGGGCATTTCTTTTTAAGTCTTTATTACCTGGCTACCTTCTTTCATATCATACAAAAAGAGCACTGTGCTATGGTGTGAATGTACCTAGAGCATTTTTCAGAGGCAAAATATAAACATTGGCAGCAAAGGGCACTTCATGCAAATGCATTTCCTGAGTGATGGCTCTTCCTCCCTGATGATTCTGGCAAGACATAATAGTTTGGGAAAGTAAGTGGAGTGCCCTGCCCTTCAGCTCTTTTCCCCAGAGCATGTACATCCCCATGCAAAAAGGATTATGACAAAATAAAACATTCATTTAGGTGGAGTTTCTCTCAAAATACTTTCAGTGTATCACTGTAGAAAATAGTAGAGATAGAACTGTAAAGACACACTTTTAGGAAGAGAAAACAGACTATCATGCCTAACTCTAGATTGCACTCATATTCCTTTTACAGTCCACCTGTCAGTCCTGTTATCCTTGTCTAGAATTTACAGTAAGTCTCTGCTTCAATCAGTTTCCATGGTAACTTGGTTCTGTTTTAAAACCTTTACATAAAAATGGCTTGGTTAAAATAATAATGAGCTGGAGTGATTGTCCACACCTGAACTACATCTTTCCCATTGCTCAAAAATAATCAGATGGGGTGTCACTCCATCTGTGCTAGCTCCTTTGGCTTCTACAAGACTGTCTCACTAACCAAGCCAGATCAGTTTCTTTACCATCTGTAAATCTCAGTTTTCAGAAACATATAGCATTCTGGGTACTGACTAGTGTTTATACGTTACATGCAGTGAAGCGCAGTAAAGCACATTAGAGTCTGAATCTTGAGTTCACTGGGGAAGGATCCCTCTGTGTGTACAGTACGTACAGCAGTGCTGAAAGCTCCAAGGACCACAGCATCTTTTAAGAAATGAACCAGAAGAGGCCGACTGTCTCTCTTCTAGAAAATGCTTTTCACAAAGGTAGGGAAAAAAATTTCCTTTGATCCAGATCAAGGGGAAATAAAAGTTCAGAAAAATACCCCAAACAAAGGTTTTAATTCATTCTAAGAATCTTGTGATACTGGCCCATCAGGCTTATCTCTTGCACCCATAATTTCTGATTCTCAGAATGAGAATTTTGACTCAGTTTTACTTGGTCTTTTACACTATTTTTCATAATTCTGATTACTTTATCCTGTCTCAAATCTCATTTAGGAAAAAGTCAATTTTCTTTTTAATGTAACTTAAATACTTCAGTGATAACACAAGTTCCAGTTACAACGAAATCTTAAAAGAACTTCAAATGTGGATCTGATAGAGGTTTTCAGCAATTATGCTGAAAATTTGCTGCCTTTCACAGAAGATTACAACTTCCCTTTGATAACCAAAAACTTGTATCTATTCTGTTCTAGATCTGCTCTTCTAAGTTGTATTGGGTAGCTTAATATTTGTACAGGAAGCTTTCTGCTCCATAGAAGGCACTGACAGAATTTATGGAAAATAGTTTTACACCGCTGTATTTCCAGGTAGGCATTGAAAAAGCTGCTGAATGTAGGTATACACAACAAATTTGTCCAAACAAAGGCTTGGCAAAGACCTCATGTTTTGGCATGGCACAAAGTTGTATTGCTTTCCTGTTAGGATTGGTTGCCCAGCTGGTAATTTGCATTGTGTTTCAAATTTGGGTAGTATGTGATATTCTCCTTAGCAATACACAGAAGGGCACTGCTCAGGGATTTTTCACACCTTGTTTCTGAATGGACCTGCTTATGCAAAGTATACGCGTGCTATATCCTTTATACGGGTTTACTTTTGAGTAGACTAAACTTTGATTGTCATCTACTGATTCAGCCAGGTAATATGATTACCTTGAAATTAATTTGCAATTTAAAAGAATTAGTATCCTTGTCCTATAACAAATAGGGGTGTACTAGACATTCTATTTAGGCCTACATAATTCTTTCCATGACAACTTGAAAAAAAACCAAGCTTTTAAATCTATTTTTTCCACCTCTTATTTTTAACTAGCAGTTTCAGTTACCCCTTATGTCCTAACACTGTCCTATATACATTAATTTCTGAGGGCAGGGCATTGTCAAATCAGAATATCATAAATCTACTGAATTCTTCTCATCAGTCATGGCAATAACATCTTCACAGTACTCCTGCGCGTCACTAAAGTATGACCTTCTCTGACTGATCTGTGCAGACTATGCTTAATTGAACTGTGCTTTTCCAGTGGGCATTTTAACTATCATACAATGATTTTTTCTAAAGCTGACATCCAAACAACTGGTCTCCAGTTTCCAGATGAAAGAATAAATAACGTCTGATGTTTTTCTGATTGAAAAAAGTAGTTATTCTTAATCCTTTAAACCTCTTTTAGCTCAATTAAACAATTACATATGCTTACACTTTTCCATGATTTTTTTACTCCTTTCATAACCCTTTGTATAAAGAGGGGTCCTGGTTCTGTGCCTCTTTTACGATTGTAGCACTATTGATTTCATCCTGATGCTAATCTGTGCCCCAGAAATACTCTAGTTTGATGTGAAAACTGATCATATTCATTGGCTGCTTGAGCTGGGAAATTTCTTGTTAGTCATGGGCTTTAATACAGTTCTTATTGTATTTAATTAATCTGCTAATTACTGTGTAGTGTATATTTTCTTTTTGCCCTGCATAGTTTACGTGATCAGCATACAGCTGCAAAACTCTCTCAAATGTATAATTTGATATTTCTGTTAAGAGGGTCTTATTATTTTTAACTCATTATGCTGACATACTTTTAAAAACATCCTTACCTGATTTCCATGTCTTTTATTATTCTATGTCTTTTATTATATTAATTATGTCAAGTATTTGAGAAATACCAGTATCTATTACTAATTTAGTTCCTTGCTGGTAGGAATTCCAATTAGTTAATCTCTGTGCCTTAAATGCACTCTAAAGCAAGCAACTTTCATTTGTATAGATGGTGTGCTCATCTTTGTGAGGTACAGGTGTTTTCCTATCAGAATTTTGCTACCCTACCTTTTCCCCCCAAATCCTCCTGAAAATCTCTAATGCCACCTTCAATATGTATACAATTCTCTTTCTAGCATCTTTTTTATACTGCTAAGCTGCCCAGCCCTTTAATCTTCACATCCAGAAGCTTCACCAGCTAAGTAACTTCTTTATATTTGCTTTTCATTAGTAAGAACTCCAGTTAGTAGATCAAAAGCCCTCTGAATTACTACCCAAACTTAATTGTTTTGATGAAGGAATTTAATAGGCAAGCATAAAAATGTGGATTTTCTTAACTCTTATTATTTTTTTAGCAATTTTGTTTCAGTAGTGGAAGAATAATGAGACTTTTTGCTCAATTGTGATCAGATTTTTTGTCATTTTTGTTCAGTATAATTTTGAGGAACAGAAGCTGCAAGACAAATATTTTGGCCCAAGAAGCTCATATGAGTTCAATACCTTCTTTACTACTAAAAATGTACAAAACCAGCAGTTAGTGAAGCCATGAAAACTAGTAAAAATCATGCTGGGCTTCAAACAACTACAATAATACACATTTTTTAAATAAATAGGCTCTTTTTTATTTCCATCTGATTTATGTAATATTCTCAGAAAGGCAGACGTTTTTAAATGCAAAGAGTGCTGGGGAAGGGGAATTGGGAGAGAATATTCACCCATCTTACAAATATATTGCAAGAGCTCAGTATTTTTAAGGTAAAATTCTCATTGTTATGACTATCCCTAATGGCTGGGCTAAGATCAAATAAATTTAATGTAGTCTATTATTCCTTACTAAACTTCAGCTCTTCAGTCCTACAATAATAAATTTTGTTAACAAATGTGAGAGGAAAAACCTGAGGTTTAGAATGTTTAAAGTCTAGAAGTTAAAAGGAAAATACTAAAAACATGCTGCTTTTCCATACACATGGTCATGGGTTGAATTATGGGGTTTTTTCCTCTTAGGTTTGCTTTTCATCTCTATGAATATTACGTTTGGGAAATCATTTGGTAGCTATTTTTTGCGTCAAATGCCCAGGTCATATAAATTAGCTACACTGACTTCACTGATGTAGTATGGATTTATATCCCCTTGGAATGGAAAGCATATACATGTAACACAGCACAGCATAAAAGCTTTCTCAGTTAGCAGAGATGATCTATCTGCAGGAGAATTTCAAAGTACTTATTATTTTGGACCAAGGACTCAGAAGTTGGTGGGAGCTTTACCATCATCTTCTCTGGAGCTCATGGGAATATTCACACTACCCAGTTTTAGGCTACTGGCTCGCTCAGATCAGATGATTAAAAGAAATTTAGAAAAGGTAAAGTTGATTTCTTTATGGTCCAGATCTTATTTAACAGAAAAGAAAGGACTATGTTCTGTTAAGCTCTTTTTTGAAATTCAAATTATGTTTATACCTTAGGGAAAAGACTAACTAGAGGCTAATATGGCTTGCAAGAGCTTCTGATGATTAACCTACTTTGTATTGCTCTCACCACACTGCACTGGCTAACCATCATCTTTTAGCAATGTCTTCAACAATTAGATAAAATAGCATTTCACTCTTCTCTATATTTAGAAGATGTTATGCAAACTAGTATTATTTTTCCTTCACTTTCCATTATACTTGCCATATGCACGGTGTATAGTAGAATTAATGTAAGAAAAAAAACCATTTTCTATCCTTGACTAGATACAGACAAGTTAATTCTTTTTTATCTTTACTTTTCCTCTAGGCCCAGTGCCCATTACTGTTGAATGAGATTCTATCGGTTTCTCACTGGCAATGAACAGAATTTAAAATTCACTCAGGCACTTTCCCACTTAGAATCTGTTTTATCACTTATGTTTTCCTGACACATTAGACACTGACTGGTAAAGAGAAGGCATTCTTGACAGTCTTGAATATACTGTCCAGAATGAAAGAGTCAGTTACTACGGTAGTTTTGTGAGGCAGTCTTGAGTATGTGTGATGATCACATGGTGTATTTCAGCTCATGAACCAATTATACTACAGGTGGGAGAACTATTTGATCATCAGTTATTATATATTGGCTTTCCAATGGTGGATATTTGGGGGGGAAAAAAATAGAGTTTTTCAGGTTCGTTTCCAGACCTTCCAGCTACAACCCTGCAGCCACAGCACAATTAGAGGTAACTAATCTGTCTATTCTTCCTTTCATATATTTCAGGGACATGAACTTTGATCTTCAGCTTTTCAAGACAGTATTTCAGAGATGTTTTTAATAACTTGTGTTAGAATGGTTTTTCAAGCCACATGTGAATTCACAATGGCCAATCCTGCTGTATATGCAGTATATCTGCAATTCACAGAGGAATGTGACAAAGGGGCTTTTATTGTTTCATTTTAAAAGTTTTCCTGTGTCCTGAGATTCCCTTATAAAACTTCTAATATTTCTGTAAGAAAAATATGTTAGCTGATCATAAAACTCTGCATACTTGAACTGTAATGTTGTAAGTGATATTTTTCTGCGTATTCAAAATATACTCTTTAACACTTATGTAAAAAGGCTGTATGTAAGAGAGGAACAGGCAGCTGCACTTATTAGTATGTCTTAATGTACCAGGTTTTTCTGGTAGGAAAATAAGCCAGCTTATTATTAGGGAGAAATATTATTAAGTGAAAATAAATTTGGACATCCCTGAGAAAGCATTTTGGAGCAAAATAAAGACAAATTCATAAAATTGTTTATATATAACTAGAAAATGACAAAGGTGTTTTTTTTGTAAAGGAATGCCATTGCAGTACCAGTGTCAATTCCTTTGAGAGAAGGTACTTATCTATGCACAATACCAGGCCAGAGACAGCCTTTATTACCTCAACAAAGGAACCAATGATGATGGAGTACAGAAAATGAATAGTTTAGAAAAATATTAGGTTTAGGTACACGTACAATGCTAGTTTGAACAGTAGATACGTTTTCCATTCAACTACATGCTGAATTCTACAAGAACACCTAATTCCTGTTATTCATGGGACCATCAGGGTAAAGAAATAATCTTCCCTAGACTTCAGACAATTACCTAATGACATTGCCAAGAGCAATTGCTCTTTTTCCATCTCCATGTACATCATCAAACAAAAATACCTTTCTCTCCCTAGAGATACTTTTTTACTAAACTTAAATACTTACTGAAAACACACAAATCCTTGAAAACCGTTATGTGGCACAGGAAGAGAACAAAAGGTATTTTTTAACACCAACACGTCCTGTGTCTAGAGTAGAAGGGATGTTACTTGTTAAAAGTGCTCAAGTGACCGAGAGAGAGACCATGCCACATGTGATAAAAGGAGGCAAATGAAAATCAAGAGCTCCTGCCTGTCAGATTCGTGGTAACAACTTCACCTAACTGTGATTATTGATTAACCTTGAGCACGTAACCACCATGCTCTAGTTGCAGACCATAAGGTACCTCTTAACCACTCAAAGTATTACTGCACTGCACTCAGCAGCAGTATGTGCATCTTAGCCAGGCACATGGGCCTCTCAGACCTACCTGTGCTTAAGTATCTGCTTTATTTACACTGCCTCTAGATGTCCAGTGCTAGGAGAAGTAGAAATGTCAATTGAAAAGTAAAACAAGGATATATTTGTGACAGCAAAGACTGAATAGTTTTGGAGATCTTTTTGCTTTATGAGAATGTCACTACTTCTAAGAGAAGATGCACATCTTAGGAGCATTTAGTGATCAAAAAACCCCAAACAACAACAAAAAAAGCCCCATGCAGAATTCATGCGTAATATTCTTTTTTAATACTGTTTCTCCTAATTCAAAGAGTTCAGCGCCACCTTTTTTAACATTTCCTAAGTCCATACATTTCAGAAACTATGTATTTAAAGGTCTCTTTCCCAGAACTGTAGTAATAGAAGATTTAGTTAGCCACATTTAGGGATTTTAAATTATTGCTGCAGAAACTCCTATATTATAGTGCACAAAGGAAAAGAGTAAACAGTTTTCCCCCACAGCAGATTCTCAGTGTATATTACATGATTCATAGGGAGAACAATCATGTAAATGAACTGTATTTTTCTGTTTGAAAATATTTAAAGCTAGACTTATTTCCAAATTAAGAAAGTGTTATCAAAGTAAAAGAAAAACCTCTGACCAGCAAAAATGTTACATGAAAACTAAACACACAGTGTATATTATGCATGTGAGCAACTTGTGTTTGAAGATAAAAATGTGGCAGGGTTTTCTTTCAAGAAAGAAACTATGATGAGTTGCTGTAAAAGAGACAAGAATGGTCTTCTAATGTGACATAATAAATACCTTACGATTTTTTAATTTCTTCACAGACTATGTACTAAGAAGTAGTAATCTATCCATTTAATCCACCCATTCTACTTCAGTTTACTTGCATTTCATTTCTCATGCCTGCTAGGTCTCATTCATTTAGTACAGACCCACTTTTTCACCTGCTGCCCAGTTTCATGCTCCTTGGCCATGGTGGGTAGCATGGCATGTATTTTTCTAAGGAGCTCCTATCCTGATCCTGGACCACACATGCTGGAGGTAGCAGATCAGCAGATATGTCAACTAGCTTTGCCTGCAGTATATTGTCCTGGAACAAGACAGAGGTACGAGCTCTGCATTTCAGTCGGAAAAATAATGCTAACTGTGGAGAGGTTTGTTTGTGCCACCTTCTTTCCAGCTATGGATTCTTTCCATGCAGAAGGATGTTACCCCCTGCTGTCAGTAACTTCACTGGTCAGATTTGTGTAACAAAGGAGACTGGAGTGCTGGATTTGAGTCTAGCCTTTTAAGTTGTGCCAATACTATTTTAAAATTACATGCTTACCAATGGAAATAATGTAAAGCTATCTATTCACTAGCAACTCCATTTTTATCCTGCCCCTGACCTCTTGTGTCCTTCTGTATATTAGGACTGTAGCTGGAGTAACTTTGTACTCGACAGTTCAAAAACTGACTGCACCTGCTGCGAAAAGAACTTTAGGGGGGATGCACACGCTATGCAGGAGTCCATAATGCAGGTGGTCAGCTCACGCTGAACTTTCTGTGCAACGCCTGATGGAAGATACTACATTTCAGGTCACCAGAATCCTGCATAATTTTTTTGTCTTTACTTACACAGTATAGTAAGTGAATGTAATATAGTGCTCTCAGTACTTTTGATGTGTTTATCATATGTGATTAATGACTAGAAAAGTTTCCAGCTCAATTCTCAGGTGAAAGAGACAACCCAAACAAGCATACTCTAAAATGAAGTGGCCACAGTAAAATCTGTATTGGCAAAAGTGAGGGGGTTTTAGCAGCTAGTGTACCCAAGTTACAACTATGCTTGTTTTAGTCCTCCTTGTTGAGGAGCAAACTGTCAGAAATTCTCTCTTGTGTTGAGAAGCACTTAGTTTCTATGTCCCACTGTACATGCTGACTCTTTCATATTTCATTCAATTCTGTGAAACAAGGATTCCATTTTACAAAGGTAAGACACAGACTTTAGCAGCAAATCCAGAGTATGATTTATGGGTTCTGTAGGCATTATGTGTAAAAAAACAAAGATTAGTAAATGCTAGGTCTAATTCACCAGTTAGTGCAGTATGTGACCCAATAATGTAGGTGTGATCTGCTGAGACTAATCTGTCCTTGGCCATACCCTCATACCCTCTAACCGTATAGCAGTTTTCCCACCATTTCAAGCTATAAAGACTAGTTCCCTAGGGTATTTTGAATCTCTTGACATTTTTATTTTGAATTTAATGACAATATAGTATCAATATGGTGAAACTGAGCTATGACACTTCCCAGGATGTCCTGACTCTGTCAAACCTTGTCATCCCTAACCATGTGTCTCTATCAAGAATGAGACACAAGGTAGTTACTGCCTGAATCTGAGAACTACTTGTATGGCATCTGCCTTCACCTAATACGATTTCATATCTTGCATGAGGGTATCCTCATGTTACATTTACGGAATTAAAGCTTACATGGTCTAGGAGCTTCTGTCTGCTCTTTTTCCCTTAACTTCCCTGGCACAGATCACAGCTGGTGTGTACCCAAATACAGATTTATCACTGAACTCCAAAATTTCACATCCTGTCCATAAAATTATTGCAGCAGCAAGGTAACAACAGCGTATCGGCTCTTTGTTACTACAAACGTTTAATTGGCTTGAT
Organism: Melopsittacus undulatus; assembly: GCF_012275295.1. NCBI lineage: Eukaryota > Metazoa > Chordata > Aves > Psittaciformes > Psittaculidae > Melopsittacus > Melopsittacus undulatus. The sequence goes on from NC_047534.1 coordinate 43,707,471, forward strand.
ATAAAAATATTTTTAAGACAAATAGAAAAAGCAAAAACAAGAATTTGACTTTAAACATAAACAATTCAAAGTCATTATTGGTCTGATTCTGACATAGTTTAGAATTAAGAAAAAAGTTAAACAGACATGTTTACTATGTATCATGAAATACTGAAACAGAGAACATGCTGTAGCATCATTCTTAATGTACACTATGATGAGTGGAAGGAGTAATTAGTACTGGCTGTGACTTCAGTTCATTGCTAGCCTCAGCCATTACCATTCGAAGTTGCATTTTAGGCTGAATGCTGACTCTTATGTCTGTGGAGAAACTTTCTGTTCACTCTAATTAAACTGGATAATGCAATTCATGAACTGTTTCTGGATCAGTGCTCTTCTCACTTTAATGGAAATGAGTGAAAAATAAGTAGGCTTCCACAGGAGGAAAAAAAAGTACAAACTCAATCTCAGAAAAACAGCCCATGAAGATTTGTCAAAAGTAGAACACATTGGTGACCTACAGCCTTTCCTAGGCTTAGTGCACAGTACTTGCCTTGGAAATGCTAATGGCCAGATGGTACTACTTCATGCGGCTTTGAAATGAGTTATCAAATCGTGCTGCTAGCACACAGCCATGTAAGCTAGAGTTTTAAAATAAGTTATCAGATCTTGGCACTGATGCATCACCAAATAACCAGAGGCTTTACGATAATGCTGTGGAATGACCAAACCAAATCTCAGCAGAAAGGGAAACCAGAACAGTTCTCTGACTGCAATTACAACAAAAATTGCTGCAGTTTGCCCAGTGCAGCAAATCCCCTGTCTCTAACAACCTCTTTTCCAACATGTTTTGCTGTTCAGTGCTCCCTTGCAAACTGAAAGATATAGTAGTGCCTACTGAGAAACAGAAATGCAGCACTGACTTAAAATTCTCCTAGCCCTTCTCCAGTTTCTTTCCCTTTACCTGTGCAGAGGGAGCTTTCAATGAACCTGTGCAGAGGGAGGTTTTAATAATTTGTGTTTCTCCTGTGGCCTAAAGCATTCCTCCTTTAACACTATGAATAATCTGGAGAGGCATCACCTGGGTAATAGCATGTGATGCATTGCTACTAAAGAAAACCAAGCAGGATTTTGGACAGTGAAGCAGAAATTGAGTTGCTTTCCAGGTTTTAATGATCTTCCTTTCAGATGTAAGGCTGTTGCTTATTTTTTGTCAGAGGGTCTGTAGGTCTTTTTTTGACTATTGTCACATGATGCAATAAAGGTGGTTTCTACTTTCCATTATGTGATGCAATATGGAGTAAAATATTAATTGGTTTTGTTGTGAACCAACCTTTCCACAACCTCGTAGTTGATGTGATAAGACCACTTTGTCACCTGGGCAGCTAGAAGGTCCCAAACTTTGTGACTTTATTCCAGATCTGTACTGAAAAAAATCTGTCCAAATTTTCATTTTAAAATTCTGCAAGAATCTTTCATAAGTAGACTGAATATTTCTCTGTGAGTCATTTAATATGTGCACTTGATAACTGTCTAGGGTGTTTAATGATAATGCTCAGGTTTATATAGAGACTTTGGGCAAATTATATACTAGCAGCAAAATCCTTTCAGTCCTGCGGGGGCAGCAAGGTGGATGCTGACTACAATCATGTGTCAAGGGCACAAGAACTATAATCACTGGAAGCAGCTGGCAGGGAAGAGGGCCAGGCCCCTATCTGTAGCTACAAAGATTAACCAGAAGACATCTTTTAAAAAGTACTAATTGCCAGGTCTCAGACTCTCAATTCCAACTCTATCCCTTGCTGCCTTTGTCAGTCCCAACTGTTTTCCCCAAGCTGTTTTTCTTCTGTACTCTTTTTCCTGCCTTCTGAGCTGCAATGAAATTAAAATGTCTCAAGACATTACACCTGCAAAGGTATAACTGGTTTTCCATGATGTGAAATGAATTCATCTGCAACACGGAATGTTTAGAGGACAAAAAAAAAAAACAACAAAACAAACCCAGTCAAATTATCTGTTAAGACTTTAAAACCAATAATTAGATCTCAATATTTTATACGGCAACACATGCTTCTTCAATAGTTTCAAAATTTTCATTTTTATTAACTGAGATTACATCAGTTTGAGTTAGCTCACATATCTGTGATAGTATTATTGTTGCCATCTAAGTATTTCTCCCAGCAAAAGGAAGGACCTACTGTTTAGGGTTGAATGGTGGGGAATTAAGGTCCCATGAAAAGCTTTTGATAATATGCAGGTGTAACATAATGAAGGGATTTCTGACATGAGATAAGACTTGTCTTGCAAGAAAAACTGGACTAGAGTATGTCTCAGGTATCTATAACTCTGAACGTGTTTGAGGTTAACAGCAGTTAACCTGTAATAAGAGACTTCTTTTAGCATGACTCTAACAATTTAGTCAGACTCTAATTTCAGGAGTCATTATGTACCTTAGTTGTGTCACCTCAAAATGATCCTTTAAATATTTACAGCACAAAACATTTTAACTTGGCAAATGCAAACAAACCCTGTGAAATTAAAAAAAAAAAAAATCACCACACCAAACCCCAAACCAAAAAGCCATTAGAGCTAGACTACAGATTCCTTAACAGTGGGTGGCTGATTTTCCCAGGACGAAGCGAGGGAGTACTTAGTATATACACCTAAATGTCAGACTCCAGACAAAGTTCCCTGAAGTTATTCACCTTCGAGTGTAATAAAAAAGGCATCTGAATTCTGACGTAGCTGCTGCTTAAAAATTTGGCTTTATTTCATTGCAATAAATTCCAGAAGCCATGCAGAATATAGATCCCTAAACTCTTACTCATCTCTGCCCTTATATTTGTCATCCTTGCACCAGAAATATTAGAGCCATCTCAAATTCTGCATCTTAATCTGACTAAATAATTTTCATGTAGATTTTACCTCCCAGAAGTCTGTTTATTATCTTCAAAGCTATTTCAGCTTGTCCTGTATCTTTGATCATATCGTTTGAAGATATATCCTAACACACCAGTAAAAAGAAAATATCATTTAGAGAACACCTTCAGGTAATTCAGAATCCTAAACCAATATAAGCATAATTACTTGGAGAAATACAGATCAAACCAGTGAGCCAGTCATCTTGTTCCTCTGTCAAGGGAAGACTCTGCAAAGGAAAGAGCCCTTTGTGACATTTCACTTGTACCAATTAACCACATGGTGTCATCTTTCCATGCTCATACACAGAGACTGCAGATTATGGAGAATCAGAAAGAAATCAAGGACATTGTTTCGGAGATCCTAGATTCTATCTTATGTCCTGCATACTTGTACTTCTTTTTATTTTGCTGTTAAATCTCAACAAGATTTCTGTGGCTCGGGAAAGACCCAGTGGAAAAGCTACACACCGTTAGTTTGCAGTACTTATAACACAGTATTTATTTCAATGCAAACATACTGTATGTCATTCCTGTTGTACCCTCCACCCTGTGGTCGTGCCTTTTTTCCCTAAATCGACAGTGTGCTGTGGCCTACAAGGCCATTTCCATCTAGAACAGCATGGTTTTATGCCATGAAAGAGACAGAGAACAGCTGTGGTGACAGTTTGCTTTACTCTAAACAGTCAGATACTCCCTTCTTTTACAAAACACAAATCTGTGGCATCTGTATGGGAAGAGAGAGTGAAATACTAAGTTGTGGGGCTCACTGTGGCCACATCAACACAGTTTCAGCAATAATGTAACATGAATACCTGAATTGCAACTAGTAAAACCAGAGTACTTCTCTGAAGCCGAGAAGAAAACAGGATTGGAGCATACCCAGAGTTGTTGCTTTGTCCCTATATTTTTATAGGAATTCTATTCTCCTGCCAACTGAAACTCACTGAGGTACAAATTATTTGCAAGTTGTGAATGTGAAGGGAAGTCACATTATTTAAGATCCATCCCTGACAATTTATGCTAGGTTGTTGAAAGTAGTTTTATTTATGATCTTTCACTATTTTTTCTATCTACTATATATCACACAACGCATCATAAAGTTCTAATGCAGTCATGATGCAGTGCCATTAACAGCTGCACAAACAATACAAACTGTAGATCTTCGGTTTCTAAATTTCAGTTTTATGTTCAAGACCCAGAATATCTTGAGTTTGGTCTGTAAGTCATCCTGCCAAAGGCCATTTCTTCTTTGAGCAATATCTGTAGCTGATTCCTGTAGTACCTTCTAACATTAAAAATATGAGACACTTCTGAAATATTTTCAAACTTGATGCCAAAGTGATTTATGCAATTAGTCTGATATAAACCAGTAGTAAAAAAGCTTTGCCATGCTGATTCTTGAAAATGTTAGAAAGTTCCAGCTCTCTCTAAATTCAGTTAATCAAAATTATATTACCTCTATACACATCTAGATAGGAATGGGAGGAATACCTAATATCTTCTTTACTGAGGGTCAGTACTAAAAAATATTTTACATTGACGCTAGCAAAGGCAAAGAGACTTAAAATACTCTTGCAAATCAAATTTATTGCTCCCTACCTTAACATTTGAACCAGTATATTTTTATCTCAGCAATTCATTTTGTTTCTGTGATGCACTGAAAACAAAGACTCAGTTGTAACTAGTAATGAAGTTTTTGTGTGAACTAAAGCCAAACACTACAACTATTTTTACAAAATCAAGTGACAGGAAAGGACATCAAAATGTAGAGAGAAGTAGTGGAAAGTCCTTCAGATAAGATTCTAAATTGAAATATCTCCTGATGGAATCACTATTCATAGATAAATAAAGAGTATCCACACAGTGCTCTGTAGAATTTCAGAAACATTTCATGCTCTTTGGTGCGCAAACAATAATATCAAGGAAAAAGGTGACTGTATTATTTTTGTTCCAAACAGATAGTTTGGATTTTATGCACGCTTTTTGAATAAGGAATTCTAAGGATCTGAAATATATGCAGACACAAAAGAATCCACCTGAAAGTACTGCTCCTTGCGATTTTACATCTCCAGTCACACAGCCATTTAAAGCCTCTCACTCTGTCAAATATTTCATTTGTCTCACAGAGATTGCACAGCACTACCTTTCCTTTTAAGCCTGTTAGTATAAAGTATCCTTCAGCAGGTTGAGATGGTATTTAGCACTTTCCCTCTTACCATGAATTAAACCCAAGGTGGCTTCTCTCATCACCAGCAAACCTCCACCACATCCTGAAAAGGAGATATCACAGATAAATCATAGTAGGTCCACATACCTTAATTCATAAATATGGTAACTTGCAGCACATCATTATCAGTACCATCAAATATTTCCTGAAAGGATAACTATAATGATTGAATTAAGACTGTGTATTTGCTAACTCAACAAACTTGTATTTAAAATTAAAGGCAGATTAATTAGAAGAAGCTATCCTTTTATCAAGTTTAATGAAAAAAGTAATTTCCTTTAATGCACAATAAAACATGATAATCAAATGTAAAAGTACAACTCTGAAGTCTGCATACAAATGGTTCTTGAAAAATATTTCTAGATATTTCCAGCAACTCACTTCATCTCCTTTCCAAAATTTGGCAATTAATTGCTTTGACAGATGTGCTTTTTTATTTTGTTCTTTGCAAAGACTCCCAAAGTCCACTTTGAATTTTCCCTTAAGAGCAAAAACCACCTTTTTCCTGATAGAAGCAGTACAAAAAGTTATACAAATATTGTAAGTTCTGGATCTGGAATTTTTTCAGCTTTGTCACTTGACAGTGAATCCTACCATCAGAAGCAGCTGCTGAGCAGAACATGGCTGTATGCTAAACGAGCAGTTTGAAAAATGAAAGTGTCTCCCCAGAACAACTCAGTCCCTTTCCACACCAGTGTTGCAAAGACACTCATTGAGTATTTGTTAACAGACAAAAGCTAATTGATTGGAATCTTCTGAATAGGGTTCTAAGTGACCATTCCGGCCTATGCATGATTGTTTCTGTCAACCACCTTAAACTATGCACAAACCAACTCCTAGTATCTTAATTACATACAAAACACTGTCTTGTGTTACCATTCCTGCATCTCCAGGAAAATGCTGCAGAAACTGTCTGGGGGACTCCTTCAGACTGACAGATTGTCTACCCAGGGCATTAATTAACAACCTTAAGTATTAATACAGTGTCTACCAAGTGCCTTATGCACAGCATGGGATGCTTTTGGGAGTCTCCAGAAGTGTCTGAAATTCCCACTTGTAGACCTCCCGCAACAATTAGTCAAATATTTTGCTGTAAAGACAGTTGGGTGTTCGGTGAATTCCTTTGTCTTTATCTGGACTCATCTCTATGGAGACTAATTGCGAAGTTCCCGGACCAATGTGGGAATTTGATGACTGCACTGGGTAGGCACACAGGAATGGCCCTGATACTCAGCTACACAATTATAACCACAGTACAAACTTGAATTTCATTCTTGTATCACAATCATAACTCAAATTCCATATATCTTGCACTACAAGATAGTATAGAAAAGTTTTGACAAATGCACAGTGAATAAAACATACAATAGATGTTCCATCAAATAGAATTCTAATTCAGGAGTCTGACTTGGACATACATAACATTAGGGATTATAGGTTTGTATGTACACTGGGGTTTTGGTAATACAAGTCAAGTACAAGGCTTAAAAAGATCCATAATATTTGCTGTCCCTATAGGAGAGAAAGGCAAACTGAAAACCAACATTTTCTACTGTGAGGTTGCCATGAAACTGGCCACATGGCAGTCGTTTCATGTATCTAAGCCATGTCACCATGGCTTTCTTGATTTCTGTGGTAGTGCAGTTGAACACCCTTTCAAAGCCTTACTTCAGTATTCTCCCTTGAGAACACAGAGTAGAGAATGCAGTTAATGCTAATAAGGATGCTATTAGAGGAGTCTGTAAGATCACAAACCTAATAAACAATACAGCAAAGAAGAGAATAAATTTCCAACCCATCCCCTGCCCCCCTCTCCCCCCGCACATTTGGTATCCTAAATTCCACAGAACATGCATAGACAATAGTTTTGTTGCACATCTAATGTTGAAAAAACTTAGGAGCTTCATCCAGTATCAGATGAAATGGAGGGGTCCTATATTCTCAAACAGACAAAATGCTTGCAACTAGAAATCAAATTGGAACTGTGAAATCTAGCTTTAAAGTGAATCACATTAGAAAGTTATAGGTTATGAACAGGTCACTGTAATCTTGTTATCAAGGCATTTATTTCCTAACTCTTTAATCCTAAGTACTTGATGTAGCTACCTTGTCTGGTTTATTCACATAGCTTTTGTCTGTTTACCTGCAATAGTGAGAACAATCACTTGTCTTTTGTTCAGAACGTGGTTTTGGTGAGGTAATTCTGTTTAGTCTTGCTAGATATGAGCTGCCTCCATGCTTTTGATGGGCAAATATGTTTTTGTTTGACATTCTTATTAATTCAACACTGTCTCCTCGATATGGAATGATGACTATTGACAGTAGCTTGTGTGATTTCCCATACTGCAATTTGCCCTTCAGGCATATTAGCAGCAGTACATGCTTGGTTCTCTTACGAGCTCTCCTTACCAGTTTGTTCCTTTTCTACATTATTACATTAACTTATGAGTAAGTGTTGGTCTTCAGTTGTCTCTATCCCATTTTTTAATGCATACAACTCCTTTAAGAGCTGTAGGTCTGTTAGAACACCAACTCCAGCCACCACCAAACTGAAACAGACCAAAAACTTCTCTAAAATACCTTCCTGTTGGTGAAAGTTAATATCTTTTAAACCTAGCTAGGAAAAATCGCTATTTCTGGAAAGAAAACATAGGTTTCTATAACACACTGAATCCATTTTCACTGGTCAAAGCAGAGCATTATCTTTTTCAAGATTTCTTGCATCTCATCATGTTTTTCTATTAGGAAAAACCGCACCACTAAAGCAACTAAATTCCAAATACCAATATTTTGGCTAAGAGGCTCTTTATCCTTCTGAGTTCCAGCTCTGTTATTATTTTTACTGGTCAGCAAGGAGAATGACTAGATGTTAACTGCATCCTTCTCTTTAGACTCACTACCCCTATTGGTTTGGAAACTTGTGGGAAGTTAATAATAGATAAGTAGACAAATCCTATGGGGGAAAAAAAAAGTTGGAGAGGAAAAAGATTCACTCAAAATTCAAAATAGGAAGAACAAAGAAAATCAACTACAGTTGTTCAAGCAGTTACTGCTTTTTTCTTGAGACCTTTATATGAAATGTCATAGACTGAGCCTCTCCCATTTCGTTCCTGTCTCACACCTTCTGCAGTGAGTTATGAATACCATCCATTCATAGTAAGTCCTGCACCAGGGTCCTACATGCCCAAGTCAGCAGTTTTATCTGTGATCTGTCAACCCCATCAGCTTCCAGGCTGAAAGAAGACAGTGCAACTTTCCAGCCGTGGGCACTCCTCCAAACACTGCCCTGCTAAAAGACACACTCCTTCTTCCTCACATGGCAAGGCAGATTCACAGCATTTCTGATTCATATAATAGAATGCCTAGATCCCACATGTGGTGAAAGCTAACACATACCCATGCTGTTGTGAGAGCCAGTGTTCAAGTTCAATGCACTGAAGAACAAATTTCTTTTAACAAAATCCACAGGTAGGAATTATGCCTCATATGCACTTTTGGGGCAAGAGTTTCACACACACTACTGACTCAATGTCATTGTAAATGGGGCCAGCCTCTTACTGCTTTCATTTGCAGCAGAACATTTGCAGCTCACCTGAAAAACATTCCTTATATTCATTCTAATATATGAAATGAAATGCAGGCAGCATTGCAGGCTTTTGAAGATGACTGTGCTGGCTGAAACGCAGAGAATTTCACCTCCTGATAATGAGACTCAGAGTGCATGGGGAAGAGAACAGCTACAGAGCTAGTAGGCTGGGGTTTTTACTATGTTGCTTATCGTTGCCACATTCCTAGCTGGACAGATGGCAACCACCTTGTCAGTCTCAGCAGATGCAAGGACTTACTTCAGTATTCAGGGAAACCAAACTCCTCTCATTTGCATTAGAATTGATTCCTCCAGTTCCAGATTTTAGGCATGCTGGTAGAGTGTGACAGTGCATTCAGTGGATAAACAGCATACTGCTATCATCAGATTAGTGCCTTTGAAAGAACATAAAATTCACTATGGAGAAAATAAAACATCGGTGTTCTTAAGTTTCCACAGACACTCAGCTCATAATTCACATTGATTTGGGGGATTTTTAAAATTACAAAATACAGCAATTTTTATGTTCTGCAAAGGCCATGGGAGATGTGTTACAGAATGTTTGCAACTGCTATAAACGGTATGAACCAATTTCGAGGTTTTGCTTCTGTGGCAAAGACAAACCTGTTGGTATATTCCAATGTTCTGAATCTTTATGCAGACTGTTTGCATAATCTGCTTTCTGCCATTACACTGGTGTGATATGTAGCTTTCAGTTCCCTTTCATTTCTTCAGCTGTACATGTAGCGCAGTGTGCTGCCCCTCTTTTATTTGGTCTTTCGTGTTTATTTTCTCTCTTGTGATTTATGTTGCACAGTATTCTGGTAGAGATACGAATTTCCATTGTTCTGTCAGGTGAAGACTGACTGTACTATCTTTGTTCAGTCCTCCTACTGATTCATCCTCAAATTGCAGAAACAGCTGGTTTCATGTATTCATGTATTCAGATATCTTCTTGTCTTAAACTATCAATACAAATGTGTTATATTTAGCTGATAAAGCCAGTAATTAATTCTAGTTTGAACTGCAATTTAGCTACATTTAACACTGAGCTAAAGTTTAAATAAAGAGGAACCAGATTTTCTATTTCATTAGAAATTAACTACTTTGAAAATCAACTACTTAAATTTTTCAGGTCTGAAATGGAAAACAAGGCATTCTGAAATATTTAATTGAATGAATCCTTATCCCTACCCAAAATCCTCTGGGTTTAATCAAATAATTTTCTATCAGTAAAGTCAGAAGGATTTTGATCCTCTTTATGACTCTACAAAGTTCATTCAAAAAAGCTGTTTCAAAACGAAGAATACACAGTATTTTGTTTGTCTCTTTTTAAATTTCAGACTAGGACATATTCCTAGCAGCAGTAGTTAAATCCTAAACTGAAAATTCAAGAAGTATCAGTTTTGGGTTTTGTAAACAATATTTTGCAAGTATCTATTGACTGATTTTGATAATGATGAGCATATAAATATCTTTCTGAAAAATATTTTGACAAAAAGCTTTTAATCAGCTCTGTTGAGAACCCAAATGATTAAGATGTTGCTTAACACACAGCTAAGCTAGACTAGCACTCACAAGCTCATAGTCTATCAAGAGGGAAGAAAGCATCCTCACTGAGACAAGGACAATTTCTTTAGCATTCTTGTTTATTTTTCTCTAGCATTCAGGCTATGCAAGCAACTGTGCCAAAAAGAACCTTCAGAAACACTTTTTGGCATTCCATTGTAGAAGAGATGAGTGTCAGGCTGTGTCACAACCACCTAACTAGGTCACCTTTATGACTGCTCACATGAGGCTGTCAGCTGACAAAAGCTGGTTTTCTCCTCTTGCCCACAGGAAGCAAAAATCAGAACAAGATTATTATTTTCTTCCTAATTAATAACTATTTAAAAAAAAAAGAGAAGGCTCCTGAATCACAGGCAAATATACACAGGTTAAAGTTATTACTTAATAGTTTTCCTTTTATGACATTTTCCAATTTTATACTGTAAAAAACAAGACCTTTCTCAAGATTAAGTAAATTAGAGTGTTCTGATAATTTTGGAACAAGTTACAAATTGTGTAAGGACTATGTACACTTTTGATGCTTATTTCAAATACTAAATTGGCAGAAAGGCTGTGTTTCACCATTGGACTTCTGCTTTCCAAGAGACTTTAACATAGCAAGAAATCTCACCATAGTCTTAATGGTAGGGTACAATTATTAGTAGTGTTGTGCACTCTATAAAGGGATTGAACAAATACATGTTTTTATAGTGCTCAGTCATGGCCTCTCCAAGACAGTGCAGTATTGAACTCTCTTCTCAGCTACCTTTCCAAACTTTGACATTTCTTTCAACAGAGTTTAGCTTATTTAAGGGGGAAAGTAGCTCATCCATAGTGTATCAGAAAGCTCTGACACAATCATGATGATAACAGAGAGTCTTATTTGCATCAGCCTAGACATTTTCGGTTCTTATAGTGATAGTTTAACTCTAGTTTGAATCGAATCATTACAGCACACTACTGTGACTACTGCCTTGAAATGATTTTGGTATGAGACAAAATAAGCCACCTATTAGAATTTACTCTTCCTTAAAACAGTAGGAAGTATTTTCATGTTGGACTACTTAGCAAGTGAGGACCTATGCTCCAGTGAATGGCTGCACCTCCTTCAGCCTCCCATCACAGCATCATGAAAAAATTATAATAATTGTGTACCAAGTATGAGCTCATGCTCTTTTAAACCCTGCAAGAGCATAGTTTCAAGTTTTCTCTTTCATCTGGTCCTCCACGTTTTGATATATTATTTATTGAGAAAATTCTCATTTCTGTAATGTGGGATTTCAGAGTATGTTTTCTGCCTTGTTCTTGCTGCTGCAGCGTCATAATAAAAGACAGATTCAAGTTTTAAGGGAGTTGAACTGAAATTGTAGAGCTAATAGACATAAGCTCTACACAAGCAGCAAATAGTCTCCCATAAACAACAGGATTCTGGTACTACTTCAGATTTTGTCTCTCATTTCTGAGTGGCCAGGTTATGGGAAAATGGGAAGTTTGTGTACCACAGCCAATATTAAATAATAATAGTATCACTCTTTTGTTTGTTTGTTTGTTTGTTTGCTGTGTTATTCAGTCATTTACTAGTCTTGTGAATGTTGTCTCCATCTGTAGAGGGGTTAAGAAATGTCACTCTGGTATTTATCTGTATGGGGAAGAGCCAACAGCAGGAGTTCTGCAGAGGCATATTGGATCTCAGTGGGAACAAGAGCATCAGGGTTAGGAGTTGGGTAAAACAGGAACAAAACCAAGAGGGTTATTGGTGTCACACTTTTTTTTATCTCTACTGGAGTACTCAAGTTACACAGGCTGTGATCACAGGCGTCTGTACCTTATAGAAGAGAAGTATTACCAAAAGTACAGCAAAAGTTCAGCACTTTTGCAAATCATGTTGGATATGTGCTGTACTTACGAAAACAATTACTTGTAATTACATTAAAACACCCTTATTTCAAACCAGTCATATTTATGTTTATTTACTTTTAAAAGCTAAGCATTATTTTACATTTGTTTGTTTTTTTTATTGTTTTGGTGTTGGTTTTTTTTTAACATCCCTCTCCAGCTTTCTTGTAGGCCCCTTCAGATACTGGAAGGCTGCTATGAGGTCTCCATGCAGCCTTCTCTTCTCCAGGCTGAGCACGCCCAACTTTCTCAGCCTGTCTTCATAGGAGAGGTGCTCAAGCTCCCTGATCATTCCCATGGCCCTCCTCTGGACTTGCTCCAACAGCTCCATGTTGTTCTTACACTGGGGGCCCCATAACTGAATGCAGTACTGCAGGTGGGGTCTCAGGAGAGCAGAGAGGGAAACTCACCTCCTTTGACCCGCTGGTGTTAATATATCTGTCTCAGTGGCTGCTGCAGTAGCATTTTTAATACGCTCTTTAATATGTTATTTAGCTTTTAGTAGTGGCATTATACTCTATAATGTACACTAGTAATTTACAACAGAGATTAACCCACAATACGTATTATGGATTTACTTTGAGACTGTTCCTCTCATAATTACTTTAATGCTCTTTTGTCAATGCCGGCGTTTATTCTTTTATTTCTCAATTTTTGTTATTCTTTTCCACAGTTCCTTCTGGTTTCTGTATTCCTTTTGATGCTTTTTTTTTGTGAACTTAAAAAGTTCGTAGAGAGACAGAATATAAGAACTCCATCACCTGAAGTTTACTCGAAATTCTGACCTGAAATATTGAGTATCTGCTATCTGAGTACTCGTTCTGCCTAGAGGGTATGTTAGGAGCTCTGCATGAGTAAAAATGTTTTCATCTGATCCATATACAGCATATTCATTTGGAAGATATTTATAGATACGTTGTGCTGTTTCCATTTTCTACCCCTTTATCTCTTTCTCAATATTAGAATTGCTTTCTGCCTCTTTCGGAATGTGAACATTTCTGTCATTGTAATCCTTCTACTCTGATCCATTATTGTTCTACCTCCTTTATTTAACAAAAATCACTATTTTAACTTCATACATTTGTGCAAAAGGGAGAAACATGACAGAAATTGATTCAGTTCCCCTCACATCAGAGGAAGGACAATTAAGTGTGTTTCAGCTCTACCTAGGCCAGTAAGAAGTTGAATCCACTGTGAATTTCCCTCCCATGTGTATGGGAAATATGGGATAGCTTCATGTCAGTTAACAGCAGATCACTTAATCTGCCCTTCTTCCTTTTGTTTGTCAAGACAAGTTGCTGTAATTCATCTGTAGCTGTACAGTCACCTTTATCAGACTTGAGTGTAGTCCCCCACAGAGGTGTGGTTCCCATTGCTCCCTCTGCTCATGGCCAGCCCTGAATCACTGGGCTAGCATTTGCACAGCCAGGCAATTGAACCATACATATCATGGATTAATCTGTCTAAAACATAACCTAGCAAAATAACCCACCAACCAACAAACAAACCAAACACTTCCCGGTTGGCTCAGTGAGACTCATTGCACTGCCATGCAAATCTAGGAAGAGAAGGTAAAATCACCCAGCTCAGCAGCTGCCCACACATATCTAAAGCAGCCATTTAGTTGTGGAGTCAGCCAGGCTGCAGTCCTGCTCAGCCTGTTACCTCATGATGGCATCAAGAAACATCTGACATGCATGGAAGAGTTATCTGGACTACACTCATCAAAAAAGAGTTTCCAACATAATATTGCAAGGATTGTGTGTCCATGTGTGTGTCGTCCCCCCCCTTTTTCTTTTTGTTCTTCACCTAGGTAAAAGCAATCAGCACCCTTACTTGGGTCAATGGAGACAGACATAGCAATATTAGATAAAAGAAAATCTGTCCCAAAGGATTGAAAATGTAAGAGAAAGGGGTAGAGACATAGTACTTAGTTCTCACTACAGTAACAGAAATGGTTTCAGGAAAAGTACATGGTGAAAGGAATTTTGCTCTGAGTTCTTGAAGCAATGGAAAAAGAAATGAGCAGCTGGAAGTTAAAACTACTTGGTTTCTGGAGCCCTTAGTATGTCATGCCAGCCCTGTGAGCAGTACACTATACATCACTTTTGATAATAGCCTGTTTTTAAAGTGAATAAAATACTCAATGCCTGTATTTTCTAATTTCCTTCCTAACAATAAATAATCTCTGCTGGAGCCCAAATTTTTCATAGGGCTGAAAAGTGATGACAATATTCAGTGCATTAGTTTAATCAAATAATCATAAATAAAACATTTTATGATTTGCAGCTGTATTCTTTAAAAAAAGCTGTACACAACTTTTCCAGCACACTGTGTTGTCAGAAATAAAAAGAAACCCACTTGATCTTGGCCAGATCAAAATGTACTCTTGGCAATGGAAATCGAAAGCTGCAGCATATTTGGCATCATTTGTATCTGTTGGCTTATGGAACATTTCTGTAGCTGTGATATAAGCATTTCAAACAAAGATAGTATGTTTCCTTAGTTCTGCTGGAATGTTGATGTCAAATCATCCATACCAAAAGGATCGTTGTTCAAAGATTGCACAGCCTGTTAACGCACTTCTTTTGGCAAAAGAACAAAGATAAAGCTAAATATGGTGGTACAATGGTGTAACTTAGGAGCAGTGGTGCCAGACTATTTTTTGGAACAGAAAAGCAATTTGTAGTCAGAACAAAACATTAATATCTAGGTAACTAGATGGTTAAAAGGATCAGAAAATAAGGAATATTAAGGAATGGTAATGTAATGTTATGCTTGGGGAAAGGATTTCAGAATGGGATTGTATAGAGTACTACTAGATACCAGTTTGGTTAGCAGGAACAGAAACATGCAAATATTTAACCTTGTGAAATATTTGAGCATTTCAATTAATTATTTACATTTTATAGTATTATTTTCAAGTTATAAGGCCCATAATCATAAATCTTAAAAACTTCAATTAATAATATTTTTTAAATTCTGGTGTGCATTGAAATGCTTCCTTACATTAACATTCACAGAAGCACAAGTGCCAGATTCTGCTGTCAGTCATACTTGTATTCCACTTGCAACAAGGCTGCTGAAAGTAAAGCTACATCATGCTTTCTTACCATAATCAGCTTAAAATTAATTCAAATATTACATAGAGAGTGTGGATTCTTTTTCACCCTAACAGCGTTTGAGTTGCCATACAAGTATACAGGTTCCAGGAGAGAAAAAGGTTCAAAATCATGTAAATTTTTCATTAACAACAATATTAAATAAACATTCCCTACCATAAATAACTTTTTTCTACTGTTCATACATTATTCATCAATAACGTACCCATACTAGAACTCCTACAATTAAAGAAATTTCAGGATTTGCTCATACATATTTTGAAATTAATTAGTAACTGTTCTTTTTAGCAACAGTTGTCAAAATTAATTACAGAAAATGCATTAACAAGAACTACGTATTAAAATTCATGGGAGTGACTAAAGGATTTCCCAAATTAGTGTCTTAAACATAATATTAGCTTATTTCTGCTTTAATACTGGAATATATGGAGTTTGTGTCAATTAGAGGGCTGATTCAGTCCCAAATTACTGACTATTCTGAAGCACAGAAAAATTAAGCGTTGTAGGCCTTTTCATGATGTTCTATTGGATTCTGTTGAATCAGCTTGGATTTCTAACACACATCCTACAAAGATTTCTTCAAAGATGTTCTGGCTCCATGAAAGTTAATGGTATTGTCATTTTTGGGGGAGCCAGGGGGAAAAATCCTTGATAGCATGGAAATTGTAGGAAGATGTACATTAGAAAAATTAAGACCTTGTCACTCACCCCACTGAGAAGAGATAAATGTAGACAATGACAAAAAGTAGAAACCCACACTGATGTTCAAAGTTGCTATAAACTGATAAGGTTTTTGCATGAGAAGATGTGGACCTACCAGCTAGACAGAGGTGGCACGCTCTCTCTTAATTTGTGTAATACATTTAGACAGAGAAAGGAAGACAGGCTAAAGCTGAACCCTAACAAGCCAGAGATCAACACAGTGAGAAGCAAAGGCTTGAAAGGAAACAAAAATTTGCAGCATCTTAATCAGTGAAAGTGCTTGTCCAGGACTTAGATGAATTCTGTAGCCTTGAGACCACCTATGATGTTTCATACTCAAACCTACAATCAGGTTATGAAATGCAGCTGCAGTTGCCCAGAAGAATGTATGACATACGTGATTTAAACCTATGTTTAGCCTCACAGACTTGTGTAATTCCCCTTGCAACAGAAAGCGAATAAAGCAATTTGAAGGAAAAAAACCCCAGAAAAACAAAACAAGAAAAAAGCTATCACTGAATGTGGCATTTCTAAAAATATTGTAGGATTTGTTAAAGATACAGGCATTTGAAAAAAGTCTCACCTCTTGTTCTTGGTGTGATTTACTTAGACCAAAATGGCATGTTAAAACTTCACAAAAGAGAAAAACACCCAACAAACTACTGCAGAAGCAGGAAGAGGCGGGGCCTGCCTCACACCTCTAGCATTAGCCTCATTCTCAAGATAAATGTGGAGAGAAGTAACCTAAAGCTAAGAGTCCATAGGAATCTCCTACATTTTTTTTTGTTCTAAGTGGTTTTGCACAGGTTTTCATACTCAGAAATGCAAAGTTCCGCTCAAAATATGCTTAAGCACCTTTAATGATGCAACTTTTGGGTTCGATGCACCTACAGTTTTCATTATTGAAACAATTTGATATGATTCCCCATTCCTGGTGATGCTCAAGACCAGGTTGGACAGAGTCTTGGGTGACATGGTTGAGTGAGAGGTATCCCTGCCCATGGCAGGGAAGTTGGAACTAGATGATCTTAAGGTCCATTTCAACCCTAACTATTCGGTGATTTTATGATTTGGTTTTCAAACTGCAAACACGTAGTGTTACATATTTCTTAACAACCTGACTGAAAGATAATAAACACGTAGGAGGCTCTTTCCGGTGACAAAAAATGGGTGCACTTCTTGATATTTACAAGACTCCCTAATACCATTATGCATATATTTATATCTTTACAATTATTACTGTATTCCATTTTGACATAATTAAATATTTTCTCTATCAACACATTGCTTAGGATAAAACAGTGCATCCAACTCATTTTTGCTCTGTGTTTTTTCTGTATTTTGACAACATGTCTAGGATTGTTGTCCCTGTTTTCCTAGAGTTATTGCATTCTGGTCACTTTAATAATGATTTAAAAGGAGCTTTTGGGGAAATCCATAGAATAAGAATGTTTTGAGAGTAGGCAATATTCTCTCTTCCTGTGTGAAATGCTTTGGGATTCCTTGTCTTATCATTCATCTTCCAAACCTAAAGTATTCTCTTTCATGGCCTAAGACTTCTTGTTTCCTTGGCTTTGTCAATAACATCCTGTGAAAAGAGAACAATTTTCCCTGTAACTGCTACTTTACATTCATCAAAGAAAAAAATATTCCCTACCTTTATACAATAGCACAATGATTACAGTCAATTCCAGCAGCTTGCATAGTAACAAGATTGCCTGTAAATGGCACAAATAAAAACATTTCTCTAATATCTGGAAAAATGGAGGAGTTTATCCCTAAGTTTATTTCCTCCACTATTTCTGTGTTTGCTCTGTAAAGGTGATTTATTGATTGGTTTTCTGCTACTGATGCTCATGTTTTGAGATATCTAGCAAAAGGAGCAAAAAGAGAAATCTTTGAAACAGAAAATCTAGAATGACGCTTCAGTAAATCCATTACTGACCCTAAATATAAAGGGGTTTACACATTCAGCCTACTAGATGAGTGAAATGGTGGTATAATACCTTAATTTGCTTTTGTAAGTCCTCCTGTCTGCTGTCTGTGGGTTTGCATTTGAGAACCTTTGCATAACATACTGTAATAACTTGCTGCTTATTAAGAGAAGTTTCATCTATAAATGTTTCCCAAATAATACTACCTCTATGTATGAAGTTGGTATAAACTTTTCTAGAAAGAAAGTAGTCATAAAATGAAAAATTAACATTTGTCTTAAAAAATCATATTGGAATGTTGTTCATTTCAAATGCTCCCCTGTGAGTTCATCCTTGCCCTCACTGAAACTCTAAAATCTCCTTACTGAAACTCAAAGCAGTGCATTTATCATCTTGAAAGATCAGAAACACCTGTAAGCTTTCCTGTGTAACTCTGAACACACAGGTGTAATCTGGGATTATTGTTGTCAACAAAATTGCCTTCTGAGTTTAGATTTTAGCTCTGCCTGGAGTGTCCTTGGCCACAGATCTGTCTTAATGTACAACTTGCTTCACACTAACATACTGCCTGCCTTTACAGTTACAGAAACATTGCAACTATAGTTTTAATGTCCTTCCACTTCAACTTAGTTTTAAAAAAGAATTAAAAAAACCCCAACCCACAACAGAAGATGGAGTTAGTTGTTTCCTTAGGAAAGCTTAACACTGCTATGGGTTTGTGAAAGTTGTATCTCATTTATTCATAGACACCTATAAGAAAGGAAATGTTTTAGCACTACACATGGGTTTAGACACACTTGGCATAATAAATGATTTTTTTTTAAAGAGTGGCTATTATTCTTCTCTATTTTTATCCTTATTTTAATATCAAGCTATCATGCAAACATCTTTAAAATCTATCCTTGCACCACCCTTCAGAGGATATTTGCTGTATCAGGTCTTTGCTATTCAGAATCTCTGGCAAAGCAAATAAAATCTAAAACCCATTTACAGTTTTTCTCTATACTTGGGTTCCTTCAGTAATACGTGTTCAAATACAGAATGAAGTTTTCAGGTGTATCATTGTCTTCTACTACTGTTAAATCACTAGATGCTGTATTTGCTTTTCTTATGGTAGATGATTTCTATCTATCGCATTTTCCTCTTGAAAACAGGTTGCCTCATGCACCACATTTTTTATCATCTTTACATTAGAAAATCTGTAGTGGTCGAAGATCTTGCTGCCAATATGGCTTCTACTATACAGGACTTCTGTCCCTCATCTGAGCAAGCTTGGAGACCCCAGAACAGCAACTTAGGAGCACAAAAGTACCCAGTGACAGTTTCTGCTACCCTGTAAAGATATAAAATTCTGGAAAGCCAAAACCTTCCAGGTTTCCCTTACCACCTACATCCTAATGAACTGGGAAGCAGATTCTGGAATCCATTTTAAACATAGTATCTCAAAGAACAACAATCACTGTTGGAGTATCTTTTATCTTAAGTATTCTTTATCTCCTCTTTTCCCCTGTGCTATCAAATCATCCTGCAAAGAACTGATCAGTAGAGAGCTTATGTCACAGAGTACGTTCTGGCTGTATGTGTCAAACCGTGATATGACAGGACTGCTCTTCAAAGTGTGTCATCAAAACTGACTTTGGAATTCAGGACATCTTTATGTACAAAAATTGTTCTGCTTCTGGATTCCTCACATATTTTGATCAAGCCTTCTGCTTTTACTGGGTCTTCCAGTGTCATGCAGTAGAAAAGGGTACACAAAGACACCCCAAAGTTTATAAGGCCTCTTCCAATAGAGCATGCTCCAGCTACCACATCCATTAGCTGATATTTGAACAACTGCAGTATTACTGTGGAGTCTTAGGGGAGTAAAGTTCTTTTTTTCCGGTTCCTAGTAATTCAATATTCATGGTATTTTTCGCTTATTTTGTAATGTGAGGTGCCTGAAGTGACACAACAGGCTTCCAATGCTAGTACAGGATACCAGGCTGCTCCTTCCTTCAGGTTCCAGTATCTGTGCGTCCTGCCTCCTGAAGCAGATGCTCTCCTGGAGACTTGCTGTTAGGTCCTTCCTTTCAAGAATTACCTGCAATGACATTTGGAGATGTGTCTATATGCTGTGTAGCTCTTTTTCTTAGTGATCTTAAGGATCAAACTTGCCAGTGTTGGGGTCGGTGTGAGGCTGCTGCTGCCTTTTTCCATCATCTTTTCACCTGTGGGCCCTGGCTGGCTGTGTATGTCTGCTTGAGAAAACTTTGTTCAAATGTTACCACAGAGTGATGGCACTGTATTATCTGAAACAACTGTTCTCTAAGACTGAGGAAAAAATAACAGCAAATTGAGCATGTATAAGAAATGAGTCTATTCCCCTATCTGAACAAGTTACAAAAATAACTGTTCAGCATTTCTTGCAGCAGCCAGAGTGAACTAACTCCTTCATCATATTTTACTTCCTTTGTTAGTGCAGGTCATTTTTAAGCAGTAGTATTATTGGGTAAGTTTTAATTGCAAGCAAGATAAGACAAGCATTCAGTGGAGTTGTGGGTTACAATATTACTGGGTTCCCTTAAACTACATTTGGTGATAGACAATTTACCTAAAATATTGTGACCTTGTATTCACAAACCCCACTAACATCTTCATCTCTAGACTGATTAATGACTTTGGAGCTAATTTTTATTTAGTATTAGATGTGGCCTGAATGTCCAAAAAAACCCTATATATGTACAAATATGTCAGCTTTTATATTTCTGGCATTTGTCACTGCTAAACCCTGTTCTGATTCTAGCCAATCAACCACAATAATTGCTGCTTTTAGCCTCAATTAGCACCTCAAATAAGCAGGCATAGAGGAAAAATATGCTCCCGAAGATCATAGATACTTAGTATATCATATGACTACTTTATATTCTATTTCTCTATCCTAGAAATGATTCTTCTGTCCACAAAAAAAAAGCATATCAACGTGTCTGTCATCTTTGATTCTCAGTTTTGAGCTGCACTCTTCTGATAATTCAGTTCTGTACAACTGATATTTTTGTATTTCTTACTGGTATATTTCACATCTACACACTGAACCTGACACACAGCAGCTGTAAACCTTTTCATCTTTTATTTTATTGTTTTAGCTCTCTAGGAGTTTTCAGATTTAGAAATCATGTCTGCCAAAGTTATGCCACATTGCTGCATTTGGCACTGGTCAAAACTACAGTTTATGTCACTTCTGAAGATTTCTTCCCCACACCCAAAGCTATCCTATTGAGTAAGTGGACAAGAAAACAGTAAGGATTAAGGTTAAAACTTATACAGAAGACTGTAAATCTCAAACCACCCACCTCCCTTCCATCCTCTGTTGCCCTACCATTGTGTTGCCATTATTGCTATGCTCTGTGCAATACTGCCGTCTTCCTGGTTCTTCAGAGGAGCCATAGCATTGCAGTGGGAACATGAATACCCCTTAGCAGGAGAGCAAATGGAAATGGATGAGGATCTTAGGCCTCCTCCCAACAAAATCCTTGTACACATGGTCTCTCCTGTGATTATGTGAGGGCATAGGAAACCATACATGCATGCCCATTTCACCCACTGGGTGAAAAAAAGACGTTTACTACACTGATTTATGCCAGGAATTGTTGGGACAGCTGACCCCCGCCCCTTGCCAACTTTGCCCAATCCAGAAGTCGATAAGTAACAAACTGATTTACTGTGTGGGAACATGTAAACTTAAATATGTGCCATTACTAGGCTCTTTCTCTGACAGCTTTTTAAATCAAAGTCATAGGAATTTTGAAGAAGGATAGGCCCTATTATATTAAATACTGTGCTAATGTACTTAAATTTGCATTAATAATCTGAAGCTAATGGCATGCTGGGCCAGCAACTTAATTCTACAAGACTTCACTATTCCAAAACACTGAAGTCATTCACTGGATATAGAACTAATCTAATTCTCTTACACCAGAATTTACATGATATTAAATATATTCTGACAGCACAGTAATAAAGAATATTAAAGAAAAAGTGTGTGCAGAACTGTACAGGTCACATCTGTCTTCATATTACTTTGGGAGGATTTTCTCTTTCCCCATTGAAGCCTTGAGTTTAAAGAACCTCCCACAAAATTCACATAGAAGGACAGAGGTTCAAATCTAATAGCTGACATTTGTTACCATTAAGAAGACCCTGATTTCATTAGTCAGAACAAATGGGTTGGATCTGTTATGCATAATCAGTTAAGAATTTAGACAGATTATATCAAAGAAGCAGGAACCAAATTAGTAGCTGGAATAACATTAATTAACAGGCACTAGTTTTTTGTTGGTTTTTTTTTTTTGATACAGTAGATCTCCACACAGCATAAACTTGGCTCATTAGTATTAATGAAATATCAAGCTATGATTACAAAAATGTTTAGCATGTTTAGCCAAGTGCCCAAACGAACAGCAAAGATGTCAGACACCAGTGTAAACAGCATTGCCAAATCCCTGGGTTTCTTTTATCTTTGACTGGTTTTCAACCATGGGCTGTTATAGCACAGGCCAAGCACAGATAGCTGTGATTTGTGCTTCATCACAGCTACCCACAGCTTCCTGGAATGGAAAACTGCTGACTGGACGGCATCCAGCAGCCGCACAGGGCTGTGTTAGAACAGCCAGAAACTGGACAAGGTAATCATTAACCTGTGCCCATGCTGCTTGGACAGCTATCAGACTCGCTCATGACCTGCCTAGGGCACTGAAGAAGCAGGATTTCTGACACAGAGGATCAGTGTTGCTCCCTGAAAGATTTGAATGTGCTGGCAGGGCTTATGCCAAGCACTCAACCATCAGTAAAGGGCACAGTAAAGAAACCTGAGTAAAAGCGAATACATGAGCACAAGAATAATGTTGGCAGGAGTCATCGTTTAGGCCTGACAGGTTTGTTTCTTTGCCCCAGCTTCCTACATATAATCTTTAAAAACCCATATCATGCTTTTGAATGCTCTTACTGTGTATATTGTCAGTGTCACAAAGGTTCCCTTTATGTACTGCTGCGCCTCTTGTTCATGTTCTGGCCTCCTATAGGGAACACCAAGTCTTCTTCCTAAAGTCTTCAGGCTAGAGAAAGCTGCAAATGCCCCAAATGCAGTGTCCTCAGCCCTCTGCTGTGCTTCTCTGTAGCACCCCAGGTAAGATGCAGGTTAAGTGAAAAGGCACAGCAAGCTGAAGCTCCAAGATTTCTTTTGAGGCTGAACTGCTGCCACCTCATCAACTTGTACTGAAGCTTGTATTATACCTTCAAACACACACTAGCATGTACTAGCATGCTGTATATGAGCAACTGAGTAAATGGATTCCAATGAGAAAGATTTTTTAGCTCACCTTCACTTCTAGTAATACATTTTAAAATAAATTATTTACATTGCCCAGGTTAATAGCTTTTTATCTTCCAGTTTGAGTTTCCCAGGAAATTCCATTCCATATTAAATATGGAATAAATTCAGTTCATTCAACAACCTCAGTGCAGCCAAAGTAAGGTCGTCTTCTTAATGTTACCTCTCCAAGTAAAATTGTACTTAATAACAAAAGTTGCAATGTCTGATTTTCAACATGGGTCCTTACCTGCACAGAAGACTAAGCTTTCCCTGAAAACCATGGTCTAATATAAAACCTATATATGCTTGACCAGTGAGTTCAAACTCAAGTAAAATCTTTAAAAAATCCTCTAACAAATCTGAACAGACTTAAATTAAATTTCATCAGATCACTTGTTCCTGACTTTTCCCCCTGCAGAAAGGTATACATGAACAAATCTGGCAGATTTTTTTCCATTCTATCCATTCATAAATTGCACAAAATTTGCTTTTTAAAACTTTTATTTTAGCTTTTCTAGTGTAGATCATCATGAGTAAATTTATCTTTAGAAGTATTGTTTGTATTGATACTGTTATATCCATACCTTGTAACAGTAGTGTTTAGACAATTATATAAATCAGGATGAGTAAATCCTGTAGGATAGATCATTCTATCGAGAGTACTCAGAAACCTGAGTTCAACATCAAAAGATTAACACATCTACTTAAAAATTTATCTTATTGCTTCAGAACAAGTATTGCACTAAGACAAGACTCTGGAGTTAAGTCCCATGAAAAATAATCTATTTAAAAGCAAACACAGCCCAAACCTTATAGACATCAGTAAATCTACGTTATAAAATGTATTTATATATGCTATTCTGACAATGGCGTGGGGTATTTTAAGACTCCTTTAACACATGAATATGATTAAGTAGACAATTTAATCATATACTTACGTATATTTAATCACTTTACTGAACTGTTATTACAGCTTTTAATTTGAAATTGCTTATCGAGCAGACTGATTTTGACCTTTAGCCAAAGATAAAATTATCCATAAAAGGAAAGGGATAAGATCTTCAGGTACAGCAATCTGTGATAGCTACTACAAGGTCAGCAGAGCTTTGAAAATTTATCACTCCTGTCTACTCAAATTAATACAAGACATCTGGTTGGATTCTACATGCTCCAAGAGACATGGTGTAAATGAAGTAAAAATTTCATAGAGTTAATTTTTATTATTTTTCTAAATAGTGAAATTATTCCAGAGTTTTGTACTATAAACACATTTTCTTTATTTCTATCTATACAGTAAACCAATTATAAGCTAAAAATTCTAATTTATTATATTTTGCATGTATCACTTCACTAG
Organism: Melopsittacus undulatus; assembly: GCF_012275295.1. NCBI lineage: Eukaryota > Metazoa > Chordata > Aves > Psittaciformes > Psittaculidae > Melopsittacus > Melopsittacus undulatus. The sequence continues at coordinate 43,732,090 of NC_047534.1, forward strand.
AAAGCATATACAGAAAGCTGCAAAAATTCCTTCTTTATAATTTTAAAACACCCTGCCGGAATGGCCAATAAGCCATTTTATTTCTGTTGCCCATTTATTCACACAATAGGCACAAAACAGCCACAGCACAGCAGTTTGCACTAAATGATTTAAACACCATGCCTAATCTCTAGAATTAAAACCTGTTCTGTTTCCTGTCATTTCCAGACCCTGCTGTTTAGACTGAAACTCCCAGTGATGGTCCCAGTCTGTACAAATCCAGATAATTTTCCCGAAGGACTGCCCAGTGCATGATTTAGATATTCCTACCTTTTACAGATTTTAGATAATCCCATAGGTGCCATTTTCTTTATAAATTTTCATTTACTGAAGAACAGCCTGCATGCTTCTGTCTATTTCTGTTCAACATGATGTTTTTTTAATTGTATCTGTGCTTCTAAGGAAGCACGTTTCATATCAAAGACTAAAAGCCAAGTTCAATGTATGGAATAACACAACTTAATTTTTACATTTTCCACTTAATGATTATTTTGTATACAGAAAAACTTGACAAAATAGCTACTTACAAACACTTAATTAGGCAGGTGATACCTACTTATAAAACAGTATACTTGCCAGTGAGATCTCCATATTTAGTCCTATGAAGTCTTTCATCAACACTAACCTAAATTAGTCAGTTAAAAAATTAATAGCTGCATCTCACTGGAGACCATAATGAAGTTCACATCTAAGCACCATTTCTGTATTTCAAAGAAAGGTCAAGAATACATGGGTATTCTTAACTATACTGAACTCTTACCTATGTATAATGAGTCTCAAAATGTTATGATTTTACATTCGTTATGCTGTCATTCCTCTAGCTCCCAAGACATAAATGTTATCTCAGTGCAGTCCATATACATTTATTAATTGGAAAATAATTTAAATTCCTGTTGTGTTTGACAAATAATACAACCTCTAGGGGTTAAAAAAACACCACCTATTGCCTCTCGGTTACATTTGTCTGCAGTGTACAAGCAGTATGCACAGACACTCTGTTTGTTCTTATCAAACATTCCTAGATTTAGAAACCATCAAAATGAAATTCTGAGATGAGGTTGCACCTCCATGCTTCTATTGATTCATCACCTTTGTCACCTAAATAATATTCAAAGGCAAATTCAGATTTATTCTAGCTCTAAATATAACTCCTGTGGTAGTTCAGAGACGAACTGCACTTGTGATCTCTCTACCTTTCAAGTTTCCCTCTCTGGTAAAATCTCCACTCTGATCCAGCTGAAATTCCAGCTGTTATTTGTGAGGCACCTTATCCTCACTGTATTGTTGTGCTAACAGAGATTTCTTACCAGAATCCTCCTTTAAATGCATATCATTCTTGTAATAGTACTTTTTACCTTCCCTCTGTGTGGTAAGATACACCGCATTGTCCAGCCTACATAGCTGAGCTAGATCTTCCATATTACCTAGCTCTTAGATGGGACAGATCTTGTAGGCTCCTGTAAGACATTTGTTTCCCCTGCATTTACGTCAATCCCACACTGCCCCACAACCTCTGCACAATTAGGACAGCTCTTTTCATATGTACATTTTTTTGCCCTGCCAACTCAAATATCTGCACGCTGGCTAGTCAGTCCTTCAGTAGATGTTTATTTCCAATACTTGATATTTTCTTTCTACCTGCCCAGTCATTATTTTATAAATATCACAAAGTCACAAAACGTTCTGCTACCTCTGAACACTGATTTCTTTCCAGATTACTTCTCCTAATACCCTCTTTTTTACTTTAGCTCTGCATAGTCAAACAGTGGAATGTCAACCAGGTAAATCAATGTAAATATACTCAGTTACAACATCTTATAGTACATTGCATAGCTGTACCTTAGTGGAAAAACTAACAAAAACCGTATTTTGAGGAAAAGCAATATATTCACAGACAACAGTAAGCAAAGAGATTAAAAACTATTAAATTATTCACTTTTCTGAAGTATTTCCTCACTAGCCCCACTAAATGTCTACAAGAAATATTTCTAGATTTATACTTAGTAGTTTCACATCATGGGTATTAGAAGGTGATGAACAGACAAGAGGAAAATCTGGCAAGCAAAATATCCTTTGAAAAATACAGAGAAATGAAACAGAGACTTTTCCTTGGTATTATTACAACACAGACTAAATTGCAGGGAGCAGATATTCATTAGTTCCCTGATCACTAGTGGAAATAAGAGTCCTGAAATAGGTACCAAGTCTATTCTGTGTTTTCCACAGGGACTACAAAATGTCCAGAAATGATTGCTACAGTACCCAGTCTGTAGGTAGCCACAGGGAAATGGAGGCCTAAGTCCATCGTGTTCTAGAAATACTGATACTTAATTCTGGGCTGAAGAAAGCCATTTCTGCCAAGGATTCAAAGTGCTAGGCATTGCCTCTGGGCTGGATTTAAGCCAGATATTGTGCTCTCAAAAAACACCTGAGAAGCTTCATATTGATTAATCCAATTATCAGAGCCACTGAGAAGGAATTAGAAAAAATAGGTCCAAATTTAGGACTTAACTCCCTGCCTAATCTCAAGGAGCCTTGAAATGTGTATTTTGTATCTGTCAGGATATCAGATTTTTACCAGCGTACTGTAGTGTTAGTATCCTGAAATGGACCTGTGGAAGCTGGTGGATTTTCCATTAATAGCAAAATATCAACTGAAGCCAAAGATAGAACTTGGCTGTTTCCATGAGAATACTGCAAGCTTCAGGCTTTTTCCTTCTGAAAAATATTTAAGCACTTATGGGTTTTATTAGTAAACAGTGAGGCAGGGAAACATTTTAGATGTAAGCCTAGCAGGGACACTAGTGAATCCAACACCTTTCCAAGTGTAATGCTGAGGCTGCGGTACGTACCCACAACATGTGGATGCTGGCACCGTTCAGAACAAATTAATGTCACTTGCTCTTGAATAGCCTTCTCTGCCATCGAAAAGCCACCTTGTATCAAACGGCTTTGGTAAGGCATAGTCAACCAATGTACGACTGGATGACTCTCGTACTTAAACAAACCTGACACACAATTTACATGCATGACCCTGACAGGAAATCGTAGCCTAAATCGGTTGGTGTCTCATGTGAAGTGTCTCTAAACAGGAAAATCCCTTGAATTTTCATTATTTTAAAAGAACACCAAAACTGGGGGTTAGAACTGGGACTGGTGCAATGGTTAAAGTAACACTTAAAACTCAGGGTGGAAGGAATGAAGACTTTGGGTAATTTCTCTTGAGAGGTAAAAGTACAGTAACGGCTAATAAAAAGAAGCAGAGGAAAACACATAGTTATAAAGACAGAGCTTAACAGGTAGATGGGTTTGGGGATTTTGGCCTTGCTTTTCAGCCAACACCATGGAATATTTCCACTAGGGAAATACTCTGCAGTTTTTTTTGGATGCAAGATATTAGACACAGACGAGGAGGCAAAACTTCCAGAATTTTTTCTGTGGATGAATCTTGAGATTGCAGACTTTCTGCAGTGACATTTGCTCATTCCTTTTCATGCCACAGACAAAGCATCACTGTGCTAAATGAAATAAGGTATAATTATGTGAAAAACTAAGATGCATAAGGACACTCTCACACAGACATGCTATAAAGTGTGGATATTATCAGAAAATTATCACTTAGCTAAAGAAAATGTTTATGGATTCTGAGCACTAGCTCTTATTTTACTAGAAAAAATTATTTTGGCATTCACACTACTTTAACATTTTACATTTACTATAAAATATGCAGTCACCAGGTTAATATAAGGGATTACAGTAGTTACATTTAATTGGCAAGTTAGTGATCTAAGTAGCACTTTATTGTGAATTACTTTTAGAAAATGTAATTTAAATTGGTAATCTCCTTTTATGTCAAAAAGGAATTCAGGCTGATTTAATTTCTGCCTTTTATATTCTTTTGGTAATTATTTTTGTGAAGAAAACTTCAGCTCCCTACAACTTTGTTTCAAACCCAGCATTTATTGTTTAGATCTTCACATACATTATCTTATACTTAAGTGTTAGCAAAATGACAAAAAATAGTAGGTTTTATGTCCTATATATATCTCCCAAGATGAATGAGACAGGCAAATATATCAAACCTTAGACTGCCAGTAAGAAGTTACTTGCAACTATTATTAACTCTTCTACTGGAGGTTATTCTTCCGTCGATGGCCTCACTGAATTGTTCTCTTTCAAAATACTCCCGCTGACTTCCTAATAATACCTGTTAAGCAACTATTGAGTAAAATCTTGACACGCTGATGCCCCTAACAGTTCTGCCAGATGAGCAGAGTTTAAATCAAGACATCTGGGCAACTACCATGACTTTTTTTCTTCGCTGTCTATCTTGAAATCAGTGTATCAGAGTTCTCAAGCCAACTTTCATTTTTTCAAGCAACTAAATTCATGCCACATTACATACCCTACCATTCAGCTTTCTTGCTACAGAACAAGCAGTTTTCCAGAGCTGTACCTAGCTGGCATATATAGTGCTGTGTTGTCTGTTCAGCAAATGCTGCTTCAGTTAAGAAACAGGAAAAATTCTTCACAGGTATTACTCTCCATCAGTTTCCCCAATTACTTCAAATTATTGTCTTTTAATTAAGTAAATTAACACCTTGACACATGTATCATTATCTCATGTTTATGTTCACCACTACATGCATCATTCTACCTTTTATACATTTGATAAAATCATTGCTATTTGTATTGTAGCATTCCTCCTCCTCTAACCAACCTGGCAACCAATTCTAACTTCCCGCTGTCACCCTTAAGAGCTTTATATAGTAAGGTAATGAAAATGAAAGAAACTTGTGTCCATCATCAGAGTCCTGATGAGTCTCTACATACATAGGAGCCCTTCATTTTTAGGCTCTTTTCTAGAATAAATGAATGACCCAAAAGTAATCATCTGTAGTGTAAAGGCAGACACAAAACCAATCCACAGGAAAGCCTCAAAGAGTGAGAGTTCAGGTTCTGTAGGTTAGATAAGACAGAGGGGGGGATATCTGGATTCCAAGAATCCTCCTCTCATGAAAACAACATACTTACAGGACCCAATTTATCAAAAGCCAAACTCAGCTAGGTCTACAAATTCTAACGAACAGATGAAAAGGTTACTAATGCACTTTTGGTGTCAGAAATATTACAAGCTCTAACAGTAGATGTAACTATTGGATAGTACTGCAAACTTACAACAGTAAGCAGAGAAAGGTAGAATCATCTTTCCTTCTGATAGAGGCTGGTGAATGGCAGCTTGAGGCTTCTGTATTAAGCCACTTAGTCTAATGTTGTTTGTTTTCTAAAAAATTTTTCTAGGAATAATTTATTTTAGACTGGCAGATCTAAACATGAAGAAACTACACTTGCTTTACCTTGTATCTTCTAGTACTATATAATGCAGTAGCATTTGCCACATTCAGGAAGAAAGTGTGAAACCTGAATCAACACCTTTTGTTGTTACTGATTCTCTAGTATTGTTGCTGCTTACTGTGAGACACAGGAGGAGTATGAAAAATTAAAACTTGCTTTTAATGAAGTGATATTTGATGCTAAATGCTTTCATATTATTGCAGTGTCTGTCATGGTAATATTTTAATACTTGATTAACTAAATTAGGTAAATGAGGAATGTAATTAAAATGCTATTCTCAACCTCTAAGATAATTTAAGAAATTAGATGAACGATGGATTAGCTCACATACTCTGCAGGAAACACTGAAAAAGCCCCATATTATTGTCTCCCACATGACTAGAAAGTCAGCTGATTTCAACATGATTTAACCCTCTGTAGTTATTTTGAGGAGAGTACTCCTTTCTTTTGCGGGGCATCGTAGGCTAATGTTTAGTTTCTTTAAACCAAACTAAAAGAAGACAGTGTTTCAGTCAGTTCAATTACATAGAGCTGGAGTTCTCAACTTTGTTTCTACCAAGACCTCCTTTTTCAGCTTAAGAGGTCCTGTTTTCCCAGTCAAGCAAAGGACTGCACTCCCCTTTGAAATATGAAAAGTATAAAATCACCCTAATGCCTTGACATTCATTTACCACTCCATCATGCATTCTATTTGGACTAAAAGCCTTTGAGACATGATGGGGTTCTTGTTTTTACTTAGCTAATTAGCCTTTAGAGTAGATTAAACCACAGTTGAGTGCATATCCAACAAGAGAGTGTTCAACTCTTTGGAAGATCTCTTCTTTCAGCCTGACTTAGAGCTGTTTGAGAATTCAGTTTTGAAGATTATTAGGTGAAGTCCTAAAACCTGTGGTAAACAGAATTATTATACTTAGTGCCAAACAGAGGGCATAGAAGTGTAAGTCATTTTTTTAATTCTCTGCTAATTTAAATAAATAAATAATTCTGATAACCAGGAGCTGGCAGTGTTATACTCAGCAGGCACTCTGAGAGCTACGTATTACCTTGGAAATGTATGTGGGAAAGGGATTTACCCACCACAGGGGTCCACTCGTTGTGGACAGCTATAAAATAACACATAATAGACTATTTAGTTTAAATTAACATTATTTTGCTGGTTTAAAGAAATCACAGTCTCTATGAAGCTTGTAAAATATATCACCTCTGTAGTACTAGAAATTGCTACTATAAGAACATATGAATCACAAAAAAACATAATGATCACACTACATGTATGTTAGCATATCATGACATAAAATAGTAATCAGCATGTCAATTCCAGCAACATGTTTTAGACTTACACTTGCATTGTGTTCAGAGTAAAGTTTACAAAGTACAAACTCTTTTTTAGTATTACGTGACCCTAAAACTGCCAGCATACATAAACAGAAGTTGCTACCTGGTTTTTGCTATCTAGACATTGTCTTTAAAAACAGGCCCTGAAACAGGGCAACAGTCCCAGGCAACAACTTGGTCTTCTAAAAGGGTGCCAGTTAATAAAAGTAAAAATATCTGGTTTCTAAAAATATATGCAAATATAATGCAAAATACATTATATATATATGTATACATGTTTGTATATACATTTATGTTTGTATATACATTTATATTCAAGTCTTACTAGGAGTAGATGAGGGAACTGGGGTCGTTTAGCCTGGAGAAAACGAGGCTCAGGGGATATCATATCATTCCTGAAAGGAGGTTGCAGTGAGGTGGAGGTCAGCCTCTTCTCCCAAGTAACAAGTGGTAGGACGAAAGGAACAGCCTCAAGTTATGCCAGGAGAGGTTTAGACTGGATATTAGGAACAATTTCTTCACCAGAAGGCTTGTCAAGCATTGGAGTAGGCTGCCTGAAGTGGTTGAGTCACCATCCCTGCAGGTATTTAATAGATGTGCAGATGTGCACTGGGGGATGTGGTTTAGTGGTGGACTTGGGAGTGTTGGGTTAACAGCTGGACTTGATCTTAAAGCTCCTTTCCAACCTAAATGATTCTATGAGTTTATACACATATACATATAATACATATGTGTGTGTATATACATGCATGTATAATATATAAAATAAAAGCCCAAACCAACCAAAAAAATCAACATTCACACAAAATTAACATCTCCACCCCACCTTGTCCTGGGTTCAGCAGTAGCAGTCATTTTTCTCTTTCTTAGTAGCTGGTGCAGTGCTGTGGTTTTGACTTTCAGCCTGAGAACAGCGCTGAGAACACCGATGGTTTTAGTTGGTGCTCAGTAATGTTTACTCTGACCAAGGACTTTGTGAGTCTCATGCTCTGCCAGGGAGGAGGGGAAGCCGGGAGGAAACAGAGACAGAACAGCTGACCCAAACTAACCAAACAGGTATTCTATACCACAGTGCATCATGCCCACTATATAAACTGGGGGCAGTTACCCATAAGGGTTAGATCACTGCTCAGGTCTAGCTGGGTATCAGTCGGCAGGTGGTGAGCGCTGGTATTCTCTTCCCTTGTTATTTCTCTTACCATTATTATTATTGGTGGTAGCAGTAGTGGTTTGTGTTATACCTTAGTTACTGGACTGTTCTTATCTCAACCTGTGGGAGTTACATTCTTTCGATTCTCCTCCCCATCCCTTTGGGAGCTGGGGGGGAGGGGACGGGGTAGTGAGGGAGCGGCTGCGTGGCTGAGTTCCTGCCTGGGTTTAAACCATGACACATCTTAAAACCCTCACAATACTATTTAAATATTCTCTTTATTAGAAAACTGCTACTTCTTGGGCAGATAAAAATTATTCTATCCTGCTCACAGGGAAGCATGGGAGGGGACCTATATGAAGAGACAGGAACAGAAGGATAACCTATACAGCAGGTATTCACATTTCATTGCAAAATGAGAATGTCAGTCATTACCCCCTTGTTACCTCCCCACTTCTTGATTCTCCCCACTGACCATGCTCTACTTGAGAGCTCTCTATTGCATTCCCTCATTCTCTCTCTCCCTTTTTCCCCCTTGGAACTTTTCTGTCTGCTGCTTCTTTTTTACTTCAGTTTTCCTTAGAGGATTCAGAATGGTAGCAGTGAACTTTTAACCACTGACAATTCAAATAGGATCAGAATGATGTCAAAGGAGTTCACACCTCCCTACCAGTATGTGTTTATAGAAAATGACTTGACTTCTGGCTTCTCAAAATGTAAATGCTTATTACAGAAGGAGAAATATGTCATAAAAAGGAGATACTAAAGAAAGCAAGAGGCTTTATCCTCTCTTCTCATTCAGTTCACAGAAGGTGCCACATGTCATTTCACTCTAAAACCTGCTCATGCTTTGGTTTAAAAAGATCTGGAATATGAAATCTTTTGTGTCCTGTCCTTTTTGGGTCATCCATGAGTGATCTCAGATATTCACAGATGTTATCTGTGGAATAACTAAGGAATACTGAGCATTGTATATTCGATTAGCTTTGGTGTCAAAATAAGAAAAAAAAAAAGAATTCCAAACTAAGAATTTGCCAGATTCCCCCCTTCCCCAGTTGTTCCATGAAGTCAAAAGCAATGGTTACCTGCCTGGTAAAGCATCTTATGCCATTCGTTATCAGCTGTATATAGACTTTTCCAAACAAATTAAATAGGACCTTACCTTGAGAAGCAAACAATACAAAATGTACATATGTAATCTTTCTATACATACAATTGCATTAAGGGATGAAAGAGAAAAAGAAAATCACATTTCTCTGTGCAAAATTATGATGAAGTTATCCAAAATGCTGATTTAAGACTGTGTTATTGTCACCACCATATTCAGGTATCATTAACAACCACATTTTCAGGCAAGTGTGAGATTTTTATAGAAATGCCAACAAAAACATGAACAAAATCTTTCCTTGTAGTCAAGATGTGAGTATGTTCAAGTTTCATTTCATGTGCCCTCTCAAAGGTTTTGATTGCCTTTTCCACAGCTTGACATTACCTTGCTCTTTTCCTCACAGATATATTTTCTCATGTAGACACTATAAACAATAGCCATATCAGTAACATTACCCAAAAGATCAGTTTATATTTACTTAATTCACATGTAACAGAATATCTATGAATATTCAGACCACTTATTTAACTGAATAATGAATTATTTATCCATTCACAAATACAACACTGCATTAATCATGGCTAGACCTGTTTTTGGAGTGTAAAGTGACCTTTTTTTCGAACTATTACAAGTTTCTTAAAATACATTTAATTGGTATCATTTAATTCAGAGAGTTACAACTTATAAACAAAGAACTTCAGCTCTACTGTAATAATTATGGAATAGCATGTAGATTGCTTCTGATCTTTTTATGGTATAAGTGTCACTTACTCATAATTCAACAAAAAATATTCAAATGAGGGACATGCTTTTTCTGTTCCTGACCTGAACAGATTTTAAGCATTTTCTTGTAAGAACCTAAAGGATTAAAACAAAGGAAAAAAGTCTAAAACAGTAAGAAGAAGCCAGAAGGACAAATTTTTTTGCCTACTGACATGAAGACCACACAGTGCACTATTTGGGGATGATAACCAGTAATGAAGAATGAGTAGAAATACAATGATTAACAAACATGGAAAATGGGGAACAAAGACGTGAAGAACTTCCCAATCAAGCACTCTAGGTAACTTCTTGTAAATCACTATTTGAAAGTTCCAAATAGTTACTAGCACTTTCTGCCTTTGTGTAAGTAGCAGACACTTGTGGAAGTAACACAGTTCTAATTCAGCACAGAAAAAAAAAAAGATTAGTTTGTTCTGTTGACACCCCTGGCATAACACAGAGTTAACTGATTGCATATGCCATACTCCCCCTGGTTTCTTAGTAGGAAACTACAAGAGAAGCAACAGTCTCTTTGGCATATGCAGTTTTAGAGTGTGCTCTATGCATGAATCACAGCAAAAGTCTGAACAATAACAGCTGGTGCAAACATATAAACAATGACAGGTAGCACTAAACTGTTCAGGTTTAAAATTCAGGAGAAATCATAGAACCATAGAATAGTTAGGGTTGAAAAGGACCTTAAGACCATTTAGTTCCAACCCCCTGCCATGGGCAGGGACACCTCACACTAAACCATATCACCCAAGGCTTTGTCCAACCTGGTCTTGAACACTACCAGGGATGGAGCATTCACTACCTCCCTGGGCAACCCATTCCAGTGCCTCACCACCCTAACAGTAAAGAATTTCTTCCTTATATCCAAACTAACTAACTTCCCCTGTTACAGCCCATTACCCCTTGTGCTGTCATTACAGTCCCTAGTCAAGAGTCCCTCCCAATCATCCTTACAGCCCCTCTTCAGATACTGAAAGGCTTCCATGAGGTCTCCACGCAGCCTTCTCTTCTCCAGGCTGAACAGCCCCAACTTTCTCAGCCTGTCTTCATACAGGAGGTGCTCCAGTCCCCTGATCATCCTCGTGGCCCTCCTCTGGGCTTGTTCCAACAGTTCCATGTCCTTTTTATGTTGAGGACACCAGAACTGCACACAATACTCCAAGTGAGGTCTCACAAGAGGAGAGCAGAGGGGCAGAATCACCTCCTCCAACCTGTTGGTCACGCTCCTTTTGATGCAGCCCAGAATACGGTTGGTTTCTGGGCTGCAAGCACACACTGAAGCCGGCTCATGTTCAGTTTCTCATCGACCAACATCCCCAAGTCCTTCTCCGCAAGGCTGCTCTGAATCTCTTCTCTGCCCAACCTGTAGCTGTGCCTGGGATTGCTCCCACCCAGGGGTAGGACCTTACACTTCTCATGGTTAAACTTCATGAGGTTGGCATCAGCCCACCTCACAAGCATGTGAAGGTCCCTCTGGATGGCATTCCTTCCCTCCAGCGTATCAACCGAACCACACAGCTTGGTGTCATTGGCAAACATGCTGAGGGCACACTCATTTCCATTGTCCATGTCAGCGACAAAGATGTTAAACAAGACCGGTCCCAACACCGATCCCTGAGGGACACCACTCGTTACTGATCTCCAGCCAAACATTGAGCCATTGACCACAAGTCTTTGCATGCAGTCATCCAGGCAGTTCTTTATCCACCAAGTGGTTCACCTATCAAATTGACGTCTCTCCAATTTAGAGACAAGGATGTCATGTGGGACTGTGTTGAATGCTTTGCACACGTCCAGGTAGATGACATCAACTGCTCCACCCCTGTCCATCACTTTTGTAGCCCCATCATAAAAGGCCACCAAATTGGTCAGGCAGGATTTCCCCTTAGTAAAGCCATGCTGGCTGTCACCAAACACCTTGTTGTTTTTCATGTGCCCTACCATGCCTTCCAAAAGAATCTGCTCCCAGATTTTGCCAGGCACAGAGGTGAGGCTGACTGGTCTGTAATTCCCTGGGTCATCCATTTTCCCCTTCTTGAAAATGGGGGTTATATTTCCCTTTTTCCAATCGTCAGGAACTTCACCTGACTGCCATGATTTTTCAAATATGATGCCCACTGGCTTTGCAACTTCATTTTCATCAGCTCCTTCAGGACCAGCAGATGGATTTCATCAGGTCCCATGGACTTGTGCACATTCAGGTTCTTAAAATGGCCTCAAACCAGATCCTCTCCTACAGTGGGACCAAGGTCGTCATTCTCACAGTCCCTGCATCTGCCTTCCAAGACTTGGGTGGTGTGGTCAGAGCATTTGCCAGTGAAGACCAAGTCAAAGAAGTCATTCAGAACCTCAGCCTTCTCCAAGTCCTGTGTAGCCAGTTCTCCCAAAAGCTTCCAGAGGGGGCCTACGTTGTCCCTAGTCTGTTTTTTAGCCGCTACATACCTATAGAATCCCTTCCTGCTATCTTTAACATCCCTAGCCAAGTTTAGCTCCAATTGGGCCTTAGCTTTCCTAACCTGGTTCCTAACTTCCTGGACAACATCCCTGTATTCATCCCAGGCCACCTGTCCTTGTTTCCATCTTTTATAAGCCTCTTTTTTCTTGTGAATTTTTCTCAGCAGCTCCTTATCCATCCAAGGAGGTCTCCTGACCCTCCTGCTGCACTTCCTTCTGGTTGGGATGCAACACTCCTGAGCCTGTAGCAGGTGATCCTTAAATATTAACCAACAACCTTGGGCCCCTTGCCCTCCAGGGCTTTATCCCATGGAACCTTATTAAGTAGGTTCCTGAAGAGGCCAAAATCTCTTGCAGTCCAGGGCAGTGAGCTTACTGCACACTCTTCTCACTGTCCTGAGGATCTCAAATTCGACCATCTCACGATTGCTGCAACCAAAGATGCCCTGGAGCATCACATTTCCAACGAGCCCTTCCCTGCTGGTGAGCACGAGGTCAAGCACAGCACCTCTCCTTGTCAGCTCCTCTATTACTTGGAGAAGGAAGTTGTCTTCCACACAATCAAGGAACCTCCTGGATTGCTTGTGCCAGGCCATACCGTCACTCCAACAGATGTCAGGGTGGTTGAAGTCCCTCATGAGAACAAGGGCCTGTGAGAGTGAGGCTTTTCCTGTCTGTCTATAGAGTGCTTCCTCTGCAGGATCCTCTTGACCAGGCAGTCTGTAACAGATCCCCACAATAATGTATCCCATTGCTGTTCTCCTTTTAACCCTGACATACAAGCTCTCTGTTGACTCATCACCTGTCCCCAGACAGAGTTCCATACTCTCCAGCCTATCCCTAACATAAAGGGCAACTCCCCCTCCCCTCCTGCTGGGCCTGTGTTTTCTAAAGAGCCTGTAACCTTCCATTCCAACGCTCCAGTCATAGGAGCCATCCCGCCATGTTTCTGTGATGCCTATTATATCATAGCCCTGTACACGTGCACACATCTCTATTCCTCATTTGTGCCCCATGCCATGGGCATTTGTATAGAGGCATCTGAGCCGAGTTCCAACCGAAGCCAGCTCATTGGCTGGAGTGGCTGGAATATCACTACATTGCTCCAAGCATTTATTATAGGTGCTGGCAACTAAGTAGGTGTGTTCGGATGGAATGAAGTGAGGGGGGAACACCATTCCCCAGCACATCTAGCTTAAAGCATCCTTGACCAGTCTGGCAAGCCTCCTACCAAAACCACTCTCCTTTCTTTATCAGAGCAGCTCCACCAGCCCCCAGTGGACCTGGCCTACAAATCTGGGTCCCGTGTTCAAGACACCCAAACCCCTGACTATGACACCACTCTTTTAACCATTTACTAACCTGTCCAATCCTCCTAGCTTTTTTAAGGTTCCCCCCCTGTATCCTGGAGAATTGATGAAAAGATTATCTCAGCTCCAGAGTCCCTAACCACCTCTCCCAGGGCTCTGTAGTCCTTCTTTATGTTCCCCAGACTACTACTATCTATATCCATGTCCTGGTCTGAGCAGTAGCAGTCATTTTTCTCCTTCTTGGTAGCTGGTGCAGTGCTGTGCTTTGACTTTCAGGCTGCGAACATTTGCTGATAGCAAGTATGTTTTGAGTTACTGCTCAAATGTTTGGTTTGTCCAAGGCCTTTCCTGAGCTCATGCTGCCAGGGAGGAGGGGAGGCCGGGAGGAAGCAGAAACAGGACACCTGACCCAGGCTAGCCAAAGAGGTATTCCATACCATAGCACGTCATACCCAGCAGATAACTAGGAGAAACCCAGAAGGGCTGGAGCTCTGGGGGGATGGAGGAGGTATCGGTCAGTGCTCGGTCAGGCAGGGTGGGGTGAGTTATGGGTCAGTGGCTGGTGAGGTGTTGTATTCTCTTCACTTGTTATTGGCTTTATCATTATTATTTGTAGTAGTAGTAGCAGTAGTGATTTGTGTTATGCCTTAGCTTTTAAACTGTGCTTATCTCAATCCGTGGGGGCTACATTCTTTGGATTCTCCTTCCTAACTCTCCATGAGTTGGGGGAGTGAGGGGGGGAGTTAGTGAACGAGCTGTGTGGACTTGGTTTAAACCACAACAATCCCTAGCACCCACGTGTATCCCTAGAAGTGGGTAATAGTCCGTGGGACTTACTAGAGCAGACAGCCTCACTGCAACATCCCTGATCCGTGCCCCAGGTAGGCAACACACCTCCCTTGAGACCAGGTCAGGCAGACAGATGAGCGCTTCTGTCCCTTTCAAAGTAGAGTCCCCTACTACTACAACCCTCCCCTTTTTCCTGGCAATATTAATGCTGTTGCTTTCATCCTCATTTTTCAGAGACTTTTCTTTACCAAACTAATTCTCAGAGGTTAATGAAGGATTTATTTTAGCATCTTAAAGGGAGTGCAAACATTAAGAATATATTGAATATTCAAATTTCTCAAGCATTTCCTTATTTGTATTATTCAACAGGTGTTTTACAGGTTCTGCATTACATTCTTCCTCCTATCTCTTGGAAGACAGCATCTTTTCTTAAATAAGTTTATTCAGCATGTCAGCTATTTTAAATTAATGAATTTAATCCACTCTTCATTAATTCATTTTCTCCTTGTATTTCTTTTGCCCCCCTCCCCCCCCCCCCCCCCCACAATCCATTTATAAGAGCTTTTATTCTCATACTTCCAACTGGGAAAGCCTTTAATGAGTTGAAAGCAATAGTAAGAGGTTTCCTGTTTTGTATCAGTGTCTGCTAAAATGTGCTTTGTTTGATAAGTACAAGAATAGACCTAAAGAACAGTGACCTGAATCTCTGTCACTAAACTTTCAGATTTTACAAAATCCAGTACCATTTGCTAGCCCTGAATGATGCTGCAGCTTTTGCTCTGAGAAATACACAGTTGGGACACAGGATTTCAGATAAAACAGATCGGACAGATGTTCTCCAAATATTCATGAGAGGGACCCTGTAACTGAATAACCTGTAAGAATCAGCACTGGATTTCCTGATGCTACTGGTCTGTAGTCTAGTCTAGCCCAGTACTGCAGCACCACAAAGTCAGTCTGAAGGAAAAACTTATTTTAAGAGGAACAACCTGCATAAAGGAATTCAGTTTTCTTTCTTAATAAGTCTAATGATTTGTTCTACCTGACCTTTTGCTTTTGTTCCTTTGGTTTTCTTTTAAGTGCCTCCCCCTATCATCAAGTCTTATGCAGCCTGAAATAACAAACAGCATAAATGAATCTAGAGTTTAAAAGGTTGTATGAAACAGAGGTTACCTAAGGAGCATTTCTGTTTGCTTTTTAAATTATTTCCCATAACATACTAGCGGCAGAAAAATCTTTATTTCCTTAGTAGCCTCTACTTCTCTGATAGCTCTAACTCCAGCAGAGTCAAACCATCTCTGCTCCAATGGTACCTGAATTCTTATCAGGCATCCTAAGTGTCATCCTACAATTATCTCATAAAGATTAAATTACTAACACTAATGAAATAATAATTAAAATCACTTCAGTTAGACTTGAAAACAGAAGAAATACCCCTGTGGATGGCAAAAAAAAAAAAAATGGCAGCTGGTCAATGAGATCTTGTAAACCCTATTTTAAATATTATTCCACCAGAGGAAAACCAGTCTAACACTGGTTACATATTACAAATGAGCACTGGAATTTTTTTAAATGTAATTTGTGTGTTGATCATAATCAGTCATGCTAACAAAGCTGCTACATACAGTTTATTTTCATTGTAAGCTTCATATCATAATGTGCAAATAATGATGAGCTTTTATTATTTCTTTTATAAAAAGATAAGTTGAACAATTTTTACAAGGTATGTGCAATAGTAAGAGAGAAATTATGGGCAGATACCTCATAAAAAACTCTTCAGGACTCTAAATGAAAACTAAAACTGTGATAGGAAAACAGCATTTTGAAAAAATAACCTTTGCCTTCTCTTTTTTGAGCATTGGCTATTCAAATACAGAAAAGGGCATTTTCAGCAATGAAAGCAGAAAATATATTGTGCCTAACATGACCTACCCTTGCACTAAAAAAAAAAAAATCAATAAAATTAAGAAGCCTATTAAATCTCATTATTGATTTTAAAATAATTGTATTAATAGCTCTATAAAATGCATAGTGAAACTTTTCTTTAAACCACATCCAGCATAGTTTAGTCACAGGGCTCACTTTTAGCTTCATCTGAAACATGGGACCAGTATTTCATTTCTATTACAGTAGTTTCAAATAGAGTCAGACAGGGATGCTTAGAGATTTAACTTGCATGTTATTAAAATACATTATTACTAGTGAATGATAACAGTTATGTTCTTTCCAGAGATCTGAGCCTGAAACTTTCATGCCTGACCTAATTTAGTAGTATTTCATGGAATGAATCTTAAAAACAAAGAAGCCATTTTTTGTATATTTGCTGCTCATGTTAGAAACCTCAAGAGTTCTCATTAAAAGAAAATTACATTCATACGATCAAGAAAGCTTTTGTCATCCTGCAGATGAAGTAAGTCTGTGTGGAGTCATGAACTAATTTGAAATTATTTGAAAAAGCAGCTAAAAGAAAAGGGAGGGTTCTTCTGATGAGAAAAGAAAAAAGAGGAATATGACTGAGGAAAACTGATTATTCATGTGAATAGATAGTTTCTATGAAAAAACTACAGCTATCAAAAAGTTCCAGATTGGCATTTATGGTCCATAGGTGCCTGAAGCAGAGCTAGTCCTCTTGCTACACAGTATTCATTTGGCACACTTGCAGCTAGCTCTCACAGCAGTCACTTGAATGCTTCCAGATGCAGTGAGGTCCTCTTAATCTGCACACCTGCATGGAAATCTGCATTTTTTTTCTATTATTAAAAGCAGGTTGTCATATCATGAGGTGATGTAGAGTCAAGCTGATTTCCTGAACTACTTAGAAGTTAACTGCTGTTAGTAATATATACAAATGCGTAATTGTATACATAATTTTGTTTATGTATATATGCTTGGAAATAGATACTTTTTAATATATACACATGATTTACATATGTGTAAGAAACAGATGAGATAGACTCCTGCATAGGGTAACTCATTCTTCATATATATGGCTGGCATATACAGCCATAACTGTAGCTACTTGGACCTACCTCTTGACCAAGGTCATTAAGAAAGTGTTTAAGACTGTAAACTGCTGGTGAAGTCTGTTACACACTTGTTATTTCAAGTTAAAGAAGGGCAGGGAGAGATGTTTTTGTGGCTGGTTGGTTTTAATTTTGTCGCACTTCTAAAAAGTAAATCCCTCCAACTGTATTACAAGCT
Source organism: Melopsittacus undulatus (assembly GCF_012275295.1). Lineage (NCBI taxonomy): Eukaryota > Metazoa > Chordata > Aves > Psittaciformes > Psittaculidae > Melopsittacus > Melopsittacus undulatus. The sequence goes on from NC_047534.1 coordinate 43,749,608, forward strand.
ATTACTTGTCAGCAAAAAGTAGTTTTAAATGGTACATCAAGCCCCAAACCAATATCTTCTCAAACAAGTTGTAATTTTATATAATGAAGAAGTAGCTAACAATTAACTTCCCAACACCTTATTTGCATAAAGAATAGATTAATTATTGTGTCCTGTATGGACACTTCTGGCAAATGTGTGTAAAGTACATCCTAAATCAGTGATATTACTGCTACCTTCCCAGAAGGCTTTGCAGAGATTTATTCTACCATTACCTGTTAAACGCTAAGCATTCCTTCAGCATGTGTATTTCACTGATATTGTTTAAATCTGTGCTTCTTAAGGAAAGTTGCGTATTAGCATCAGCCATTTAATTCTTTCATTCTTTCAGATCATTCTGCGCATCTATTCCTATGAGATATTCAAGACAAATCCTGTAACTCTTAAGGTAACTTTTAAGGAAAAAACGTCTATAGTCTTTATTTCATAAGAACTGCAGAGACAAACCTTGCATTTGATTAACTGAATGCTTCCAAAACTGGAAGCACTATAGCATGCCCACTGTGCTGAACACCTCTAAGTTCTACATTTGTAAACATTTCATTATTGCTTACCATCACATCTATGTACTTACTACAGTTGATGCCTCTTGGTTTCAAGAACAATAAAAAGTCTCAGGGTTGCAGAGAGTAATAGCAGTAGTTTAGGAGGTGGTACTCCTCACTGGCTCTATGCTCAGCTAAGGTCTTTGCTCATCAGGGGACAGTGGGTTCTCACAGGTGCATGTTCCTAAATACAAAATCAGTGTCTTGTCTACTTCACACAAAATATGCAGCTGCTGTAACAGATGGTGACCTAGTAAAAAAGGTTATGAGAAAAAATCCAAAATAACAATGTTGCAAAATACACTACTTGACCCAGGAGAAGGTGGAACTGCCTTGCAAGGGCAGTTCTGAGTTTGCATAACTACTGATAATCAGAAATATCAGCAGAAGTCAAAGCAAATGACAACTTAATGTTTCCAAGTACAGCAAAATTAAAGCTGTGCATATTTAACAAGCTTATTTTTAGAGAACATCAGTGCCTCATCTAGATTGTGATGTAGCCAGTTCACTTCCATCTAACAAGGATATCATTAAGAAAACATTTTTTCCCTCCCCTTTCTTTTATCCAGTACATGGTATCTGCTGATTCATTACATGTAGATAGGAAGATGAGGTCCCCATCAATACTATGACTGGAGGCAGCAGACGTATGGAACAAATAGATGTAGACTGAAGAACAAGCTAACTCTGACAGGAAACAAAGCAGTTCTGCAAAAACAAGCAGTACTGCAACATGCAAATCATATGAGCCCACATCTATTCTTGATTTTCATTTGCGGTATCTCTCCCCTGCATGGACTCCCTAGCAAGACAGTTAAATTCATCCTGCATCTTTTCACCCAGTGGTGATACTAACTGCTATCTTTCCTTTATATCAAAACACTTCTCCTCTTGAAATGTGAGGTCTAGCAATGTTTGCTGCCATGCTTGTCGGGGCTCTCCTCCTCCCTTTTGGTTCACTTGAAATTGAACAGATCAAAAGGCAAGGTCAACTGAAGACAAATTCTCCTTTTCTACCACAATTTTTAATGCCAATAGCATTTCAAAAATACTGTAATGTACGCTAAGACAGATGGTATTATCTGTGTGCCTTGTCGTGCCAGCAATGATAAAGCTAACAAAAAAAGAATACAGATTGACTTAACAAAGTTTTGGTGCCATCTATATGTTTAATTTCTGTAATATTTTCTTTTTCACATGACTCACTGAAAACAGCTGGCAAAAATAAGGCCTGTTCTGCTTATCACTTAAGACTAACACAGTGGCAGAAAGGAGCTAAACCTGTGAGACAAGGTTAGAGCCAGTCAGACATGCAGTGGTTGTCCAGTGGTTATTCTCAGGTGTTGCTTCCTGGCCCAGCTCTCCTTTCTCTATGAGGAATGGGATGCTTTGCTTTTTGCAATTTCTAAAGCTTATTTCAATGATCAATGAATAAGCTCCTCCTTATTTCAGAGAAATTAAACACTTACTTTAGGCAATAACCTCTGAAATCACATACTAAAAATTTCTGTAAATAAGAAAGAATTGGACATGCATTGTGTGCAGCCTGGATTTGTATGTAAGTGCTCGGGTTATGGGTACCATGAGCAGAAAAAAGAATTATATAGACCAGGCTGGCTCAGGTCCGGCCAGGTGATACCAGCTCTGGAGTGCTGTCAGAATGTGGTTCTGGAGAAGCCAAATAGGACACAAATTGTCTGGTAATGTGCTGAAGTGAAGCCAGTCTGGGCATGCCTGCCATGCCCTGTCAGCACTTCTGGTTGCATAATGTCTCACTGTGCCAGGCAGACCCAGATGAGACACCTGAACTGGCTCCATGTGTCTGCATAGCACGCACACTGAGCAGTTCTGGGAGAACCAGTCAAAAGAGGCCCCCAAGCTTCAAAAGCAATGGAATTAAACTCTTCCTCAGTCTGGAAAAGAGAGCTTCTTCCAGTCTGTTTTCATTGCAGATAATGGAGTGTTGACGTGATTTTAATACTTAAAAAAAGAAATCTTTTTTTTTCCCTTTACTGGAAACATCATAAATGATATTATATTTTACAGTGTTCTAGCCTTTGGATATGCAAGTCCGGCCAGTTCTAAAATGAGATACGTAGTGCACAATGAATGTTCGGAACTTTTCCAAAAGTTTCCGTAAAAACCAATTTAATAATGTAGATATCTGTGACTTTGAGAAATAAGATTTTCTTTGAAAATTATACGTCTCTGTGCACCTGAGAAGCACTTTAGACAAACGTTCTCTTCTATTCTTCTTTCTTTAGATTTACATATGCTTTACAGGAACGTTTCTTTTACAAGACATGTGAAACTCTGAGAGGCCTTTTGATTTGCTTGTGCTACATTTAACCTCATAGTGAATACTCATGTTTTTAGCTTTTAACATTTCTTTACCCTCACCTGCACTAGAAATACTTGCTATTTTTATTAAGTATAAAAAATACTTGGCTTTGTCTTCTTCAACCTGTATTTCTAAAAGACAATGACACAGTCTCTTTCTACATTTTGGTGTATTTGTTTTGAGAGACAACATGATTTATCTTTACAAGGGGGCTGATTGCAGATTACTTGAAAGCTCTCTATGAGCACTACAGACAAAGTAAGAACAGAAAACCAAACAAAAACACCACAATATATTCCATATGCATAGTTCACATTCATATTCAGCAGTCCCTCTTTTACTGTCACCTGTTCTTCCTGTGTTAAACATGTGATGATCTCATTCCTTACTTTTCCAACTTTTTTTTAAATACTCTTTTATAACTTTAGCTTCATTGACAGACATTTCTTGTCTTATTTGAATTTATTCAGCTTTTATCTACATATGTTTTCCTCTTCAGAAAATGCTATCACTTATAAAAACCCCTGAAATTATATGAATTACACATTTACCGTTTCTCTAAATGTGCAGGTATTACAAGTGATTAACATGTAGCTATTCTAGCCTGTAAAGGTTTTTCATACTATGAAAAGTCCAGGTGCTACAGAAATCAATAGGGAAACTCACATTAATGAGCTAGGACTTCACTGTTAACTTGTTCTAAAAGAGAAATGCCAGTGTAACAGTTCACTGATGATGGGCTACTGTACAGTGCAGTGACCAAAGATCAATATGCCAAGCTACTAGAAGAAAAGGTAATTGCAAATCTATGTGCTGCATTGCTGAGACAATGTTTTTTATAGAACAAACAAGTTTTCCTACTTTCTCTCAAAAGTGAGCTCCATGTTTATGAAGAATGAGCTCTACTGGTTAAAAATGTCTGCAGGCTGTCCCAGTCTGCTTTGTCAGGTTCAGACTTGGAGACTTCATCAGTCTCTTTAGGTCAGAGACATTAGGTAAAGCTGAGGAGAAAAGAAGCCAGACAAGACCCCTCTTACAAATCAGCTTAAAATATGTACAGAAGTTACTAGTAGGCTGCTAAGCCATTGTCTCACCACAGGTGTTCTGACTTCTTCCTCAGCCATGGCTGAACATGTAGGTCTTGACCAGACCATTACACTAAATGGCAATGGTACTGTACATCCCCTACTAAAAATATAGTTGGACAGAATTGGCATGGAATTAAGAAAACTAAATCTAGTTTTTGTAAGTTTCTTCAAAATACTTTCTCCCACAATGATCAGTACCATGTAAAATATACAATATCTCAATAAATTGTGAGAACTAATGTATCACCTTAAGATATAACAAATAAAATCATGCTTTCATATTATTCCGATTTTACATAATTTACTGCCTGCTCTGGCAGAAAGGAACAGCTGTCTGAACTAACTTCACATTACACCTCCAATGGCACATTTTTTTCTGTCTACTTAAAGATAATTGTATGCAATTACATTTTAGTAATGTCTGCTAAGCAGCTAATTTAGTTGGGTTTGCCGGTCTTGGGTTTTGTTTATTTCTTCCCCTTATAATTCTCTCCCTGTAAAGAATAAACCGAATGGATAAGATAGACACTTCACAACTGATTTTAACAATCCTAAATGTGGGCCATCCACACATCCCATCTGTATTGCTACAAATTTTGCCCAGACAGTAAAACACTTTGTACTGCGTAGAGCTCTCCCATACTGCATAAAGACATTCCAAACTTTTCAAACAGAAAAAAATGCAATCAAGTGGAGTCAGTGCGTTGGTCCAGCTAAACTGACTGTCATTTAAAGCTCCAAAGGGTCAAATATTTCTCAAAGTCTGTATTTAAGCAAGTCCCTGAAAATTAATTCCCCCCCCCCCCATATTTTATTTTTACCCAAAGCACAGCAAGTTACAACTTTATAGATCACCTCTAATTTAACTTTTCTTGGGACTTGCCCTTCTGGACTGCCGACAGAGCAAGTTTCTGTGCTCCTGAGTTGGTGCACATGCTGCACTGCACCAAAAGCAGGCCTGTGCCAGAACTGCCAAGTGATTGCAGATTTTCTGCATTTCAGTCTATGCCCAAGTAGTAAAATCCTTCCACACTGCCACTGTGTGTGGTCTTTTAACACGCAGGCGTAACAGCGTAACAATGTTTCATATGGAAGAAGACAGTAATTTGTTTGTACATTTTATAAACCTTTAATTAGACTAGCTAATTTATGCTTATAGAGCATATGAATTCTGCCTTTCTCAAGCAGGAGAAATCAGAGATCCTCTAAGTCTCTGAAAATCTTTGACATTACTCAAATTACTTCAATTCCAATGAGATTGCAGCTTGAATCACACAATTTTTTTCCCCCAAATCCTGCAGCGAGTCCCATAATGTAGGTACACAGAATAGTATGAAAGCATTTAAACAAACTAGCTATCTTTTCAGTGCACAGCGCCCAGAAAGGCATTCAAGGTTAAACGGAGATGCAAAAATTGTACAGTCCTTACTGTCGAGCTATTTCACTGTTGCACTGTAGCTGACCAGTTTTAAAACATTATATAGCATTCTTGCATATGCAAGAAACTTGGGGGGGTGGGGGGGTAGGGGGGAGGTGGTGTTGTCTTTGAGCATTTATTTCCTGTATAGATTTGCTAATCTACAGAAACACACATGTAGGGCAGTTTTCAGTACAGCTAGTAAAACAAATAAAACTTCTGGACATTGGCTGTGGAACATGCAAACAACCAGTTTGGGGATTTCTGCAATTGTGTGTTTATATAGTGAGTAAAAAAGGAAGTAGTAAACAAGGAAGCTTGTTTCCAGTAGGGGCTGTATGACAAATTTTCTACCATTCTAGCATTTAAATGGCAACTGCAGTATAGAAAAACGAATAAATGTAGGGTTGTGGAAGCAGTCTTCCCATTTCATCTATTGAGTGCCTTTTCAAAAATGCAGGTTTTTACTGTTCTTTCAGCAGGTGGGAGAGTGTTCTGTTACCAACAGTAGACTGCCTTTGCTACAAACAATATGCAAGCAAAATACACGTTCCATTTGTAGATTAAATTACCCATCAAATACAAAGAAAAACCAAAACCACACCGTCTTGTAACAGATGCAAAAGATTTCTGGGTAGACTTCAAGCAGAATTAACGGTCATCTGTGTATAACCAAGCATTTATAAAAAACTTTCTGAAATAAATCCTTTACTAAAAAATAAAAATGTTTTACAAATCAGCTGTAAAGAAATTCAGAAGGGGGTTCTGTGGATGAAATCATAACACTTTATTTTCAGACTGTCACCTTCCATAAGTTTAAGGGCTCAATATTCTACCAGCCAGGTGTCATAAATTAATTGAGAACCTGCCAGGAGAGATGTTTTCCATTTCTTAACCACACCATCCTGATCCATGACAGAACTGACTGTCTTTTTCACATATACTACTACTACTGGCAGAAAAAAAAACCCAAAACATTATCTCTCTTCAAATAACTACCTTTAAACCAAATTTGTTTAAGTGAGTTCAGTATGATAAATATTTTTATTTTTAAAAAGATAAACGAAGTAATATAAATCCTTAGTACTATTAAGTTCTTTTTTGACAATACTAGAACAGACTTTCGACACAGAGCTTGCTTTCTAATTTAAGCATAATATAAGCACAATGTGCAGTAGATTTTCTCTCGTCTCAGTGATACTTGACCTTTACTTCCTTCACTGAATGGGTATCTTAATCTATTAGGTACTGCATGCTATTTTCTATGCTGAGACGATGTTGTGTTCTTGGTCTGACTCAATTGCCTTCTACTATGGTTTAAGGTGTTTGTAAACTCAGCAAGAATGTTCTGCTGTCAAATCACTCACATGAAAACACCTAACCAGTGAGAGGTCACTCTTTAGTAGTCTGCTGTATGGTGAAATGCTTTTCCTATGATCTGTGAATTATGACATCAATTTGCATCACAAAAGCATAGCACTTACAGGAAAGTCTTGTTATCAAAACTGATTTTTATTTTATTTTTTTTTTAACAATCCATTCTTAAAACTCTAAGTAACATCTACTGCTACAAAGGAAGGCAAAAGTTTTGCTCTGAATCCCATTATTTTTTCTGCTGTTCTTCTCTGCTGGCCAGTACATGCTGATCCCAAAATGACACTCTCATTCATACTAAGATCAGCATGACAAGGTGAGGGATCTGCCATGAAGCAGACAAAGAATTAATTGAACAATCATCCAGGTCAATAGGAGTCTTTTTTCATGACTTTAATAGACCTTCAGTAAGGTTCTTAATTGGGAATAGGTGCCCTCAAGACTTAGGTTGTTCTCAGAACTGAACCTGTTAAAATCTTTGGAAGACAAACCTCAAATCTCCTTTGCCATGTGTTCAGTTTTTTAATTAATTCTTTTCAAATCTGTCTGCATAATTTGGTCATATGTTGGCACTGAGAAGTTCCAATTTTCCTCCAATTTCCTCCTGCTCTGCGTTATCAGTAAAATAATAATATACAAAAAGCATATCACTGATCCAAAGTCATCCATCTCTGTCTTTAGCAGACTTGCAATGAATAGGCAGTTTCATAGCTTTCACTGCAAAAAGCCACATTTTGATCAGGAAGCCTGAATTCCAAATACGGAGAAATTCCATGTTCTTAACACTGCACATTGCATTTGAACCAAAGACAGCACAGTGAACAATACAGGAAAACACCTACTAGGACACCCAAAGTTTGCTATAGTTGTATTTCCTTCTTTCATGACCTCAGTATTTTCTTAACATAATAACTGTATGTGAATGTGAAAGATGTGTTAACCTGATTGTAATAAAATTAAAAAATAACAAGTTACAAAAGCATTTCTCTGCATGTTTGACAGATATTTTAAAACAGTAGCAAAGGACTACTAATGATTTTTCTGAGTAAAAAACGCTTCCAACACCCTTAAAACATTCTCTTATATCCCATTATGATACTTTCCACAGTTTGCTGGGAAGATGAAGGTATAATTATACAAACCTGAGAAACTGTATGGTTCTCTTTAAGCAGTAGGTTATATTCTTCAAACAACTCAAAAAGGATTCAAAGTCTGAATTCAAAAGCATATCATTTCTAGGGGAAGTTGCATTTCCACAATTATTCCCAACAGCTACATCTCAGGATTTTTAGCACATAAAATGGTCTATGTTTGAAGAATATAAGTCAAAAGCCAGCTGCAATTCTATAAATGTTGTGTGTTGTTAGATCATATAAAGTTAACTCTGCAAGTTCTCCTGACGCATACAGAAACACATGGGTTCTGTTTGTCTCCAAAATCACAGATGCTGATTTGGTGATGCACATCATTTGTTTTAATACACTGGTATGGAATCTTTATGTTCTGTAAACCTCAATTATTTCTGTGGGTTTCATACAGTCATGACGCAAGTAATAGACCAACCTGGAATGAGAAGTGAAAGGGACAAATAATAGACTCAACTAGAATGGAAGAGCCCTTTAAGATCATCAAGTCCACCACTAAACCATGTCACTAAGGGCCTCATCTACATGGTTTTTGAACATTTCCAAGGATGGTGATTGCACCACTTCACTGTAAAGCTTGTTCCAATGTCTGATCACCCTTTGGTCAAGAAATTTTTCCCAGTATCCAATCTAAATCTCCCCTGGCACAGCTTGAAGCCATTTCCTCTTGTCCTATCACTTGTTACTTAGGAAAAGAGACCAGCCACCTCCTCTCTCCATTCTCCTTTCAGGTATCTGGAGAAAGTGATAAGGCCCTCTCTGAGCTTTCTCTTCTCCAGACTAAACAACCCCAGTTCCCTTGGCTGCAGCTTTCCAGCCACTCTTCCCCAAGCCTGCAGCATTGCATGGGGTTGTTATAGCCCAAGTGCAGGACTTGGCACTGAAACTGAACATGAGCTGGCAGCGTGCACTCGCAGCCCAAAAAGCCAACCATATCCTGGGCTGCATCAAAAGGAGCATGACCAGCAGGTCAAAGGAGGTGATCCTGCCCCTCTGCTCTGCTCTTGTGAGACCTCACTTGGAGTATTGTGTGCAGTTCTGGTGTGCTCTATGTAAAAAGGACATGGAACTGTTGGAACAAGTCCAGAGAAGGGCCACGAGGATGATCAGGGGACGGGAGCACCTCCCATATGAAGACAGGCTGAGAAAGTTGGGGCTGTTCAGTCTGGAGGCTGCATGGAGACCTCATAGCAGCCTTCCAGTATCTGAAGGGGGCCTACAAGGATGCTGGGGAGGGACTCTTGATTAGGAACTGTAGCAAATCAAGGGATAATGGGTTTAAACTTAAGCCAAGAAAGTTCAGTTTAGAAATAAGGAAGAAACTCTTTACTGTGCGGGTGCTGAGGCAATGGAAGATGCTGTCCAGAGAAGTGGTAAATGCTCCACCCCTGCTGGTGTTCAAGGCCAGGCTGGACAGAGCTGTGGGCAACATGATCTAGTGTTAGGCATCCCTTCCAATGGCGGGTGGGTTGGAACTGGATGATGTTAAGGTCCTTTCAAACCCTAACTATTCTATGATTCTATGATTTACATTACACAAAGTTCAACTGATAATAAGACATGAGTCAGCATGAGCTTAGAGGTTCCATTTCTAGCTATCTCAACTAATATTTAATAATCTTCCCATTCTTCCAAGCAATCTATTCCCTATTTTAAAAAATCAGAAACCTGAAAGTATGCTGTCTTTTCCACCAGTATTCATCAAAACCTCATGGAAGTCAACTCAATAAACGTAAAGCAGGAGAGAGAGCACAACCAACGGTGAAAATGAAAATTAATTTATTTTAATTGACTATTATAGCAGGTATGACACAGATAAGGCTTGAGTGCCAGGAGAGTGCACTGCAAAATCACTGAGCTGTCCTTTTTGTTTCATTGTGCAATAAGATACAGTCACTATAATATGATATGCAATTATTTTTTTTGTATGGCTTGATTTCTTCCAGAGTTGTCTCCTACTTTCTATTCAGGCATTTTATTGAAACTTCTTGATAGAAGTACAGCAGGGATACTTGACAAAAACTCAAAATCCTAGATTAGTGCAGAAACTGAGTGTGTGGTTAGATTAGTTCCCATAAAATGAATGGATATGGAGTTATTTTTGAAAGAGCATATTAAACATATTCTTTTCTTTCTCCAATCCCTTAAAATTCTGCTTTCATTGTTCTCATTTGAGGTGCACAGTTAGAGCACCTGGAACCAATCAATCCATTGAAACTCTTTCTTTCACATATATTATTCATAAGAAAAAGATTCTTTTAGTGGATTAAAGGTACAGCAGGAACTTGCACTGTCTCCCTGCACTCTTTGCATGCTCACTGATTCCTTCAGGGAGAAAAAAGGTGACACTGAATTACACTTCTGCTATGCTTCACTCTTTAGAGTGTAACTGGAATTTAAAGGTATAAAAACGTTTCCTTCACATGAATACAGGGACGAATTTGGTAAAAGTGGAGTGAAAAAAAAGAGAGCCACTTTTATGTAATTAATATAGAGAGTTGGGTTGTGACATATCCAAAGAGGTTATGACATTCTGTTATAGATCTGGAATGGATCACCTCAAGTGTTTTTGAAGAGGGTTCAAACAGCACAATGCTTGTTTAGCTAGTCAATTCAAGGCTGAAACGGAACATCAAAACTTCACATCTTTGTTAGAAATTAATGGCAAAAAAATCTATGAAACTCTTCCATGCCTCCTCTGAGAGGGATGAGCCATGGAGCATGCGTAATAGAAGCAGCTGCACTCCCTTCTCAACAAAACACAGCCCAGTTTTCCCCTGGGGATCAGTGACCTTTGGTACATCATGCATATATTGATGCAGACCACAGATGGGATGATTCAGGAATAGCACAAAGGTAGAACCAAAAACAAACACTGGAGGGTGATATATTTATACAAGTCTTTTAAATCTTAATGCAGAACCTTCCTTGGCAAAACAGCTTTGAATCCAGTCAAGAATAAGATATTTACTTACCAGAATACCTTATGGAACAAACTAAGGAACTGGTTGATTTGTTTAGAAATGTAAATGTTTGTTCAGGTAATGGAAGCTCACATTTCCTCCCTTTACCCTCTTTGCTGGGCATACACACGTGTATAGTTAGCATACAGGCTTCAAGAATAAAAAGGTCAGGTTTCTATCAGGGAAAAAAAGTAAAGGCAGGTGTGGACGACAAGGCCAATTGCCTAGGGGTGAAGCAGCAACATTTTCTCTAGCTGATGATGCCTTGGATAGGAAACATCCTCTGTCTGACCTTATCTGCTAACTGCAAGTCATTCCCACTGCAAACAAGGATTTGCCATGTCAGACTGTCAATATCATCTCTCATCATTACAAATTCCCATTTTTTCCACTGTTGCTGCTGGCTTTGGTTGTGACTCACACCTTAGCACAAGAACGTAGCTGAATGCTGGCCTATACTGCTCTGAATCTAAACCTCAGCAGACCTGGACTGCAGGCTGATGAGGAAGGTGACATAATACACGTTGACTGTCCTTGTTCCACCCACAAGTGATGTTAGGAAGGCTGTTGTGGTAATGTTTTCAGTCACATATGGTTTCAAGCTCAGTAAGTTGAACCTGCTGTCCACATTGGGTTTCAGGAAACATAAGAACTACAAGCCTCATCACAGACTGACTCAGCTGTGTGAGAGGGAAAGGAAGAAAAGATCTTGTTAGAAGATGCTGTAGATTTTCTAATGGTAGAAGGGTCCTGATTTTTCTTTTTATTGTTAACATACAAGTATTTCAATTTTCATGGGAATTACAATAGAATAAAGCAATTGTTATATCAGGGGAGAGCATGTGCAATACAGCTCTCATTTTGATGCATTATCATTTTTTAGAAAGGTAAAGAACTAGGGAATCTGTCCTCTGAAGCTAGGTAGAATGAGAGCAAGCCTTAACTTGGTGTCCAAAGTTTACCCAAACACATCGCAACATAACATGGTATTGTTTCCAGAGGTGCTGAAACACTATTTGTTCTCAACAGTGAGTTCATCTGCCATAACAATTAGCTATCATCAATAAAAGTCAAAGACTCTTAGTTACAAAAACAGCTTTGAAATGAAAACAACTATTTACAGGAAAGGCACAATTTGAATACACACTGGTAATTTGCAGGCCTATATGAGGACAGGACTTGTTTCTGTTGCTATGTAAGGCAGACACAGTCACTCAGCCAGAGACTGCAGGATGGTCTGCCACACACTAGCAGGTAACCAAGCCAAAACCGAGTAAGCTTCAGGTTCAGTGGGGAAAAAAGAGGCCAGTAATGGACCCTCTCAGAGCACCGAAACTGGTTTTCTCAGTGGGACCACAAAAAATGCTGCACTTTATTCCCAGTGCCCGTAAGGCCTCACTCAGTAGAGAAAAACAAATCCTGCTAACTGACAAGCAAAAACAACTGGGAAAAACGTTCTCTTGACTTTCACATTCTTCCTTACATTACTGTATTTTCCATAGTGAAAACTGTTTTTCATCTACAAAGACAGAGCTGACAAAGCTAGCCCCCAAACAGCCTGTTCCACACACTGGGCACAATCTGTAGCAGTTATCTCCCTGTTAATGCTACTCAGAAGTACAAACTTCAATAAATTTCTAGTTATTGAGTAAGACGTTACCAAATACATGAGAATATAATGTCCTTCCTGATGTTCAGCTATAAGGTAAGAAAAGGTAACTACAGAAAAACTATGAATGCTATTCCAAATTTTTTAATTTAGTGAAGGGGCTCAATTCTAACATATAGATCTGAGATTACTTTGGGGTCTTATATGATGATTCCTACGAATTTTATCTTCTCTTGGAGATATTTTTATATCTCATTTTTGCTCAAGCACATTTATCCATATTTTATCTTCAGGATAGTGGGATGATAATTCCCATTGAAAATGTGTCCTATAACCTTTTAAAGTATTAGGTGTACTATTATTATTCCCATCAAGAAACGTATTGAGCACCCAAGCAGCCCAGTTTACAAAAAACAAAACAAAACCACCCAAACAAAACCCAAAACAACATGTAGTATTTTTCCTAATACTTCAGTTAGAGCCAAGATTCTTCTTAAAAGTGTGGTGGTTTATCTCAGATAAGGGTTGAAGATGTAGGGTCTGAATAGATATTTCCTTAGAGAACTGAACAGGCTTCTCTGAAGAAGAGGATGGGATTAGAAAGTAATACAGTTCACTCTGTACACAGAATACAGAGCAACGGGAGAATTAATTATATAGTGTCAATCAGTGAATGTCCCAGAATCTTTTTAAGGATGTTTAGCCAATAAAGTTATTAGACTCCATTGATTCTATGAAGGGCTGAATGCTTCAGTTTGCACCAACAGCATGCTGTTGGAACCTCTCTGAGGAAGAGAGCTCTAGAGGCCACTGTAAAAGATCAGAAAGGGGAATGCATCAAATGATTAATATCCTAAAACTTAACAGAAAGCAGCCTGACTACAGTAATTTTAATATCAAAACTGCAACACTGGGGACTACAGATGTTACTGGTCACAAATAAAGGGTGACACAAGGAATTTTTATATGTCCACAGCACCAGGAAAGTTTATATAACCTCTTAAAGCATTTCCAGCTTCAATACACTGATTCTTCATAGATTTCTGAAAAGGAAAAAGCAAGTGCTTTTCATTAGAAGACTTAGCTAGAATGTAATCATTTAAATGAGAGCCCAAAGACATAAGTCTTCAGAAGTTCAGGTTATTCAGAGACCAATTAATTTTTTCTCTGCTGTAAGTTAGAAGAGCTGGGTTTCAATTTGTTCCAGACAAGTATTTGGATAACTAAACTGAGCCTATTAAGAGAATATTTCAGAACAAGGTGTTAGAAGGAGGTGGAAAAGGCATTTGAGCTGTCTGGCAGCTTATGTGGACTTCAGATTCTCTGCACACAGACCCCCTTGCCTCCATGACTAGATGACTGCTCATACTCCTTCTCACCATCTCTAGAACAGGACTGCACCAAAATATGTAAAGGGAAACATGTAAATAATAAAGATTAACTTGGATTTTATTATTTCCTTATAGTTTGATATTCCACCCTAAACCACAGTATGGTAGTGACTGACAAAGACAACACTATTACATGTACACCTTAACACAGTACAATCCTATACAACAGAGTAACTGGTTTGTGATGTTTTAACTTGGGAATTGCAGCTTCAGAAAATGAGTATAAGGTTTTATTATAACTATTCAAAACTCAAAAAAGGTTTTAGTTTTTAGCTCATATAATAAATCCTTGCATCCTTACTAATTGTAGATAAGTCTGTATGCTAGCCCTAATAAAAAACAGTTTAATAACTATTAAAAACAGATTTGTAGCTTCTAGTACCATAATTTCCACAGCTTTTCATTTTAATTTGGGTTTAGATTTATTTGTGTTTTTAAAAAAGGTGGGAAAAAATGTTGTATTTTAAAACTTAATCTTGATAACTGCTTTAGTTAGGAGAAGCTTTCTTGATTTTTAGGGCTGGGCTTTGGGAACTGAATTTTTCTAGAGCATAACATTTTATTTACTAGAGGTTGATAAACTGCAGTGTCACCTGCCAGCTGGGTTCTGTTAAAGAAAGCTGATCGATAGGTCAGGACACACATACGAAGAACAAAATAATAAAGATGGTAGCAACTCTTTTTTTTGGTTTTCCCTAGAGAATTAGTCCGGTTAGGTATTCCTTTGGCTTGAATAGGATCATTAGTGTTTCTTGCCTGCATTATTCTACCTCCTACAGGTACCAATCATCGTCACAGTTTTAGTCTACAAAGCTGTTAACATTCTGTATGAAAAATGGTTTGGACATACGATATACAGTCTCTAAATGCTTATCATCATAAAGCATAATTTAGACATTTATCCATGTGTCAACTGCAATTTCATCTCCTGTGTACAAGGATATCTTTGCTAAAGAAAGTACTCCAGTGTGAAGGGATAAATAAAAAGAATTACATTAAAATAATTCCCATTTTAAATGCAGAGGTAGAAAGTAGTAGTTTTTCCAAGCGGTGGGTTTGTTTCAAAATTAATATATATATGTATATATATATTTATTCAAAAATAATGTAATAACTAATTCCCTCAGCTTTCTATACAGGTACACTTACTAGTAAACAAATAGCAGCTGCATAACCATTTCTTCATTTCTTCCTTTCTTTAGCTTACTGCTCATCTGAATCCTGCATTAGCCTTTTTCTTGCTGGCTATGGTCTGAAGGCAACTGCTTTACACACCGATTAACCTTGTTTTGTAACTTGTGGTTTGAAATAGCTTGATCTGTCAAAGGGAGATGCCCTCCTCAAAGGGTCAGAAGCCCAACTACCTCCCTGCCTGTTTTGCACTTCAGTTATAAATGACTGGAAGCAAGGCCAAGGAATCTTGTGCCATACCAGCATTTAATAAGCATCTTTTCTGTCATCAGATGTGTAACAAAGACTGTGAATGGTAGAACAGTAATCCTAATTTGAATTGGTATTAACAGTGATTTAGAATTTAAATTAGAACTAATTATCTGGGAGACCACTGACTTTGGTGCAAAAGAATGTGAAATTAAACCACCATTATCATAGAGACATATCCTTATTAGAGATATATATATACATATTTCATTCCAGGGGGCTCTGAATCCAAACAGATTCATGAAGACTACAGCATATATATTTAGCACAGTTCTTATGTTTTGAGGGTCTAGAACATATCAGCTTAGACTACAGAAAATCCTTGTTTCGTTTGGGACAAGTCACATTCTACTAAGGCTACTATCTGCCTGTCAGGTGTAGGCAGAAAAATATAGGGCTCTAAACCAATGCATGTAGGTGGTCTGCAAGATGCCCACCAGCCAGACACATGGACACAAAGCAGATTGTATGGAGAAACATATGACAAGTTTGTAGCTTTAGAGGCCTCTCTTTTGACTATAAGCTCTGACCATTTTAATCCACATACTGTGCCTATCTTTTGTAAGCAGGAACTCTGTCATTTACCTTTCTGGTTCTCTAATACATAGAAGGGATCCCCTATACAGACAGCCCTATTGAAAGATCTTTGTACTGCCTCACATTCTGTTTACAAAAGAGGTGAGCAAAAAAAACCCTTTTCTATTGTCAAGGTCTTGGAATGATTTATTTTGGCATTCCATCCTAGCCACAAACCTTATGATACTAAAAATAGAAGCAGCAAACTAGGAAAGTGCAAATGACTGCTGTTTTGTGGATGCTATCAATCTGACTGGTCCCATACTTCAGAAGAGCAGACAAAGAGCTCTTAGTTGTTTACCTGCTTCATTTATCATCAAGGAAACGCTGATCACAAGTTTCCTTACAATTAGTTGGCAGCTAAAAAAAAAAGACAAAACCAAGTCTGCACTAAACAAGCATAAACCCACATGGAACACGTGATGTCTGCACAGCATCTCCAGAATCTGCAAGGATAACAAATTATGTCCTTTTTGAGTGGGCCTTCTTACTCTCCTTTTAAAAGCAGCTGTCAAATTAAGAAGACAGTAATTGTTACTGACTTAGGTACCTTCACCAGTTAAACAAAAAGACAACAAAAAAACCCACAAAACAGAGATCTCAGCTTCATTCCCAAAGCAATGTAGAATATCTACCAAAAGGCACTATCATAACAAAACTGGGTTGCAGCGCAACTCCTGCAACTTTAATTAAAGAGTTGCATTAAGAACTCAGCAACATCACTTAACTCATGCCTGTCCTTACAACTGGTAACTGGAGTCAGCCACGGTTCAAAACATGATGCCACAAGCTGAAAGAGGCTGCTCAGTTGCCCCCTGCTTACTTAGGTACGCTAGCTGCTGAAAGATTTTCGTACTTATATCTGTGACTCTAGAAAAGAGTCACTAGTATGTGGGTAGGGAGGAACAGGCGGTAACTCCCTGGGTAGACCAGCTACTAAGTCAGCTTTAACACAATTCAGCTTAAATACTTCTTGACAGTGTGGATAGCAGCTACCTGCTTTGGCCGACCTCACCTTGATCCTCACACAGCTGCAGACAACCTGTAGCTCCTAGAGCCACATTCACCAGCTGAGTCCAGTCAGGACAGACTGATGACAAAGACCTTTTGCCAGTCATGCACAAAGTTACAGTGGTCTGTAACAAGCTCATAGGCGATTCCCTTAGAACCCTGGATGGAAAGCAATTTCCAGTGTACATCTCCAGCTCCACTATGTTAACCATTAAATTGCTAGTATTTAGAACTTAGAATGATAGCATTCTTTAAGTTATTCAGCATTCTTAATGCTATATTCAACTATACCACTAGATTAGTTCTAAGTACTGTTCTGTTACATTGCTGATTTGGACTAAACTGATTCATCCAGAAAAATATCTCCACTAATATAATATGAAACCATCCACAAGCATGAAAATTTGTTTAGAGGCAATAGCACTTGTATCTAATCCAAACAAACTACATTGTAGAAGCACTTCTTTTCTCAGAAAACAGAGCTCTGAGAAGGACCAAAGAATTTTAATGAGTCAAAACCTAATGTTTGAAATTTAATATTTGCTTGTTGAGCAGTGATAGCAGAATCTTCACTAGAAGCAGGATTGTTTGACCTTGGCTGTAATTCACTAGGGTTTTTGTTTTGTGTCACTCCTATAGATCCTTTTCTTTGCCTTACAACTTGAATAACCAATTTTACAGCCATCCCATGGGTGGGACAGTAGAAGCTGGGATAAACTGGGTGAAACTGCTGGGATAAACACTGAAGTGAAAATTAAGGGTGTAATGGCAAAATAAGATGATTCACTACTCTTCAGAGTCTCTGGATCACTTCTTCACACCAAAGCCAAACTGCTTAGTATATTTTTAAACACCTATACTACATAAAAGATAGTGTAGAGGTACACTGCCTTAGGCTACAATCTCAAGTAGCTATAGTGCTCTTTGCCTGAGTTTCTAGTCCTGGCCCATGGCTGCAATGCAGAACACCAGAGAAGCATCCTCCTTCCCCCAGCCCACATCTCTGCTATAGTCCATTCAGTCTTTTGCAAACAGGCATGTGTTAACCTGTGTTTAGTGCACCCCAAACTATTCCAAGCAAGGAAGAATGAATGAAGGACTGCAAAGGAGAAAGCTTGTTTTAAAGATTAAACTCTAATTACATTACAATTCTTCCTATGAACATTGATTGTACCACTGTCACTAATTTGGGGTCTCTGCATAAATGTAACTCAAATGGAAAATACATGTTTTGAAATTAGTCTTCCCTGTTACTAAATTGTTTTTTATATAGACTTTATCTTTCAAAGAGACTAAAGCTAGCTATCCACTAAGGGTACAAAAATCCCATTGAGGACTGATAATTAATTCCTTTTTATAATTCTCTTTTGTCTTTAAATATTTAGGTGTTTCATACTGCAGGTTCCTTCCCTAGATACTCTAGGATTTGTACAGCTTTGCATGGCTAAAGACTTGAAATACACAAGCCAGTTATCTTGTAATATAACTGGAAGATAAAAATAGGCCTTTTATGATCATATTTCAGGGAAAGGCCCTTCAACAGAGGTTGAGAACAAATTTTTCATTCATGCTAACTGAGCCTTTACTTTTCTCTTTAGATCCAAGAAATCCCTTTCTTGTTCTTTTCTTTCCTTAGAAGTGACTCCAGAAAAAAACAAAACAAAACCCCAACCCACACAAACAAAAACAAAGACCAAAGGACCAACCAAAACAAACAAAAATCTAAACAAACAAAAAACCCAAACAATCAACCCCAAACTATTTTATTCTGAAAACCTTTTTCCTAGTAACTGGCATTATAAGAATTCTTCTGTTCCAATACTTAAGTTTTGACACTTCACAAACTTGAATCATGGATCATGGGAGAAGAAACAGTATTTAAGTATTTTCCCTATGCCACACCTCAAATTCCTGAACATCTCCCTGAGAGGGCTCAGGATTTATATATGAATGCCTACAATTTGGGGAACCGCTGCTCTTGAAATAGAGATTTCACAAATGTTCATTTTGCCTCCTGTAAATCTCTGCATTTTAGAAGCCCAGTGTCAAAGCCTACTTGATTTTGTTTCCAACAAATTTAACAAGTACAGAGAATGGTAAAATTAGAATGCACTGCTATTACTATATGCTTTTCCTCTGTAGGGCCTGAAAATCCCCATCTTATGCAAAGTGCAATTTTAAACATCCCCCCCCAAAAAAGAAAACAAACCAAAAAAAACCCAAAAAAATAACCACACCAAAACCACCAAATAAAACCCCAACCACATACAACAAAAAGCCATCTTCCCTCCACCACCCCAGGCTCACATGAGCAAGCTTGATAAACAAGTGAGGCTTTTCACTCTCCACAAAATATTAATACACTTCACTAGCACTTGCAAATATCAACTTAATAGGTAGCTACTGTATAAAACAGGTTACTGCTAATGTGCTTATTTGTTACAACCTTTTCCCACTAGTAATGTTTTAGAGTATTTCTTCTCCATTAACTTGAAGTGGTATTAAAAAATGAAAAAACACTGGAAGTGCAAAGATAATTTACCTGCAAGACATAACTAATCATGTTGACTTTACAAAATCTGTGCTGAAACCCTGAATTCTCATTTGATCTAAGAGACCTTCCAAGGTAGAGAGAAATCAGTGGATTGTCAAAAAGGCCATTACAAATTAAGCTAAGCTCTGTAAAAACAGCACTTACTAGAATATATTTCCTTTCCTTTAAACATGCTTCTTGACAGCAAGAATGACAAATGCAGAGATACCTATAATTCATAAACCTAATGTGGACTCAGTCATGAACAGCAAATTTCAAGTGCTTTGGAGGAGGGGCTGCTGTCCTCTTTTACATTTACACTGCCTCGTGCACAGGCATCTAAGTTAGATGTGTGTAAGGAAAAATACTATAATAGTAACACCACAATATACAATGCTACTATATATAATAATACAAATAGAGTGCCTCTAAAATGAAATGTGCTTCCTGAAAGATGATCCATTTTGCAATATTAACTGGCTATCTCAGAAATTAAACTGTGTTGCCGTAACAGACTTCTGTGAATATAACCACCAGGACTAACTCCAGCAGAGTATCAATTGACTGCAGTCTGCTATAAATGCCCTTCCTGAAGAGATATTTACCAAAAAATCACATCTTCCTTCACAGGCATAAAGGAAAAATTGTACTTCATTATAAAGACTGAGCATGATAACTGGGAACATCAGACAACTCACCTGGCAAGATTGAAAGCGTTTGTTTTAAATAAGACATAACAAAATTTTGTCTAGTTTCACAAAAAGATGCTAAGAAATCAAAGCTGGACTTCAGCAAAAAAAGACAGATTTTGGTTTATATGGCTAAAAGATCCAAGTGGGATGAGTCTGCCCATTCTAAATAACAGAGGAAATAAGATTTGAAAAATGCCAAACTACAAAGTCAACTAGAAGTAATGTTTTCCTTACTGCTCCAGCAGCTCTAACGCTTCAGAAAGAATGCATAATAAGAATCTAGTAGTCCTCACTACCTTTTATACAGACTTTTCAAGGATTTTAAGAAACAGTTTATACAAGTATTAGGATCATTACTGGTAATAAAACAACAATCTTCTTGTAAGTATCAACCATTCCAACTGAAAGAAAATATCTTAAGAAGATTTGCAACAGCAGATACCTTAAAAAACACAAAGATTTTCACTGTAGGAAGGAAAGCAAACGTATTTGACTCTGCTTTGGGGTTTCCCATGCTCACTGTCCAGGTCTGAACAGTTAACTCGACTAGGAATTAAGGAGGAATAGAACTAATGTACTTCATATTTTAAGAGACACGCCCCAAAAATAAAAGTTTTCAGATGTTAGGCTGTTTCTTTATGAAACATTCTTCTTCCTATTAATACCAAAAATAATGTTATGCTATTTCAGAAGTAAGGTAGAATGAAGTTCGAATAGTAAAAAACTACGTACAACATCAAATACAATGTCTAGGTCTTTTTTGAGTGATTACTTTTACACACTTCATTCAGAAAAGCAAACCAAAACAGCTAAATGAAAAACGTATGTATGTGGGTAACAATAATTAAGACTTATAAAACTATAAGCCACATAGAAATCAATTACACAAAAATATAAAAAGTCACAGGAGAAAGTTTCTGCATTTCATTTAATGAGGAGCATTTCTGAAATTAACTTTTTCACAGTACAATGTGCGTGGAACAAATCTATTCAAAAGAAGGAATCACACAAAGTCTTATCAGTGGACAGAGCCTTTGGAATCAATTTAAGATGTTGCTTCAATACCAAAGATCTCTTTGGGGAAAAAAATGTTGGACCTTTATGAAAAACGTAGAGAAGTTAAACTGCTGGAAGTGCCTAAAAGTTGAGTAGAGAAGAAAGAAAAAACCAATAAATCCTCTATCATTCAGAAAACGTTGGAAAGTCAGTAACCTGCAAAAGCGTATTATGAAGGTTTTCTGTGGAAAAATCCTTGGTTAGTGTATATAGTCATAACTTCAGTAACTTCAGCTGCATTTTGATAGTATGTATTAGTCAAGAATCTGCTTTAAAAGTTCTGTGAAGGCCAAGTCCAATGAGTTTCCAGTTGCTGTTAGAAATAACCTCATGTTTTCAGACAGCTTACAGTAAGATTGCTTATTAAAAGCATCCTTCAAGGTGAGGTGGCTGAGCCTGGAAAGAAAATTGGTCGAGAGCTATAAACATATGTCATGCAACAGTTCAAGAGATTGCAAAACCTTTTGTGGCAGGTTAATCTCACAGCCCAATTAATGTCTTAACTGAATTCTAGCTTGGCCTAAAAATGCTAAGAAACACCTTTCATTTTCATTTGAACATCACAGTGCTTGCCGGGTTCTTTAATCATCTAATTAACGAGAGTTCCTAACATTTCTGATTTTCTAATTCACTTTGAACAAATGAAGTAATTGCTGAGGAAAACACACTAGATCTCTGCATACAGTTTGTGAGAAAAAAACTGCACCAGTGCTCAAAGGAATGAAGCAATTAACTTAAGGTTCAAGACAGT
Source organism: Melopsittacus undulatus (assembly GCF_012275295.1). Taxonomy (NCBI): domain Eukaryota; kingdom Metazoa; phylum Chordata; class Aves; order Psittaciformes; family Psittaculidae; genus Melopsittacus; species Melopsittacus undulatus. Next base: position 43,771,579 of record NC_047534.1, read on the forward strand.
ATCAGTGTAGTGATTCAATACAAAAACTGTGAAATTTTAAATATGATCTTAAAATTGACACCTTTACCAATACTGGGATAATTTTTGGATATGCTTAATGTTACAAAAGTAAGAAATTATGGTTGTGTAATTTACGTATTACATTTATAGGTTTAATAATACCGAAATGTTAAGGCTGTGTTTTCAACAAAAATAACTCCAACCTGACAGATTCTGGGAGAAAATAATGAAGTTCTATAACTGAGTAATTAAAAAGGTTTCTATTAAAGATGTTGACATTTCACAGCTAAGCAGCTGTTCTTCCAAATGCAGTGATAATCTTGATTTGGAGCAGGGTCGGTCGGATCCTTCTATGATTCCTGCATCCTAATTTTGTTAAACAACATACTACTGGCGAAACAGACTCCTGGTCAGTGAACTTGTCCTAAAAAGAATTCACAACCTGGGATTCTCACATCCTTGTTCATTCCATATCTGTTGAAGAGACCGAATATCAGTTTTTCTTCTCATCTGGTCTGCTCTTCCATCTTGCCAATGTATTAATTTTCTGCTCACCTAATCATAGCCCAACTTATGAATCATGAAGGAATGATATGCTCTTGACAGCCTACTGACACATGTACTGTATCTTGTATACCACAGTGGCTCTGTCACCTAACATTACTAACAGCATCCATCTCACCTTATTTTATACAATGAGATGTGCTCTGTGAATGTAATATTCAGCTCTCACCACTTTGAAATAAATTATCAGCATAGTGCATTTCACATGACTCCCATTGTATCCCACAGATATAGTATAACCTGCTCCCTAGCAACTGCAGCAAAAATATACCCCTTTAGGTATTTTTTCCAGATAAAGAAACCAACCCACTATTTTATGAACTTCATATATAAAACAATGCTGGCTACTGTCAGTTCAAATTATTCTGACTAATGGTCCTTAAGATGCATTTTTAGCCCTTTGCCCAGTTTGGGTTCTGATACTGAAGCTTCTCTCTTGCAAACCTCCCACCTCAATAATTTTAGCACTAAGGAAAATAAAATGTTTTTCCAAAACGAGAAATATCTTCCCAATAAAAACCATTTATATGACAATCATAATCATGTCATGAGCTAGAAATCCATTTTACATGGGAAATGAAACTCCCAGCACGCTGGCTAGAGTGGAGACACTTGATTTATTTTATGGAACAACAGAAAGTGTCTTTTGGTTGGACTTTATTCACATACTGAATAGGATTGCAAATATTGTCGAAGGACTGTAAGATTTTAAGTAAACTTCCTATGTTACCCCAAGTCTATTTAAATGAACTTAGTAAATATCTGGGGAAAGCCAGAAATGATTGTTCCTTGTTTAAAAACACTAGACTCATGGTTACATCACACCTAGTGAATAGAAGATGTGTCTGTTGGGAGATTCTTATTCATTTAACACACAGTAAAATATTTTTATAAAGAACTAAATAACAACAGCTAATTAATACTTCACACATGAACAGAACCTTCCATTAAACAGTATCAAAAGGTACGAATTTCTCTCCTCTGCTGGGGAAAGAGTGTGACAGCAGACAGTAACTCTCCATATAAATAAATTCAAACCCTCAACTCTGCTGTTATCCAGGCTGGTTAGATTAGCACATTCAAGCAATGGCTAGTTTGGTATTGCTGTTGTACTGCATTGTAGGGCCCTCTTGGTGAACCAAAACCATTACCAAAATAAATTATGAGGGAATTGCTGAACAGGAGAAGACTTAAGCAGACAATGCATCTTTGATATCTTATGGTACCAGTTGCTTGAACCTGGACCATTAATTTGGCTTCACAACATAAAATGTTAAGCTAATTATAGGCATATTTATACAATGGGTCTAGCTCTATGGTTGTTTAGAGTAGGTTCCATATCTTTCTTAGATTGTTGCAGTTAACATGGTGATAGTCAACACAGACAAGAATAGCCAGAGTATAACAACAGTGCTGATCTGACATTATACAAAGCATATTTCCTAGAGATCCAATCACAGAATGGTTTGGAAGAGACTTTAAAGATCACCTAATTCCAAGCCCCCTGCCACAGGCAGGGACACATTCCACTAGACCAGGTTGCTCAAAGGCCCATCCAACCTGGCCTTGAACACTGCCAGGGATGGGACAGCCACAGGTTCTCTGGGCAACCTGTGCCACTGTCTCATCACCCTCACAGTAAAGAATTTCATCCTTAAATCTAACACAAATCTACCCTCTGTCTGTTTAAAGCTATCCCCTTTGTCCTATTCCCTCCATGACCTTGTAAAAAGTCCATCTCCAGCTTTCTTGTTGGTGCCCTTTAGGTACTAGAAGGCTGCTACCAGGTCTCCCTGAAGCCTTCTCCAGGCTAAACAACCCTCAGTATCTCAAAACCTAAGGACCTGTGATGATGAGACAGGCTCTCTGCAACAGTTTTGAAAAGTCACCTTTTCTCTAGCCTTTCAGCATGGCTAAACGGTGAAGCCGTAAGGGTTCTCTTACTGATAGCTCACTAGTGAAAACTACACCACCGCACTTTAGCATCTGAAATTATTAGCTTTTGGCACCCATCTTGAGTCATGTCTAAAGTTTAGTCAACAATCTAACAATAATATCTTTATATACATACATGTAAAATACAAAAAATATACATTGTAGTTTGAACCAGCCTCATGAGCTTCAAAAGAAAGTTCTATTGAGGCCTAACAGAATTACACTGAGTTCATGCTGCAGTGGTACATAGAGAATCTATTAAATTATAGATGGTCAAGGAGCAACTTCTACAGAACCATTTGACATTTGTATATAACTGCGCTTGTTTCTAACTCTTAAATAAAAGATGCCTGTAGAATGAAAGAAAGAAATCCCTGGCTAAAAGATTGTATATACATGTAAAGCGCTGCAACTGCCAAGAAAAGGTGAGGGTTTTTTAAACCAAGTACAGGTTTCCTGTGAGAAAAGCAAGTGAATATACTACTGATATTTTTGTGCATCTAAAATGACATTAGTGAGCATTAAAACAAATAATTTAATCTGGAAAGTAAAACAAACAGGCAAATGAACCCTACCAAATCACAACATCCTCTTTTAATGATGCATAAAGTGAATTTCTAACTTTTTCAAAATGATAGAGAATATCCCAAAACTAACTTCTGTCTTCTTTATTAGATTACAGCTCCATTATCTCTAATTCTTTTTTTCTGAACAGCAAATCTTTTAAGGTAAATCAGAGAAATTTTTATTCCAAATAACATTCATTTATGCATTTTCTCTTTCTGTCTTTATATAATACTGGTACACAAGAAAGCAATGGACACAGAAGAAATCTCAAGATTTTGCAGGCAATTCTGCTACCAGAACTATTGCTTTCTACTTAAGCACAAAAATGACAAGATTCTTAGAAGTCACATGACTGACTCTGGGTTCAGTGAAGAGACAGACAGCTCAATTTAGGTGTTATACCATTCTTACACAGTCGTGTTTTCTCAGCTGAGTCAATTAACATATAAAGGAGCTTCATGCTATTGTGATTATATTGCTTCTAGTACAGGAGTCATTTGGGTATCTTTGTTCTGCACACAGAGGGAATAGAGTTTCAGCGTAGTTTTGCTTATTTAGAGTAATTTACTGAATATTTTGTCCACATCAGAAATAAAGCACTGCTACTGTCAGACTGGTTAGCAATTGAAAATCAACCCTGAAAAACCTTTAACTGAAGGCAGTAACTAAGCAAAAATGAAAGCTGTGTATAAATTTGCTCACTGGGCATTGATATTAAACTATAAAAGACAAAAAACATTGGCACAGAGGAGATTAATTAAAGTTGCTACTGCTTGTGCTGTGTTTGTTTTGTGGATAAAGAGATAAGCTCTAGTTCTATAGATGTCAGCACTTGTCACCTCTGTCAAATTCAACTGAAAACCCCTACTACTGCACGTTTTCAAAAAAAACCCACTTCTTCTGCAACATTATTTTCTAAAAGGCACATAACATTCATGCTTCCAAAATTGTTCATGATGCCTAACTAGTTCTCCTGTACCATTTTCTATCATGCTGGGAAACATATGTGCAAATGGTCTAAAAATAAGTGTGTGTCTGTAATTTTATCAATTCAGAGGAGAAACGCTACAAAGGTTGAAGAACTTAGGTTCTACATCAGCTTCCACAGGCATGTAGCCTTGTGGATGGTCAAAAAGACAGCAATTCCAGGACACAAACCAGTACCTGTTAGCTAGCCACAGACAACAGCAATTCAAACAGCAAAGCAGACCTACATTTTCAATTTTGGAAATTCTATCTATCTATCTCTGCAACTGTTACAGAGCTTTAGAAGGAATAAAATATTTCCTTTCAGTAGGACAGGAAAAGTCAATAAACAACACCTCTTTTAACCAATACCTCTGTGATAAAAAGTACAGCATGTCTAGCATGCAGCTACATGTTAAGCACCTTCCTCAGTGAAACTGACCCTGAAAAAAATTGCAAATGAAATTCACATACAAGTTTATGCCAAGTTTTGACATGACCCTAGAATAGGGTCCTCAAGACCACATAACTTTATCAAGCAGACATGCATTTTGTAAGAAGTCATATGTCTCTGCCACCAGAAGTCACACATTATACAGAAACTAGCCAATTTAATAAAATGCCATTGAAATGAATCCTACCCAGAACACTGCTCAATGACATGCCCAGTTCCTCAACCAAATAAATCACCTTCAGTGTCACTGGGTAACTAACTACCTGGCATCAAAAAATGGCATTTCCATTAGAGCCATGTATTCATCACTTCTGCATTGTGTAAACATTGGAGTTCAAAATGCATTTCTGTAAGAGAGCTCAATATGGTGTAGTTGGTATGATATTAATGCATAATACCAACTTGACTGATGCAAAGTTTTATTAGTAGTACAGTCTTAAGTTCAGCAGGATTCTCATTTCACAAGCAAACATCCTACTGACTTTTCTGTGAGCTTTATGTGCTTTAGGTATGCAAGGTCAGGTCATCTGTAAATATATTAATGACATAATCTAAAGAACAATTTCCATATCAGCACACAAGGTATAATACACCAAGAAGAGAGGGGAAGGTGAATATTCTTTTAAGTGCATAACAGGCACAAAAGTTTCTAGATAAGGCCTTTTAGTACAGTTTAGTAATTCCCCATAACAAAAAATAACTGTGTTATACTAACCCCCAAATGATGAAAAAGTTGCATATTTGAAAGGAACAAAGCACTATATGTGTATTGTATGTTTTCCTATGTATGAAAAATCCAGTTGGATCAGAAAGGAAAAACTGGAAAACAGTTTTTCATAGTTTACACTCAGAGAAAAAAAAATAACGTATAAGCTTCCTAGGAATTCTCAAACAATCCTTGTAAAACAGAGCATAGCATTTCTTAATTCAACTTTCCGGTCCATTTTATAAAATGCAATTTTTAGCTTATGTTAAGTAAAAGACAGTAAAATAAATGAATTAAAAAATAAATAAAAAAGTAAAATAAAACTTCTTTCTGCAAAAGAAAATCTTAATATAGGCTAGAAAAATACTATTCATCTGATCTTTTCCATCATCTCTTTTTCACTTTATTGAATATCAAATTGTTCTATCCCTTGGATATACATTCAAAACTCTCCTTAATACCAATGAAAATTACATATCTCGGACATTAAATTATGAAGAGACTATCATCAAAAATCCTGACTGAATGAACAACACAAAGTTCCCTTTCCTCTGAGAATTCAAAACTCCTTTAAAAACTTAAAATGCATGCCAACTTTCATAATAACTATGCTCCCAACTTAAATTTCTAGCTCAAACTCACATAGTTTTCACTGGTTTATCTCTCTTGCTATTTCCAGACCAAATAGAGTGCAAAAACTGAGCAAGGTATTACTGTCAGTAAACAAATCCCACAAAAGCTAAGTCCTCCTAAGCCCTGATAAAGCACACATTATGAAAAAGAACAGATACTATCCTGATGAACCCGCAGGTTGCAGTTTTTATGGAAATGGAAACTACAAAGCCCCACAACACTATGTTCAAGAGGAAGCTGTTAAACGCACAGAAGGTGTATGAGCTACTAAATCCTGAAAACTGAATTCACTGGAATTCAGGGCAGTCCTGGCTTTTTGCTCTCAGGGAAGAGGGTAAAAGGCTCAAGGTTGACTGAAATTAACTGAGGTCTTAGAGATCACTTTTAGTTAGTCCAGTGGGCTTTGGATAAGGACTTCAACATGAAACTCACCTGGCAATCAATTATTTTTACTTATTATTTTATTTCTATCTACATAGATATTGGCCTGCCTTCTATAAATTTGTTAACATTGAACATGCCCATTTCGTTCTTGTGTTTGCTTATTGTAGCTGTTCTTTGGACAAAAATTATTTATGCAGAATAATATTGTTTGAAGAATAACTCCAGAGAGCTACAGTTGAAGTTCTTCTCTAGAGGTGCACAAGGTTATTATAATATTTCCCTGCCACAAAACGTCTTCAGAGAGAGGCAGTATTAGCCTGTAATACTCCTTGCTAACATGGTACCAACTTTTCCTTTAAAGCAATTTAGAATCATAGAATAGTTAGGGTTGGAAAGAATCTTAAGATGATCCAGTTCCAATCCCCCAGCCATGGGCAGGGACACCTCACACTAAGTCATATCACCCAAGGCTTCATCCAACCTGGCCTTGAACACTGCCACGGATGGAACATTCAGAACTTCCCTGGGCAACCCATTCCATTGCCTCACCACCCTAACAGGGAAGAATTTCTTCCTTATATCCAATCTAAACCTCCCCTCTTTAAGTTTTAACCCGTTACCCCTTGTCCTGTCACTACAGTCCCTAATGAAGAGTCCCCTCCCCAGAATCACTATATGCCCCTTCAGATACTGGAAAGCTGCTATGAGATCTCCGTGCAGCCTTCTCCAGGCTGAACAGCCCCAACTTTCTTAGCCTGTCTTCATAAAAGAGGTTCTCCAGTCCCCTGATCATCCTCGTGGCCTCCTCTGGACTTGTTCCAACAGTTCCATGTCCTTTTTACATTGAGCACACCAGAACTGCACACAATACTCCAAGTGAGGTCTCACAAGAGCAGAGTAGAGGGGCAGGATCACCTCCTTTGACCTGCTGGTCATGCTCCTTTTGATGCAGCTCAGGACATGGTTGGCTTTCTGGGCTATGAGTGCACACTGAAGCTGTCTCCATTTTCTCACCGACCAACACCCCCAAGTTCTTCTCTGCAGGGCTGCTCTGAATCTCGTCTCTACCCAACCTGTAGCTGTGCCTGGGATTGCTCCCACCCAGGTGTAGGACCTTGCACTTGGCATGGTTAAACTTCATAAGGTTGGCATCAGCCCACCTCACAAGCGTGTCAAAGTCCCTCTGGATGTCATTCCTTCCCTCCAGCCAAGCCACAGAGCTTGGTGTCATCGGCAAACTTGCTGAGGGTGCACTCAATTCCGTTGTCCATGTCACTGACAAAGATGTTGAACAGGACCAGTCCCAACACCATTTAATCAGTTCCGTATTGGTTATACCTGAAATATTAGCACTCTGCTCCATAGGAAACACCTCGTGAATTTTCATTATGATATATAGTTGTATTACACATCTAGAAAATCTATTTGTCTTTAAGCATGTCACTGCATCTCACTGAATGTTCAGCATAAGTTTTACTAATAAAAAAAAAAAAAGTGGTTTCCCACTTCTAAGTCCTCAATTGAACCAGTCTGGGTTTCATTACAGATTTTCTAAACCCCACATCATCCTGTGGTTCTTTCAGTACTGTTCAAAAACTTTAAATCTTTGTCTTTTGAGACAGAGAAGAATGATCACATAAATTTTAATATTCCATGGAATAGCGTGGTACTCTAACTTGGGCATTCTTGTCCATCTAATATTAACTATATTTTTAGCAAGTCACTATATAGCAAAAGAAAAAAGTACAACAATTTGTATTTTTTTACGTATGAAAGACACAGTCATCACCTTCAAAAGTTTTATATGATTTTATTTTTCAGCAAGGAAAATATATGAAAGTAAAAAAAATATTTTATTGTTTCTCTGTGGAAACAGTCCATCAGATAACAAAGTAGAGCTACCTGGTTTTAAACTATACCCTTCTTGGCAAATCAGGCAAAAATGTAATCCAGTGGGTTACGTAATCCTGGCACATAAGGGTAACGTGTACAAAACTAAAGCAGTTGCAGAATTCACAGGACAACATAATGAATTAACAGTTTAGGCATGCATAAATAAATATGTACGTATTGCATATATAGAAGGATTTTTGAACTGAGAAAAGTTAAAGTTCTGATCAGCATTTTTATCACCACTGTGGAAATGTTAGGCCAGGCCCTACATGAAGTTCCCACTTTGCAATGGATACAAGCTGTCAGGAAGCTAGTCAACCGCTACTTGATTCTGTGGCATCCTCAGCACAAACACAGATTTGGCTTATGCCACTTGGCTCCTAGAGGACCAAACTGCAGTACCCTTGAGCTTCACCCATCCAATAAATACAAGTGCCACCACGTACACATGTATGGCCTTGTCTCAGAGCTCTTTCAGACCCAGCAGATCTCATCTGGCTCCCCCAACTGCTCTCTAGTGGCTGGGATCAATTGGTTTGAGCACGCAGTGGCCAGCATGCAACTCGGAAACTGATCTACCACTTACAGCCAGGACTCCTGCTCTTGATCATCTCTAGCCTAAGCAAATCTGCTCTGGTCCTCAGTGCAACAGGAAGTCTGGGAGCCAAAACTGACAGCATGTCTGTGCTACACAGTGTAGAATCTTCTTAACATGTTCTACAGATAACTCAGTCTCAAAGACTCAAAGACACAAGTATTACTAAAAGCATTTGTAATGTAACTAATACTAACAGTATTAATTACTATTCTTTTTATTCAGTGAATGTTTAAACATACAGGAGAGTCAACACTTCTCTCTGTCTGTGCACATATGCTGCATCTTAAAGAGAATTACAAAACATCTTTTAAAAAAATATAAACATGAAACAGCTGCTTGAAGCCATATTGTTGAAACTGATTAAAAATTACTTTCAAACAACTTCACGTTGTGTAAGTGGAACCTTGCTTATAGGTCATATTGCCCCAGCAACATAAAACTGGTAGCGTTTGAAAGATGGGCAAAACAGACTTTAAGAAAGTTTGAGTAGATCTATGAAAATTGGAAAACCATGCAGAATGCTTGTTGATGTCTTGCTAGAAAGAACTGCATTGATAAGAATTCTGGATAATGCAGACCCTAACTTCCAAAATATCAGGTAACATTCAGTCAAAGTCAAAACCACCTGAGCTCAAAAAGTCTTATAAATTACAACAGGACCAAGCTTTCATTTCACTGACAACTGTCCAAAGTGCACAGGACTTGCTCAAACATAATTCACCTCTTTGCTCATGTCAAAAGTCCCACTAAAGAGCAGTCACCTCAAACAAGTATCTCAGTGAAATGAAAGCATGCAGTAACTTGTCAGAGTGACCACATAGAAAACAGGGACATACTTTATAAAAGACAAGTTCCATTAGCATTTACAGGTTGCTTACTTTTACTGGGTTATAAAGAAGTTTTCCTTTCTCAGAGTTTTCAAATTATGAAAGAGATGATTTCCAGGTGACCCCCACTGTGACACATTAACTACACATTGCTTCTCCAGATTTTGTGGTTAATATAATAATATATTAAATATACATATAAAATGATAAATATTCTATAAATATATATATATAAATATATAATAATATATTAAAAAATGGGTATGGGCTGGCCCATGCTCCAACTGCGTTGCTGCCTGCCTCTAAGTGGACTTGTGGTCTCATGACAGCCAGTCATAATAATCTACAATAACCCAGCCAGCAACAGTCAGAAGCCTCAGTCAAAAGCCATTGATGAAATGCAGCAATAGGAAGAGGCTCATGGAAGTTTTCTACCTCCAGGTGGGGTCTCTTTGTTCTAAGAAGTCTTTACAGGGTAAACAAAACCCAGCAGAAACCTACTGCAATGGTCTCCCTGTTACACAATCCACCACTTCTGCTACACCATCCAATTCGTTCTCACATTTTCCTATGACTAGATGTATAGTCTGATACCCAATACTAGTGTAACACCTGAGGAAAATGAGTTACTTTTGCCTTAGTTATTTTCTGTGACATTTTTATTGAGTCATTCTGCAGTATGTCCTTTTATTTTTTACTTTCTAAAAAGCATTAATGAATTTTGTTTCAGAAAACTGAAATGACAATGTCTGGAAGTGGACAACTGATGCTATGGCATGACTTCCCTCTCCAAAAACCTACAGGTAAGGTTTTTGCCTTTTTTTTTCTTTTAGCAAATTCTCTTGCCACCTACTTTTGTCATGACAATTCATAAGATTACAACACTAATTGTGTTAGATGACAAAGAGCAGTTTTACATGTGAGATACAGTACCAAATTCACTCTGCACAAGACTTCAGGCGATCTCAATGCCAAAATTTACAGAGGAAGAATTACTGTTTCTTCTGTACAAATGAAAAACAATTCACAGCAAACACCATAGTTTGGAACTTTTCAGAGCTGTCTGTTTATGTTTAGAATTTATGCCAGTAAAACAGTAGAAATTCATTTCCCTTTTAAGTGAGGGCACTGCTGAATAAACAGAACTTTTAGAAGTTAGTTCTTAGTTAAGTATTTTGTGTGTTTGATGCCTCTATGCAAACTTGTTTTGTTCATACTCATACCTATCAAGATTTTCCAGATATTACAGAATATTCCAAACAGCATATTCCAGAGAAATATTCTGAGTAAGATACCCATAATATGGTATTTCTGTATCTCCTCCTCACTTGTAACTAGGACATAATGTGTTGAATTCTACTCCCATCGAGTTCTAATTTCATAAACTAGATAGAATATATGAATAAAACAATTTTATCTCAGCAGCAGTATATTTTCCATATGAAATGTTTAATGTGATCTAATTTGCAACATCAGTAGCAGACTGGATGCTCAAATTCTATTTCAGACCTTTATAGTCTATTTCTACCCCTGATTTATCAATGGGAATATTTGACTTTAAACAGTAATCTGAAATCCCCACTTGAAAATTTCCAGTAAGTAGGGCAGTCTCTTCAGAGTTTGCAAAATATTTTTTCACCTGAGCTGCAACATAGCAAAATATTTGTGCAATAGGTATTACAGAGCAGAAGTTATGAAGTGCTCTTTAACAAACTGATAGGACAGAGGTGAATATCGAGCAAGTATATGTGGACTTTAGACATCAGACTCACCCTGACCTAGTTGACACTATCTTGCTGAGAAACTCATCTGAAGCTTAATTCATGTATTGAAAACCTGTAGTATGATCAGCTATGCTAATACATTTGAACCTTTCAGACAGCTTTTAGAAGTGCTATGTTACTTCCTAGTTTATTTTAAGCAAATGCAGTTTTGTTCTACATATAGCAGAATTTGGTTTATGATTACATTTGAAATAAGATGTATTTTCTGAGGCATTTTAGCAAACACCCAGCTTACTTGAAAGCTTGGCAAAAAGAAAAACTAGAGGGTTTCCCACAGACTCTAAAAGTTAAGAAAAATGTTTTATTTTTCTACACAGAAAAATCTTGAAAATTCTGAAACCTTGAAGTAAACCTCTATAAAAATAATTTTTTCAGTACAATGCCATGAACATACTAATGCCACACTTACTAGCGGCCTGACAAACTGAATGATTTCTTGAAATCTGAAGTGTCATCTTAGAAAAGGCACATAGAAGAAATTCACTGGTTTAGACTATTTTGTGGATGCCCACAGCTGTGTGGCTTCCTTTATGTGTACCATTCTGCCTACATGAAAATTTTCTTTTTAGGGAAGTACACTGGAAATATTTGGCTGATGATTCTAAATTACGTTATAAAAATGTTAGATGAATGACCACACACACATTAACACAAGAGGATACTGTCACAATGACACAACAGAAGACAAGTTCCACTTCTTATGATAGTCTGTTTAAGGCAGATAAGCAGTGCAAGTGGCACTGGTCTATCAGTATGCTGCTAAATTAACACAGAGTCATCAATTGCCATTACCATGGCCTAGAAATAATGAGGAGGAAAAAGACTGGGTAGACTACACACTAAAAGTGTCTATGTTCATCCATGACATCCTCGCAAGCTACCATGAACTCACTATTCCACATAAAACTAATCTTGAGTTGCATCAGCCAACAGGAAGCCGACTGTGACTTTGCAACTACTGTACATAAAAAACATGTTTGTTTCAAGCACACCATGCAAAGGGAATACACTAAAACCTTTTCCTATGGCAAACAACTGCCTTGTCTTTGGTTACTGCAAATTCTGGTAAACAGCACCCATTAAATCTATCAGGAAGCTGACTTTAAATCACCCATTACTAAATTCACATAGTTGAAATATTGTATTTGTTGCACACTGGAATACATGCTAAATTGGAAAGGCTGTTTCGGTGAATCATGTTACTGCAAAACAAACTGAACAGAAGCATTCTATTGCTGCAAATAACTACAGCTGGTATCACAGTCTTTTAGCCAGATTTACATGCAGATGACCTCATCAGTAGATAGATCAGCTGGGGCCTTCCTTCAGAGGATGTAAATATAATTCTTTAAGCTAAATATTTAAATTAACAAAGCAATAGGTTGACTGCTAAAACAGGCCTGTACTTTTGCAACAATAAATTAGGAAAAGGAACAGCACTTCAGGCTGGGAGTTGACAAGCACATAAGGCAATTTAACTGCTGGCTTTCAACCATCTTACTATTCTCTTGCTTTTACCTTCACAGTTTTACATCCTCCCTTTTATCTGCCTTCATACAGTCCTCTGTGAAGCAGATTGAAGATGGCAGAAAGTGTTTTGTTTGGTTGGCTGTTTTTTTAAACCAGTGGCCAGTGGAATTGTCTTTTGCCAGATTAATGTGCAAAGAAGTGGTTCTGCAAAGGGTTAAGGAGGACAAAGTCATTGTGACTAGGAGAAAGGAAGCCAGGACCATCACAGACACATTGCTGAAGTCACTAGTAACACCAAGTAATTATGCAGCACACTAATAATACATTTCTAATGTTCTTTTAAATATTACTCTCAATGCTGTTTGCAATGCGGCAGCTCTTCTAAGTGACATGCTCTGAATATCAAATAACTAGCTAGGTTTTGAGCAAGGAACATGAAGAAATTCGTTCTACATGGTGGGCTTCCAGCCTAACCTCTAATTTGGATGATGATTCTGGGAGAGAGGAGGAGAAAAGTTTTGCTTATTATTTTCATGTTACTACAGAATGTAGCTCACAAATGGAAGGTGATTAATTAGATGATATTCCAGTTAAGACTGTTATATACTGAATCTGTAGAGAGACTAGGAAAGCATTAAAGTTATTTGAATAAACATCACTTTGCACTCGATATTTTTAAAAGCTTCTTTAGTTTTAATTAAGCATAATTTTAACAGCAATCAATGTGGATCAAATACCATATGCTACCATTCTTATTTCCCATTTGGTGCAGTTTGATTATGTGCTATGAATGGCACCTTTCAGAGTTTTCTTTCTTTTTTTGGCTGGTCTGGGTTTCTGGACACAGCCTTAACCTAGCATTCTTCTGAGCTCATGTGTACTGAGGTCCAAAGGAAAAAACCCACAACAAAACAACCAACAAAACAACAAATCACCAATCAAGAATAAACACCAAAAGGAAACAGCAAAAAGCAAAATCTATGTTACGTACTAGCCATTTTTAACATTATGAACACCTTGGCTGATTTGCCACCAGGCTTTTATCCCTCTCAGATGCACACATGAGAAGAAATAATAAGGAATGACCCTTCTGGCAAAATTAGGACAAAGACATTAGGTTGACTTCAAGCACAGAACTAATGCTATGCTGACAGCAAAGAACTCCAGAAACACATTGCAAAACTGAGAATAGACAAAATAGCTTCAATGCAGATATATGTACTCTAAAACAAGTACACACCATCCTGACAAATGACTCAGATAATAAATTTAGGAGTCATTATCAACAGACCCCCAGAATTAACAGTTTAATCTTCAACAGCAATCAAAAAATCCAGCAAAATATTGGGCATCATGAGGAAAGGCACCGAGAACAAGACAGAGCACATTTATACAACTGTGGTCCACCCATATCTCAAGTAATGTCTGAAGTTTTGGTCTCTGCATCTCAAGAACAGATTCTAGTCAGAGAAGGGCAAACAAATCATCAGAAGGATGGAGTGCCTGCCTCAGAAAAAGAGACTAAGGAGGCTCTTCAGTTGGAGAGAAGGCTGAAGCAAGATATAATCAATCAAATCACGAAGGTAGTAAATAAACTAACGTGGAACTTTTGCTTGCTTTGCCCTCCAGTAATAGATCTGAGGGGTATTTGACAAAGCTAGTAAGACATTAGTTTATAAAAGATTAAAGTGCTTCTTTACAAAGCTAGTAGTAAGCTTCTGGAACTTACCACCATAGGAGGTTGTGAGGGCAATGAGCACCAACAAGTCTGAAAAAGGCAAGTTCTTGGTTTGCAGTTCCACAAATGGGCTCTAAAAACACTGAGCAGATGTATACCTACCATCCCTAATGTGAAAACTAAGTATGATGGTAGAATACAGGGAAACAGATACATAAAGTGGCTAGGTTTACCTACAGCCTCTAAATAGCATCCCTTAATGTCACTGTTGGACACCAAACCCTGAGTATGAAAGCCACTGGTATGACCCAACAGAGTTTTTCTGATATTCTGAATTTCAGTTTTCTCTGATTTCTTCTGTTAAGCTCTGGAGACTTAAAAAAAAAAAAAAACAAAACAAAAAAAAACCACAAAGAAACAACACAAAACCAAACACAAACAAAAAAAACTACAAAAAAACAACAAAAACACAAACAAAACCCCAAACATCACAAAAAGGTTACATCCCTGCTTCTTATCTGCTGTGAAAGCCACAGGTTTTGAGTAACATCAGACCTTCATTATAAATACTAAATTACAATATCCTGTGTCAAGCAATAAATTAGTACTATATCTTTAAACAAAAATAAGGGTCAGACCCAGGAGGAAATATTTGAATTACTCCAGCTAGTGCGACCCCCACAAAGCCACAGATGTTGTTCCACAGCAGGATCTGCTATTTCAGTGAAAATGTAGCCACCTGCTGAGGGACAAAAGCAACAAACATCAGCTCCTCAAACAGCAGATCTGCAGAACAGCTTGAAGGGAAAGAAGGCTAGGCATACTAGTCATTCACATTTTTACCATATCACGTCTCAAAAGATGGTAAGAGTTAGAGTTTACTGGTACACAGAGGGCAGCCTTAAAAAATCTGAATGCAGAAGTCAGGATCTGCAAGGTATTCTCTGCCCTTCTATGATATAAGTATTTACACATGAAATGGGCATATCATAACTGAAATGCTTTGAGGCTTCTGATAATACAGAACACCTTCTGCAAAAGAATAAGGTATGTTGGCAATGCTCCAAAGAAATTAATAATATAGCTCAACACAATTCTCATGTGGTTTCAGCTGCATAGCATATTCTTATCCACTTCACTATTAACCATTAACACCCTCTCCAGCATCTGGCAACTTCTTGTTAATCAAAAAGAAAGAATGTATACTTACATATTTCATGAATGTATGTTGTGATACATTATATGTTAAATTACACATTTCAACTCTAAAAGGAATAACAAAGTACAATAACTATTGCAGATGTTTAGATGACTCCCACTAGTCTGAGAGGTTAAATTGAGAGCTACAAAATCAGAATGCAGGCAGGTTTTAAGAGTGTCTGGGCCCCATTAAACATGCAAAATATTGAGCATTTTACATTTTAGGTAGTGATACAAGAAGAGGGGTGTGCTCATAAATGAGATTTACAATTCATTATCACATCTTGATTTATCTCTGTATTAATACTACCCTACAAGCCACCCCAGGGCTCAGAGAGATTCCTGCACATCCTTTCTTTCTCCTGGATGAGCTCTAGAAAACTGATCTCAGCCATCAACACATCTGCAGTCTGCACAGCTCTGCTAAAATTTATGCCTGTCTGCCTATCAGTCAAAGAACAACTTGCCCATCTTCATTCACCTCTCTCCCTCTGTTACTCTGTTGAAGAGCTGTGTCCTCAGCATCAGGAGCTGAACTCCCATGTCCTGTTCAAAAGCATCTTTTGTTAACTTCCTTGGAAAGCATTCACAAGAGACACAAGAGCTGGAGAACAGCTATCTTGGTCATCCACATATGCCTATGGCAGTGTGAGGCAGCAGCAGATAGGAGACATTTGAAGCCTGTGAGTAAGTAAAAAAGGGAACCCTTGGATGTGGAGGCATTTTATACTTGTTTTTCTGGAATTTTGTAAAGCTTCCATACATCAGCGTTTACAGTCACTGTGTTTGCTGGAGACAACGCTAACAGCTACAAGTCAGTATTTTAACTGCAGCTCAAAAACAGCAATAGCTTTTTCAAAAAGATCAGTGTACCATTTTCATGATCTAATGTGACTAGGAGATACATCATTCATTCATTCATCTTTTCTGTGATCTCTGCAACTCTTCAGGGATCCAGCTAAACATACACACATACTTATATATAAAAAAGTATGCCACTTATTTTCCCTAGTGTATCAAAAGACATAATTTTCCTACTACTCATGGCAAATTACATCAATAATATTTTAGTATCTATCGCTATCTAAGCAACTATATGGGCAGCAGGTTGAAGAATGTGACAGGATCGACTGTTTCAGTTCCCAATTTCTTACTGTATTGCATATACCAGTACTTCCCTGTTAAAAAAATACTACAAAAGCACCTTAGGAAAATCAAAGAATTTCTATTTAGTGAGTGTCCTTTTAGTTGGGAGGCATACAGATGGACTCATTTTCTTCTACACAGAAGAAAGCTATAAAAGGCAAGCTAACCACCTCTGAAATTTCTACATTCTCCTCTAGCTTTAACTAGAGTATGAATATTTTTATGACAATAATTATGAATAAGTCTATAGGTGATGAATATTTTTAATAAGTACATAGTTACTAGATACATATTCACTGTATTGGTGGGACAATCCCCGCTCCAAAAAAGTTCATTACTAATTAACAAAGAGATATCAACACTGAACTGAGCACCCTTCTGATGACATACAATTAAAATATTTTGATTTTTTTAGCAAATGTTTAACAACTCTGGGAAAAAAAAGTTAAGACAAAGATAGGCTATGTAGCAAACATAGTGGCACATATTCTCTTGTATGAAGCTCCTCCTGAAGAACAATCCCAGTGAAATGAGTATCATGAATAAAGACTACTCATGTGCTGAAGGTTCTACAGTTTTCCCACTCAAAACGGAGATTTTCAGATTAAAATGTGGTGTCATTAGGAAGAAGAGAGTAGGGGGGAAGGCTTGGAGTTTTCAGCCTGCTTTGCAAAAAATCTACTGGTCTTTGCTATAAAACCACCATGAAAAAAATAGTTTTCTTTCCTAAGAAAGCACACAAGGAAAACACAAGTGAGGTATAAGGCAGACTGGCACAACTGAGCACATCTCAGACATTGCATCATGGCTATCTGCAATGTACTTGGATCAGGACTGCTCCCTACATTAACCTAAAATACTCTGAATACATTGATTCCAGTCAACTAAATGAGGCTTCTGAAAAAGCGGTTAGCCAATACTACATTTGCTGGATCTATCTGGATCTATCCAGAATCTGGATCTATCCTGGCTGTGTATGAGAAACTGAAATTTCATTAGGAATTTACATTCTGTCAAGAAGCACCGCTATTAACCTGTACCAGTTATAAATTCCACACCTCCAATCTTTTACACTTACTAGTGCCTCCCCCTCAGCTGTAAAACTGGGCTTCAGCTCCCCAAAGCACAGCGTGTATTTGTAACAACGGTGCTCGCACTGGTCATTCATCCTTGCCATCTACCACAGGATTTAAAAAATATCTGAAAGCATGTTATGCATCCCGTGATGGAATGCATCCTTATAACTTAATTAATGTATCAGAATACTCTGAAACGAGAGAGAACCAAATCAATACGCTCCTAGAAAGTAGGGACGAAAGCTTACAGCTACAAGAGAACAAAACACTGAATCAAACTGGATGCTCCTCTTTCCTGCAGACTATGTTTTTAATGTTTAAAATGTCTAAACCACAGCATGCAAAATTATCAACACATAACAGAAACAATTTTCTCTTCAACCGTTCATTGTGGATGCTGCCCTGCTTCCTCCTGAATCTGTATCAAAACTCCTCTCCATTTCCACGATTGAAGGATCAGGTCCATCATCAGAAAGTCTGTCAGCATCCTAACAATTCCTTAAAATGTTATACAAACAAGATTCTGAATGTTTACATTAACGCTTATAAAGAGCATGTAAAAGCTCTTTATTTTTTCTAAATGAACAAGATTTGACAACACTTCAAAGCCTTCCAATAATCTCTTCTATCACTGAAAGTACAGCTGGTTGAAGAACAATGAAAAAGAATGCCCAAGGATAAGAGGGATCTCAACTTCGGAATTCCTCCGTCTCAGCAGCCAGTGGTCACGTATCAACCGTCACCGTTACGCTTACTTTAGCATAACTTTGAACTGTTTTAACAACTTCAGGTTACGGTCTGCGGCCACAAGACCATCACTACCTCCATCAGCTCCGCCGCGTGTGAATCGCCCAGCTGAGCGCCCGGTACCGCGGTCGGTAGCGTTAAGACCCCTCCGCGGAGGGAAGGCGACCGCACGGCCCCACCGCGCCGCGCCGCTCACCCCGGCGCCGACAGCGGCACGGCCACCAGGCCGCTGCCCGCAGAGAGCGGCATCCGCCGGGGCCGTCCCGCCCGCTGCCCCTCAGCTCCCTCTGCGGAAGGCGGGATCGCAGCACCCGATGGGTGCGGGGACGCGGCGCCGTCTGCCTTTCCCAGAGCCCACCCGCACCTCCCCGGCAGCCCCGCACCAGCGGCACCGTGCGGTGCGCCCCCGCCCCGCTCTCCGAGCAGCCCTCTCGAGGTGACGGAGGAGCTAAAGGGGCAGTACCGCAGCCACTCCACCAGACCCCACTGGAGGGCTACTGTCGCCCCCCACCGTGGCACCCGCGGGCACCGCCGGCCGCCGCCAACTGGTCGGCGGCACCGAAGTTCCCACCGCGCCGCCAGTCCCGCCCAGGGACCAGGACAGGGAACGGCCGGAACCGCCGCGCCGAACAGCACGGCAAGGGGTGACGGGCGACCGCGCCCGCCCGCGACCCCAGCCCGCCGCGGCCCACCGCCGCTCAGCGCTGTCGTCCGCCCTGGGCATCCTGCCCGCCCGCTTCCCCGCCTGCGCCGGTACCGCCGCCCGCAGCTTTGCCAGCCCCATCAGCCCAAGGTGTAACGGCCGCGCACGGAGGCAAGCATCCTTCCTCCCCGCGGACGGACCTTACCGGCCACGCTCGCCGCCTTCGCCCACCTGGGCGCACGCCGCTCCGTGCTGGGCACCCGCTGCCATACACCGCCCTGCAGCCGGCATCACTGCTCCGCCTGCAGCCGCACCAGCCGCCGCGGAGCACAGCAGCACCCGCCCCACGAGTGCGCAGCCCGAGCACCGGCACGGTTCGCCCTCTCCGACTGACAAAGACTAGTAGCCAATCGCCGCCCGCTCAGCACAGAGGAGGCGGGAAGGTGTGACTAGAAGAGACCAATGGGAGCTCGCCCCTGCGGCAGCGCTGTTTCCGGGAGGGGGCGCCGCGCTAGGCAGGGGGTCGCCGCGGGTGAGAGGCGTCTGAGCGAGCCCGCAGGCACGGCGGTGGGGTTGTGCGGCTCCCTGTGCCGAGCCGGGTCCGAGCGGCTGGGGCAGGGCCTCGGCCTCTCCGGGGCTCGCTCCGAGCCCTGGCAGTGGGTGCTGGCAGTGGTAACGCTTGCAGCTGAGCCGGTCTCTCATTGCCCCGGTTGCTCCGCTAAACAGGAGCGGAGCTGAGGGCCGGCCGTTCAGGTGGGAAACGTGCATCGCCCTTCCCCCGCGCGCGTAGGAGCGTCAAACTTCACACTGAGGCGCTTTGTTTAAAGGAGAAATAAAACGAAAGGAAGGGGAGAGGCGGTTCTTTCCCGGCCGCATCCCGCCCGGCTGAAGCCGTGTCCGCCGGCAGCATCCCCGCGGCTGGGGCTCTCGCCGACCTTGGCGTCGCCGCTGCAGGCTGGGACCTCGTCCCGACCGGCTGCGCGGTGCGGGGTGGGTGTGAGTGAGCCGCGCGTATCCCCCTCCGTGGTGGCGGTGCGCTGTGACGAGGGCACCGAGTTCGCAAGGCCTCGGAACTGCTCCTTGGCCAGCGGGCTGTGCCCAGCCTGCCCTCACCCATGCTCCCCTTGGCTGATCTGTAGCAGCAATTCTACCGGTGCACCAGGAGTCTATAGCTAACTTGCGTTTAAGGGTTATACGGATAGTCTTGCATCACTTTGTAGAATGAGGTCCTTTGCACCTTAGCCACAGTGATGTAGCGTAGAGGTATGCAGGCCTGCTAGAGTAGCAGAGGCTCTGGAGGAGCGAAGACCTAGCATGCACCATAGAGTATTGGCAAGGGGCACAGTCTTGGTGCTGGAGACCCAAGGGCTATGTCTTACCCATGGTCAGTTCAAGAAATTCAGGCCTGGAGATGGACTAAACTGGTTTTAGGGACAATAAAGAAATAGTATCTGACCTATCTGGAAGGTAACATACGTAGTAAGTTCAGCTGTAGAACTGGAACTGCAGACCAGTGAAGAACCATACTAGCAGAGATTAAAAATGACCTGAAGTGGACTCTAGAGGAGGAAGAACAAATCATATACACATGCTTCATACATCTGGACAGGGATTCCAAATGCTCATAAGTCACTGTTGTCACCCCCTCATTCTCCTAACCTAGAGTGAAACTGATCAGACAGGGGATGGAGAGGATCAGTTGTAGGGTGGATGTAACATCAGGATAACGGTACAACAACTGCATTATCATCACTCTTTTTCTGTAACTAATGATTAACAGACACTTAAATTTCAGTTAGTAACAATAAATGTCTCTACCCTGTTTTCAGTCTCGTTCTCTAAAAACCCAGGTGAATAATATTTGGAAACATTTCAGAAAGATGTTTCTCCGCTGGGTTCTTTCCAATGTTGGTAGTCTTCATCCACTGTTTTGGCATTTGATTTTTAGGAAAAAAAAAAAAAGAATGCCAGTTTTGTACGAGTTTTGTAGTTACCCAGTTTTGTAGTGTATCAACTGATTCAAAAGGGTGTGGAGGTGTCTTAATTCCTAATAACTTACCCTCATATTTCATGCCATTTTTGGAATGTTTCTAAAATGAAACGACCTTTCACTCTGGTCATAAGCAAATGTTTGTTAGGTCTTAATGAAGGAATTTATTGTTAATACTAATATTGGAAACTATGGGCAGAAATACTTGTTCAGTTACACCCGGTGCAGGTACCCTCATCTGTGCTGAGTTTAGAACTGCTACTGCTGATAAACAACCTGAAAGTCATGTCCTTTCCTTTCATAGCAACATTTTAATGCAAATTTTATTCTGGTGAGACTGATCCACTACAGCAGTAGATTTCTTTTCCTCACATTCTTCCACTGTTCACCTGTTTTCTTGGGTCGCAATGATGATACATTTGTGTTTTCTGTGTTCAGTATGAACATTGAATATACCTGCTTTTGTTTGGAGGAAAATAACAATAAATGCTTTAAATGCTTATGGGTTTAGACTCTGCAATAGCTTGGTCTGAGGTGTCTTTCTTCTAGCAAATTGGTTTTATTAGTTCAGAAGCCACCTCAAGCCTTGAGAAAGTACAGTGTTAATAGTATTTTGTACTTACTAAAAAGCATGAGATATTTTACTCTGTTAAAGCAGGAGGTATTTGTTGGTTTGGGTTTTTTAAAACATTTTTTAACATTTGATGCCAGCCATATTTTTTGGGGGAAAAAAACCAAATAACAACCAACAAACATACTTCATTTACAGTTGGCAATTTTGCAAATGTTGCAGAACTAAAGCATTGTACAGATATAACTCCTACAGAGAAGGACGAAATATGACAAATAATCCTTATAAGTAAAGATCTTCTAGAAACTAGAACATAAGTGTCATTATTTTTAATATTTTAAACTTCATATAAAAATGTAAACAGAAATTCAGATAATTCAGATAACCTGTCTTAACATTGATTTCATATTAAAAGAGTAGCCATTAAGTTTCAACAGCAGCTTTTCACTAGCATGCAGACAGCTCAGCATATAAAGTGACTAAATCATTACTTGACAGGATAAACCTGCAGTTTAGGTACCAAAAAAGATGAAGTAATATATCTTCACACAATTAAAGGTCTAAAGAGCTCTAAACAGCAATTGTTCCAAATAGAAAAGCGATCCTTCACATAACAGCTAAATATCCTGTTTATGAGACAGAACGTCTCAGAGGGAGACTTGTTACAGGCATAGAAGCACCAAATAACTATAAAAGAAAAACATGCAAGAAAGAGAAAGCAGCACACCTGAAATATGGTGTTGTTCATTAAAGTGCTTTATAGTACATGTAACATTTTCTGAATTTTAGCAGACCTCTTGGTACCTTGGGAAACTGTTGTGGGTTGGTTTTTTTATCCCAATAAAATTGCATAGATTGGTTTAGCCTGCAAAACTGTAATTTAGCCTTTGGTCCCATAAGGCAGAAGAGTTTGATAGTTCTTTCTGAAAAACAATATAGTGTAGCAGTACTCTTGAAGAGTACCAACGGCGTACAGGAGCTGAACTACTCTTATTCATAGCAGAAACGGTGTAAAAAATATAATCCACATTCAGCTCTGTCAGCAGGAGAAGCAGATTTCTAGAAGTGACTTAAATCAGGATTCACACATACTAAATCGTTTTTTTAGCTGTTAAGTCTGCCAACAAGGTGCAAACTGTGGTCTGGTATTGGAGACCTCGACAGACAGAAGAGACTGTGCTGAAATTCAGCTACAAAAAAAAGAAATAAAGCTGCTGTATATCCTTTGGTCTCTAACATCTGTTTTTAGGAGAAGGTCTGCTTTTTTACTAATACTGCATATGCTTTGAAAAATTACTCCATTTTCATCCAGAAAGTCTTTGTGGCCCCAGGTGGCTCCCCAACTAAAGAAAGTGGTTTAGGCTCCCAGTTAAGTTTTTATGTCTTCTGTCCATGATTTCCTGTCTCTCTGCTGCTGTTGTTTTATACATAAGAAAGTATTTGTTTTGGAGAGAATCACCTAATGGAGAGTTAATGTTTTGCTAATGTAGGTAGCAGTATGTGGAGTCTTAGTATTATGTCTTGATATTAACTGTGCTTCCAACTGGAGACTCATTATACTAAACATCAAATCTTCAGATTTCCTATGCTTCATCATTTCTTTTCTTCACCGATTCATCTGTCTTCCCTGTTTCTAATACCCTGCCTGCCAGTTTTGGTGGTTTTTTTGGATGCAAGCTCTACCTATAGACATACGTAAATTATGTAATTATTTGCTAATATTTTCTGATGCAAGTCATATCTTTGATTACGAGGAAATAATGGGGCACTAAACAAGTGAGCCTATCGCAGACCAGCTTTCAAAGGCGAGTAATTGCAGCATGAGTTTGATATCCAGGAGGAGTACCAGAAAACACAAAACCATTTCCAGGATGGTGATAGGCTGACAAAACATCCAGATTATAAAATACTGTGGTTATATCCTGCTGTGGGTATCCTGCTGTGGTGGGTTGGCCCCTGCCAGCTGCCAGATGCCCACCCAGTTGCTCTCTCTGAACACTTCAGCAGGACAAGTGGTGAGAATAAGATGGACAAGATTGAAGACTGAGATAAAGACAATTTAATAAGAAAAGCAAAGCTCAGACATGTGAAGTAGAAGAGAGAATTGATTCACTACTTCCCATCAGCAGGTGATGTCCAGCTACTTCCTGGGAAGCAGGATTTCAGTATACACAGTGACTGCATCTGAAGACAACCTTTGTAACCATGGATTTCACACACACGCACACACATG
The DNA here is from genome assembly GCF_012275295.1 of Melopsittacus undulatus. Taxonomy (NCBI): domain Eukaryota; kingdom Metazoa; phylum Chordata; class Aves; order Psittaciformes; family Psittaculidae; genus Melopsittacus; species Melopsittacus undulatus. The sequence continues at coordinate 43,795,644 of NC_047534.1, forward strand.
CACGTGCACCCATACATACACCTGCACCGTCCCTTCCTTTTCCCTGCTTGTATTGCTGAGCACAGCTTCATAGGGTATGGTATGCCCCTTTGGTCAGTTGAAGTCAGCTGTCCCAACTGTGTATTGGCAGTTAGTGTTAGAAGGCAAACAATGTACTAACTGAGCCCTTCTGTGAGGCACAGTGTATCAGCAGATCATTTACATCAAACTGTAAAATAACCTTTTGGTGAGAAACATTATTTCACTCCTCCCTTTGGTAGGGTATGAATATTTAACTGATGCATAGATGCAGCACTGCCTTTATGGATCTGTGGGAGTAATATTTGATTATTCATTTTTAAACACATTACAATTTGCTAGTGTTATTTAGCCTCATTTTCTAACCCATTTGTTAATATTATGTAGATATATGTTTTGAGATGCAAATCACAGTTATGTGCTAAGTGCTGTATAGACGAGTAAGGAAACAAAGTTCTTGCCCCAAATAGTTTGCTCACATTATCTCTTCCACAAGTGCATTGTGATCTGATTTCCCACTGCATGAAGATGTATTTCCTTTCATTATTTTATCTCTCATGTATTATGTCAGCTGGAGAGAGCTAATCTCCCCATAAGTAAAGCAAGGCAACTTCCTTTGTGTGCTAGGTGAGTCCTTCAAGATGTTTATCTGAAGTGATCAGTTGCAAGCACAGCTTCCATTTATATAGTGTCCTTCATAGCAATGTCACTATGAACATAATGAATATACTTAGAAGTATTTAAAGATTCCATAAATATATATTTCCTTGCAACAGCCTTGAACAGTGATGTAAAATCCCCGTTGAGGAAGGGATAGGTGGTGAAGCATGTTTTCAGATCCAAGCAATCCTGCTTTGCATGAGTGACCAGGACATAGAATTATTTTTTAATTCCTCTGTTGGTGCTGTCAATTTAGGTATTTTTATCCTTTTTTTTATTTTTTAATACGCATTAGAGATGTTGTTGCTCCCCAGCCCATACTTAATGTTGTGGTGGATCATCTGCTGCTTTGGAAAACATTTGCACTATTACCTATGACATTAATTATCGAAAAATTAATCCACCTCTCGGGTTAACCCAGAGAGAAGAGGCTTCACATCACCGTCAGTGGCTGAATACAGCTGGCAAAAATCATTGTGGTTCTGTTCCATCGTGATTAATGTTTTCATTTATTTTATAATTTTGTATGCAATTTTCTTTTTAAGGCTCCTGCAGGATGATTTGGCAATTGCTACTCATAAACAAAGAGCTTGGTCCTGTTTCATCTGATAAAGATGCCATTTGATTTGCTTACCATCAAGGGGATGTGACTTGACATTAAATTCCATTTTCTAGAAGGACACATCTACCAGAATTCAGGATTCATGTCCCCTGGTACTGCAAAGCTTGGAATTGTCAACTCTGGGACTACTTTATAAGTGACACATTGGCCTGGTTCTATCACCTGTATTTTCACTGAAGAACATCTTAAGAAAAATTACTCACGCATTGCTGTTTCTGTAGTGGCATCCACGTAGTTAAGGATGTCTGTCTGGGAAGGGGCTGAGGTCATTGCTGCCAAAATTTAATCGAAGAAGCAAAAAAATTGTCCATAGTTTCAGACCCAAAGAACTTACAATGCAAGTAAAGGAATGATAAAATAAAAACGGAGTACCTGGATAGAAAGAATGAGGTAGAAAACAAGTAAAGTTACCAGATTATGAAGTAATTTAGTGATACAGAGCTTCGTAGTTCTATATATACACAGCTGGTGTTACAGTAATTTGCTGATTGCTTGTGGTTTACTTATGTATACATGAGTATTTATATACATCCAGACATATGATATTCATATATTGCATAAAAAAAACATTAAGTCTGAAAGCGAGAATGCCTGAACTCAAAAGCTGTCTGATGCAGTTTTCAATTTTGTGATTGCATGGTGTTTTTCTTAGGACTCTTACTTTATCAGAGCATAGAAGGGATGAATATTGTTACTTGCACAAGTATTTAGTATTTTTATCTATTCAATTATTAAAACTATGACCTCATGCTTATTGATTACAGTCTTCTAGGTATCTTCTAGCTGCTGCAGCAATTCAGTTAAAAGTCCTAATAAAAACATTCTCCTGACTGTATATCACCAGGACATGATCTGTACCATAAAAAATAATGTGAGATGTTGAAATTGAAAATTATATTGCAAATAGAGTCAAAATAGAACCACATCAAAATCAAGGCACTAGATTGATTTAAGTTTATTCAGCTAAAATATATTTTTGTTTAGCATGGGCAGACATCTTACCAGATGTCTTTCCTGGAAATGGAGGAAGCCTTTTTGGAAAAGCTTTAAAAATAAATCAGTCTGTCTGTCATTTCCTATGTGAAAAGCTTCAACAGTAGAGAAAATTATAAGCTATTGGAAACAGTGTTTCTTTTTTAATTGGAAGTATGCAAAACCTTTACTAGAATAATATCACCTTTTCCCTCAATTAAGACGCATACATGATTCCATGGGATAGAATAAAAGATTTTAGTATCACAGCTTAGCAGGATACTGCTGTAGTAGGAGTGTGCCCTTACAGAAGTCACTCCAGACAGGTATTGATATTGGTGTATTTTTTCTGCTCCACAAAAGCATTTAATGTGTGTTAAAGAAGAATGATTCTAGAAAATTCTTGAAAATATCATTCCTAAACTTGAATTGAGGGAGGAATTACTGCTAATATAAAACTTGAAAGTCCAGCAGTCCATTAGGTGTGATATTTTGGTTCTGGGATTTAACAGTTTCCAGAACTTTCAAGTGGATCTAGATTTTGAATTTTCAGAACTCAACCAGTGTAATTCTGTTTGGCATATATGTGTTGTTTTCAGCAAATGTTTTAAAGGAACACTGAAGTTTCAAAATCAAGCACTCAGATGTTAGTGAATGACAAAATTAAGGTTGTCCAGTTGAGCTTATTTCATGACCTTGTGAACTGGGATTGACATTTTAAAATTACGATCACATAATAATGAATAATGTAGTAGATATTAGTACATATAGTAATACATGTACATGCAAGTGGAAGAAACTCAGTAAAGGTACAGGAGGTGCAGAGTTTCATATGTTAGCCACCTTTTCTGCCTAAGCATGTCTTCATTTGGAAAAATGCATTCCTAGGAAATCCCCAATGAACGTTAATTTAGAACTACTAAAGAGTTATGATAATTCCACTCTGGCACTAGGTGCAGGTTTCCTCCTTTCACATTTAGGTTGTTTAGCAGTTCAATAGGCCTTTTCTAGACAGGACAGCACAGCGCTCTTAGTGTCAACAAAGAAATTCCTTACGATTAGTTCTATTTTCTGCCTTTCTGGTTTTGAGTTTCTAGATGGAACAAGTTCCAGACTGACACCTGCTAGTGTCTTAACAGGGGCAGTGTGAACACCTGAGCTTCAGATGCAAGCAAATACATACAAGGATCCATGTTACCGAATGTCCTTTTGTACATACAAATGTATACAGTAATTGATGACATTGAACATCCACAGTAAAATGGCAGTTCTGTAGTACGATACAAGAAGTTTGCTGGGCAGACATGAAGATATCACAGGAAATTTTCCTTAAGAAGATAAAAAGTAACTGAGGTTTGTTTTTACAGTGGTTACTTTAGAAATTAAAAAATATGTTTTGATCAGGATAACCATATGCACTCAAGGAATTCGTTTTGATTCATACACTATTTATCCTAAGTATTTTGGGGAAGATGATTTTGATTATGTCCTTCACTTTGGATAAACTGGTGCTTGAGTAACGGTATAAAGAAATACATGGTTTTCCTCATTTCTGGGGCTGGCAGAAGAGTGGCAAATGCAGATTGTCTTCATAGCTCCTTTTACCTTCCCTCCACAACATTTGACCATGATAATCTACTTTATCAAATGGAAATAGCCAGAGCACAGAATCATAATGCTCTTTATGGGTATGTCATCTCTGTCTCTTGGAGGTGATAAAATTTATAGCTGGTTAAAGAAAATGATTTGTTTTCTGTAGTGCTGCAGTAGTGTTGAAATGTCATTACAGAGCATAAATGTCTGGAGACCTAATCCCAGCCTCACCAAATTTGTTGGAAGCTATATGGAAGAATTTTATAAAGCTGAGTTTTCTCACAGATGCTTTCACAAATAAGGTAAATTATCCCTATTAATATTTTTTTTCCGCCTCATTTTTCTGTCTTGGTGTCTATAGTGCACATACACTTTCTTTAACAAAAAAAAAAAGGAAGATGCTGGAGCAGCCTAAAGTATGCTAGTTTAAAACATCAGTATTTTCAAATATCATTTGCCATAAATAACTAGCCAAATGTTCATATCGTGTTGCCTCCAGGGACATATAAAGGTAGTCTTGGTTGTTGTCATAATACTTTGTTTTGAAGAAAACTATTTAGGCTTCACATTCTGGCCCAAGAAGCTGAGTCCGTGGTTTCTGTTTTATGGCATGCTGTCAGCATGGATAGCTGCCAGATCCTGTTAAAGCAACTTTTCATTACATTCTCTCCAGGCACGTAAAAACTACTGCCCACATCGGCAAAATAGTTTCCTCAGTGGAAGCCACCAAGACACTATCTATAGCCTTCAGTAGAAGAGTGCGCTACCAACAACTTAGAACAGCAGCTTACAGGAGACAATAAAGCAAAAGAGATTCTAAGCAGTACATAACATTCTGTATATGCTATTTCCACTCTAATATTACTTTATGAAAAGCTGTACAAAGCCTCTTGAGGTTGGAACTGCAAAATTACTTTTTGTGTCCAGCTATACATTCTGAATTCGCAGCTTTCTGTTTCTTTTTCATCTAATATCCTGTAGAGCTCTTAACTGTGATCACAGACACAATGTGGAAGCGCTTTCTGAGACTATTTAATATAAATTAGTTATTCTTTTTTGTTATAACATATGCACCAGTATTACAAATAAGATGACATAACCTAATTTGCCAAACAGTATATTGTAGTACTTTCTTTAAAGTTTCATCCCCTCACAGTACAGTTGAACCTCCATTCACCCATAATTTTTTAAACAATCCACCTTTTGTACTGAAAAGTCATCTTGCTTTTTTTTTTGTTGTTGAGAAGTGACTTTATTATGAAATTAAGTATTTGTATGGTTTGGGTTTTTTTCTGCATTAAGGGTGGCAGCCATCCTTTCAGTTTGGAATATGCAGGTTTTGCGCAGAAGGAACAATTTTTTCATAAGTACCTGTTGTAATAGAACATTATTCCTTGTCAACATCTGTCACACGTATCATTGCATCAGTCTAAAAGTAATTTTAAATGGATACTGATAGTGATGGTTACACTGTCGAGAGCTAAAAGGCAAAATGGATTTGAAATTAGCTGTCGTCATGTAGATGTCCCTCTGAGTTTCTTCTAGATGTAGGGTGGTTTTTTTTTTAATTTAACCAGATTATGAGGTTTTGAAATCACCTGCTGCAATTGTGTGGTACATTTTTCATGTCTGTTTTTAATAAAATTGTAATGTACTCAGTTAATGAGAAACACATTCGTAATACATGTGAAGACTTTATTCTTTCTTACGCTTTCCCACACTCTACCCTAAGGGAGGGGAGCTGAGGAAGGTATAGGATATAGGTCCATGGAGAAGTAAAACTTTGAATTTTTCATCTCTTTCTTGAAGCAGTACATAGCTGCCTTATTTTTTGGTGTAAGGACTGTACTGAAAAGTCAAACCTTTTGTGGTTAAATTGTCATTTAATTTTTTAGAAAGCCCAAAAGTAAGGTCAGTCTGATTATGTTCCTAAGCCCATTTTAACACAGTTACTGTCTTTAAAACATTTTAAAGAGCTTTTCATGTCAAAATCATCAAATGTAACTCACATACAAGGTAAAATGCTGCTTGTGAAAGTCAGTAAAGTTCACCCAAAGCATTTCACTTAGGTGCCTCTTAATGGATGAAAACATGAAAAGAGACAAAGGTTTTAATCTGTCTCTTTTTGGCTTCATGTTTTCCTGGTTTTGTGAGTGTATCCAGGGTAGTTAATATTTTTTGAAATTATACCTAGCATTTGGAGATGTGCTTGACTGAAGTGACCCAAATCTTATGTAAGTAATTCTGATAATTATCCTGCACTTTGAAAATAAGGCCTCAACTATAATTACTTATTGGAGGGATATTGCAAGAACTTTTCTGTGTTAGAATAAGGCAGATCTTTAACATAGTTTTAGTGTAAGTGCTGAACACTGTGTCATTTAAGATGCTAGTCTAGGTATACCTATTAATATGTATGAAGGAGAAAAATGCTTAACAGAGGACAAACAAGTTAAGTACACTTTTTGCAGTAATCAAGCATTTGCTTTCAGCAAGTCCTTTACTTAGGAGGAGTCTACTTCAGCATTATAGTAAAAGTGTTATTTAGGTCCCTCTGTAGTTCTAAGGATACCTCTGACTTGCCAAAGACTCCAAAGGGATCAGTTGATATGCTGCATATATAAAAACAATTTAAGTAGCTCTAAGTAAGTCTTTGTGCCAATTATGTTAATGAAGCTGCAAAGGGACTGCAAATTTATAAGTCCTCTAAAGTCCAGTGCTGGCCCAGCAATTCAGAAGCTTCTTAACAAGTCGTTTAAGCAAGGCTCTTTAATCTCTCTAATTGGTACTTTGGAGTGTAGAATACGTGAACCCTGCTGTGTTCTAAAAGCAGTAGAACATCTTCACTAGCCAGTAATACCTAGTGAAAACAGAATTTCAGGCTGCACCTCTCCTGTACTAAATGATGATGCAGATGTTTTATTTCAATGCTACTTGTCAGTGCAGCTTTGCTGTTGAATGGTGCTTGACTGCAGCTGTGCTGGAAATGAATCAGCTCTGTCCTCCATGTCTGTAACGTTCCATTCGTGGGCATTGCTGAATGTCCGGTTTGGGAGCTAAGAGGAGAAACCAAGGAGCAGTCAGAAGAAGCTATCCAGCTGAGAGAAGGAGAGCCCTGGTGCCATGATTTCTCTCAGGAGCCCTCAAACCTCTCCTCACAGAGTAGGACTTTTGCAAACTGATGACAGGTTATTTAGACTCAGGAACTAAAACTTGGAAAGACTAGGGATAAACTTAAAGATAGTTAGAACTTAGAATAACAACTTTGTCTCACAAAACTATAGCTCCTGTGGATGCTAAGATTTTTAAAACCATTTCATTTAAAGAAAAAATGTAAGGTTTCTACTTTCTAGCTGTAGCTTTTATCCCAATCTCACTTTCAGCTCCTATATGCATTCTCTTCCAGAGTAAGACTTCTGTAATAGTAATGTGTGTGTATATATATATGTATACATTAGAGTGACTTATGAATCTGCTGCCTCTTTTGCTTTGTATGGAAAAAGGGAGTAGGACAAACACACACCTCAGTGTGTTCCAGCCTTATCTTGTGTCTGATTAGTCCTGCTGCAAGCTCTTGGCTGAAGTTCTGAAGAACTCTTCTCCTTTTTTTCTTCCTCCTTCTCTCCAGCTGATTTACATTCGTTACATGTTTTTTATTACCCATAGCCATGAGTTTTCTAGAAGAGGTTTAAAGGGTGTTGTAAGAACTCCAACACATTATAATGGGACACCTGGCTTGTGTTTCAAATGAATAATTAGGCAATGTCATTTAATTTTTCCTTACCATTCATCCTCACTCCTGAAGGAAGAAAAAAGGCCACCCACTGATAAAAGAGAGTGCAAAGCAAATGAATCTACTAGAGGAAGGCTCTGCACTTCTGTGTCTGTCCCATGCTAAGCAGAATTCAGACCATGGAATATCCAAGGAGATTTGCCCCATACAGGACATCATTTATGCATGTTGACTTTACATATTATTTCCTCTGGAAAGAAGTTTTTCCCTGTAGTCCTGCTTTTTCTACTGTTTCATCAAAGGCTTTATTTCATCCCTAGTTGGCCAAGGGGAACACACTTTTTCTGTAACTCATTTTTGGTGGTGGTTTTATTTTGTTTAGGGGAAGCAGAAAGGTCTGTATTTTGTAAGGATATTTTCAGAGGCATTCATTGCTTGGTGTAAATGAGGGGGTTTTTTCATAACTGAAATCTGTCATTCCTCTAAATTGTAGGATATAAGTTTAAATTAATCAGAACATGTAGGAGAATGAAAATTGGCACAGGACTGTACTTTAGGTACAAATGTTGCAACCATATTAGCTTTGTACTTGAATGATTAATTTGTATATTATCACACCTATGTATGTGCACATAAACAGACATCCACCATTTCATCCTTAAGATCAAAACTGGTCTTATACACAAGAAGAAATTTTGGGGAATAGGGGAGATTTAAAAGTTCAGCCAATGTAGAGCTCTAAACGTTTAGATAAATTCAATTGGTTTTCATCAGGCTTGCATTTTCTGAGATTTTTTTTGGTTGTTGTTGCCTAGGAAGGAATTTTGTTGATGTCATTTTTAGTTGTGTTATCTACTCAAAAAGGCAAACAAAGTCACGGATAACTATTTAATAACCTCTTGGGGTTTAAAAAATAATTTATCATGCTTAAAGCCATGGAATGAGAGAGGGATCTCGCCAAAATAATTTTAAAATGTTCACAGTGGCCTATATGCTCATGTTTTTTGACAAAGGGATCAAACACAGTTGTATCTGAGTGCCTTGAATGAAGGCTAATTACCTTTCTGAGCACATTTATTTTAAGGGGTCTTTTCTGTATTTCTGTATTTCATGAGAATATTTGGGAGGAATGAAGCATGATGCCTAATGAGGAGGATTCACTCTCTTCAAGACTACTGTGGAAGAAATACTATGTAAAGCTTATATTGTGTGTGTGTAGTTTATAGTTGTTTCTTTGTAGGTATAGAAGAAGAGTCACATGTGGGTATCCCACTTCCCCACAGTCCCATTGCTTTGGGCAATGAGTTGTAGTGCAGCAGGTATTTTGTTCTAGAGCTCTGCACAATCATTTCTTAAATGTTTTCATTAACATCAACCTGTCTTTCGTGTAAAACACTCTGAACACCTGTCTCTGTCAGTTCCTTCAGAAATTATTTTGAAAACTATATTTTAATTATCCTGCCCTTTCCCTCTGACAAAACTTTAGTTTAATTATCACATGAAGAATTTCACAAACTGTTTAAGGAGAATCATAAGTATAAATTCTTATAAAAAACCGTCACAAAATGCTTTTTTTGTAAAGTACTTTTTTATTATGCATTGTCAACAGTTAAATGATATGTTGCTGTTTCATGCAAGCTGGAATAGTGTTAAGAGAGCACATGTTAATTCATAAACATGTAAAGGGAAAAAAGTACTAAATCTGCATAAGTTTTTACAGGTTTCAGTATGAAACTGGAGAGCTGCTTCGGCTAAAATGACTTTGAATTAGTTATCAAAACAACCACTAGTCTTAATTGCCCAGTGTTCCCAAACTTTGTTCCAGTTCTGCCTTGGATGTTTGGGTTTATCCTGTGTTAAAATTTACACACTTCTTTTTGGTTTGTTTTTTTTCTCTCCCCTGTCAGACAATACCATGCCATAGTAGCAGCTCTAAGAATAGAGCATAACAGTATCATTCACCAAACAGTTGTAGTTACTTTTCAACAATGAGTCCATTTTAAACTAAGTACTGCATGTTATTGAAAAAGAAAATCAAACAAAAACCAAAAGCCAAAGCAAGCAACTCCCCAAAAACCCAACCAAATCCCAAATCTGGGAGTATGAGCTAACACAACAAATGTACATAATACATCATGAAGCAACAGCTCAGTTACAATAAAACAACACATAAGAAAACAACTGTGGAAATGTTATTTTCTTTGTGCACACGACTAGGTGATTCACATCTCAGTTTGTTACAAATGATGAACAGTAAAATTGAATGATTATGCTTCTGCAGGACAGTCATGTAGTAAAATATTTCTTGTGCTGTTTAAAATATGTCTTGTGATGAAAGACAAGTAGGTTTAATTGCAGACTGAAAAAAATCTGTTTTATACATCTTCATTGCCTTACATATAAACTCAGCAAGTAAAGTCTGAGTAATTGACAGCATATAATACAAATTTTCATATGGATATTAAATTTCTCAAGAAGGACTAGAATAACAGGAGAAATACCTATTTATGACATACTTTATAATGAGTGACAGATGAAGCTGATCACTTAGCTGTTTTATTCATTTTCATCATAGAATCTATTTCTTTTAATTTGTTCTTCTACAGCGAGCTGTTTGAACTTGAATTTCTTGCCTTGGAATGATGGAACAGCTGTGTATCTTGAGCACAGTAAATCTAAGCTTGTATTTATGTCATTCTTTGACAATTTGATTATTTCACTTTCTTGACAGGCATTAATATCATTCAGTTCTGTAGCATAATTCCCATGTTCTTTTGAATATGGGCTGCAGGAACTTTAGTTATATCTACAGAGTGTATTCAACCACAGTCTAAATCCAGGTTGTTGGGCTTCTTTTTAAGAAAAGATGTTTTCAGAGTGTCAAATAAAAAACTAGTGTTTAAGTTTTTGTCATATTTTGATTCTTCTCCAATGCATGCCAACTCCATATCAACAGGCAACGTTGTATTAGTTGCCTCCTTTAATGTGCTACTAATATGAGACTTCTGACAAGTGGTGTCTTTATTAAATTGAGCAAGATTATTAGAGGTAACAGCATCTTCATCTTTTGAGTTTTGTTCATCCTGTGAAACAGTTACAGTATCACTACAATAGCTCTCGTGAGATTCATACATCTCAAATATTTCTTCATTTCCATACTGATTCTCCAGCTTTGCAAAGGCATGCTGCGATACAGTGCAAATTGCATGGCTTAATGCTGTCATTGGGTTAGCTGTAGCTGGGAGAGTTGTTTCTTGCCTAAAATATTTAGGTGCGAAAAAGTGGCATAATTGTTATTGTTATTTAAGCTGAATTCTTTGTGGTTCTTTTGCACTGTTACATCGTCAATGTTAGTAACCTGTACAACTTCTGAACCATCAGTTTCATCTGTTTTTTTCTCTTGCTCTTTCCCAGCAGCATAAACAATCACATTACCACTTTCATTAGAATCCTTCCCACTTTCCTCCATATTCTGTGATCCTCCTGTTTTATTCCACTTATCTTGCACATTCCCAGCTTCCTCCTCTTTTCCCTTATGGCCTGCTTCATTTTTCTTTGCTTTAGTGGTATTCGTAGCTTCTTTTTCAGACAGAGCACTGAAGGATGAGTGTTGATTTTGTTGTGCATTTGCAGTGTTATTTTTATTTTGTTTGCTCACAGCATTTTCTTTCTGAGGATCCATTTTATTGCCCAGAGGTTTATATGTATTTAAATTAGAACCTTCTTGAGCAAAACCTTCAGGGGGCCACTTTGGCTTATTTACTTTAGCCACTTCTTCAATAGAAAATATTTTCTTAGGTGTTACCTCATCTGTTGAAGGAGGCCATGTCAGCTTTAGTTTACCTCTTTCTGTGTTTTTTTTTACATTACTGTCCAAAATATCAGGTAGGGAACCATCAGTACGTGAGTACAAGTCTTGGTCAATGTCTGTAATTGGTTTAGGATCAACAGGTACACTGCTAATGGGATTTGTTTCTTCAGCATGAGTATTGCCAGCTGAGCTACATCGGTCTTTAGAATTCCATAATTCTTTATGCTGCTTGTGTCCAAAGCCTTCATCATAATTTCCTTTTGACTTGAAAAGTTGCTTAAAATGGGGTTTACAGTATATTTTTCCATGTAGAGATGCATAATTTCCCAAGCTGCCAAATGGAAGGAAATTTGTTTTACACTTTTACATATCATAAATCTACTGTGAATTTTAAACTTTACTTGGTATTTCAAGTACCTCTACATGACTGAATATATAAAGTAAAAGAAGAGCAAAAAGAGAGCAAATTCAATGTACTGGCCAATTCTGACCACCCTGTACCCCAAAACAAAAGTATCTAAAACTAATGCAAATTCCCATACAATTTCAAAGTCAAAATGATGGAGAAGAGTCATGCTTTGTGATTTTAGAAAGAACATAAATCTATTCAGTTGTTGCATAGCATAAGCTTCAAATAGCAAAATTTCACAGCACTTTGGGGTTGCTGGGACCTTTTTCTTCATCCTATTAAAGACTGAATTCTCTATTTTTCTACAAAATAGGTGAAGAAAATACAGTGCCAATTTTCTGTAACCTTTGTGCAATTTATAGAAATTTTTGTTTAATTATATTTTGATTCTGCTCCTAAATGAAGTAGAGGAAATATATGTAGCTAATCTCCAAAGTGTTAAACTCAGAACTGTTAGCCTAAGCAGTCTGTTAGCCTATTTAACTGTTAGATAACCAGTGCATTTCGTATAAACTTTACAAGAGTGGTTTGCTAATGCAGAGAATCATCATCGTTCATTTTATGGGTTAAAAAAAGTAAGAGGAAATTTGGTCTGGGTTGAAATGCTTAAAATTCCACCCAAGTTTCTGTGTCTACTGCTTCTGGTTTGTGACCTGTCCTGAAGGTCTGGAGCAGTCAGTAGGAAACAATATGCAGAAGAATTTGGAAGGTAGTGGGATGAAGCAGTTCTTTAGAGAATTTAAAGGCCTTTGGCTAATAATGGTTCAGGTGTTAGTAGCAGAGAAGAAAGGGGGGAACCCAGGTTTCCTCCCTGCCAACCCAACATCCTACAGGCTGAATAGCCTAGTTAGAAATAATTTCACTGGCTGCATTTATATTCATATGCAGAGTTCTATGAGCGAGCACGCAGTTAATTCTTACCTTAATTGACTGCCACAGTGGTGACATCGGAAACATGATTTATGAAAATTCTGCTTGTCAGCAACTAGGCACTCCATTGGGTAAACTCTCTGTTGACAGAGTCTGCACGTTTCATTTTCCTGAATCTGCAGTTTCTAGAACCACATATTAAAAAAGCATAAATTAATTTAAGTCACATATTATAATTTATTTTTAACCGTATAATTTGGTATGTTGTGTTAAAACTGTAGTTTTCTTTATGCATTAACTGGTATCTCAGCTGTCAATTTTAGGGCTTCATTTTTTATTCAACTAACAATAATTCTTTGAAAGTGGAAATGCTACTCAACTTTCCCTTTTCAGAAATCCATACATTTGAAAAGACTATTCACTTCACTACACCAGGTACAGTATTTCCATTTATTTTTAATAACTATTTACTTTGTGAAATGAGATAGGATGATAAAAGGTTTACTCATATAAGTGGAATTGAGTATAATGTATGTATAATCTTTGAATCAACAACGTGATTTAGAGATCAATAAACAGGGAAAATGTTTGAAATTCTGATGAGGAAGTTTTGCTTGATCATGCCAAAAACACATGAGGGAGTTCTTCTATGGTAATCTGCAGACTGTACACCCCTGTGGCCCAGATATGCTATGGACGTAGTTATTTGTGACTTCTATAGTTTTCATTATCAGAGCTGATACTTTCTTCAGTTAATTTTTAAGGCTGAGTTAGCTACAATCATATTAGCCAACTCAATCAAATCCTTTCTTTTATGAAGTATAATTAATTATAAAAGAAATTAGTTCTTTGTAAAGTAGAAAGCATGAATAGAAGTTTTATTTCATACCAGGAAGGGACAGAAAGAAATAATGGATAATCTGTTGGGCTTGCAAAAATGCATGTGGCTTTTCTGTCTCAATTCCCATATTGCTGTGAGAACTGCATTAGCAGACAAATACAAATAGGGTGTACCAAATAATTGCTTGTATAAATATATCTTCATTAACAATAATAATGGCCCTTGACATCAGCAGAAAATTTGGCCCCTTTCAGAATTCTGTCTGGTTTTGGTTTGCCTGCTGGTATTGATTTTATAGCAATTCACAAATCGGGACAGAAAGTTATGTAGATTTTGTAAGTACAACTTTAGTTGCAAAATATCTCTCATGCCATAATGGAGCTGTGAAAAATGCTGAAAGTTAAATATTTTCAAAATAATGTGGAATTTGCAATAAGAATAAACCACCAGTAAAAACAAACAAAAAAATTCCCAAAGAATTGTTAGTCATAAAATAGAAAGCCTCAAATGTAGCTCAGCTTTCTGAGGGACAGTGAGTGGCTACACTCCTTAGTGATGTGAAACCTGGACTCTGATGGTAGATAGGTTTGCCCTTAATTCAGACTAAGACTGTGTCAACTGGTAAAAGTGCTCAGCAGGAAATAGCAGGCAAATTTTTACATTAATTTGGAAACTCTTGCAGTAATTTTTCTCAAACAGGAAACCCACTGAAATGTAGTTTACTTTGTCTTAAGTCACATCTTGTGTTTTAAGAAACTGAAAACAGATGTGCACAAAACATGACCATTATTTTATCTCTCGAGCTATTTTATACAGGCAATGTTTTACTTCAGTTAAGAGGATGTTGTGTTGATTTTAAGCATGACAAGTCAGGTGCATTCTGTGCACATTTCCTAGCATGTTATTATTTCTCAAATACAACAGTAATGCTATTTTAATACCTATTTTTAATATATTTTTGTTTTTATTTTCTCTATATAATTCTTCAGGATAGCTCTTGTAGCATTAATCCTCATAATGGTGGAAGAGGTAGCAGCTAGAAGCTTTCACAGCAGTTCCTGCATCTTCCTGCAGTTCCATTAAGCTGCTCAGCCTTCTTGTCTTTATGGAGATCTATGTGAATTCCTACATCGTATTTTTGTACTACCTGAGAATCATTGCCATCAAATTAAGAATCAGCAACCGTGCTTTGCTGTGATGTTACAGGGGCTGCTGCTTCTTGCATGGGATCTTGATCTTGCTTTGATTTTTGTGATGAAGTTTCAGCTGTACTTAATTTGTCTGAATTCTCTGCGTGCCAAGGCTGTGTTTCAATTAACTGTTTGTCTTGTGCCCATCACTGCTCATGTTTTCATCTACTGAGATTCCATGTACCACTTTAAAGATAAACAGATAAAAAGGTTGGTCACAAGTAAAGGCTGCGTTTTAAATGTGTGGTCTACTACTCTGACATGCCCCTTTTAACTGTCTTCTCTGTGGACAGCTTCATTCTCCAGTTTTTGACTGAAGTTTTCTTTGGTAACAGACAGTGACTGAGGTTCAAAATATTTTATGCATCTCTTCACGCTTCCTTTAAGCTATTTCAGCTCAGACCTCAGCTGCAGCAAGTTAAGGACATCCAGTGGATTAAGCTGCCCAAGTTTATCTAGGTTCTGTGCTTCCAGCACATGCCTCAGACTCTTTACAGCACCACTAGGAACTTCTTGGATAAGAGTTTCATCTGCTATTCCTCATCATGACAGTTCTTATTCATAGGGTCCAGTGGCTGCATTTCAAACATCCAAGTGACTGCATGAACACCTTCTCTAATTAATGCAAAAGTGTTGTCCATACCTCCTGCACAGCCGGGAGCATGTACATGCAGTGCAAGAAGCTGGCTACGTATTTAATATTTCTGCCTGCAATAGTTTTCTGGTCTGCAATGCTTCTAGCTCTGTCTGGGTCTGGAGGGTTGTCTTTTAACAGCTGGTTCTCAAAGACCCATCTTATAGAGAGGATATCTGCTCTCCAGATTTCACACCACTCTAAGCATTTTTTTCTGGTCTTGTGAACATCTGAATAATGAAGGCAAAGTTATATATAGCCTGCTGCACATCTGACATCACACTCTGTGTTTCAGATTCACCAGATAAAATATTAGAAATCTTAGATAATGTTTCTCTAAGTGTTTTCTCACTTGTACATTTGTATAAACATCTTAGCTCATATAAATTGCTTTGCTTTGGATACAGATCTATGGAGACCCCATGTTTCATTGGAAAGATGGATGATTCAGTGGACTGAGAAGTTACGTCATTTCCAGTGGAGCTTTTGTAATGGAAAATTTTCTGTGCTTCCATATTCATGTGATCTGGAGCAAATCTTTGCAGAAGTAGCAGTTCTGTCCTTTCTTTACCTTAGTACTGAAGTTTCTTGTAGCCCACTTGCTGAAGTAGTAGCAGTAGGTGGGTGATGAACTAACTGTTGAAGGCAATGTAATTTCCTGGTACATATTTTCCATCTTTCGTGAACAAAAAGGGTTGTGGTTTTTTTTAAAGTATAGTTACATATAAATTTATTTATTTATTTATTTTTATTCTTGTCGAAAGCTAGTTCTGCGAGCATCGAAGCAATAGTCTTATAGTAAAATCTGGAAAGACACAATGCATCAGCTAATGCTCAGAATGCTTAAAACAGACCTTTTGAAATAAAAGCTGCACTATTTGCACAGTGAAAAGAAATGTGAAATTCTTACAAAATGGAAAATGATGATTGAACACTTTCAGTCATCAAAATGAACAAATGAAGACTTTGCATAATAAGCATAATGTAAAGTTATGTGTGGCTTATGCTCATTTTCATTTCTTCTGAAAGTGACATTTTCTATGCTTCTTGGAATCTGTGGTGACAGAAATTATACATATTACAGATTCAAAACAAGGAAGTAAGAGACTGTATTGAGCAGAGGAGGACAGGAATGCAGAAGTTTTTATAAAGGTCTACTTATTTTGTCTGTCACATGCTGTGAGTACTTGAGCTTTCAACATATTTCATATTACATGCACTTGATTTCTAATGTCCATATATTCCCACCACTTTCATAGGTTACATTTTTAATCACAGTTAAAATAGAAATTCACACTGCTTGGCAGACCAATGTCTTAATTTCACCCCTTCTAATTTCCATAAAGAAAATTCCCTCTTATTAAAAACACAGACCTTTACTTCTTTTGCAGGTGTTGCAGTCTCTCTGTCAGAGTGAACAGCCATTTCCTGAGCTGTCCTTTCAATCTGCTGTTTCAAAATCTCTGTTACAGTCTTTGGGAGCTCTTTGTTCTGAGCTGCATTGATTACTGCAATGGGAAGAACAATAAAAAAGATCGTTTTTCATCCACCCTGCATTTTATGAAATTGACTTTATCAGTGAATTTTAAAACATTATTACATTAGAAAAATTACACGTAGCCTTGCAGAAGTGTGGAGAGTCACTTGATTGTGAACAGAAATCCATTGAGGAAGTGACAGAATAGTTGTTGAGGGACATGTTATCTATCACCTGCTGTTTTGCCATACCTGAGTGGAGTGACAGGGCTAAAGGTTGACTGGTCTATGGGAGAATATTATGTGAATTCTAATACCAGTACTAAACTGCAGGAGTAGCAGTTTCTTAACCCTGCAGTCATATTCTGCAGGGATATTCAGTTCCGTATAAATCAAACCTTTCTTATTTACAATTCTATATTTACATGGGCTAGTGTTTGCCTATGTTTTCAGACAATTCTTCAATTTCCCAGTTTTTTCAGGCAACTAAATGCATATGTTAAACCACCTCCTTATGCAAAAGCCATCTCTGTCCCAAATTCTAAACTAATTTCTTAAGTCCCATCGAAGGAAATGAATGTGCTTTGCAGAGAATTCGGAGCAATGTACATTTTCATGTTTGTGTGCTAAGAGCAGCACATGTGTGTGAGTAAAGACATTTGCCATTGGTCACTTGTGAGCCTTTATTCTCCTGCCACTGCTTACCTGTTTCATCAGTATTCTGACTGAATGTGGAAGCCATTTTTATCTCATGAGTAACTTCCCCGCGATGAGAAACCTGTACACAAAACCTTCACTTTACTACAGGGCTTAATGAAATATGTAAGAATTTTACATACTCAATATTTCAAATAAATGTATTTATAATGTTCCAATAAATAAAAAAGGGATGGAAACCTAATTAACAATAATAAATTAAAACCACTTAATAAAACACCTTTAAAAACTTACGCACTGAGTAATGAGGGAGGCTATCAGCAGAACATCCAGATGTGGCTGCACCAAGTGGTAAAGGTGGAAGAGGCAAAGCAGATATTTATCAGCATCAGTATAATTGTTCAATGAGATGATTATGAATTGATATAATTACCTCTTGTGTTTGAGAGGCTTCCATTTGACTTTCTTTGGAGGTTATTTCATTGCTCTCAGCTTCCCTGGTGCTCCTTGATATGGTATTTTGACTCCTACTTAACTTTTCCTAAAGACAAAAATAATTGCACATTAATAGCTAATAGTAAATTAGAATTTTATTTTCTTTTTTATGCTGTTTTTTTGCCTATGAAGGGTTTTCACAAATAAATTCTAATTTAAATGGTGTAACTAGAACAGGTATTTTACAGCAGAGGAAATTGATATTTGTTGCCATGAAATTTGGAACAGACGTTTTTATAAAACAGATCTCAATTTCTGTTACTGCAGCTAGACTTTAGCCAGCAGATACAGAAAGCTGCATGAATACTCACACTGTATCGTTAGTCTGGAAGGGGATGAAGGTGACTAGGAGTACTGCTTCCAGTTTTATGTGTTCTGCTATCAGCTTGTTACCTATCATCAGTCAGGAGGATTTGTAAAAGGAAGTGTAATAAGAGTTGCTGACTTCCCACATATGCTTTTATAGAGCTCTTCTGATGCAAAAATCTTGCTGAATTGCAGCTGTGAAAAATGTGACCCACAGGGTAACCAGAACATCCTATAAAATACTCAGGCTGGCATTGTATCTACAAGTCTGATAGCAGAAGTGTAATAAACAGAACATATTGTTGAGAGTTTAAAGCACTGTCCAAGATGTCTGTTTAAACTGATTTCTGAGGTTATCTTAAACTTAGTTCAACTCCAGACTCTGGCAGTGATTAATTTTCTTATTTAAATCCTGTCACAGGACTCGTGTTACATCACATTATCTGTGTTCATGTAGTACTTTGAAATTTAGTGAAGATTGATATTATCAAGATAGCAGTTGTGTGCTTCCTTTCTCTTGCACACTAGCATGCACACAGAGACATCTAACAAATAATTTCACTCATGTCAAATTTTCTTCCTTTGTGAAAGGGAAGCTTGCCTACTAGTTTCTACTGATAACAAGCTTTCAAATGAAAGCAACTTGTCCCTCTAGCAAGAGCTTCCCAAGTGTTTGATGTAATACGAGTGTGAAATTGTGTTTCTGAGATTGCTACTATACATCTAGTGCAACAGAGATCAGTAAGCTTCCTGCATCTCAAAATCCTGGCACCTCCTTGAAATTCAGCTAACTGTGGGGCAAGAAATTACCTCTCTCCTTTAGTCATTCCATGGCAAAGCATGTATTTGTGGGATTTATTCCACCTTCAAACTAAGTAATGCTTACACTGCTTGAATCTTCACTGATATTTCTGCTGAATCAATACAGGAGAGCATTCATTGCCTTACCAGTAATTTCTGCCACATAGTAGGCAGCAAAGGCTCTTAGGTTCTGTGGCAGGAAAAGAACATGAATCCCCTTTGCGGGCTTTAGGAATCTGTTCCACCTTGGTACTGCCAAACCATCTGTCTTATAGATAATATGCATTAAAATTATACCAACAAAAGGTAAAATAAATATTCTGATTCCTGGCCCAGTAAATGATTTAATACCAGGATCAAAATTAACCATATCTACTGCAAAGTTACAACTGTCAAAGTGAGGTGAGGCTTGAGGAGAGCAAGTCAGAACACAGTTTATACTCACAAGTTCTGTATGTGTAACAGTTGTGAGGGAGCTGCACAACAGGAGGAAATGTAAAGCTAACTCTACACCAAGTTGAAAAGAGGCAGTTCAAACAAAATGAATTGCAAATTTTTCCATCTCTGTTTAATGCCTATGTGTTGATTTATGTATAGTATACCTTTTTATTTTATATGGATATGCTTTTTAATATATTTATGCATACATATGTTTTTTTCATTTAAGAGATGATTTTCTATTCTAATGTACATGTTTTAGATATGTAAGTTAAGATGTCATTACTGTAAAAGCTCATTCATGAGACATGAAATATGTTCATAACAGTCATTATGTGTCCTTTGAATGGTGTGGAGTATTAAAAAGGAATATAATTAAGTTTAATGTAGTCAGGAAGCAAATCTAATATGAATGTCACTACTGCTTTATTGCTATAACTTTGGTACTGCTTATGAAGTAGTTGCCATATTGCAAAAGATTATAATTGTTTAATGCAACAGCCTAAACTTTATGGGCCAGATTTTGGCAATATAATTACACAGCTTTGCTCTGGGCATGCAGGGAGGAAGAGGATCTTGGAGGTTCTCATATTTTGTATGTCTGTCAATATGGCTAATTGAAATTCCAGTGACAGAGGGTAAAATGCTGATTGTTTATTTTTCCAAACAAGTGGCAAGCAGGAAGACCTGTAGTTTCATCTCTTCTCTGTAATGGCTGGCTGTTGGATATGGGATATCGTGCAGACAGAATTAATGTAGTCTACCCCATTAGAGTTTGTGGCATGTTTTGTAGACCCCACAGATTTTGGAGAATTATATGATGGTCTGCATGGGCTAAGGTTGCTCTAAATAAGCAGGATAAATCATGCCTCCAATGCGGGACTGTGGCTGAAGATCATGATCTAGATTTAAAACTAGTTAAGAGTTGTACTTGTGGGAACTTGGTCCCTCGTTTCTGTGGAATATACAATTCCTGCTGTACTGTGCATTACTAAGTCAAGCAAAGTCATTTAATCAAGTAAGGTTATTTAATCAACCAGCTCTGCATCCCAGTGTCAGAAGCAAACAGCTCCCTTCCAGCTATGCAAGGGAGGAGGACAGATAGACAACTCACAGATAGACAACTCACAAGTCACTTTTGGTGGCAGAAATGAAAAAAACAACTATAACAGTTGCTTTTCCCTTCACCCAACAATCCCCTTTAAAATACTTTTTGTTTATTCTATGTTGTCTCATAAGGGAGCTTCAGAAATCACCATCAGCTGGATGATTGTTGGCATGCTGCTAGCTCATGAATGGCTTCTTGCGGTCATTCTATTTTTATTTCAGACTTCTATTGCCATCCATTCTCTTCCATTTGTTTCAAGTTACCCTTTATGGGGACTGCTGTTCTCCCCATGAATATCTTTATGGTATATAATACAAAGGACTATAGTGTCCTGTTGCATATTTGGATAAGTCATCATTCCAACCTAAAATGATATTATTTAAAAAAGAAAGATGTAGATCTGGAATAAGTTCGTATACATTTTGTTAGAAGAGTACATTTATATGTAGGCATTTAGATTCTGGTACTGAAGAGAACTGTAATTGCTACATGCATTTTACATGTTAGAGGTTTACACATCAGTTTTAGCGCCTCTGCTCTGCAATAATTTAGATAGAATTCTCATTGCAAAATGTGCCCAGATTTGAATTTTCAGTAACTATTCTGTGTATTTTTGATCAACTGCTCTGACAACAAAAACATACTTTTACTAAAAAAATATATTTAAAAAAGCTTTGAGGGTTTTATATGCATATGTACATAAAACATTTATACAATTCTATATATGTATGTATTGTTTAAGGGGATCGTATGGCCCCAAAGCTTGTCCAAGAACAAGAAAGCCTTTTACTTGCACACATTTGAAACATACAGCTTTTAGTTGAACTGTACATTATGGTTGTCATATAAGCTCTGTGGGAAGTTGGCTAATGCAACTTAGAATTTACTGTTCTAAGTTGTCAGTATGTACAAGCTTGCAGTTCCCTTTGGGCAGCAATAGAAGTAAATTGTGATCTTAAAAATTCAGTTACATAATTTGTAATAATAGAATGACTGACCTGATGAATGGTTTACTCAGTGTGAATCTTTGTTTCTTCCTCAAAGCTATGCTTTTTTACCTATTTATGTTTTTAACATGGTATCATCTGTGCATCAGTACTGCGAGGTTCTTGCAGAAATTTCTCATAACCTCACTTATCTGCACTTCATCTCTAGCTCTATGTATATACTAAGGGTGTTTTGGACACTATATGGGAGGTTTTCATTAAAAGGTAAGGTTTTCACCATTCACTAACATTGTCCTGTTATTCAGTTTTGTGCTCTGCAATTGCTAGAAAACTGGCAGTTGCTACATTAACACTCTTACAAAGTTTGTCAGGAATGACCCTCAGTGGAGGAAAATGGCTTGTTTCAGACACTGGATAGTGAGACTGAGCAGCTAGCTAGCTGAAGTGGTGTAGAAAACCACTCCAGGCTGGCATTTGCAGAATAGCACTGAAGCTCATGACCTCTTCTCAGCTTGGTGGCCTACAATAAAAGGTGCTCGTGGTGCCAGTGGTCAAATTAATGACCAGGTCTCTAAACAAACCCTGGTTGAGTCTAAACAAACCCCAATGAAGACATGGCAAATTCTGTGACCAGTTTGCTGCTCACCATTCTGGAGGAGAGCTTAGTGCATCCTACTGGTAATATTACACCTTTAACAAGCAACAAACCTCCCTTACAAAGAAGAGGCCTATGAGTAACAGCTGCTGCTAGAGAAAAACAGAAAGCTGTTATTTGCATATACAATGCCAATATTTTGAATGAAAAGCTAGGCACTCCTTCTACAATAACAGAATATGTAGTAAAATGTTCAGCTGCTGTAAAACCAGCTGTTTAAAAAAATAATACTTCCTTATTTTAGCTGAGACTAATAGTTTGAATTTATCCAGATCTGGAGACCTGTCTTCAAACTACATGATTTCTCTGTTTTGCCCTGGGATTGATTCAGTGACCTTGAGTAATCTTTCAACTACCTAAGTGTATAATCCCATTTTCCATGAGAGTGCAGTTATGTCAGATAGAAATGGGATTTTATGATCTTGCAGTATGTTATTTAACCTAAATTTAAAGATTGTTCCATATAATCTGAATGATTTTATTTCCTGTGAATGTGACTCTTTCTGCTGATGATTTGCCTCCTCAAATAGCCACCTAGGACAAATACAGGGATAAGTATACTTAGAGGTCACATCTTGGTTGAAGAAATGGAACCATCATAATGGGTTGGTGGAGAAGTAGACATCACTGTTAGGAAAAGGAAAATGCATCTTATTTAATTCTGAGTAAGAGAAAAAGGCACATAATTTCTATACATGGTTCTACATTTCTTCAGCCAGATACATGGCAGCTAGGTTGGACCCTGTCACCAGAGATGTATGTGTATCACACTTCTTATTACCAAGCAGTATCCTCCAGTATGATTATGCCCAACTACGGGACATTTTTGTTTAGTAAAAAATGCTTTAATACTTCTGCAGCGAACTGTGTCTTCTACCCTACAAACTGGAGCTTTTCTTGTTGTCTGTGCAGATTGTTGATACTGGTATTAATGTAGAAGTAATGAGAGATGATGGGTAGACATGATACTCATTTAACATGAAAATGAACCTGTAGCAGAATGTTTGTGTGTCCTGTCCTATGAAGTTGAAGAGCAATATTGCTTAAATGGAGGGTAAAGTACTTTACTGTGCCATTACTGTTTTTCAGAGTGCACAGGACAGATTGTACAATGTGTTTTATTACAGAGGATTTCACACAGTCCAAAATCATTATCTCCTACAACAAGTTTTCATGGCACATGCTAACAAAGTAATACAATGTAAAGACCTTTTATCAAAAATAACACTTAGCTGCTGCTTTGTTCTACTTCTATGTAGCATCTGGGTGGTTCTGAGCAATTTTTGATCTTTTTAGGGGAGCTTATTAGATTTAATTCAATGGAAGCAGGAAACTCATTTTGAGAGAGAATGGCTTAACATCACATCAAGAGCAATAAATGCAAAATATCACCATGATACTTGAAAATGAATTACAGGCTTAGAGAGAAGGTTAAGTATAAAATACCGGTTTGGTAGTAATCTGATTTACTCATCTATTTGCTGTAAATCTTGTATTGCCTATATTGAGCATTCCTCCATAGAAAAAAATACACTATTCCCATAGTATATCTCAAAGACTAAATTCTATGATTATGAACATTAAGGAAATTGTCTTATTCATAATGAAGGCTCTTTAGTAAAGCAAAGAATCATATTTTTTTCCTCCAACTATCTAGCAGGGCATACCTCATTTGTCAGTATTAAAAATACTATTGTTACCTGTACAGATTTGTGCTGGTACAAAGCAAAGGTCTTTCGTGAAGAGGTCGTCCGCACTTTCTCGAATTGTTTCCTCACTGCTGCCAGGCCACCAGGCACAGTGCAGAACTTGGTTTTCTCTGAAGTCTAGAGTGATAAAATAAGTTTTCCATTTGCACAAAGAATGTACTTCTATGAGTTGATTTTTTTTTAAGTAGTTAAAAACGGTATGCTACGTAATGCTTTTAAATTTCATATGGAAAATTTGGAAACACTTGGTTGTGTCTCTAGCCTCTTATAGGCAACTTCCACTGACGTGAATCTGTTAACCCTACTTAACAGATTGACAGATAAAATAACATTAGCATTCAGAATAGACACAATAATAAGAGTTATTTTTCAGATGTTCTCAACAAAATAGGAATGGTAATACAGTAAACATTAACTATTGAATGATTGACTTTGACTCATCAGCCAAAAATTAGCACCTGCAAATTATGAAGTTCTTTTGGAATTTTGTGATCTGTTTAATTTGATATTTGTGATAATATTTGCGATCTATTAGCTGCTAAATGTTTTTGTGTCACATTGATCCTGCTGGTGTAACTGCGTTTTCATCTTGCCTAAAATAGTGTCTGAGGACTCAGTGGTTTCCTCTGAAGTTTTAGGGGTCAGCCATGTATTTTCAACTGTGTAGTACTCTGTCTTTGTAGGAATGACTCAGACAATCATAAATTCTGTTTTTCCATAGGTATTGTTGAAGAGCATGCAGAGAGTTTCAAGCAGGCCTTTGTGAGATGATTTTTCTTCACTAACAGTGCTGAAGGTCACAAGAGTGCTCTTATCGTCAGGCTCCCTGTTCTAGTTGTGTCCCTTATGCGTTACCTCTTAGATGGTACTAAAATTAAGCTTTCAGCATTCGAGCTTATTAATCAGTATGCAGAAAATAAACCACCCAATAGTTAGAAATAGTCTTGTAAGTAAGGTTACTAAGTAAAGTTAGGTTTACTGCTTATCCCTGATGACTAAGTAAGCAGATTATAAAAAAGATTTTTTTTTCCTGTGATGAAAATAGCACAGTTCTATGTGTGCATGGATATATGAATGTGAAAAGTAATTATTTTAGTAAATGAACATTTCAGGCACACCTTGCCAGCCCTTTGGAGAACTTTAGAAGGGTTAAATGCAGTTATGGGTCCTTCAAGGAAATGTAATAATTGCCTTTAATGGAGCAGATATATAGCTCCTTTCTCAAGCAACCATCCATTTCAGCAAGAAACTGGGAGGAGTTCTAGACTGCAAACGAAGTAGTTCCTGTGTTCCACAGTTAGGTTGGCTCAGGTTTCACACAGTTCTTTTCTATTTCTTCTCAGCCAGGTGAACTGAAGGAATCTACTCCAAATACATGCAGGCAATTAAGAAATAATGAAGTCAGCAGGCACGGATTGGGTGATTGGAAAACACCTGGACTCTGACTGGTTGTGACCGGTGGCTGTGTTCACCATGTAGCTTTGAGCTATATAAGAGCCCAGAAGGTCCCTTCAGGTGCTGCAGATCACTGCTCTCAAGTACCAAAGAGCAGGTAAGCTTGGGAATCCTATAGTGGATTTTTTTTTTTTTTTGTGTACTGATAAGGATGTCAGCTGATGAGAGCTGAGCTAAAGTCCTTCTTTTGCTGGTTATGCTCTCTGATTTACAGAAATTGCTCTGCCTTATCTTATAGTAAGAAAAGGTTGTTTTTTCCATATGCAGAAAATTTAGCATAAATAAAGACTATTGTCATTCTAACATTGTAGCAGGCCGCCATTTTCTGGTACAAGGGGATTGGTCTGTAACTTCTATGTTTTAAGATATGGTAAAAATACAACTTTTGTTCCTTAGTATTTCTGCAAAACTGAGGCAGATTTTCCTGACTGAGATCTGAAGGCCTGCTTTTCAGACATTTCTGACTGATAATCAAATGTGCAGTGGTCTTGCTCTATTTTGCTAGATTATAAATTCTGTTAGCCAAATACTTTATGTTCTACTTGGTATTAATATTAAATTTTGCTATAAAATACTTAATTCCTATTGACAGATACGTAGAGAGATGACTAAGACACATTAAAGATTATTTTTATAAATATTTTTTCAGATAATGCCAATTTTATGTTAATTTATTATAAAGCAATACTTTCTCATATGCCTTATCTCATACGCCTGCTATTTCAAAATGCAGCAATTTTGAATTCTTTAGTTTGAACAGCAAGAGGGCTAAACTTAATGTGCTTTTGAATATGGTTTTGTTATTTGGTTATATTTTTAGTAATGCAGAAACTGCTGGGTTTTGCTGTTATAAGCTGAAAGAATAACTGTGTTCATAATCTATCACAAGCCTATGGTCCTGGTCAATTCAGTTTATACAACAGTGGAATAAAAAGAACAGTTATTCCAAGGTATTAAAGGGAATTTTCCAAATGACCAAACATGTATATCATGAAAAATCTTGTTCAGTGGGGACAGAAACTGACACATCAATGCATGTGCTGAGCTGATTTGTTTGGTAATTTAGGTTTTAAATTTTGATCCCCAACAGCTTGTATAAAGAGTGCAGGGTATATCACTATGCAAAGCAAACACACTTAAGAAGATAAGGAATGATGATATCTTACATGAGCAAAGGAGTTGCTACCCCCTATCTCAAACACAGCAGCCTTGTACATAGCCATTCTTTCTTTCAAGGAGACAGTTTCCTGGACATCCAGCAGTGCGTTATCAGCCCTGGAAGCACTCTCCTTAAATAGTCCTCTTACACGTTTGTGAGAACCCACTGTAAATAGAAACAGACATAATATTTTTTTAAGGAAAGCGGTACATTCTTTCCAATTCTTCAAAGAAAGGCACTAGTAGAAAGGTGAAGTATTCTAAAATTTTTAGAAACTCTATCTTATTTTCAGTTTAGAACTTACTGAGTACAGGAAAACATAATGCAGTGAGGATTTTGAAACTGAGGCAAATTTCTTGAGGAAATAACAAAGTATAGTGTTACATTTGCATTATTTTATACTAAAAAAGACTGTAAGTTCTATAAATAACCTGTTATAACTGTATATATTATGTTCTAATTAGCTGTGTACATTTTAGTATTCATTTGCATAAAAGAGAATCCACAGAATTCAGTTGTTTGCTGATACTGCCTTAGAGTATGTTTTCATTAGTTTAGTACTACTAAAACTGTATTGAAAATTATCTAAATTACTACCTACTTTTTAACCTTATTTCAACTTAGGAATGTTATTGAATTATCTATTAGCATCTGCAATTCAGCCACAATGAATTTGGAGAAAACCCTTCAGAGTACTCCTGAAAGAGCAGCACTGAGTTACTAGCACTAGGAAGTTTTTTGTGCTGCTATCTACAGTCATATGACTGTATTTGAAGAATTCCATATACTCAGAAAAGTGCCTGAAATTTAGTATAAAGATATCCTGCCTTCTTGTTTCAAAGAAGAAAAGTATGTTTTGAGCATCCCTCCTCTTTGTGATAAGAGGCAGAAAAGATTTCATATAATCCCACAGGCTGGAAGTTCTTCTGCTGTGCATGCAAAATTGGATTGCATGACACTGGACTTCTGTAACCAGTACACTCCCTGTTTTGGGAGGAAAGAGAATTTTAGGACTTCAAGAAGGTATATTTTTAGTAAAGCCCCCAGAATATAATTTTTTAATCCTTGTGCTTGTGCTGCAGATATCAGAGCACCCTAATCTTCCCTAAGTTCATCTACATTTCTCCTTGTCCTTTTGTAATAGGCCAGAATAAATCTGTTGCAACCTGCATTGATATTTTGGGGTTTTGGTTTTTTGGTTTTTTTTTTTGTTTGTTTTGTTTTTTTTGATTGTGTTTTCTGAAATTACAGTAACAGTCTGTAGCTGAACAAAATT
This sequence comes from Melopsittacus undulatus, assembly GCF_012275295.1. Taxonomy (NCBI): domain Eukaryota; kingdom Metazoa; phylum Chordata; class Aves; order Psittaciformes; family Psittaculidae; genus Melopsittacus; species Melopsittacus undulatus. The sequence goes on from NC_047534.1 coordinate 43,823,479, forward strand.
ATCTTAAAAAACCCATCCTGTCCCCCCACAAGCATGATACATATGTTGGGATTTCTCAAAGTTGAGGAAATTACTGAGTTAAAGGAGATAAGGGGGAAGCAAGAAGCAGTGTAAACACATCCTCCTGTTCTATGTGTTTAATTCAAACCACTAGGTACCCAAACTAAAACCTTAAAATCCATTTACAAACAGGAAAGTCAGAGAGCAAACTTCAGATGTGTGTCTTTCTGCTAGCCATTGGCAGTTTACTTGTATTCTTATATATTTTGGCGCTGCTGACACCTTCTCTTCCTGAATGTGCCCTGTCACTTTGTTGAAGTGCATGACTTTTTTTGGCTGCCTTTTCTTTTTTCTTTTGAAATGACATATATATATATATTTACTTTTCATAAGTAATCTATTGTTTTTCATCTTTCTGATCATTCCCACACTTATTAGATTCAGCAAATCAACCTCCTTGCCATGATTTAGCTAGGAAATTAGTAGCTTCTCTTTGTATAGTGTGGCTATCTCATAATGTGCATATAAACCACCGAGGACATACTAGTGTGCTTACCTTTTCTACCATTCAGTACAAACTCACACCATTTACAGAAAGTAAAAAAATGTTCAAAATCCTCTCCTAGGAATTTTTTGTTTGTTAATATTTTTTTTTAAAGACACATTTCCTAGTTTCCTGGAATATACCACTCAGTGGAGACCAGCTCCATTGGGTCCTTTCCTGGAGCAAGCAAAGAGCCAGGACTGATTTTGATTTATCCCCATGGGTATAGCTTGGAACTTGGTGACTAGTTTTAGGGCCTGAAGTTTGTATGGCATTTTCAAGGGCCAACTCCTTGTTCTGGAAGCCTAATAGTAATACATATCATAATATGCATTGCAAAAACATGTGCTTGGTCAATCACTTTTCTTCTTGGGTAAGTTGTTTCACTTTTGAGTATTGTGGTGTTATACTAAGGCAGTAAGTGAGAACACAAAAGATACAGATAAACAAATTGCCTTTTTCTTTTGAAATACCTACTCTTTCCCTTTAACATTATGAAATGCAGCCAACAGAGGAGACTTTCCAAAAAGCTATCTGTTCACCGGGGACAGACCAGAGTGCCAGGGAAGGAGTACCTCACCAAAGAGGGAAGAATTCCAAGGCATATCTGGTCTTTCTGCCTGTTCACTGTAAAGCTGTTTAGCTGTTTAGATGTTCAAGGTTGCTTTAATTCTCAGGAATATTTAGGATTTAAAAAACTTTCCTGGTATTATTCTGATTCAAGAAGGGATTGTTGGATTCTATCTCATCATAAGCATGTGAATAGTCTCATTAAGTGCAATAGGAATACTTGTGCTTAAAGCTAGAGATGTGATTTAATTCCTTGCTGATTTGGGGCCAATGAATTTAATGGACTGTTTTAAAAAACATTTTAATAGATACATATTATTAGCCACCTGGGGAGTGAAGGTAATGGAAACTATTCTCTTGCTACCTTTAAAACTGGAAATGCCCTCTCTTTAGAAGCTAGTTGGTTTATAACATAATGTGAAACTCTGTGCTGATATGAGAGATTATATGATCTAAACTTTTGCTCATTCGTTTTGCTTCTTTTGCTCTACACTTTTGCTCATTCAAGTGCATTTAAAGGTGTAACATCTTTGGATTTGTTCAGAGATAAATGTGTGCTTTTGATGAAAGCATCTGTAAGAAGAGCCTTATGTTTACCAAAGTGAGGTATGCCAACAAAAAACTGTTTGTGTTTGACATGTGGGACTCATGTAATAGTCTATTTCAGAGAATAATTCTTTTATTAACGGTAAGTTCCATCAGTTCTATAAAGTAAATGGAGCTTGACAAATCTGTGCATGATAGGACTGGCAAATCCTGTCATTCTGCCGTATTTTTCTAATGATATGACTACACTAGTTATTCCTTATGGGTTTGTCCTAATTTTTCTAGGTTTTCAGGATAGATTGAACAGCAGTATGAGTATTGCCTTACTGCTTTTCAGGGGAGAAATACAAATTACAGGTACTCAGTCATAGAGCTTGCTGTGAATGTTGCTTGATACCTCTTCGAAGAAAATGAGATTTTCGTCATAACTGAAACATTTAGCTAAAAAGTTCCATAGCACTTTAGTGTTTCTTGCTGAAAAATTGAAGCAAGCTGACATACATTATCACTGGTTATAGAAAACTCAGATCTCATGGTGATGGGGGAAATAATCTGAGGATCAGCATTATCTTATATTTTTCAGGATCTGAATATTTATTCAAGTGCAGAGTTGCAAATTTCAATGCCTAAGTTCAGCTATTAGAAGTTTAAGAGTTTTCACCAGTGCTTTCAAACAGTCAAATGAGTCCATAGGGAATTTACTTCTCATAAGAGTCTCTGAATGCAAAATGGGGTATTATAGCTCTCACAGGAGCATCAAAAAACATTATCCCCTATGGGTCTGTCACTTTTTTAGAAAAAGCTTCATTTGTAAGAGGCATGAATTGTTGACTGTGCATTTTTACATAGTTATATTCTTTGTTATTCCTCGTGGACAAAAACATGCTTCTGAAACATACTGTGCCCAATTTAGACTCAGAGGTAAAGTGAGTGTGGAATGGAGGATTCTGTTCTCCTGTTAGAGAGGAAAAAGGAGGGCTTTGAAAGGAGAGCCCAAAAGGAGATGCAAAACAAAAAATATCTTAAAGCTATATTATAAAAAAGGTGTCTGAAAGACTTGAGAAGATGTAGAGAAGAGCCACAGAAGAATACTCCCACATGAAGAATGACAGATGAATCTAGTTGATGGAAGAGAAGGTTATAGTCTGATATGATTATGATATATAATCACCCTTCCAAGAAGAATCTTTTTAATTTGGTAAGAAAAAAAAAGGAGGAAAAGATAATCGATGGCTGAAAGTTAAACCTATAAAAGATCATGCATTTAATATGAACAATGAGCATAAAAAAATGTAGGAGCATTAGCTAAAGAGGGTCTTGTGCACTGTAATTTCCGTTTGATCTGATGGAGTCTGGAATTCCTAAATATGCAGGCTAAACACTTCATTTTAAAAATGAGTGGACTCATAGTGGTTGATACTGTGTAGAAGGCTTATTAATTTTATTGGCGAGGTGGACAAGTCTCTTTATGCTATTTATTTGGGTGATCTATTGTTTTACATAAAGTTAAGTCCTAGATGCTCGCAAGTCGAGAAGTGGTTTTCTGTCAGAAATCTGTATCATCCGTGTTCTTTCTCTGTTAAACAAACCAAAATAGATGTAGACACTCTGATACTGTCAAGCAGGAGTCTCCAAACTAGGATATATCAAGCCAGGTGCTGTGCAAGACAATCCATTGGGAAGAACATTTTTTTGTAAATAAACATTCTTGAATGGATTTTTGTTAATTTCATCCATCCTCCCTATTTAATATCTTGGATATCTCTTTATGTGTATGTCGCCATAATGTATTAGTAGAATTTGTGAATAAATACATATACACATATGCTCAAAAATGTTTTGATTATAGGGGTGCAACATCAGAAAGGTTTAAAGACCATTGCCTTAATGTGAGACATCAGATCAACATGGCAATGCTAACTAACCTTCAGAGCTGTTGCTGAGGCCATTTTCTGATGACATCTTTTCAAAGATTGCTCTCCCTCTTTTCACGCTAGACTCCTTTGGAGTACTGGTGGAATGGCTCCCAGGCTGACTCTTTGATGTTAGTGAATGTGAACTTCTTTCATTTTCTGCTTCCTGTTAGAAAACATCAAGAGGATGCATGTTAAAAGCTATTGGTAAGAAACAGGTGTGGGTTTTGGGGAGAGGAGAGAGGATGAAGAGGCAGCAGATTAGAAGGGGGTGCTATTTCTGGGAAGACATTTTCCAGAATGCCATAAGGTAAGTTTCTGTAGCGCTGCAGGTTGCAGATTCATGTGTGCTGCCTGGCTTATCACTCAACAGACAGTGATGCTTGGAAAATACTTCCAAGTATTTCCAAACTCTTGCTGTTTCTTGTACATGCTTTCTTCCACAAGAAAGGGGTGGAGGTAATTGTAAGGATCACAATAAAAGACAGCAGTTGCTTGTTTAAACACTGTTTGTACATAGAAAAGTTCACAGAGGGAATTTTGTTAATTTCATTTACTGGTATGTAAGACTACATAAAACCAACAAATGATTGCTTGAGAAACGTTGTGTGTGGATATTTGTGTTTCAGAAATTTGATTTTCAATACTAATGTTACCTACTGACTGAATTTAGCTTATCAGAATAGCAGGTTAGTGTTCCTAGAGAGTTTACAGGGTATCATTAGTATCTCATATTGCCTCAGCCCTATCTCATATTGCCTCAGCCCTTCAAGAGAAAATGAGTAAATTATTGCTAAGCAAGACTTTAATGCATTAAAGCTGGTGTTTCTGGGATGCTTCTCCATCCTTCCGTGCAAAGCACTACTCAGTATGGACTTGGACACAACAGCTGTAAAGGCTTGCTCTTAAATTAGGTAAATAAACAGCTGGAGTAGCAAAAATATACTTCCCCCCACCAAGGGTGGTAAGGAAGGTTCCCAGCAGATCCACATCTGCTGTCCCTGTAAGAGAGGTATGATGACAAAAATGGGTGGGTAAGTGGTTGGTCTTGTGACTACATTAATCTCTCCAACAAGATTTTGTGGAACTTATTTCCCAGAGCCCTTTATTGCTTAAATGGCAGAGGTTTTCAAAATGTACTGCCTTCATTAGCCTAATTCCTTTTTATTGTTTGCAGACAGCTTTATTATTGTATACTAATTTAATGCTACCTTTGTATATAATTTTACTGAACTAACTCCTAGATGATTTTGGATGTGGATATTACACATGGTGTGTAAGAGACAACAAAATTTGACTTCTGAATTTATTGTCTTGCTTTGGACAATGTTTTCCAGTAACTGTTTAAAAATAACAATAAAAAATATTAATGCCATCCAACTTAATGAATCCTCAAATAGAACTCTTACAATGAATTGTAGAAGCCATTTTCACCATAGCATATAATCAATTAATACATTCACCTTGAATTTTTTGAAAGTAACAGTGAACAAACATTGAAAATGTACTTTTAAAATGCATGCATCATTAGCAATCCAGGACAACTGTGCTTCACCCGTCTTTAATAAATTTCTGCTTTTCTCACAGGTGCTGACAGCTTTTATCTTAAACATGTACTGTACTTTATTTCTTGACCTGTAGCCATTCTTTGCAAAAATATTCCTTCCTGTGCATGTACAATAGGTTATGTCTTGTGGAAACTCATAATTTTATAACAATCTGTCTTCTTCTGTGAGTTATGGTAGCTTTTGCTTGAGATTAGCCAAAAGATTTTTGCATGATATGTCAGCACTGAAACAAATGACTGATTAGACCATAGAGACTGAAGATATTTTATTACCATGGGTATTGTAAACCCAATTTTTTCAGCAAAAGTATCTGTGGTATCACCAATCATCAGTTATGTATGTCACATCAGTCTTTCCTCCCTCCTCCTCCCCTCACTGAAAAGAGCACTGCTGCTACTGCTTATATCGAATTGAACTTGAAAGGTAATCTTGAATACAGTGGGTAATTTTAGCAGATAGGCCAGGAGGTACATTCAACACACTGGAAAACCTAAACATGGTTACATTTATAGGTGATATAAGGGATCTTAACCAATACTGTGGGGTTTGTTGACTTTTATCATGTTTACAGGAGATAATTGGTGTGAATCTAACTGAATTATTCTCTAATTGCTTTTATAGTTAGAAGCACATTTTACTTTGCTATTATGGAAAGTATTTTTGCAGGGTAATAATAGCAAAAGAAAGATTTCTGGAGTGAGGAAAGCAGCTGTCCTTCTGCTCCATGAGACTTCCTTGTACCCTTCCTCACTAGCCTGCTGGATGCTTTTGGGCTGTAATGCTACTTAGAAATGACAGGGTGGCACAGTGCCAGTAAGATAAGCTCTGTGACCAGGCTGGGTTACAGTGCAGGCATGACAGTGCAGGTGGGCAGTTGCAGCACAGGTAGGATAGAGAGTTTGGCCAGAACATAGGTATGTTGAGAGGAATGAGATACATGCCAAGTGTATCAGGAGGCAGCAGGTGGCTGAAATGAATAGAGCATTTTGTATGGGAAGGGCTATGGCTTCAAACCGCTGTTCATTTTGTAACCTTTTTCAGAGTTGGCTATCAGTTACAATTGCAGCCCAGTATTAATTATGAAATTTTTATTTAAAACAGACCATTATGTCTGAAATCTGGTATGGACAATCTGTGATGCAGAAATGGCCCAAGCAGGGGAGAAATGAAGGATGCAGGAGGGAGAGGAGAAATAAAAAAAATGCAACTGAGCATTTGTTAGGTCAGCCTGATCATGTCCGTCTCCTCCAGTTCTGCAACCAGCCTGTACCTGGCATACATAACAGCTTCAGGATCATGTTGCCCCAGCATTGTGTGGCTTTCAGTAGTCAACACCAAACATCACTTTAATGATGATCTAACTTCTGCAGTATTAGAACAAAATGGAATACTCAAATTGTACTGGGTTTTCAGCTACTGTTGGCATCTTCAAAAAAGAACTCATTTAGATTTGTTTTGTTTTTTGTTTTGTTTTGTTTTTTTATTCCTGCCATGTTTTCCTGCAGTTACCAGTATCAGCTAAAAAACTTCAGAATTTACTGTTTCTTATTCTTGCAGGCCAGGGACCTATATGAGTTTGATTTGCATTTTTCTTACCCCTATTAATTTTATTAACTTGCAGACTGTTTCTGTATTTTTTTAATGTTTACCTCTGCAGTAGCAATTCCATGAACTAGAAAATTTGTGTTACTATCGTGGGAGTATTTTTTAGTAGGAATTTTAAAAAGAATCTTATTTTTGTCAATTTTTAATATAAATTACAGGGATATTTGCCCTACTTAAGAGATTTTCATGTAAATTATTTTATGGGCAGATTTCTGAGATGTTTGCCACTAGGGCAGAAGGTATTTTCATTCAGTTTATTTTTCTGTGTTCAGAAAAGCATGTGTCAAAACTGGAAATCTGGAATAATACTAACAAATTGCTTAGACATAAGATATTACTGTTTGTTGTCTTTAGTGTTTGATTTTTCCACCTGCAAACTTGTCTAAATCTCTGGTTTTGTTTTGCAGTAAGCATTATTTCCTTTTTCAAGGCTGCAGTGGGGTTTTTATTTGGTATGTTTATGATTTGGAGATTTTGGTAAACAGTGTCAATTAGTAATTCTAGGAATGCTCCTTTCAGATTTTATGCCTTGATATTAATTTGTCAACCTGGTTGTGTGATAAATTTCTTTATAGGTGACTGAATGCAATTTACTGTAGCTTCCTATTAAGTAGATTGAGACTGGTGTTTATTGTTCCAAACTTCTTTGTTAATTTGTCCTTTGATTTCTTTGTACTACTGCCTGTAATAATGTACCCAAAAAAGAATAACAGTTTATAATTATACAGACATTTTTGGGGACTGCTAATACATTTCCCACATTGCAGTGGATCTGTAATTTTAAATAGATTAATTCTCTTTCAGTTCTTTCTAAATAAATTCTCCATAAATTCATTATCTTTTACCATAACTTTCCACAGTAATCCATATTGTTTAAATCCTTGATATGGTGAATCACTGTGTAAGTGAATGGTCCATTTAATGGTCCCTGTAAGGATGGTGCTGTTTTGACAGTGATTATAATCTGGGGCAGAGGAACTCTGTGTTTATCACTGTCCAGAACTTCTTCCTTTAAACAAGCCAATTCTATGTCCATATGTGTTCTTCTGTTCCTGCCTTTTGCATTATCACAGGGTCCCCCACGTGACAGTCTCCAACTGCCCCAGCCCCATTTTGCAAATAGTATCCCTGTCTTAGTGGGGCTCCTGAAGGATTATTTTCTTGCACTATTGCACCAGTTGTAATGCTAGAGCTCGGATTTAATCTCTGAAGATGCTATTTCCTACTGTGAAAAAGTCATTGGAAGGCGTTATGATTACCATAAACTCCTTTTAGTCAGGATAAATTTAATTTGCATACTGTTTTATTGGGGTATCTATCCAGACAAACTAATGACAGCGAATGGCAAAGACATCTGCTTAATAAGGATAGAATTAACATAAATGCCACTTATCGAAAAAGCACTGAGGTAGTGCCAAGAGGTGCTTAATTAGAGGCTAATGTATGCAACACTTGCAGAAGTTGCCAAATGAAAACTAAAACAAGAATAATTATTTTTTCCTTCTGATTAATGCAGGGTTCAATTCATGTCAAGCTTTTGTAACCCTATGTGAGTTCTTGTTGGGGCAATTACTGAACTGAGACATGGACTGTTGTGTGGAGCACCCTGCTTAACAGCATTTATTCCATTTCTTTTTGTTGGACATAATTTGCTGCAATCTGCCTATATGTAAAGAACTTGCTATTGTGATTACTTCAGCTTTACGTACTGGCTCTGATATATGCCATTTTTGAATAGACTTCTCAGAAACAGGTGACACAAGGAGCTATTTATATGTTCTGATCTCATACTGTAGACAACGAAAAGAATAAAGCACTGAAGTGCCAAATTTCAAGGAATACACTGTGATTACTTATAGAAATGCCTATGATAAAGATTCCAATTTCAGTGGCATACTGAGTGACTGTGCTTCTTTTAGATAGTGGATTTTCCACTTGCTATCCAGTCCTGCACTAATCTGAAAGTCAGTAAGCCAGAACACATGAAGTTTTAAATAGAGGAAAACTGTTTACCAAGTTACTACTACCTTTTCTGCATACACTGAACTACCTGGATAGGAAGAGGAATTTACAGTCAGTATATTAAATAGACTGCCAAAAGCTACTATTAATGCTCCAAGTATTTAATCTTTTTTAAAGGACATCTTCAAATGTATTTAAAAAAATGCACTTATCCCCATCCCATCATGTTGTACCTACTTTTGCTACATGTGCTACCTAAAGGAAAGCTAGCTACCACCAGACTTTCATTTTTATATATAGCCTCCACAAAAAGAATGCATGTGTAAGAAACAACAGAGGAGTAGGAGTAGACCCAAACAAGAAGGGTAAAAGCATAAGGTGAAAGGAAAATAATAGATCCATAAGTGAATGGTGATTTAGGGAATGAGTTGAGCAGTAGGATAAGTGTTTAGAAATCAAATCTGTTGCTTTAAAAATAGTTACATAAAATCTCAATCCATCAATGCATTCTATTGTGTTTGTAGCTTAAAATACTTGAGGGTTGCTGTTTAAATAATTGCTCTCAATCGCAATTCAAGTTATACTTAACGTCTAAGAGCTTTGCTGGACGGGCTCCTAACATTTTCTATTGCCTGCAAAAAGCTGGCTTCTCAAATTCCAATTTAAAACAAGAGACTGCTTAGCTGGGGAGTACACAGGAATGATTTGAGGTTAATTCTAGGGCTGAGAGAGCTGATAATATCTCCTGTGAATCACTTGATAACAGTGAAATATAAAAAAGTAAAAGATAAAATTCTGGCCTGCCTGGAGAGAAAACCTTTGGAAATCCAGCATGAGACAAGTCTGGTTTTGATATAGTTCTCATTTCTAATTAAAATATGACAAAAATCCATTCTGGTGCAATTTAGAAGCAGGGAGTGCATGGAATCATGTCTACCATCTGCTGGAATGCCAATGGCATTAAGATTGATGACAAACCTCCAAAAGTGACTGTTACAGAGGATTGCTAATAACACCTGCTGTATAAGCTCTATGAAGCCAGTAAGTAAACTGTTGAGACAAAGCCATGATTCTCAGTTGATTCTCTGCAATGCACCACTTCACTAAGACAGAATTTCTCAAGAGGCTTTAAAAAACCTCCTATGACTGCCTGGAACCCTCTCATTAATTTTATACCCAGACCAGCTCCTGAGATGCTTATCCCTTTCAGCTGTTACAGACAATATTAAAGTAAGACAGTATTTTCATTTGGAGGGAGGGTATAAAATAACTTTGCTGTAAACATGGAACAGAGGCCCTGAAACGAGCTTGTTGTCAACCTGGGGAAATGGAAGATCTATTTGCAGAATTGCCATCTGTGCTGGTTTTGGCTGGGGTAGTTAATTTTCTTCATAGTAGCTAGTATGGGGCTATGTTTTGGATTTGTGCTGAAAACACATATTGCTGATAATGTGGGGATGTTTTAGTTATTGCTGAGCAGTGCTTCCACAGAGTCCAGGCCTTGTCTGCTCCTCACCCTATGCCACCAGTGAGCAGGCTGGGGGTGAACAAGAACTTGGGAAGGGACACAGCTGGGACAGTTGACCCCAACTGACTCAAGGGGTATTCCATGCTTTGTAGGTGAACATCTGCCTAACCGTGGGGAATAGTGAATGAATTCCTTGTTTTGCTTTGCTGGTACACATGGCTTTTGCTTTACCTGTTAAACTGTCTTTACCTCAACCTATGAATTTTCTCACTTTCATCCTCCCTCCCACTGAGGGGAGGGAGGACTGTATGGAGCTTAGTTGCTGAATGGGGTTAAACCACAACACCATGTCGTAATGGGGGCTCTACATTAAGAAACATTGAGGAGCTAAATTCTGCTTTGAAATACCTACAGATTTCATTCTTACTTAGCAAAAGTCATGCTGATTTGCTGTTTATCACCACAGCAAAATTGATACAGGGTCCCTAGTCTTACTACTGGAGAAACAACAATTTAATCTTTGTACTAGAAAGGGAAATTCTTTTAGCTGTTAACAGCATTTGACATACATCAAATTATTGAGCTGTTCAGATTCTGTCCTATGGAAAGACTATCAGTTAGTTACATTAGCTCATTGTATGATATTGATTTGAAATGTTATAGCAGTTTTCAAAGTATGATAATGAATATCTGTGCTAAACTGACAACTGGCCAGTGGATTAAATAGACAACTATAGGACATAAAACAACCACAGAAACTCTTCTTCCTAAACCAATACTGTGCAATGGTCCATCTCTACTGGCAATTTTGTAGGAAAAATAGTGGTGTGTTTTAAAAGCACTTAAGGAAACGGAGGCTACAGTGACCAAGTGTGTTTTAATGAGCATTTTTTCAAGCATGTGATACTACAGTGATTGAGTAACATCGTTAAAGTAGGCCAGCTACAATATCTGTAAATAATAAATCAGGATAAAATTTATGAAAACTCTGGTATAAAAATGTCTTGGTCGAAGTAAATCTTGCTACAGCTTTTTAAAGCAATTTGAAATAGAATCACATACAAATCAAGCAGAATTTATACTAAGTTGCTACTAGATGTCTATATAAATCACTGGCAGTACATTACCAACAAAACATGCAGAATAAGGAGTCCGGATATGATACAGCTGTGTTTAATACGAAATATTTTAGAAGGAACTGCAACAAAGACTGGAGAGGGTACAGGCAGCATAGCTTTGTAGCCAGCATTCACAGGCGACAGTTTTCAGGCTTGGTTCAAGTCATGGAAACTGGTTTCTAAACCGGTGTGATTAGTAACTACAGCTAATGTTGGAGTTCTTTTTCCAAAATCATGACCTGTGGCAGCATAGAATGCTATCTTACCACATAGGAGGCACGAATTAAGATGCAAAGCATAGCGATAGTTTATGGATACTTAAACAGTAGCTTTCCTTTTTGATCTACTCTTGGTTTTTTTTTCACTTTTTATTTACATACATATTTCAAACACTCCAGTCAAACACAAGAACTTGTCCTTTCTATTTATATAACAATTCCAAAGTAATTAGAGAAAAGTTTTACCACGGAATTAAAAACCCCAACATTTCCGTAAATAATCCCATTCTGTTTTAGAACAATAAAGTTTTATTTAAAGCTTCTACAATAAACTCAGTATCTTTTTTGCATTGCAATTGTAAAAAGAATACTTCTGTATACTAAATTCCAATGTCAGCTCTAAGTTTATGCTTTTGTTCTTTATTATCTTTTTTCCCCCCTCTTAGAATGTGCATTTAGAGATGTAATTTTGTGTATCTCAGATTTTTCACCTTTACAGTGGAAATTTAAGAACAATTATTTAATACTTAACAGTGCCACTGTTAATTGCAGGTATTGGAGAGAAAAAATGTATTCTTTATTTGGGGTTTCATGAAAGCCTGAGTATCTTCGGGTTTTTTGTTTGTTTCTTGTAAATTCACTGACAATATATGCTTTTCTTTGCACACTCTGTTGCTGAAATTTACTTGGATTCAGAGGTATATCAGTTTAGACCTTTTAAGGTTCTTAACATATCTCAGTGTACGTCTACCTTTAAGAAAAACAAAATAATGATTTTGAAAGAATTGTTTTATAACATGATTATTTTGTGTCTCCTCTTGCTGCAGACATTTACATTCTTTTTGTTATCATCTTCCACAGTCATTTGCAATTTCATAACTTTTGTAATTATTTCCAATAGCTGGAAATTATTAGAAGAATGTTGGGATGTGGAACAGAAAACAAAAATAACAAAGCAGAAACAAAATCATTAGCAGAGAGGGGAAGCAAATTACCTTCAAAATGACTAATATTTATCTAGGTCTTAGTAAGCACTCTGGTTTAGCTGCACACACTCAAATACAACAATCTTCTCACTTGACCCTCCACTTTGTTTCCTTCCAAAGTATTGTCAGGTTTCTAAGATTTGATAGTTTTCCAGTAATATTGAGGATGCTGGCTCCCGGAGTCCACTAATAGCGCTTCTAGAAGCAGGACAGAAGCAGCATTTTCCTTCTGTTCTTCATGAAACTCAGACAGATCACTCTATTGTAGTCAAGAGCAAAACGGCTTAGCCTAACTGAAGACGATCTCTGCCTTAGTAAGAGCTCTGATTAGTTGACATATTTTAAGGTCTTAAATGAGTTTATTTCCTTTAAACATATACTAATTTAAAAAACTTGAACATATGGTGTACTCTCTGATATTGCTTCCAAAACTACAGTAAGCAATATGTGTTCAAGCACCCATATTTTCTCATTTGTTCAGTAATAATACAGAGCACATCAAATTAATCTTCTGAGTCATTTGCTCTGCACAGCACTAGAAATATACATGCTGGGAACTTTTTGTGAAGTCTGCAGTGTTCACCTCACTGCCTTTATCTTCTTTTTTTTTTTTTCAATGCTTGTATGGACTTGACTAATTATCTTAAAGGCTTTTTTTTGCCATATTCATTACATGTTTTTAAATTAGTCCCCCCCAATATTACTACCTATAAAAGATAGTAAAATTGAGTATTATCAGCATTCTGTATTTTTAAGAAATAGCATTTTTTTTGGTCACATACTGGGCTGATGTTTGAAAATGAGAAATAAGAGAAAATGAAACATACTCTCCAATGGAAGATTAACAATGAGTGTATAAAGAGGCTATTATGCAAGAGATATAGCTACAGAGAATTCAAGATGATTTATAAATTATGGTGAATGATGGAGACCCTGAGACAGTGGGCATAAATAGGGAGATTCTCAAAACTGATATTACAAGATCCTTCTGGTACCCATAGTCCAGCAATGATATTTATTATCTGTGACAAACATTCATATAAAGAGCTTCAGAGAAAAAGACAGTGCATTGCTTGAACTCTCCTGTGTATACAGAGTTCACAAACTGCCTAATCCTGGGTAACACCTACTATTCGAATTTTATTAATCAAAGTCTTACATTTGAAACAAATGTATCATTGCGCCATGAGACAGAAGAGAGAAAAAACAAGCTAGGTTAAAATATGGCAGTGGTATTTTGTTTTAATTTTTCTTTCCTATTTGCTGAATTCCTAGATTTTGCTCAGCTTTAAGACAACATGCCATGTTCCTTTAAATCTAGGCAGCAAACATATAAAAAGGATCCTGTCTTTACCAAACATTTTTTTAAAGAGACAGCAGAGCAAAAAGTACAGCTGATAAAAGGAGAGGATGCTGAGCTAAAGGAGGCAAACATAAATGCACATAAGAGATCTTGTCTGTGAAAAGGATCCCTGAAGGATCTTCTGAAGACCCTAAAGGTCTTCTATTAAGACAGCTGTACTTAGCAGATCGTTTGTACCTCCTGTACTTCAATGGCCTATATTGGCATCTACCAATATACTGGTACTCTACCTGTGTCTTGGACAGATAAAGGTGGAAAGTATTCTATGCTATACTTCTCTGAAAACCCAAGAATTCATCTGTTTTCCTTGAGATTCAGAACAGTAGCATGAAACTCCCAAGTATGTTTACTTTGGACCCATTTATTTTAGCCTCATGACAACTACTTCAGAAAGCATTGTGAGTTTATTTCTCTTTCCACTAGATACTATCAGAGAATAACAGAATTGTTGTTTGTCCTCACAAGCATTATACAGGTTGGAGGAAAGATAACAGAAGTAGATGTATTGGGGTTTTTATTTTGTATATTTGTAAAATAAATTGAAAATTTATTTGCTATTGAAATAGTAATTGTGAGTATGCTTTGGTGCAGATGTTTATTTAATTGTTAACTTGAATTATTTGACATGTTACACAATGTATGCTGCAATGGCAAGTAGTGTCTCTTTCACTCCCATTTAATTTATGGATCTGCTCTCCTCTGAATACCAGCACCTGTGGATTTCTCAGACTTTATGTCACAAGCTTATTTCCTGCCTAATCAACTTAACCCAGATGTTGTGTTTCCCTCCAAGTGCTGTTTCCCAAGACATGCTAGTAATGGGCGTATTTACTTCCCATCTTTCCACATTACTTTCATGCTTCAAGAATTGATTAAGACACCTCAGGCTGGTAAACTGTGCCAAATATCAGCCGACAAAATGACAGTGAAAATGTTTTAACGATTTGCTGCTTTCTGCCACAAGTGACAAATACTTGAGAAATTTTTTGCTTAGGGTAAGAAGTTTGTCTATAAAGTATTGCAAACTAAAATTGAACTAAATTTGGAGAGGAAATTAAAGAACATGTTATAAATAAAACATACTTTTCCAGACATCATTTTCTGGCCACTGACTGTGGAAAGGAGCTGTGCCTTTCCGAGTGCTTTATGGTCAGTTTCCCACAGAGGTTATCAAGCCTTGATGCTGCTGGGTAATAGGTTGAAAACCATACAACAAAATAGACTTGCGTAAAGCAAGGTGTTAACTGGTTTATATGTCTGGAAAGAGAAGAGGCAATTTTTTTATGACCTAGAAAGCACAATTCTTCACCCTCAAGATCAAACTAGAAAACCTCTTGGACATCACATACAAGTTCTCTCTAGGTTATAATGCTTTAACTTTATTGATCTCTATGGATTTTAAAATGTTAAAGATTATTTCTGCACCTGATTTCTGGGTAATTTCTAAGCAACCATATATTTAAAGAACCCTTTCAAGACTTTTTTTGGTGTGTGTGATGGTGTTTGTACGTACCTTTCCTCAGAAGCTCAGAAGGCCATTTTCCTCATTTCTCCATTCTCTTGGTGTGCTTGCTTAATGGCACACAGTTAAGATTAGAGAGAGAATCCACATACAGAAGGCAGAGCTCTTCTGCTTTTCTCTGCCTTCTGGAGACTTAGGCCAAAGACTAGTGAGTCCGTTATAATCCTGAATTTCTGGATTTCTGCCAAATCAGGCTCTAAAGAAATATTAAAAATATCAAATCTTCTATCTGTTCAGAATAAAATTTAATGGCTTAAAACCTATGGAGTATAGGTTCATAGGATGGTTAGTCAGGTTCTTTCTTCCTGGAACAATTGCAGCTTACAGTGCACCGCAAAAAAAGAAAAAAAAAGATAGAAAAATCACACTCCCTAAATCCCTCCCCCAGTAAAGGGAGGGAGAGTAAAATGATACACATGGTATCTCTCACGCACCTCAGTGTTCTTCCATCTGTTCAGTTTTCAATGTTGCATATAGAAAATACATAAACACTTCTACTACTACAAATAGCCTGATACTACAATATTAGCCCTTTGAAACAAAAACCCAACCTGATGCTCTTAGTTCTTTCAGTTTTCCAGAAGTGAATAAAATTCTCTTCCATTTTCTCCATTTCCAAATTACAGGCTCAGCTGCAGAACTTCAGTTAGCACAAAATAAAAGAGTATTTCTCTTTAACTTCAGTGGTCTTTACTGAAAGAACTAAAGCCAAAACAACATCATATCTGCAGCGATACAGACGGAAGTCCTGAGAAAACTGTCAGACACCCATGTTACCAAAAAGTCTCTTTGATTATACTTTTTCTTGCTTTCTAGACTTCCAAATACTTGTTAAACTGCTGTGTATATATGCAACTTTTTAGGGATACCTGTTACCATGTAATCATGGAATTGTGATTGTCTTCAACACAACACACAAAAACCAAAATGTACTTCATCTTGTGGTGAAAAACATATTTTGTGATTTTGAAATACTCCTTTTAAAATGTTTCCCTGGTCCAGAAATATATTTCAGATTTTTAGACTGCCTTCCTAAGAAAGTCAAAATATTTTTTTCTATTAGCTAAGTGTACTCCACAGGAGACTCAACTCATCAGAACAAATGAAAACTGCCTCTTCAAATCAAAAATATAACAGCCAAAAAAGCAGGCAAGAAGTCTTTATTAGGACTGGAGCAGAAAGAATGTAAGGGATAGATTCAGACAATAATCAGACAAAAATAAGACCCGCACCTGAAATCATTGTAATGAGCTGAAGGCAAGTGTTCCTGTAAGAAGCCACCCTCATCCACAACACGATACATGACAAATCCTTGTGGATTCTGAATAAGCAGTAAGTAAGAAGGATATTGAGAGGCAAACCCCATATCTATTAAATCTCAGCACAAAAGAAACTTCCTTTGGAAAGTTTGGTTGAGGGTATAGGACTATAGTCCATCCCATCCTGTTCCTTATAAAAATGCAGCCTCCTCAGCAGTACTTAATACATAAATGAGCCTAAACCCAAATTTAATTTCTCATAAGGAAATGTGTGTGGTGACACAGGTTTCAATGTTCCAACTGAACTGTTGTACTTTTTTTTTCTAGCAAACTTCATCATTGCTGTAGCTCAAGCACTAACATTCCTCACTGGGAGGAAAAGTGAACGATTCTACCTTTTTAAGGTAAGATCCTATTAGAGATTGTTTCCTCCACTGTCCACAAATAAAGCACAAAAATTGGTAAAGCTGAATTGAGGGCAGAAGAATAAGAGCATTCTCAAGTGTCTGTTAAAGAAAAAGAATATAACTTGTTGTTTGGTACAAACATAGGTATTTAATAATTGGGCAACTAGAGAAATGAGGTAACAGGGGCATGGTGGAGAAGAAGGTTTGAAATGTTGAGTAGTCACAGGTGTCAATCATTTGTGCTGATTTCAAGCCCAGTTTTGTGTGACACCTTGAGGAAGTCAGGTACACTCTCCAGAAAATAGTTGCTTCTGGGTATATAAGCAATGAAATTATAAAGGTGTAACTAACACAGAAAATAGCTCAGAACAACTCAGGAACTGCAGGTGGTACACTGGGATGGAATTCACTGATTAAACAGGAAGGAACAGCAGTACTTTTCAGAAGACCTTTAAGTATATATACATGCACACATGCATATATGTATTATATACACACACACTGTACTGCAACGGTTCATGGGAACAGTTTGTGAATAAAGATTTCGAAAGCTCCATTCCCACTATCGAAATAGCTAGTTTTGCTGGTGTAAAACACTGTAGTGAACAGTAAGAAATCTGTCAACATATCCAGTTTTTAGAAAGGTACAAACAGTGAAAAGCCACCAGTCCAGTTCAAAGATGAGTCAACTAAGAATAACCAAAGTGGGAAGAGGATTGTCTCTTCAGATGATTTGTAAGGTATCTGTAAAGACCTGATATGTTTACTGAGGAAGTAAAGCACAGAAGAAAAGGTGGGTTTTGGGTTTGGTTTTTTTTTTCCCTTAAAGGAAAATAAAAAGAATTGTTACCAAAACCTGTTCTCCGTGATCTACAATTCAAGTTCCATAGACAGTGTTACCTTTTCTTGTCGTGGAATCTTTTGCTATTAGAAACAAAGTTCATGAAAACATAGGGAGGTATGCTTTGTAAAAGAAAAAAAGGATAAGAGTGAGGTAAGAAAGGTATGAAACCAAAATCCAGAAGGCTGACCATACAAGACTCCTTTCAATATCAAGCTTTTCAGCAAGGGTAATCTTTTGGCCATTCCATGCATTCTCACTATTTGCTTTCATTCATCCATAACAAAAATACAAATGATGCAAGTGGTAACAGGGTACAAAACTAACCCACAGTCATCATGGTGTTTCTGTTCTTTTCTGCATTACATGGCTTTGCTAAATTCATAGAAATATTTTTGAGAGTGTTAAAGAAGATGCTGCTTATTTAAACAATTCTAACAAAGGTCTAATCTTTCACATTAAACATCAGTTCCTTTCATTTACTTTCTGGCTGCAGTTCATATGTTTTCTGCAAAGGACACAGTTTAATGAACATATACCAGATTATTTAAATGAATGGTTTTAATGAGTTATTTGAATAGGTTTCTCTAAAAAGTAAGCATGAAATTACTTTCTCAGTTGGGATGCTTGAAAAACTTACATAATCACTTTGCAGCAAACAGTCCTTAGTTGCTTTAACATTCCAATGTCTTTGAGTGCTGATAAACTAGTTTTTTGATGGCAATGATAAATCAGTACAGTAATTTGATGTTTTAATATATTATTCTTAAGATTTTTTTTCCTATAGGGAAAGGGAAAATACTTTTCATTTTATAAGAATAAGACATCAGTTTATTTCTAAATAATGGAAAGATATATGGACAGGCCTGATACTTTAGGCTTTCTATAAAAGGCTCCAGCAACAGACTTAATTATTAACTTATTAATACTCCTAAGAAGGAAATACATCCAAGTTCCACTTGGATAAACTCAGGCAAAAGTAATTTGACTTCAAGTGATTTAGCTTTGAAATTATTGAACTTAGTCCCTGACTCTGTTTACTCTTTTTTGTCTTACCTTATAAGAAGTGTTAATTCAATTCAAACAAATAGGATTGGGCATAGCTTTCTTTCTAGCTGCCATGAGGAAGAAAAATACGCCAAAAGTCTAAATACATTTGCAGGTACCTATAGTAGTGTCTTCCACTTTTGAACCAGCAGAGTTCTTTATGTGATTGATCTAATTGTTTAGAAGTCACTTCATGTGTTAACATTCTTTAATTGCCCTGATTTTTCTCTATTGATTTTGTTCATATACAAATAACAGCACTGCAATGGAAATGCAACCCAAATGAGAGGTTAGAGAATTTTTTGTCAGTGGTATTTTGCCTTTTTAGAACAAAATCTATTTTTCCTTTGGAATAATGTAATAAAATGGGCTGTAGTCTCACAAGTCTGAGAAGTCAAGGATTACAACAGTTGTTGGTCTTTTTCTGGTCATAACGCTAATGAGCATGTTCATTTATACATAATGCAACTGTAATATAGATAGCTGATACTGAGCCTTAGAAGACATTCTGCTTATATTTTAAAAGTCCCACTGTAATTTCTATGGCTTTGACTAAGTTTTACACATAGCCATTTCTAACTTTGCTCTAACCTCGATTGCTTCAAAATGCAAGGAAAATACAACAGCTCATTCCACATTCTTCACTCCTCCTACCCATGGGAGTGTACTATGGCTGAAAGAAATTGAATCTTAAGCAATCTGTTTGCTAAAACCGTGGCATAGTTTTGCATTATATTGTGATACATGTATTTTCTTGTATCACTGATACAGCTGTGGTAAAAATGTGTCCTCTGAAGACATACTAAATGGCTGTTGTTTTTCATTACAAGTATCTTGTCTCATGGTGTAATATTCAACTGCTAAAATGCTTAACATTCATTAATAGTAATAAATTACTTTGTCACCTCTAACATGTAGGGTCTTTCTCATTAACCAGATACACACTAGATGCTTAGTATGCACTGTTAAATACCTTCAGGATACTAATTTAAAATATGACACAGTGTGCATGTATAAAGCCTGGAAAAAAAGTCCAGGTTTTGTATATGCAAAGCCTGAGATTGCTGTGGATCACATTTATCTCACACGGTTTTATTTTTTTCATGCTTATTCACTGTTACGAGTGGCGGAATTCTTAATTTGTACATTTTTTTGTGCTGTAAGATCTCAGATGTAGATGATAATGCCACTGTTAGCACCAGCAGCAGCTTGGCTCCAACTTTTCAGATTACTGAAATAATCTATCCTTTTACAGACCTTCTATGCCTACAGATTTTTTTTTAACTTTGTCAGTGCTGCTTTTGGTCTGTGTTGGCTAGGATTTGTAAGTGAATGACCCGGGTATTCGTACTGTTCAGCCTCAGAAACCCCTGATATGAATGTCTGCAGTTTTTGTAGATTCAGATTTTTCTTTTGAAATAAAAATGTTGAAATAAATATTGAAATATTTAAGAAAACATATTTAAGAAAAAAAAGTTGAAATGCTAACACTGTGGAAAGCCTTTTATGATGCAGATTCAATTTTTCTGCATTTCATATTGACTGTATCTTGGAAACCTTAAGATGTTTTACAATGCTGGGAAAATAAATCCTCACAGGCAACATGGATCTCATTTTCTAAGACAGCTACCTGAACCAGGGTTAGAAATTCAGACTTTTCCACTTGAATTCTGAGAAAGGGACCTATTCCTCATGCTTTTGTTCCCCCATACCACTTCCCAGTTTATAAGCACCATCTGCTTATAAGCTGCATCTTAACAGTTGCAATTCCTGCATTAGATTCAGTGATTTAGCAAGAAAGCATACTCTTTGGAGGACACACCTCTTTTTTCTTTTGTGGCTGGCCAGGGTAAAAGAAATACTTTAACTAGAGCACTAACCAAATATACTTCATATGCAGCACTCACAGTAAAAAAATTATAAGGGAGAGGAAAGTACCTCCTCCTAGACCCTTTCCCCCACCTCCCACCCTTTTTACTGAACCTGCTTCCCTTTTGTATTAGAAATTACAGCTTTCCACTTGGAGAAATAACACCTAGCAAAGAGATATACTTGGAAATAATTTTTATGAAATATATCAGTGAAATAATAATAGTAATGATGAGACCCTAAGCTGCACATGAATTCAAAGTATTTTCTGGTAGAACAGTAGCAAATTTTATGAAGAAACCTTAAGTATATTTAAACCAAAGTAATACATAATTGGTATAACAGTTCTAAGACTGGGAGTAAGGAGTCCTTTTACTTTCTTGGTAATTAATGTTTAATAAAGGTCTGCAATCCTATCAAGTGAAGAATGCTGTTTAAATAAAAAAAAAGTACTACTTTTAACTAAATAAGGAGCTCTTTGTATCAATAAGATTAAAAAAGAACCAAACTAACCCACAGTCATCATTGTGTTTCTGTTCTTTTCTGCATTACATGGCTTTGCTAAATTTATAGAAATTCTTCAAGAATGATTGTGTTTGTAATGCTAAAAGAAAGTACTGCTTTATAGGAAATAAAGTTTATTTTGTTATTATTAAAAAATTACTAAGTTAGATCAGCCAGAAAGGTCCACACCTTAAAAACCATTTGATTAGCGGCAGTCTATGACAATTTCACATGGTCTTTAAAGTGTTCAATAATCCCATAAAGTTTTAACCCTTATTTTGTTGGTGCCTGCTACTTTTTGTGTTATATGTCTAAAGCTAATAAAAAGATTTTTCATAAATTACACGAGTTTTTATTGTTCCTATTAAAAGGCTTTCTAATATCTTATAATATGTGCAAAATCCCGCTGTTATATCACGGTCAGCATGCATTATTCTGAACTGTAGTTTCTGGACCAGAAAACCAATTCAAACAAAAAATGTTTAAATCACTCTGGGCATTAAAATTAAATGGGTAAATGTCTGAGTATGTGGACTGGCAGGGTTATCCTGCAGCAGTTAGTAGTTGGTAAATCACAGAGTTTTAACATCAAGTTTTAGTATATCTTTGATCGAGAAGTGGGGGAAAAATATTCAAAAGGGATTTTTTATTTATTTATGTTTGGGGTTTTTTTTAACCTGATAACTGAACAAGAAGTGAGGAATTACAATGTGGAAGGTATAAAATATTCCATCAGCATCCAAAACCTGCAGGGACATTTTAGTTTCATGCAGAAGAGTTAAAGTGTGGTGAAAGGCTTTTTAGCTGCAAAACCAAATGAAGTTGCCCTAATTAAGATTGCTAATAACCTTTTTAGTATCCTAAACTACTGTGAAGCATTTTTTAACCTTCGAAAGAACCTAGTGTCTTCCCAGATATGTAAAGAAATCACAGACATTTCTTAGACAAAAATCTGATGACAAATAAAGGTGGCAATTTGCCCAGGTCTGTCATGTTATGGCTGAAGTGACAAGAGGTGTCTCAGTTGAAAGGAAGTCAACACCATGCTACAAATAAGAAGCAATTGCTTGAGAAAGTTTTAGAGTCTTTGCAAATAGTTTCTTTTGAGAATTCATCACTCAGGCCATAATATCGTGTTTTTCTCTCTTCCCCCTTTCCCCCCCCAAAAGCACTAGACAAGCACAATTGCACACTAACTTACCTGAAAGGCTGGCAGATAGCACTAATCAGCAACTATCAAAATGATACAGACCAATAACATTATGGAATAAAGGAAGTATTAACATACTGATCCAAATTATCAACAGGACATCCATAGGAGCAGTTGTGGGTACTGCCCACCCCCAGTGGGGCACAGGAGAGGGGTGATATGAGGGGAAACCAACCTGCAGCCCTGTGGCCCATCTCCATGCCCTCAAGGTGTGCCCAGCCCAGGCACTTACCTTCTTGCCACCAAGGGCCTCGAAGTGGCTCCGCAGCTCCTCCACTGTAATGGGGAAGTGTTCAGTCTGCTGAGGGCCAGCAAGGGTCTCCTCCTTGAACGTGTCTGTCCTTCTGTTGTCTGCTGGCACTTTCTCCTTGGTGCTGCTGCAGCTCATCTTATCCAGCACCAGGGACACTGGGGCTGATGAGCACTGAAGCATCAGGCCAGGTCTCATAGCATTGGCAGACTCCCATCTTTGCTTGAGGAGCTCCACGGAGCCCTTCTGCAGGGGCAAGTCTGCCAGCTCCAGCGTGTCCTGCCAATGCAACATGTACCTGGGGTCAGAGACAGGTACCACTGTGCCAGAAAAGGGCACCACAGTGTGGCTTGATAGCCCTTGTGGGTTGAAGGACAGACTGAGGCACAGGTTGGTGCCTGGGACAGAAGCCACTTCCCAATAGAAAGTGAGATCCAGTAAGACCAGATTTGGTAAGAGTCAATGAAAAGGTTCAGTGTGTTTATACAGCAGGAATATGTTAATTAAAAAGTGAATTAAAGGTGGTGTTTAGCTGTTTTATTTTTAAGCTTCCCATCAGAATTGCTGTCTGTCATGAATGGAAAACCAGTAAGTACACAATTAAGGAGAATTTCAAACAAAGTGGGGCTACTGAATGAGTTCCTGGTAATCAGTGTGTGCTGCACTGAAAGGTGTTGTGACAGGTGTCTGCTGGTTTCCTTTAGATTTGATACAGCTGTCAGTAGTGTAGAATAAGACACAGCATTTTAATGCTGCTAGTGGAGTGAAAGGCTACTGCATTATCTGTGAAAGTACTTGGATAGTCTGGAAACACATCCTGCAGTACAGTGCTCCTAATTGCACTGTAACTCTTCTGGCAGGTAAATTACTAAGGGTTGATATCAAATCTTTCTGATCAATTGACTGTGTTCTCACAAAGGCTCATTCCATCTTTCTTACTTCTTGTTTGTGAAGGAAAATTGCTATTCTATCATTTTGCACCAGTTGCTGAAATCTGCTACCCGTTTCCTGAAAGCAGCTCCCAAAAGGTTTGATTTTGAAGTTTCTCTGCCCTGTAGCAAATGCTCAAATATAAGTTTTCATCTCTCATTCAAAAAGAATTTGAGTAGATAGAACTTGCTTTTAAAACAGGAAAGATGGAGAAATGTTAACAAGAACTGAGACCCAGCTACCAGCTAAAATATCAATTAATTACTCCCTCCCTTCTTGGCAAGAGAGTTTGTTACGTATTTAACTATTCTTACATGCTTATATTTGTTTGAGCTTAAATATGCAACATTGGGAGTTAGGCTTGGGATTTTTTTTGAGATAATATTTAGCTAGAAATAGTACTTTGCTTAGGAGGAAAAAAACATAGGAGGAGAACTCGGTAGTTCTCCTTCCTTGAACAGAAAAAGAGTTTCTTCGCTCACAGCTTTCACCTCCTTTCCAGCCAGAAATTGGCCCTAGACTTGTCTTTTCTTTAGCTTTTTGGCAGTTCTGTGTTGTGACTACGGCTAACATCCTGCTAATTGCCTTCAAGCTGTCTCAGATGCTCTCCCCTTCCTGCAAGCAAAAGAGTAACACCCTTCCTTCAAGCAAAAGAGTAACACCCTTCCTTCTTCTACCACATATACCTGTTGTTCTAAGCTGTCTGATTCCATCCAAGATCCTAAATGGGTCTGACTTCTAACTGAAAATGAAGAACAGCTGTTGAATTCACCAGTCACAAGAATGTTCAACCTAACTCATGGTTGTGTGTTAGAAATACTCCTGAGTTACTCTGCATCGAAGGGTTGATTTTGGACTATGAAGCAGTCTTTTCCTAATTCAGGTGAGTGTGCTTATTCAATATTCCCATTCTCCTAATTTTTGCTTCATTGCTAGTGGGTTCTTTTGTTAGTTTCAGTATGTGTCAGGGTAGGTGTTGTGCCATCATTCAGAAATAGTTTGGAATTCATCTCCATCTCCCTCACAGCTCTCAAAATACCTTTAACTAAGAATGGCAGCTTCTTTTACCCTTGTCTACTGCAGGACCTATGGCTGCTAGACAACAGATAAAACAAACACATTTGTTTTGTTTGCATTGATTTATGTGAAGTGAAATTGTGTGGGGATTCAGTGGTTTATAAAGGTGGAGATTTGCTGCACTGCTTCTTCCCTTCTCCCCCACCCTCAGGAACATTATACCATCTGCTTTTGTGTTAGGAATAAATTTGAATGTGGGCCTAAACCTGATTTTAAGCCAATTCCTAAAGATATATCTTAATGAAGATGTCTGAAATTGGGGAAAACAAACAAACAAAAACAACAAAGAAACAAAAAACCCAAACAACAAGACAATGAACTACCCCTGGAACCCAAATCAGAATTTGGTGTGTCCTAGAGGTCATTTGAGGTTTCATATTTTATTACCGCTATCTCCAAAACTGATCTCTGATCTTCTAATTTCCTTCTGTCTGCTCATTGTACTTTAAATCAGGGTAGAGTACTCACAGGAATATATTTAAAGTAAAATACTGGATAAATATTGAATATTTAAGATTGTCAGTTATTTTCACTGATTCCTGAGCTTTTGTAGAGCCTTTGTGAATATGAAGGAAGAAAATAGAGGAAATAAGCGCAGACTTGGATGGTGATCTGCATCACTTATGATTTCATACTGGCTCTACTGAGTGTAGATTTTAACTCTTACTGGCCATCTCTAAAATTATCTCGATTAGGTGAATGGGAGAGCAAACAGTGTTGGTTTTATCAAGTATCTTTTATTTTTCCTCTCTTTTTTGTGTGCTATTTTTAGCTTTTGGCTATCTGGCTATATTTGTCCCTTGGGCTATTCACTTCTCCCCCAGTTTTGTCTTGATATACGCTCTCCTAGCGACAGTAACCAAACCACACTGTCCAATTTGCTGAAATCACAGGCAAATTGACACTGGTGGGTCTCTTACTCTCCTCTTCCCAAGAGCTGCAGAATAGGAACCCGCCCATGTATGGGTCTTGTGGCAAGGCAGAATTTGTCTTTTACACTGATGTTTTCAGTCCCGTTGCACCAGACCTCTGCTCATAACAGTCAAGTAAGAGCCTATAAAAATGATGCATCCTTATATGAACAAGGATAAGGGTTTCAGCTAGGTTAAAACTCTGCAGGGAGCACTGCCCTCTCATTTTCCTTGGTCTGGGAGACAAAAGTGTGCTTCTGTGGCCAAAATTGGTGTGTTTGGGAGAGGAAGAATGAAGTACCAAACTAGTTAGGTGAGCAGTCATTGTGGTGGGTAGTGATGGTGGATTTTTGTGAAGGAACTAACTAAATGCTATATAGCCTTCAAAATTAGGTCTTTGTGAATGCTACTTAGAAACCTCTTGCATGACTGTGTTTGTTTTATGAGGACAGCAATAGTACAGCATTCAAATACTGCAGTCAAACTGTAGGCATTACTTTTTTTTGTGTTTCTTCTCTGGGATCTCTCTCCCACTGATTTTATAAGAGGCCTACAGTAATTCTTCACTGCATGTAATAAATCTTATCAACGTGTACTTTTGCTGATCAAAAAGCTACAGAAAGGCCTGTAGATTTTGTAGACTTGAAAATTGCAGATATCCAGTAATTTTCAGGGTTTTTTAAAACCTCAAGCTGTTGATCAATCTGTCTTTACAGTAGGATCATTCAAATGATAGTATTCTTCTTGCGTTTTAAATGAGATAAGCCCTCTTCTACTGTTCACAGACTATTTATTCAATTTGTGGGTGAATATGTTCATGTAAGTAATTAAAAGAGCTGTTCAGAAAATCTGTATCAATTCTGCTGTGTATTTCTTTGCCAAAATGGCTTCCTGCATTTTCATCATACTCTTGCTACCTTAAATGTTTCTTACATGCAAAGTCTTTCATTGGTTCACTAACAAATAAGTAAATAGAAACTGTACAAATAGTAAACTGGCAGTTTCTTTGTAGAACTATTTGTGAACAGTGTTGCTATGTTCATTTAGCTGTATCCCTGTGGGATGGTATAATCGTGCATATTGTACTGATAAGTCCTCTCCTAACAGTAGAAAACAGTCTGTTGTCAAGCAGTTGCCATTTGCCATTGCATATTGAGCTGGATTTCCTTTTCAATTAACAGAGAGAACCCAAACAAACAACCCAAAACCAAACCCTAAACAAATAAATAACAAACCCACAGAAAGCCACAACTAGCCAACAACAAGAAAAAAGGCAGCAGCAAAAAAAAAAAAGAAAAAAACCAAACAACCAAAAACCCAAAACAAAATTCTTGTGAGGATGGGATTTGAGAAGTCCTTTCCATGATCTCTCCCACTGCTTCATCCAGGCATTGCCTCCGACAGCTCCCCTTCTATCCCACCCTTAATGTCTGGTTCCAGTAAATGTGCACTGTCAAGAATCCCTGGTATGAGGATCCATAGGCCTTCTTGGGCTAAGTTATGAGAGGATGAGCAATAAGTTTCAAACAAAGACTGTATATCGTTCAACCCAATGCATTTCCCATGAAGAACAACCCCCAGGGTCCAGAGGAGGCTACAGCACAAAAAAAAACAGATGACCCCTTAGTTTATCGTAATACTGGGCAGAGAAGCAGGTGGATGAAAGAGAGGATCGGTAGCTGCCTGAGTTCTCTGATGTAGTCAAGAATAGAACAAAATAGTGCAGTTGGAAGTACACACTCAACACAGCAATCATCTAGTCCAACTGCAGTATTCACTGGCCACTTTACTGAATAATCTCTTCTCCCCTAGAGACTCTAAATGTGCACATGATAGCCAGGCATACACTTCTGACACCGTTGCTTTAAAAGCTTGCAGTTTCCTCTGCAGGTAAGCAGAGCCTCAAGTATCTGTAACATTTCTTCATTTACATTTCAGACACTTCTTAACAAAAGCAGCTTGGATAAGTTTATGAAAAGAGATACAATAGTTCTTGATTACTCCAAAATGTAAGGCACTTCCAAATTCCTGGTCATATTTTGAGAAAACAGATTAATTTGGGCTGTCATCTAACATGCCATCATTTAACTTGACACAAATATAAATAGTTAAATAAAAAATCTTAAAGAAATGTTGTTTTAACTCTAAATTATGGCAGAACTCTATTCTAGCAAATGTAATTTCCAGTATTTTGAGGTAAATCACATTGGAACACTAATTCTTATCTCTTACCTGCATAATCAACATGTTTTCTCATTTAATAAGAGATGACCAGAAAGTGCATTATTCATATTCATGGAACTTGAGGAAGACATGCTTACTTTCTTTCCTTTTATCCCCTCATTTTTTACATGAGCAGTGTCAGGCCCCACACTAGACAGTCTATTAAAAAAAGAAAAAAAAGACATTAAGTTGTATGTTTGTGCTGAGCTTATCTTACCGCTGTGTTCTTCTCAGCCAAGTTATCCAGTTGTGACTCTGCTGCACTCATTGTGTGCCTGTTTAGAGGAAAACAAATTTAAACGTTCTCTAATTCATCGGTCTCATTTGACTAACAAACATGAAGCTCGATAGACACACGTCTGATAGTAGTTACAAGACACCAAATCTCTTGCGTGCTTGCCTTGATAATGTATTATTTAGTGAGGCATGGAGGTAAAGTATGCTTTCTGCCATACCTCTGGCTGTGCTGCGTGTGCTCACCTTACACTGCTTAGCAGTGGCAAAGGCTGGAGGCAACAGCTTTTGTTTCAGTGCTCTTTGGCAGGAAACAGAGCAGGATCCAGTAAAAAATAGTTGGTTCTGAAGTACTTAGAAAAGGTTTGGAGGGCAAGTATAATTGGTAAGTCATAAGTCAAATGGATAAGAAAGTACTATGTACGTTCATTATCATTCAGACCATGTAATGATACTACCCTCCAGTGCAGCTGGTTTTCCAAATAATAATTACTTTCCAAGTGTTCCATGTGGACCAAAAGTATCTATTATAAATCATACAGAAAAATAAGGTAGTTGGGCATTCTATGATGTTCTTCTCCCCTTCATTCTATTTTTGTCTGCTATCTTAAAAGGCTGTTACATTTTCTTCCCCCACCCCCACTCCAACCCACTACTCTCCCCCAGATCTATAAGTAAATTGTTTAGATTAATCTGTAGGAGCTTTTGACCTTTCTAGCTATTTTTCCCATTAGGAGATTTACCAAAGCCATGGGTACTAGCATTCTGATCTATAGTGCTTATTGGAGAGAACAAATTAATTCATAGAAGGTATACATACAAAATTAATGATTTTTAAATGTTAAAACTTAAGTGTAGGCAACTTGGCAATTGATGAAGATACTCCTGCTTACTTTAAAAAAACCCTCAAAACTTAGAATCTGATGCATGATCCAAGCATCTTATAAAAGCAAAGCTGACATTTCTGTGCCTCGTAACAGAGAATGGTGATTGTATGACAACTGCTGAGAAGCATCCCTTTCCACTAATGGTGTGTTGTGCACTTCCATTCCTTGTTACATATTTATGGAAAGTCAAACAGAAATACTTACAGGTGTATAGCTTCCACTTAATAGTCCTCTTTCAGCTAATCTTAAGTGCTAAGAAAATTGGATGGTTATGATGCACCGCATTACCAACCATAAATAAATGAAAATGTACTTTTAGTATTTAGCCCTTTATTTAGTAATAATTTGCTTGAAAATCCCTTTAAGCTGTCAGTGCTTCTGACACCAGATATATGAAGAGCAGGAGTGAATGTCTACTAACTCTTTTCATGGTCCAGTTTAGAGCTGCAGAATAATTTTTGTTGGCAGAAACCTCTAGTCCTACCTCCTTTCAACCCACTCTCGGGTACAGCTGTGCCTATTTCTAATTTGCATGTTTTCTATCTCTGTGAGAGTCCTTAGTCCGCATCTGTCATGACTGCATGTTGGCAGGTAAAGACTGTAGTCAACAGGTTGTACCTTCTGACCTGCCCATCACCACTGTGGGCAAACACAACTAAATTCTGGGATTACTGGACTACCACATCCGTGGATGGGTATATGCAAGTCAGCACAACCAGCCTGGCCTCCCAGAACTCCTTTCCCAAAGAGACCAGCCAGGAGCTTCCAGGGAGAGCACCTGTTCTATAACCTCTTCCCAAATGATTTGATGTCCTTAGAAACACAGTTTTGGGTGCACTATGCAGTAGATAATAAAAATACCCAAACATAGGCAGCACCTGTTTTTCATTTTACTCTCAAGTACTTGGCTAACTCCAGCTTCTATTTTATAGCCAACTGGCTAGAAATGTTCAAGCAGCTCTGGCACGCTGTGCTTAGGCTTAGGAGTTTTCTGGGGGGTTGGTTTTGTTTGTTTTTTTCCCCCCCCTTGATTCCCTCCCCTTCCCTCCCTCTCCCCCTTTCTATTTCTCTGCATTTAGCTTTTGCTTTTGAAAATCTGTTTCTCTCTTAACTTTTTTTATTTAGTCTATGTTTTAAAATGAGAATTTACTTGATCGCTCTCTGCCTATCACTAGTGCTTGTAACTCTAAAGCTCAGCCACTGTGAAGCTATTTGATGTACACTACAGTGTGGAAGTGGTTTTTTTGGTTAAACTGTTCTTTGTAAATGGGAAGTTTGAAGAGAAGCCCTATGTAGACTTCTTCACTCCTATAGAGAATCAGGAAAAGAATTTGTAAGTTTGTAACTATAATGACAGGACTAGAATTAACAAAACTGTGCTCATAGATACGTTTAAAGGTGATCCAGAGATGCACATTACCTGTCTACATTAGGGTACCATCTGTTCTCTGTTTGTTTACACAGAACATTCATTAGCTGACAGCTAATAAATGCCCTTGTGGATACATTGAAGGGGGAGGGTGCAGAAACAAAAGTTTTAATGTGAAGTTTTAACAAAAGTCCTGTTGCTTGAGCTTAAGTAATTATTACAGGCTTAGATGATGTGTTTCGGAATAGGATTCTGCTTTTTTTCTACACAGATAGACCAGAGCCAGTGAAATAGAACTGAAGGTTTTATAACCTCTTTAGCCAGTGTTCTGGGAGCTCTGAATCGCAGCCACATGTAACTGTTATGGCTTCATCTTAGCAGGAATATTTGAATAGGCAGAGAAAACAGCATCATTTTGTGAACATGTGAACAGAGAGAACCTCAGCAACATGTGTTAAATGTGTTGGTGAAATTCCCAGGATCATGGTGTGACTTACTCAAATCGGACAACTTTTTAGTTGGTCAGTTATTTTTCAAATGGAAAATTGCAGCTGGCTAGCTTGTTGGTAAGAACATCTTATGAGTATGTTAATAATCATTCCATCACTATAATTCACCAAAAATAATAACCCTTACGTGATTTCAAAGGATGGTGGCTTCCAGTCAAAACACAGCTGATAATAGTGGATGGTTACCCCTATAATTCAAGAAAGCAAAGATCACTGTGATTAATCTCTCACCCTCCATTATAGAGATATTTAGGATGCCTTAATCTTGATCTTTACATCTCTCAAGAATGATAGGTGAATTGCCATTCTTTTCAGCATGATGGATTTTTGCATTTTACTGCAGTATCTAAGCCAGCAAGGAGCTTCATACAGAGGGATCATGAAACAAGAATGTTTCAGAAATTCTTTACTGTTAGGGTGGTGAGGTGCTGGAATGGGTTGCCCAGGGAAGTTGTGAATGCTCCATCCCTGGCAGTGTTCAAGGCCAGGTTGGACGAAGCCTTGGGTGATATGGTTTAGTGTGAGGTGGGGCAGGGGGGTTGGAACTGGGTGATCTTAAAGTCCTTTCCAACCCTAACTATTCTATGATTCTATGATTCAGTTATGTCTACCATCTTTCTGAGACTGTAACAAGGACTTCTGGTCAAGTTTTCCACAGGAAAGACAGTACTATGAAATTACATTGTTCAAATTGGTCTGTTCTCCTAATAGGTAGCATTTGCCATATACCTTTGTATAGGAAAACAAAGGTTTCAGTGGAGCAGTTATGATTATAGTGAATATATGAATATTTATTATTACATCACAATATTATTATGGACATAGTAATACCTCCTAAAAATATAGACGTATTGTTTGTTCTCTCTGTAATTCAGTACTTGCTTTCTAGACAATATTAAATTTACCTTCTTTTTTTTTACTCTGATGTGGTACAAAGGGTCATTCTTTTCTAGTGCTATTGTAAATGTTGCTATTTAACATTTTGTGGCCTATGTGCATAAAGGCAGGAAAAATCATTTGAAAGGGCAACAGCATGTGAGACCTTCGATGTGTTGATGTGTTGTACAGTCCTGCATGCCAGAATCAGTCAAGACAGTTGGGATATGTAGCCTTGGATGTCTGTTTTAACAGTATTAAACAAATTGAAAATGATCGGATTATTTCAAATTTGATACCATGTATGAAGCAGAGGTGAGAATGGTACTACTTGGTTGAGGGAAGCAGAGATCAGACCAGGTGAATGAATAAGCCTTGAGCTGACCTAAGGAACTCGCAAAAGCTGAGTAAGATTAAGACAGGCTAGTCCAAGGTGCTTAGGATAAAATCTGAGCAGTAGAAAAACCAACTGAATGAAGTATTAGTATCAAGGCAGACCTTAAAGACAAAGCCAAGGAAGAAGGCAAGTACTGAAAGGCTGAAGCAGTACTTTGAGATACTTAATGCACAGAAAAAACTATATAACCTGACTAGTATAGTGTGTACACATGGCAAAAGGTACCTAAAACTCATGTTAAGCAAAAAATTAATGATACACAGAAGGCGTATACATTGTTAATTGTGCTTGTATTAGGAGTGAGAGATTTTTCTTAGTGTTGACTGATGTGAAAGGTACATAATCTGACCCGCTTTTGCTGCTGCTACAGTTAACATAGCGAAATATCTTCTAACATATAATGAGAAGGTAAAATCTTGGTATGGATCACTTCAGTATGGTATATTCTGAAATAAGATGCACAGGATCATTAACTACTCCTTTCTTTTATGCCTAATTAATCTTTTTGTCTCTCCACTAGGGATTTAAAGTGAGAGTGAGAAGGCTTGTGAGTGTCCATAGCAGTGATTGGGGTCTTCCTTTGCCCTCTCTTAACTGCAGGAATTTCCTACTCAGAATACTATGTGGCAAATTTATTTATTTTTTTAAGTGTGAGGTAGGGTGGGGATTTTTTTTTACTTTTGTTCCTCCACAGAACAGTAGGAACACTGGAATAAGACATATCTCATTTTCAATGAAGTCTTGTGCCCAAGAGGCACAAACAAGTTCTGTGATGTTATTATTTCAGCGTGTAAAGCAACAGGCCTTACAAACCCCACTAATATAGGGAAGTAAAATGTGAGATGTGCCTGAATCTGTGCTGTTCAATATACTTAATATGGGACCTCATAGAATATGATATTGCTGTAAATGTCTGCATGTCTCTGTTTACAACTGATTGCAAACTGCTAAGGAGAAAGACAAATGGAAGTGAGGGTTCACAAAGTAAGATACTTGTACTTTCTGTGCACTGTGACATCTTTATAATTCTGAATGATTGAACCCT
This sequence comes from Melopsittacus undulatus, assembly GCF_012275295.1. NCBI lineage: Eukaryota > Metazoa > Chordata > Aves > Psittaciformes > Psittaculidae > Melopsittacus > Melopsittacus undulatus. Next base: position 43,856,707 of record NC_047534.1, read on the forward strand.
GATTTACAGGTGAGCGATAGTTAATTAGGGAGCAGGCATCTTAATAAGAAAGCATAATATGTTGTTATGGTTTTGAAAATACCGATATAACACTAAGCAGAAAGAATAAAAATCCTATCTCTGATATGTGAGGACAGCATGATATTAGTATACTCAACTCTGATACTACAGAAAGGTGTAATTTCACTACTGTGAAGAACAGTAAGTCCTTTGTCTGCACTGGATTTGTAAGAGCACTCTCAGAAGATGACGGCATTTAGTATCTCATATAAATAAGTCTTTTTTCCTCTGCATCAGGAACTGAGCTTGACTGCTTTCTTCTGTCATCTTCTTGTCATTGGGCTACACTTCTCACCCTGAGTATTGGAGAGATTTCATTACTAATAGTAGCACGAATAAATTGGTTTTCTCCTGGAAAGAGACAGTGCTAATACTGTCTAAAACTGAAGAGAAAGCAAAGCATTTCTCGATACTTTCTCAGATGTACTGCTGAGTAAGCAGGGAAAAAGAAAATGTCTTTCCAGATGTTTTTTATGAAGCAACTGAAGTCAAAATTAAGCTGAAATGAAGCACGGTATTCCTTTTCAAATTGTAGTATTTGCCTTCAGATGCATCTGTTATACTGTTCAGTTTTAAATTGTGTGCATAGGGAGTCTAGGGTGTAGGAAATTAATGAATCTTGTGAAAGAAATTTGGCAAGAAGTTTTCAGGGAGTGCTAATGGCAAGTTCTGCAGGTCAGAGCCACAGGCACATTTAATAGAGCTTCTAGAAGGAAAAATTGAAGGAAAGAAGACAATTATCAGCAAATATAACAACAACATGAGTAATTTTTAACCTGGAGGAGTTCTACTAAGAAGTGAACATGACACTGCGTAGCTGAAAAAGCTATAGCTAAATCAATTCTGAAGAAACCTTGTTCAGTAGAACTTTATATCCCTACAGTGATGAACTGCTGGAAGAAGTGTTAAAATCCTGACATTTAGAATCAATGAAAAGCATACATCAAGCAATGTAAAATGCATACTGTGGAGACAGTGTTCTCACAGGAGAATGAATATTTGGTACATGAACTCTGAATAACTCTGAAAGATAGAGCAAGGCCGTGAGAGGCCCGAGGAAGCTTAAACAAGATAAGAAGAAGCTGGAATTCACTGAGTTATGAGAACTGTGGACTGTTGGCAAGCTTTTGAGGTCAAGTTCTCACACCTGTGCTTAACCAATTATATGTTAGTCACTAGGGGTCTTCAAGACAAGTATCCAATCATGATATGCCAAATTGCTGTAGGTGTGTGTAAGCAATAGTATATAAGGAGTTAATGCTTTGCAATAAATAGCTTTTTGTCTGATCACATTGATCTCTGACTGAGTCCATTCCGCGGCAGCATACAAATATTTATTTTTCTGTTGTTTCTGGTGGGTTTTATTTATCTTTCTCTCTCATAAAATTTCCACTGTAATGGATGAGATGTCTGTAAGCAGTAAGGATTAACTCTTGGAAATCAAACATAACTTGCACTTGTATTTATACCTCTTTCTTAATATATGTTTTGCCCAGAAATATAACCTTATGAATCCAGCAGTAGAAAGAAGAAATTAAATATTCTTGTCTTTCTTTGAAAATTTGTGGAGCCCTTCTACTGCAATTTCATTTCTTGTTCCAGCAGAGAGGGGAATAAGATCTTGTAATAGGGACAGAATGGTTGAAGAGATTGTCCTTTTTATTGCTCTGCTCTGGTTGTTAAATGTGAGCAGGAGAACTGTAGAATCAATGAAATCCTTTTTTTTTTTTCTTTTACATATATATCTACCTCTATTTTATTTAAATGTTGTATATTCACATTGCTCACACTGCAAGTTTGGAATGTACATCTAAAATCTCAGCTTGATTCAGTATGGATGCTTGTTAAGATGAGCTTTATCTAGAAGTTAAAGGCCTTTTTTTAACACATAATTTAAAAGCAGTGACTCCATGTGCAACTTGAAGCACTAACATGATTAAGAAATTTTAACAAGGGTTGGGGGTTTTTGATTGTTTTGGTTGTGCCTGGAGACTACTTTTGTGAGCCTTGAACTGATTCACCCACGTCCTTGTGGCTAAATGTGTAGGGTACTAACTTGTCTTTGTTTTGTGTCTGTCCCTGACTCTTTATGCCAAATGAAATTACAGGTTTTATTACATCTCTGTGATGCCATAGTGCTTCATCCAACAAGGTTTAATGCTAAGTGGCTTTTCTCAAGAATCAGAACAACCCCACCACTCTACTCCTTAAGAAAAATGGTTCCTTGGGCATGAAGACGTCTAGTTTAATTTGCTTCATTACTGAGGCTGCCTGACTGGAAGAGACAAGGTTTGTGGTATGCTTTCTAGATGGTGGTGGTAAGATTATTATTTGTTCACTCTCTTTTAGGTTTTTCCATTAAACATGCTGTAGGAAGAGATTTGGAGATTGAAATGACATTGAAGTTCCAGTTTCCTTCCTTAATGAGGGATTTTTCCTCCTTTCACCTTCTTCTTCATTGAGTACTATCATCATAAGTCACAGAATATTTATTATGCTGCTTTTTCTCTAACAGAGGACCTGTTTTCCAGTATATGAATGATGTAGGATATTGTTTAATTTATAACTTCAGTGTTTGCTCACTTAAGCCTTACGTGTTCTTATTGTCAAGAAAGGCAATCATAAATTTTATATTTTGTCTTTTACTACAATGACTTCTTACCTCTTAAGAAGACACATTCTTTCATGATTACTAATCAAAATCATAGAATCATAGAATAGTTAGGGTTGGAAAGGACCTCAAGGTCATCCAGTTTCAACCCCCCTGCCATGGGCAGACACACCTCACACTAAACCATGTCATGCACAGCTCTGTCCAACCTGGCCTTGAAAACCACCAGGGATGGAGCATTCACAGCTTCCATGGGCAACCCATTCCAGTGCCTCACCACTCTAACAGTAATGAACTTCCTTATATCCAATCTAAATTCCCCATGTTTAAGTTTTAACCTGTTACCCCTTGTCCTGTCACTACAGTCCCTAATGAATAGTCCCTCCCCAGCATCCTTATGGGCCCCCTTCAGATACTGGAAGGCTGCTATGAGGTTTCCATGCTGCCTTCTCCAGGCTGAACAGCCCCAACTTTCTCAGCCTGTTTTCATACAGGAGGTGCTCCAGTCCCCTGATCATCCTCGTGGCCCTCTTCTGGACTTCATCATTTCCATGTCCTTCTTTTGTTCATTCTGTTCATTCTCGCAGTCCCTGCATCTGCCTTCCAAGACTTGGGTGGTGTGTTTAGAGCATTTGCCAGTGAAGACTGATGCAAAGAAGTCATTAAGAACCTCAGCCTTCTCCAAATCCACAGTAGCCAGTTCTCCTGATAGCTTCCAGAGAGGGCCCACGTTGCCCCTTGTCTGTCTTTTTTTTTTTTTTGCAATGTATGTATAGAATCTCTTCCTGTTATTTTTCACATCCCTAGCCAAGTTTAATCTAACTGGGCCTTAAATGATGGCCAATTGACTTTTGTTAGCTCATGAAAAAAATATTCATTCTGTATAATCACAAGGTAAATAAAGTGCTGGGAAGGGAGAAAGAGCATGTGCTCTGAGAGCCCTTAGAGAGCAGCCTCCCCAGCCTCTACAAGAAAAGGGCAGCAATAACAGGAGATGGTAGAAGTAGGGCATCATCTATGTTTAGGGCCTGTATTAGAAGACATGAGAGTGCTCTCTGGTCTGCTTACACAGAATAAATATTATAGGAGCGACTAGGGGTAGAGCGAATAGTGTGTATCCTTTCAGCAGCATTTTGGTGCTCTCATTAAACCTGGTCATGAAATAATATCCACAGTCTTGATTTTCCCTAAGACTTCCCACCTCATGTTATGTATCTGATTTAAATATTTTTTTCAGCTGTATTTTCTTACTTCTTGTTATTCATCTCCTAAATAAACTATCATTGTTGCTTAAATCTGTCCAGTATGTGTTGACAGTTATATGTTTTCTTACTCATCCTTTAGCAAGAATACAAGCTGCTAGGTATTTTAATTTTTTTCTCAGAAATTGGTTCTTTTCCAAGTCTTTAATAATTTGTCCTCTTTTTTTTGTTCTGTTTTGTTGTTGGGGTTTTGTTTTTTTTTTTTTTACCTCTCTCCAATATGCTGCTGTTCCTTTTTTGTGGGGGGAGGAGAGGGGAGGGTGGGGAGAAAAACACCTACATTACCCTTGATACTTCGTCTCCCCTTCTGAATAGAAAAAATATCTTGTACATGACTCAGTGTAGTGACTATATAGGCTTAAGATAAACTTGCTTAGATGAGTGAACTCATTTTTGTGCGAAGAGGTTCACAATCTGCTTATTGGCATTTTTACTGCCAGTCCATGGTATTTTTGCTTTCAAATCCTACTCTGCATTTGCTTTTGTGGAGAAAAATATTTTACAAGAAACTGATAAGTTTTCTGCAGTGTGCTAAAAATTACAGTGGAGCCAGTGGTCCTGCCAGGACCAAACTTAAGATTTGATCACTTTAGAGTATATGGGGACATGGTTTCAGACATTGGCATTACTTTTGTTATTCAAATAAACCTTACAATTATTCCAAGAATTATTTAACCTTAGGATTGGGATTTTTAGTGTGCATATAATTTATTTATCTTATGGCACTTCCTTGCTTTTCCAAACCATACTGAGCAGTAATAGTATAATTCTGGGGCAGCTGTACCCTGAGTGTGTCTCTTAAACCTCTTCAACTGGCAGATTGTCACTATCACAGTGCCTATATTCTTGATTTATTTCTAGAATCCCTATTTTATTGATTGGAAAAATAAAATACTGTTGAGATTCACACAAACCTGCTACAGAATACTTGAAAATTATTTATTTGGGTTTTGTAATAAAGTTCAAGTTCAGAGTGCTTTTCCCACAAGGAGACTAATAAGGAAAATACTAATATGGAAAGACTAAAATTCTATCAATGTCTTTTAGCTCAAAGTTTCTCACCTAAGTCATTCACACACCGGGATGTGTAGCTACCTGAGGATTATGGCAGGGAGAATACACCAGAGCATTTCTATTAAGAACTTAAAAATAAAAGTCTGGTTTATCTTTTAAAATATTAAAGCTTTTAAAAGGAAAAGAGAACTAAGGCATTAATATGCAATATTTTGATGGGAATTTTTTAATTTTTATTATGTACTCCTAGTCCTGTATTTGTGTGACCAATATTTGCCCTATTAGGGGCATAGTCCAAAACAGCAGTGAGGTGCAAATTTTTTAACCAAAGAACCCTACCATCTCATCTAGAGTATGTTGGATCCAGAATGCCCTTCCCTAACATTATATATAGGTCTGCTGTTTTGTTCTCCGTCATAATCTATGTCTCTTCAAGTAACTAGCTGGCAAGCCCAGCCACCTCTACCCATGCAGGCAGCAGCACATCAAGAGAGGCAGCCCCACTATGAGCAAACAGGGAGACTGCTGATTCTGACAGCGTCATTCCTCTCATGGCTTTGAACAGTGCAGAAGGCTTTTCCTATAAGACTTCTTTGTTTTCTTAATATACGTTATCCAGCCAGACTGGGATGGAGGCTGATTTGGTATTTGGCTAAGGGCTTTTTTTAAATGACATATCATGGCTTGCAAGAACTAAACCATGAACGGCCTGGAAACAGTCCACTTCATCCTCTTCCATGTATGCAGGCCCTAGTGCCTTATGCTAAAAGCACTCTATTGCCAATGGCACCCGAAACAGCCACATCTGCAAAGCTGTTGGGAAGCTGAGATTGTTGTCAGCCCAGAACTTTTGTGCTTTTAAATGCAGAGAATTTGAGTGGTTTAAATTTAGTTCAGTGAAACTGTAATCAAATCCATTTATATCTATCTGAATAAGTACTTTGTTTGCCAGGCTTGACAGCAGTTGTGCTGCTTAGCGTGTGTGCCCAAATCCTCTAGGAGCAGAGTGTTTGATTATAAGCTCTTTGCCCTGGAGACTCTGTTTCTGTAATGTTTGTAAAGAGCCTGATGCAAAACTCCTTTAAGTATCTTTGGAGTTTCTGGGATTTGCTAGATTTGGTTGGTGTTTGTTTTTGTTTGTTTGTTTGCTTGTTTTTATTTTTTATTTAAAAAAATCATAAAATGAAACTTGAAATCTGGGGACCAGTCTATTTACAGGCATTGTTATATAACTTATTATTCATAATGTAAATGTGCCATTAGCACATGACTACTTCAAAAGTTCTGGTTAGTTTATACGAGAGAGATGCAGAAACAGAAGAAATTTGCCAGCAGTATCTGCTTTCTGTTTTATCAATGGATTGGTAGTGTCCATTTTCTTTATATTTGTTACATTAGGAAAATTCTTGCATAAAAGAAACCTGAAATCTGGTTATGGATAGAGTCTTCAAGAAAACAAAAAGTCTCAATTTAAAAGCTTGTATTTAGTAATTTAGTAGAAGAAGAGAACATAGCATAAATTCAAAATTTGACTTTAATATGCCTTGGGGGAAAAGACACTGAGGAAAAGATGTTTTTTTATTTGGGATTTTTGGTTGTGGTGGGTTTCTTGGTTTCTTTTTTTTTAAGTTAAAAATAGGAATCATAAGATTCTGTGTGCCAAAGCAATGTATTTTAATAATGCTGCTGATATTGACATTAGTAATTGCCTTACAATGATAAGAAATTATACTAGTCTAGTAGTGTCGTGTATATTATACATGGTGCTTGGTGCATGAGCACAAATGAGGCCTGCTACTTGTGTGCTCATTGTATCCTGGACTTGCCAACACCCTTAGCAGCAAGTTCATGTTAAACATGAGGTCTATCAGGTGCTTTCTATAATAGAACTGTACACAGTAATTTTTCTAAATTACAGTGGTATCATGTTTATGAAATATCTCATTTTTCAGAGACTCCAGGAATTCTCTGAGAGAGCTGCCAGAGTTCCTGAGGGACAGCCATCAGGCAACCGCATTGCAATACAGATTTCTGACAGTGTCCCTGAGCTCTGCCGTCAGCAGAACACTTGAGATGTCAGCAGTGTGTGTATTTCTGTGTGAGACTCCAAAAACATCCAGACTTTGGCAGCTCATTGAATGCCTCAGATTTAACCCCATTCGTGAAGTGCAGATCCAGTTAAGTACACAGTAAAAGTATTGCTAGAATCTACCCATCTACAGCTCTGTGCTGTTGTTCTCCTGACTTGTTAATCCTTTAGCAGTGAGATGTAGCCTTCTTGCTAAAGAACATTCATGTTTCAGCCTGATTAAAATTTTTAAAATATTTATGAAAGAGACCCAGAAATTTTGCTGACATGGTTTTTAGGAGAACTGAATGCTCTGAAGCACAGATTGAATTGTATGTGACTGCTGTGGTAGGAAAAAACCCACCCGGAGACTTCTTTTTCTTTCCTGAGCTCCATGACAAATTTTATGTCCATCTGCACTTTAGTCTCACAAGAACATAAATATCAAACTATTTTAACTTGCACCCAGCTGGAAAATATATCCTTTATGAGAAGAATGACATTCTTTAACAGTACTGTATTCATAGGTTATGGATCTCGTGTGGATAATAAACTAGAACCCTACACCATATCCAGTATTACATTATTGAAAAACTTGTCTTTTAGAAAAGTTTTGAACTGTGTCCTTGCTTTATGAAGAACTCAAAAAAAGGAAATAGTTCACCTCACATATGCAGGTAGTAATACTTGACAGCCATCTGGGTTTAGAAATTACAGGTTTGTTTCTCTTGAAATATTAATTATTTATCCACAGAGAGCCTGATATAATTTCAGGGGAGTGAAAGGAAAACATTCTATCTTCTGGTCAGTGTTAATCACCCTTACTTCACCAGTAGAGTCATTAGCTTGGGTTGTCCCTGCATCAACAAGGAAGTGTTTTTGTAATAGAAAAAGTAATATCAAACCATCTTGTCTGGGAAAATGATTCTAGCTGAAGAAAAATTAGTAATTTTAAAAAATGCAGTTAAACAAGGAGGAAAACAAATTAAAAAAAAAAGTGGAAAGGACTGTAGGAACCGTTCAAATATGGAGAATAGGGACCAAGAAAGCTAGTTAATGAGTTGAGACAGGCAGCTGTCAGTGCTGTGAGATTATATGATTTCTCTCACCTTCCTGTGAGCAGCAAAGAAGGAAAGGGCTAAAGTATATGCCTGTTTAGAAAGATGAATGCATTTTCAGTGCAGACATAAAAAAATTCCTTCATTGTTGTTGTCCCACTCAATTTTCCCCAGAGAAAGCCGTTTTATTTTTATCTTTTTTTAGCCTCTAGCAAAATTTTACTACCAGCACCCTAGGAGTCATGACTTCTGCAAGACAGTTTCTACTCTTCTTCCTGCAGTTCAGGCTTCTTCATTATGATACCCACTTCCTAGGAAAAATAATGTGTGGTATTCTCAGTTCTTGTGGTCTTTTGTCCTTACAGATGTTCCTATTTATCTATGTGTTCAAAGTAAAAATCCTCCTGTCCAACTCTAGCTGTGTTTTACCTTTGCTGATATCAAGCTGAGTGGTTCTACTTCATCTCCTCCTTCTATAATAATGACCCTCCTGAGTTTGCCATCATTTAAAAGCGAAATCATGTAAAAGCCCCCAGCAAGAGGGCTCTCTCAGGCTATTCTGTCCCTTCAAATATAGGTCAAGATATTTTCCTTCATTCTGGTCCAAAGAAGATAATAATTAAAGGAGTCCAAAGTCTGTATTGATCCAACAGTAAAGACCCTGATGCCTTTGAGAGCCAGAAAGCTCAAAATCTATGATTCTTAAGGTAGCAATATTATATATGGAAAAGTAAAGTTCTGTGAACAAAAATTATGTCATGTCAAGGTCATTAGAGTGTATATTTGAGAAATAAGTATTTCTGATTTATTTAATATAACTCTGCAGTCTTAACGTATTACTAATACAGTTTTTCATATTTAAGCGCTCAAATTTTTAATAAATTGAATGAGAAAGGGCTAAAATATGCCATTAAGGTTCATGAAGGGCTTAGGGCAGCCTTCAATGCATGCATGGAATTAAATATAGAAGAAGCTAATTTTATCTATCCTTATTAAGTATTTCTAATGGATTTTTCTGTCTAGTATGAGTCAGTATGATTAGGTAGTATTAATAATGTGTTAAAAGGTCTTTTTTTTCTATTCTTTGATTTCAGATCATAGGTACAGTAAGATCTGTTGGGTAGGTATTTCAAATACTGTCTCTTTTATATCCTTTTTACTTTTTCAGTTGTCCTTCATGTCAGCAAATAACATGATAATCTGATTTTGTTTATGTTATCTCTACTTAATTTAACCCTCTCACAGGGGTTCCAAGATGAGATTTTGGACTTTACTTTTGTTTCTGCATCCACATAATTATTTTCCTAGATAATAACTATCTACATACGCTTTTAAACAAGACCCTGAAAATCCTGTCTCTTACAAATTTAGGACTTTTATTAAAAAGGCAGACTCCAGAGACAAGGGAACCAGAATCTCATGGAATGAGAGTCCAAATCTTCCTGTGCTTGATACACGGATTTTCATCCATTGTAGGAACTGTATTTTCCCTTCAATGTTAACATTGCCCTCAGTATGATCTCAGTGTTCTGCTTTGTGTGTGATGGCAGCATGTGGTAGAGTGGCCAGTTTCTTTTTTAAGGTAAAGGTGTAATGTTGTCTTCTGATCAGCGGAAAGGGAAATGCATTTCTTGTTTTATATTTTCCAGATGCACTTATTAAACTCAGAAAGCATTGGTCTCTTTTACCTCTTAGCCTGTTCTGACAGTGAAGATGTTCCAGATATATATGAGGTTATTCTTAGAGGTAACAACTACCAGCACAGTGAGTGCAGTCTGCATGAAGTGCTTTGCTGCCACAAGCAGATCACATCTTCTACTGCAGCATGCTTTAGAAGAAATGTGGCTTTACTTCTTCCTCTACAGAACAGGAAGAGTGCTAATTACCAATCACATGTTGGAAGTGGCACTGTGAGGATTAACCAGTTAATGTTTCTACAGTACTCTGGTTTGAGGGGGGTAATATTTTTGCATAATGCTGTTGGCTGAAATGTGCAATTCCAAGCTATGACTAATGACAAAACACAGTTGTTATTCCCACACTGCTACTAGGGATGAATATATTCCTTTAACATGTGCTCCACCCACAGAAATTTTTCAGTCTCTTTTAATTTACATGGAGATTAGCATGCTACTAACAGCTTTTTAGGAAAAAGAAGTTTGGTGCAAAGGAATCATGTTGCATTGCCAGCCATGTAATATCAAAATTGCAAGTTAGAAAACGATCTGTCAAGAAGTTAAAAAAGAAAGTAAGCACCTATTTGAAGGGTACAGTGTAGACCATAATTATCATACATAACTGCCAGTCTCCAAGCCCACCAGTGTTCTAGCAGAAAAAAGAGGAAGAGTTCAGCATGTAGAGACAAAACCAAGGAAAGATGTAAAGGTTATTAAAGCAAGCTAAAGAAAGTATTCTCTAAGTTTGCTTGTTTTGAATAAGGTCAAAGATTAAAGCTCACACATGGTGATTTAGGGGACCACCTAATCTCTTTTCCTTATTAATATTTGTCCTTTGAATGAAGGTACCTTGAAAATTCACAGTAATGGGGACCCTTTAATATCAAATTCTCATATTCTACGAAACTGATTGGCTTGAAATATCTGGGAATTGCAGCAAGGAAAGAGATTGAATGAGCAAAAAGTAGAATGCATGAAAACTAATGGGGAAAAGCTGAGCAAAAAATGAATGTTTGGGCTTTGCAGTCCTCTTTTTTTCCAGACTAGTTTTATGCCAACTCACTATAGTTTAGACCAGTCTTGGAGATATCCTGAAGTCTTCCAACTGGCCTCTAAATAGCTTCCTGCCAATAGAGAAGAGAGAAAGCCCAGCAGTGCTTTGCATTTCCTGTACTGTGGCTGTGAGCTGATTAGAACTGCCAGTATTGTGCCTACCAGAGGGGCTCTCTACCAGCTCTGCAGTCACAAGAAAGTTCTCAGCTGGGGAAATGTAGTTGGTTTCTGATCTTCCTGTGTCCAGAGAAACACAGATTGATTCAGAGAAACTGGAGAGACTGAGCTTTTTATTCTTGTATACATATTTGATGCATTTCATGCTATCTTATTTGGAACTAAATCCATGCATGCACAGAAAGGAGCTGGCCCAACATGACTTTATTGCCAGAGCTTCAGCAGCTTGCTTAATACTATGTAATATTTTATGAATTGCTGGCAATCTCATTGATGGGGTTGTCAGGCTAACCATATGGTTGCCTTTAGAGGAATGTACCAGTTTATTTGTTGGACCAGATTTTTGATTGATTAAGACACTATTGGTTAGCTGAACTTCGAATTTATTTATCTCAGGAATTGCTCTTAGCTAAACAGCCTCCAAGCTTGGAGTGACAAAGACCTGAACTGAACTTCAGTCCAACTTACCTTAAAAGTGTCAAGTGAAGAGGTATATATTAGATCACTGTGGAGATTTCATTCATCTCTTTGGTGAATATGCCAAGTGGGACAATGTTGTGTTGTACTCCAGAGATATTAGAGGCTTGACTTCAGGTTTAACGTGTTTTTCTTTATCATCCTTCTGTGGTAGTACATAAGAGGACATAATCTATGCAGTATGTCAAAACATAGTAGATTTATTTTGACTATGTGATGTGATGCCTCTGTAGTTCTTCCAACTTAGCAGCATTACTGCTCTGACTAGCAATTGAGGTTCCTAGTAGAAAAAGAGGATTAAAGACTTTTATGCCACAGCTTTTCTTATCTGTCCCTACCCATTCTGACACTCAGGCTATTAGCAGAAATGGGAGGATAAAGACCTTGCATTTATTCTACAGCTGCATAGGACTGCCTTTTCCTTCCCTCTTTTCTCTGCTCTGGTGTGTTTTGTAGGCATCTGAGGGTTGCTGCAAGCTATATTATTTTTCCTTATCCATTTGGACCCCAAGAGAGAGAAGACCATCTCTGTGATGGTTACCAAGAATCATTTTTACATTATTTGATATCCTTGTGCTATCTGATATAAATGCCATTAGTGAACTTGCTCTCTTAGCCATCTGGGCAAGGCTTTATATTTAACGATTTCATGAGGAGCCACAGCTTTTCCGTCAGTTATAATGTTCTGTAAACTCATTGTCAGTTGCCTTCACGTGGTCTGAGAAAATATGCACATGGCATTGGATTCTACTGTATTTAAAGATGTTTTGACCTCCAATGTTGACATATTGCAGGCAGGTACTAATTCATTATTAAAAGGATCATAATGAAAATCAAAAGTATTTTTACAAGATCTTCAGAAATCTTCTTGGACAGATGAGGTATATTCAAGATAAAAGGTAGTTTGAATTGGCTATGCTAGAAGTAATGTAAGAATCCACTAAAGTAGAAAATACTGCCTATATGAATAAAATATTGCTTTGTTTTGGCAATAGAAAAAACATCAGTAAGATGTATATTATGAAGTTAGATACTATGTCACTTGCCAAGTGTCACTTGGCACTCTTGAAATACTCTGTGATCTGCTGATTTATTAATGTATTGCCTGCTGCTGTTTATATGATGTTGTCTGCTTTCCCTGAATGTTGAACAGACCACTGGGAGTTAATGCTGTATTTTTACTCATGCTAATCAAAAGTGGGTATACAAAGTATTCCTGCTGTCAAGAAAACTATAACAAACAAGAAACACTGAGCATTGATGACTTGTCTACAAATCAGTTTCTCAATGCAATCTCTCTTTTGCTTGTTCCTCTAGTTTTTCCCCCTCTATAACAATCATCACAAAGTAATTCTTCAATTAATTTGTATTTTAAAGCTCAAGCAGGAGGTAAATGTGCATCTGAAAGCAAGGACAAGAGGCACCCTTCTCCAATTCCTCATCTGAAATTCTGACAATCTTCTGATTAGGATACTATTTATAGGCATGCAACAGACTGCAGTTATTTTGTGTATGGAGAATTCACTGCTAATTTCCCACTTTATGGTGCTAATTATTAAAGCCCAAGTTTTGCTTTTTAGCATGCTGTTTGTCCTCCAATTACTGCTCAGAAACCGAAGAATCATGGATAATTAGCTTAATTCTCCTTTGATTGTTGGGTCAAAACAATTACAGTATTTTCAGAATATTTTTTTTAAAGGTATATATAGTCCTGTCTCTCATGAGCTGTCCTAATTAAGTAAAGTTTTCAGTTACATATTTCTATTCTCATCAGATGATAAAGTAAGCAATCCATTATACATTAAAGTGATGTCAATCTACCAGCTGAATAAAGGCATGTATATTTTAATCATATGGGATTTTGAATGAGAAATAGCATTACAGGAAAGATTAAAATACCTCAAGAAATGCAAAATTATTTTATTCTTTGGTAGATAAAATTGCCAATTTTCTAATTTAAAAAAAAGAAAAAAAGCCTCCCACTAAAAAAAACCCCTAACTTACCCCACAAAAAAACACAGAACAATCAAAAAGCCAACAAAACAACTCACCTCAACCCCCCCCAAATTAACTCCTATCCACTGGAAATATGAACAGAATTTTATTTGTTTTTTACTTTTAAATATCTTTGAGACAATTGTGTCCCTAGAGAGACACTGAAAAACCTTGTGACTGAGCTGAAGACCACAAAGGAGAGTCAATGAAGATCTATAGAATAATGACACTTCTTGTATGTGATCTACTAGCCTAGGCCAAGAAGTCTTACTGGAAAACTCCTCTTCTTCTTCTGTAGAAAAAAAAGGGAGATGGAAGCTCAGTCTGACCTTTGCAAAAACAAGGTATGTGTTCTAACAAGATGCATCCGACAAAGTGACAGAGGTGTTACACTATGTGTGCAATTGTGTGTGTGAGAAGAACTCACACAATTATTCATGCAAATAACATGAACATTTGATATGTATATATATATGTATTTTTGTATATGCATGCATGCTTGTATATTTCATGTATAAACACAGAACTTTTTAGCCAATTGGAAAAAAAAAAGAATAAAAGGTGGTATGAAGCATCTATAGGAAATATAGGGAGAAATTCCTGGATGAAGAAGTAAAATTTTAGATCTATTCCACATATCTAGTTAAAATTCACCAAGATATGAAGATGTTATTTGGCAAATCATGGAGAGAATCGTTATTGATAGGGATAATTTAGGAAGCTGGTAAATTATACGAGATTTGTTACAGTTGTGCTGATCTCTAGGCTGATTTCCTGCTTCAGTTTGGATCTGTCAGGAGGGTAATAAGGCTATATAAGTAGGTAGAGGAAATGTAGATGGATAATGGGATTAGGTAGCAATGAAGGCATTATGACTCACCTATTCTCACTGAGGTCTTGCAGCAGGAGTTATACGCTAGGGGTACATCACATTGGAACTCATCTGCTAAGAACAAAGGCATTTATCACAGAGAAAAGCTGAGTCTAGAATACAGTTTCTAAAACTGTTGTTGAAACATTTTAATGTGTAGGATTCAGATACTACTTCATACTCATTAATAATAGAAGCTGGAGCACACTAAGAGACATGGTGGTATTACCATGCATAAGAATCTGAAGGAAAAGGGATTATTAGCATTTCTATTTGTATCTTCTACAAAAATCAGTCTATAGTCTCAAATATCTTTTCCCCTCTTATGTGGCTATATTCAAGCAAGCACTGTTTGTCTAGCTTAGCAGTTTGGCAGACTCCAGCAAGCAGAGGAGCACTTTAAAGTCCAACCCTGGAAGACATGTTATTTAGCTCAGTGGCTCAGCTTTGTTAAGAATTGGTAAGATGGCAACTCATTTTGTATATAATTGATTTTGTACCACTGGTGGAGCAACTGTCTTGTCCCATTTCCATTACAAAAAAAATCTACCTGTAGTTTTGCAAGCATTGTGTTTTTACTTAGTTGTTGAAGACACATACAGATCCCAATTATTAAGTCAAATAAGGACCTGTTGAGTGGCTCATGCCTTCAGAAAAAATAGTAGGCAGACAATGAAGGATGTCTTCAGTTCTAGAGCTATACCATAAACATCTAGGATGCTGTTTCAAATCCAGATTTTTTATATATACATAAAAATAATAAAATATGTACATAAAATTATATATATTATAAATATATGTTATATTATCAGTTTATGCATCATAAATAAAATATATCTATTTTTTTTAATAAGATACTATGTTAGAATAAAAGTTACTTTGCTTCCTTGCTATGTGCCTGGCCTGAAAGTGGGAATGGAGGCTAGCAGTTATGTCACCTCCATGGGTAGCTTATAGTCGTGCGCAAGTACAACTTGACCTCTCTGGAGTACAGGAATTCCTTTTACAACATGTAGTATCAGGGAATTTCCATATGCCTCTTTGGTCTTTTTGTGCTCAACAGAATTTCAGAATAATGTTCAAAAAAACTTTTGAGCACTAGAAGACCAAAGCAGCATAGGGAAGCTGTCTTACACTACATGTTGGCAGGAGCTATGTGCAATGGATTCCTAGAGGTGTTGCAGCATTGATACACTTTTGATGACAGCTTAGTGTGAGTGTGGAAATAGGAAGTGAAATAACACTGCAGATTACCTCATAAGTTAATAGTTACGGGGAGCAGGTATAGAAAACTACCATTTTCTGTCTGATAAACTGCCCATCACTGTGTTGACCTGATTATTTCTGACTGAACTTGTGAATATGTTATTGTAACCACATCTTCATTGTTCATAAAGACTGCAGAGGGAGAAAAGAAGTAATGATTTAGATAATTCACTAGAGTAGGTTGTCCATGGTTTAGGAGATAGTGAAGCTATTAGAGGTTGAAAAGTTTATTTTCTGATGTATGTAACTTTCTTAGAGTTGGACAGATTACTTGATTCATTATGGCTCCTAGAAGTTTGTTCTCTTTGAAAGGGGTCATTAAGTAGGTTATTCAAGAGTCAGGCCATGTGTTCTTTAACAGGTTCAACGTGTTTGTGATGTCCAAAATTTTTGCTTTGTTGATCAGGCTGAACAATTCTGAAGGTGAAAGTGCGAGCATGTTTCTCCAACATTCGAGGCAGTTTATCTGCTTTCTATGAGATACACTTGCAAGTCTACAGGGCTCACTGCACTTACCTCCTAGTGCAGCATCAACACTGGCACAACAGAGGCTAGGTAAGTGTCAGTTATTATAAAGGACATTTTATCTATGCAGTAGTTAGCATGTACGTTCTGAACTGCTGATCCTGTTTCTAGAGCTGTAATTTTTGCTAATAGGGCACTGTTGATACTCTTCCACAAACAATTTTAGTCACCTTCAGAGTCAGTAATACTGGGTTTTCTCCTGCTTTGGTGCTGTCTTAGTGGGATTAACTTTTTTTCTGCAGTAGCAGAATGCAAGGATTCATTAAAAATTTGCTATTTTATCCCAAGCATAGCTGGCATAGCAGTAGATGTAGAATATAATCTATTTTAATAATAAAATAGTCAAATAGGTAAATTACTGTGAAAATAATTATGCAAAATTATGTTAAATTATGCAAAATTAGATTCAGCAGAACACTGATCACATCTGTTTTTTTCTTGTATTTTAAGATCAGTTCATACAGCCTTATGGTCCCTTTAATTAGACAGTACTTTGGGTTCTGTTTTATTTTTCCCTAACACTCCTCAGTGTTTGGCATTGGGTCAGTGATAAACCTATCACTGAGGTTGCTGGATTTAAAATATTTGACTAATCCACCTGTAGAACTACTTTTATATAAAGAATCCAAGCACGCGATTCTTTTGTAATGTCTTGCTGCATTAGAGGAAGAGTGCTGAAGACTGAGCAGTCAAGTTCAAATTGAGGTATGTGCAGCCTAGTAGATTTCAGAAGCATTTGACCAAAGCTTGGGTGTTGGTAATGAAGACAATGTAAAACCATTGATGCAGACCACCTGAAAAAAACTTTCAATAACACATACCAAATACTTGCAAAATAAATGTTTGACAAAGGCTATATTGAATGGAGGCAAATGAGTACGTGAAACTGAATGAATTCACAAACTTAAAAGGCAGAAAAAAGTCATCAACTTTTAACAAGTATCATAAAGTAACAGTGTAGCAAGAGAGATGGGTATAAATGTTTAAACAGAACCATTACAAAGAAATTAAACAGTGTTTACATTATGAAGCAGAAGTAGTAACATGATTAGTGCAGTTATGGCACGTACCTTTGTAACTGAAGTCCTGTATTGACATCATACTCATGGAAGCAGTAGCAGTTACATAATGAAATGACATAAATAAAAAAGACATGCACCAAAAATACACAAAATTCAGGTTCCATTTATTTTAGATTGTATACAATATATGTTCTTATGGAAAAACCTTTTTGTTATTTGATCTACACAGCAATTGTAAAATGGAAGGCATCAAAAGATTGTACAATTTTCTCACGTAATTAATCTAGAAATCAAAGAGACCTTCAAACTAAATTTTCAAAGGATCATGAGCTCCTAGCAAGGAAATAAAGTGATTATAATCGCTTCTTCAGTTGAATCTCTAGGAATCATTTTTACCACCTTGAGATACACTTTTGTATGCCAATGGTCAGCAAACTTGGTGAATAAGAATATATGTATTGTATTTGAAAAAAGTACATGCTGTATTGGAAATAGCCTACCCTGCAGTTTCTCTCTTGAACAAATTTCTGCTCTTTCTACTTAAATAATATAGTATTGGAAGCTGACTTTCATTTCAATGTAATTTTTATTTATAATGAAGAAGGTGTCCAAGGTTCTTTTTCTTTCAGTAAAAGAATCGTAATTTTCTTTTAAAGTTCTTCATTTTCTTCCTTCTTTTCAGACAGAGTTGAGATATAAAAATATATTTAATAGTGCAAAATGCCTAGAGGCTCGCAGCCTGCAATATAATGTTTTATTCATAGTTTTCCTCAATAATTATAGTTATTTATTGATCTTCATGCAATACTTTTCAATATTGCTTTGAATTTAAAATTAATTACATTATTTTATTTTATTTTTTGAGGGGAGTTTCAAGATCAGTTTTCCAGTTATAAAACCAGACATCCATATGCAATTCACAGTGAGCATTTATCGCAAAGTGCTCAGCCATATGAATTACTTAATACTTTCTTCTTCTGTTCCTGTTTGCAAGGACTGTTTCCTTTCTGTAGACACAGTAATGCCCTTGATATGCTTTTTGTACGTGTTTAATTTAACTTAGATACTGTTTTTGTAAGCTACCTGAAATCGAATGATGAACAAAACAATTGTCAAGTTTGTAAAGTGGAATCTCCCTTTGCAACTTGACATGCTCTGTGATACTTCATTGCCACTGGATTTTTCACTGGACAAACTAAATAGTTTTTTGGTGCAGACAACAAACAATTGACTTCTCATGTTCACATGGCACTGCTGTTTATGCATTTCCTAAGTACTCTTCTGCTACATTTTCTTGTCCAGCAGAACTCCCAAGGCATTTTAGTCAACTGAATTCTTCTGTGACTCTGTAGAAATACTTCTGTCTGATTTTTGCCTGTTTCTGGTAAGAGACCACTATACACAAATCTGATCACTACAGTTAATTGCTCAATGTGCATCATTTTACATCAACTCCGTATACTTTTTCTTACACAATTTATTTCCCTTTTTTTTTTTTTGTCTTTGTCATGGGTTCAGCCGTGGCAGTCATTTTTCTCCTTCTTGTAGCTGGTGCAGTGCTGTGTTTTGACTTCTGGGCTGGGAACAGTTGCTTGATAGCGAGCATGTTTTGAGGGTGTTTTTGTTCAAGGCCTTTTCTGAGCACGTGCTCTGCCAGGGAGGAGGGGAGTATTAGTATTTATTATATAGATGGTATTTGTTTGGTGGGGTGTTTTGTCTTAATCCGTTCCCTCTTTCCCCCATCTCTTCTAAATATGGTAATAATGTGGTGGTTCCAGAAATTTAGCTTACTTTAATTTACTGTGATTCCAGTAAGTTGAGTGTGACTTTTTTCACTATTATTTTTTAAATTTTTAGAGCGGTAGATGTGGTTTTTCTTGATTTCAGTAAGGCATTTGATACTGTCTCCCACAGCATTCTCATAGATAAGCTAAGAAAGTGTGGGCTTGACGATCAAGTAGTGAGGTGGATCAAGAACTGGTTGAAAGGAAGAAGGCAGAGAGTTGTGGTCAATGGGGCAGAATCTAGCTGGAGGTCTGTGACTAGTGGAGTCCCTCAGGGGTCGGTGCTGGGACCAGTGCTGTTTAATATTTTCATATTAAAATGACCTGGATGAGGGAACCGAGTGTACCCTCAACAAGTTTGCTGATGACACTAAATTGGGAGGAGTGGCTGATACACCAGAAGGCTGTGTTGCCATTCAGCAAGACCTGGACAGGCTGGAGAGTTGGGCAGGGAGAAACTTGATGAAATTCAACAAGGGCAAGTGTAGAGTCTTGCATCTGGGGAAGAACAACCCCATGTACCAGTACAGGTTGGGGGTTGACCTGCTGGAAAGGAGTGAAGGGGAAAGGGACCTGGGGGTCCTGGTGGACAGGAGGATGACCATGAGCCAGCAATGTGCCCTTGTGGCCAAGAAGGCAAATGGCATCCTAGGGTGCATTAGAAAGGGTGTGGTTAGTAGGGCAAGAGAGGTTCTCCTCCCCCTCTACTCTGCCTTGGTGAGGCCACATCTGGAATATTGCGTCCAGTTCTGGGCCCCTCAGTTCAAGAAGGACAGGGAATTGCTTGAAAGAGTCCAGCGCAGAGTCACAAAGATGACGAAGGGAGTGGAACACCTCCCTTATGAGGAGAGGCTGAGGGAGCTGGGTCTCTTTAGCTTGGAGGAGAGGAGACTGAGGGGTGACCTCATCAGTGTTTACAAATATGTAAAGGGTGGGTGTCAGGATGATGGAGCTAGGCTTTTTTCAGTGATATCCAGTGATAGGACAAGGGGCAATGGGTGTAAACTGGAGCATAGGAGGTTCCACGTTAACATCAGGAAAAACTTCTTTACAGTAAGAGTGACAGAGCACTGGAACAGGTTGCCCAGGGAGGTTGTCGAGTCTCCTATGTTGGAGATATTCAAGGCCCGCCTGGACAAGTTCCTTGCTCTTGCAGGGGGGTTGGACTAGATGATCTTTTGAGGTCCCTTCCAACCCTCGGGATTCTGTGATTCTGTGACAGAATTATTTTAGCTCTGTGCTAAGTATATATTTCTTACACCTCTGTCATTCCACAGTGGAGAAAAATAGGACAGAAGAATAACCTGTCATTTTGTTTCATGTAATGAAGTGTATCCTGGAATTTGGGATTTCAATTAAGTATTTGGCTGTTAATCCTGTTTCATCATATACAGTACACAGTTCACAACTGAAAGTCAGAAAATGGTGTTAAAGGTCTTCCCTACCAGGAGAACAAATTAGTTGATCTAATGAACCTTCTACATATAAATGCTTTACCTGTACAAAGCAGGTTATGAAATCTAAGGCTAAAAAACTGAGCTATGTAATATGTATACAGCATAGAAAGTAATCTAATAAATGATTTATTCTGTTCTTTGCCTGAGAAAATGATCAGGGAACATATCAACACAAAACTTCTTCCAGATTAGATGCTTAGTTATAGAAGACATTTTGAAGTACCTTTAACAATTGAGTTATAGTGAACATATGGTGAAAAGAGAGAATAATCATATTGAGAGTGACTACTGAGAATATAGATTGGCAGATAAATCTGAAAATGTAAATACTATGGCACTCAAACAAAGCCAGAAAATATATCTTAAAGCATCAGCAAGAGAACTTCAGTGGATGTAAATACAATTTGCTGCATTTTCCCTAGAGAACCATAAAAAATATACTTGAAATCTATGAGATGTTTTATTAAAATGCAGCATATCCCTCTTAAATTAAATTTTGGTATAGGAAAATGTCATTGTGAGCTTTATATGTGACATTCTACTCTAACTCATTCCTAACAGTAGAGACATAAAGCATTTGAATAACAGATTCTTCATCCTAGAGTACAGTTTTCAAAATGGACAAAACACACATTACTTCCTAATTCTGAAATTATGTATGGTCTTTGTGTTGTGTTTTGCACAAGTACTTCCAGAAAATGAAGTCTTTACATAAAACAAGATGGTGTGTAAAGACTCTTTTGGGAATATGGTTTACATGGTAAAGCAGTATAAATTTCCGCTCCCACTCTAGATTCCCAAGTACTAAAACAGAAGTGTGAGGGCTATTTACTCACCTATGTTATATATTACCATAACCATACTGAATATGCTTGTGATGTTTTGGTACTGCCTGTTTTATAGGAGAGGGAGTAGTAACTATAAAACTAGGATGTGGTTATCTTTGCATTCAGGAAAAAAACTTCCCCTGTCCTTGTGAAACTGCAGTTGCTAATCAGCTTCTGTTTGTATTCCTGATAACATCCATAAGTTCTCACATTGGCCGTGGAAGTGCATTTTGATAACCAGAGGAGATGCTCTAACTTTCTGGTTCTGCTTGGGTTCCTAAAGCATAGCATTTTTTTACTTTTGGTTTTGGGTTGGTGTTTTTTTTTTCCCTTCAAATTGTATGTCACTCACAGCTCACAAAGTTTGACATTTTGGGTGTTTTGGGATGAATTCAGAGTTTGTATCTCATATAGAAAATAACATATCTATCATTGGCTCATTTCCCGGCTTTTTGTCTTAGAGGCTCCTGTTAGTGTAAATATTGGGTAGCTATGGTGTCCCTGTACTTCATTGAAATATTGACCACTCTAAATAGGATGAAAATAACTTGTGACTTTAAGGATATGTGCAGAAAGAAGCCCATCTAAAAGTCTGTACTGCACACTGATTCTTTATTATTATTATTATTATTCATATTAAAAAGTCATTTTAAGAATAAGTTTCTTTTCACTGGAGATCATAAATTGTCACTGAAATTAATGGTTCCAAAATTAAATGAGTTCCAAGGGTGCAGTATTTTATATGGAATATTTGCGACTGATCAAGATGCAATAACAACATAACCTTGTTCAGACTACAGTCCTTTATGTTCCTAAAAGCATGGACAGAAAATCAACATTGTATTTCCTTTGGGCTTCTCTGTACTCTTTTACCTTTAAACTTCTGTCCTTCCTGCTTGTGGCATTACAGACATTTAAAATAATCTACTCCCATCTTTTGTGATTAATTGCTAAAAATGATAAATGGCAAAGCAGAAATAGGGAGCATTAAACAATATTGTAAATAGTTTGTTTAAGTGCTTTTTGTTGTTTTTTTTTTTAATCACAATTTGCAACAGCATCAGGTCAGGTGTGCATTTCCTCTCTTCACCTTAGTGAGAAGCTTTGAAACCAAATTAGCATGAATTGAATAATAGATTCCAACTTAGCTGAGCACTAGAATTGGAATTACGCACTTTGGCAGAAGAGCTTAGGTGACTCTTACAACCCTTCCACTGATGCTTTGACAAGTCTGATGTCATACTCAACCTCACCCTTAGCTCACAGCCTCACACCTGCTACATCTCTCTTAAACTCTCAATTTTGCATTCATCCTAAGCATGCAGAAAGGAAAAATTGGAAAATCCACGTGTTTGTCTTATAATAAGAAAATTATTTTGATACATTTTGCATGATACAAGCTGTCAAATAGAGCTTTCAAGCAGTGAGTACCCATTCATTCAGCTAAAACTCCATAGATCAGAAATTAATAGTGAAAAATGTAATAGTCAGAAAGTAAAAAGAAAAAAAAAGCTATTTCTTTACTTGGTATTTAATTGTTGTGAATGACAAAATTTAGTATTCTTTCAAAACTTCTGCTACTTATATTAGTAAGAATTGATGAACTCCTCTAATTTTTGCAAATTATCCCGTGTGTAATGAAAGTTAAGGGTTTTACAAATGATTTTGTTAAAAAATTGCATGAGCTAATAAGAATTATTTACTATACAGCAAAGGAGAAGTTATTTGCAAGGCTTGTAGTACTTGAGTGTACAGATCCGAGATGACTGATGTTGGAAAAACATGCTCAAGTCATCTTTACAATTTAGCAGAAAGGTCAGACACTTCTCGAGGTCCTTGTCTTCAGGATACTGTAATGCAGAGGACACAGTGAATACTATTTGTAATTACCTGAAGAGAAGGACACAGCTGAAGTACAGGTACTTATTTTTTATTGGATTGTAGGAAATACCAACTGTTTGGAGTCCTTCAAGCCTCCCCACATTGTTTTCTTCCCAAGAAGGTGGTCAAGGGAGGTATAATACACAAAAGCACTTCCTTTCATATTAAAAAAAAACCAAACCAACAAATCAAAAATCAACTAACCAATCAAACTAACAATCAGCATGTGTAACATACGACTAGATATAAGGGACATGTTTAAATACAGCTGATGAAGAAGACTAATCAGTCTTTTGTGGCATTTGAGGGGGGGTCCTTCTGAAGAGAAGAAATTACCACTATTATATTATTCAAATTCTATGGTATATAATCCAACTTAATTTTCGACCATGCAACAGTGCAAATCTGGCATTTTACTGCATTCACAGCCATATTTGATAAATCACTTAACATACATTATTGTATAGGTAACTGTAAGCAGGGTAAAGATAGGACAGGATGGTTGCTTTTGTAGCAATTAAGAATTATTTAAGGATTTTATGACAGGATGCCATATGTTCAGGCAACAACAGTTTATTTAGGAGGAACCAAGTGATTGCTAGATCTCAATTTTAATCACAGCTGAGGAGTGTTAGAACAAGGTGCATAAAATTGATGCTCTCATCCTTTCACTTTCCCTTTCTGGGTTTGGGCTGTGTTGTTTTTTGATATTTGCTAGAAAATGCTGTTTTCACTACATTTGGTCTACAAAGCAGAAAAAGAAAAATAAATTTCTGAAGTTCTAAGAGATTTGTAACTTAACTATAGTAATGTATAGAATAAAACTCTCTGTGTACATTGGGCTTAGTTTAACAGATCACAGCATAACTTTGCATGGAAATAAAGAGGTCTTATTTATTTCACGGGCACGTAACTACTTATGATAGTCTGTCAGAAACATTACTGAAAATTAAGTGGTTTTCAATTGGAAAGCAAGCTAGTGCTCCACAGGTAGAGCACCTAGTCAACACCAGTTAAAATAGAAGCTTAACAGTTGTGGCTGTTTAGATAGATAAATAGATGATTGATAGATAGATAGATAGATAGATAGATAGATGGATGTATACATCTTTGTGCACAATGTGAGCAGTGGTATTCATAGTAATTAATAGTAAGGCTATATCCTCATATATGAGGACATTTTATACTCCCTTGGAGGATGTTAATATACTATGCAGAAGTAGTTTAGTAAGACTACTTGCCTTTTAAGTTTAGTCATATTATAGTCATAAAAACTTTTCTGTGGGTTTTTGTTAAAAAGTATATTTTTTTCAGTGTCTCCTGAATAGACAATATACACTGATATAGCTACAGCTGAGTATAATCAAAGTTTGCTAAAGGAAGGTGACCTTAGGAACCCAGACATGGCTCAAGCCATGGCTTTTGTTTGAAACCCTCTAATTACGAGGCAGCACATTGTTATGACAACTACAGCTTTATCAAAAATCAAATCTAACTGCTCTTTCTGTTACAATTTCTCAAAAGGACTGAGCCAGCCAATTTAAAAGCTCAGCTGGAAGTATTATCTGCTGGCTCTTCTGCTTTCTGTGAAAACGTAAGGGTGGATTACTCATCCCATAAAATCTGACTTGTGATAGATGCTGTCTTCTGACCACATGCTCTCTGTTCTTCCTGGTCTGGTAAGTTTGACTAGAAGCTGATAGCTAATCAAGATGCTTCGCTTCACTTCCCTTTTGTCAGCATACAAAAGCTCATGTCAGGAAAGCTTTCAGAGGTAATCAATTCAGAAAAATAGATCAGCAAAAGGAGAACACAGTGAATAAATATTTCATTGCACTATGTAAGCCTGTTGTTTCAAATAGCAAAACAAACAGCTTAGTCTGTTTTCTTTATATATTTTAATTATTCATTTATTTTGTATAGACAATATGCTTATGTGCAAGTATCTTCCCAACATTTGGGGTGATTTATGCAGTATTTTGACGCATACAAGTTCCTTGGCTATTTCATGTTTTGGTAACTGCTCCCCAGAATTCAGTGGTATGTTATCTTAATGTATTAATGTAGTCTCACTACACCATCCTTTTCCATTAAGGATTATTACAGATATAGCAATTTGTTCTATTATATGGAATTCAAATGTGGCCATGGGCTTAACAATGGTGGGACTTCCCAGGGTTACACAGTCCTGCCATCCCAGATGCTGTGGTAGATGTTTGAAAAAACTTTTCCCTTGGTTTACACTACTAGGAGCTTCTCTCTCAAATTTGGAATCATCTTTACAGGGAAGGATTATATTGACAAAGGCAGACAGTAAATACACGTACAGAGCTTACCTGATGCTTAGCACAGACATTTTTAAGCCCTGTGGAAGATTATTGTGTGACGTGATTCAATTAGATTGTACATACATATTTTGGAACATCTATTTCCCAAGAATTTAAAAGCAAAGTGTCACACACTGAGTTACCTTACAGCAGTTGTAATCTGCACATGACAGTAGCAACTATGTGAAAGTAAAAATGGAATCCAAGTGATTATTAGTGCCTATATAATAGTAGCTTGTGCTTATCAGCTACCTGTTCAATCAGAGGAAAGTCAAGTCTTCTAGCTGTTTAATTACAGAAGTTCCAAGTTGAGACTTTTTTTCCTAGAGGAAAATGTGCAGTAGATGCACATACATTCTCCTTTTCCATGTTTTTATCAGACGTGTTGAACATTTTTACAATGTTCCTATGAGCAAGCCACGAGGCATAAATAAATTTGCAGTTAACTACGGGTTTTATTCTCATAAATCTGGAGTCATAATAATTAAATGGGTAGCCCTGTACCTACACAAGGTAGAGTTAGATCCCTAGAGGCAGCATTTGTGACTAAATACCTGCACAGTTATATATACTGTGATCATATACTGTGAGAGTTGTCTTGTCCTAGCACTGAGGAGAACTGGGATCATGGCTCCTTTCAAAGGCTACAGTTATTTTAAATTATGACCATTAGGTTTTAATGTATGTATTCACATTTTGCTATTTTCTAAAAGCATTTTTACTTTGCATGTTGTCTATTTATTTTAAACTAATATTTTCACCTCTTGCATGAATTTTTAATGAAAAGGGGAAATGGGTTTAAACTAGAAGAGGGGTAGATTATATTAGATACTAGGAAGAAGTTCCTTACCCTGAGAATGGTGAGGCACTGGAACAGGTTGCCCAGTGAAGCTGTGGCTGCCTCATCCCTGGAATCGTTCAAAGCCAGGTTGGACGGGGCTTTGAGCAACCTGATCTACTGGAACATGTCCTTGCCCATGGCAGGGTGTTTGGAACTGGATGACCTTTAAGGTGCCTTCCAACCTATTCTATGGAATTGGATCTTTGAGCAATTATTTGCTTTCACTTCCATTTTGTGATCATGATTTTAAGATTTCTTCTAATGCTCTTTCTCAAGTTATTTTAGGTTTTTACTGAATGTAGAGGTATTTCTAATTTTATTTTTTAGAAAGACATTCAATCATTTGAGCTCATTGCTTATTTCATGTCTATTTTTATGATTTTATATTATAGCTACAGTAATTCCAGACAGGCTAGGGGTCTGTACAAAATAATTTGAACTGCAAAATTTAATCCAAGTGTATAACTGTAGTTTAAACACACACAATTAGGAATTGACATTTTTTTTTCTGGAGATTTATTTCAATTAATGTTATCTTCTTGCTAACAGAACCCTTGTAAAAACTCCTATAGAATACTCATTCAGGTGTGAAAGCTGCAGCTCTTTTCTAAATATGAAAAATCATTAAAATCAGTTGCTTATTTGGAAAGTCTATTTATATCTATAAATCATCAGGAAAATGTTTCAATTGAGCAAAAGTGATAGAAAGAAAAACATCTACATTCTACATTCCTAGAAAAGATGAGATGGTTCTCACGTCCATGCCAGCTGACCCAACAAAATTTTAACTAAACCCTGAATGATTTTTTAAACACCTCAAAACCTTAATTGATGCTTAGATTTTGTTAAGAGGTAGAGGTAGTCTTTTCTTCTGAGATTTTCAAAGATGAATTTTATCTACTGGAATTAAATGTTATTGTGCTTATATTTTCATCAGCTTTGAAAGACTCAGCTTTTGCATTATAGTGTTCCAGTCCAGCTGTTTTCATGTTTGTTTTAGGATTCCTGACCAAAGGATAGTATCAACCTTGGGTCAGGACAAAGGTGATATATGAAGTATGTTCTGTCTAAGTAACAGTAGTATTTCTGCTTAAAGGTGAAGGGTTCTACCTTCTCTAAATATCTGTGATAACAAAGACAGGATTTTCTCGGTGCCCACCAGGGTAAGCTGGCACATCTGTTCTTGTCATGTATTACAAGTATGTCCTCAGGCCACTTTAGAAACATTTGCTTGCCTGCTGAGTGGGTGGAAATAAGATCTTATGGCTATTTAGGAACTCTCCAAATTTGAGGAGCTTTAATTTTCATGTAACTTAGTCACCCAAGAAGTGATAAAAAGGCGTTCTGTTCAATAACACCATCTTTTTGGCTTTGCCTGCTTTCATTTTACTAAACATTGTTTTAATGGGAGTTGTGATGTACACCCAGTACTTCTAAGAAAACGTTTTCTTCCTAATAAGTTTTTGGTGCATATAAGAGTTGATTCCTTTCAGAAAGTCAGCAGATTCTAATTTGGTGGAAGGCATCGTAGCAGTTTCAGCATGGTTTGAATTTCAGCAAGAATAAGTTCTCTGCACACAAAACAGTCTAAATACACAGTGTTCGTTTATATTATTCCAAATTCCCAATATTTTGCTACAGTTCAGTTTTAACATGTGTGGTGGAATTTGCCTATTCAAAATACCAAGTGATCAACTTGACAGATTAATTTTGGATGCTTACATCAGATGAAAAAAATTCAGCAACTTAATTGAATTCCACAAACATGATACTTTTTCCAAGCTATATTG
Source organism: Melopsittacus undulatus (assembly GCF_012275295.1). Taxonomy (NCBI): domain Eukaryota; kingdom Metazoa; phylum Chordata; class Aves; order Psittaciformes; family Psittaculidae; genus Melopsittacus; species Melopsittacus undulatus. The sequence continues at coordinate 43,884,749 of NC_047534.1, forward strand.
CTAAAGTATACATGCATCTTAGGGATGCGTTCCATCAAAATAAAAAATCCTTCACTTTTGAAACATGTTATATTCTCTTTGCCATTTTTTCATCCAGTTTGGATGAACTTTCTTTCAATATGCCTGAGTGCCTACCGAGATTCAGAAACTATTTCTGAAATTCTTCAAACCATCTTCTACCGCATTCCCTTATTTTGCCTTGCCTCATGAACAATATATGATACTGTAGACATATTTTTAGCCACTACCTCTACAGCTTGCTCCTCTTGTGATACTAAGGGGCATCATATTCTTAAGTACAAACCATTTTTTGAGTCAGTGACTATTCAGGGACAGTTTCTACTCCCACTAACTGTCATTGCATTGTGCAAGAATTTGTAACAAATAGTGTTATGGTAGCAGCATGACTAAAAATGACTGAAAGCTATCCAACAGTGGCAATCTTAATTTTCTTCCCATTTTTAATATCTTCTGAAAATTTCAGTGCAATAATATGTGTATGTGTCTGGAAAAGACTGGGAATAGAATGCACTCTTTTCTACCATTACCCCTAACAGGAAACTTATATTTTCTCCTCTGTTGGCATTCACAGTGTAATGTGTTGTTGATGGTAGACATTCATAAGGAGTTTGAGCTTGCAAAGTTGTAAATGGTACTGGATGCTCAGGAGTATTCAGTGAGTGTTATAGGGCCTGTACCTGCACTCCACTGCCATAACTCGTGAAACCATTATCAAGAATATATAACAATTAGGTTTAGTTAGGGGGAAATCAGATTGTGATCTGAAGAGTGCTTGAAGGCCAAGGTGTTGGGAAGGTATTGGAAAACCAGCCTGCATGTTGCTTTCCACCTGGGCATTCTTTCATGGCTTCTGGAAGAAAGATAATGAGACTTCTCACACATGATCGGTAGCCAGAGATTTTACTGAACAGAGTAGCTTACACTTGGCCTCCATGGGGTGGAACTGAAAACTTAGATTTCACATCCTGTATTCCTTTACCCACAACTATCTATTAATTCCCAAACAGTTTTATGCTGCCCTTGAGGATTTCGATCTATACTGATGTGGACCTTGTGTGTTATTTCAGGACTACAAGTGCACTCTGTTTTGCACCATTGCTGGACAGCACTCAGTACATCAACATACACAGTGTATTTGTCCAGTGGAGTTACTCATCTGGAGTTTATCATACCAAGAGCTGTAGTTTCTAAACTTTGCTGTTCTCATCCTCCGTTTTATATCCAGGTGTAGCCCAGTGCATTTGCTACATAGAAAGTCTTTGATTAAAGCAGTTAAGATATCCTGCACAAACTATCACACTTGTCCTAAAGACACATTAGTGCCACTAGAAAAAAAATTGTGTCTTGGAATTACTCCCTCTTCTGGACCTTATGTTCTAGAGCTCAACAGACTTCAGGTCATCTTTAAGGACATCTAATCTGTCACTTAGATTGATTTTCAATCATTTAACCAAGAAGGGTTAAGGAAGGTGAGAGTCTTATTGTCAGTGGATTTTCCAAATGGTGTAAGATGATCATTGATCATGGGCTTCAGTGAGCTGCACTAATTAGAATCTTTATGTGAGTAAACAATAATATGAAAATGTTTCTGAATTCTTAATTATTTATACAGAGAAGAAACTGCATCCTGTTTTCTCTTTGAAAATGTCTAGCCTTAGCGTGACAAATACTTCTGCACACAGTTTTCTTATGACACTGTCTGATCCATTTAGAATCTCTTCAGAGAATGTTAATACATTTATTCTCAAGCATTCCTGGAGGGGGGGAGAGAAGGGGAAAGGATGAAGAAATCTCAACCAGAAACTGGTATTCATAGTTAAATGATGGGATTTATTCTTGTAACCAAAGGGTGCGTATCTGTTCAAGATTCTCTACTTGGTGACCATGGGAATTAGAGAGGAAAGGACTATTCAGAAGACCTATGGATGGCTATCTGTGCCCTAAATTATAGCAACTCAAATTCCATCAGTTACTGAAAGTGAACTGTCCCCAGGACTGAGGAGGACTTAAATTTTTCATTCAGTTGCTAAAGTGTGATGATCAGTTTGAGTCTTGGATAGGGTGTTGTCTGAACAAGGACTTTATGCTATGTATCAGTTGTGTACAGGCCACATTTGAGATCAGGTCTTGAATTTAAAGACAAGAGGATACAATTGCTTAGTATAGTTAAGTGTTTTCAGAACCTCAGTAGACAGCTCTATGCACCTTCAAATATCTAAAAACCTTTGCAATGGGACTAAAGGTATTTATGTGACTCTAAGTGAATTTGAGGGCAGAGCTAGGAACAGACTCAAGATCATTCAAGGCTCAGACCAGAGCATCAGCAGAAGTCATCCTTCCTCCTGAAGTTCCTCTCAACTGTACCACAATTCTGTGCTCAATTCATTAATTTTTTAAAGCAGGTACTATCTACCTTAGAGTGAATTTAAGATTTAATTTCTTATTATTTACTGATCACATTGAGATCATCATTTAAAAAAACACTACGTTGTCTTGAGTGTGCCCTTAAACTTATTTGAAGCCAACATGGTTTTATGACTTTGCATGGTTACTCCAATTTTCTCTAGTGAGAGAGCAATTTCATACCCACTAGGCCTACAGTGTTTTTCAAGCACCTATGCACTCCACTGACAATATTTGTAAACAAGAAAAGTACAGTAGAGAACATTTCTTCAGACAAGATAGTCTAGTGACACAGTAATATTTTTTGGCAAGTACTTATTCTAAAGCAGGGCAGACTTACACAGAGAACATCCAAGCTTTAAAAAAACACCTGAGTTCATCCTTATTTTACAAGTGGTTCAAAGTATTTCACCTCCCATTTTCATGCTTTCAGGGTTAGTCTGAATTCCCTGATAGTCCTTTCAGTATTTCAAATCTTCTTTAAAAAATCTAAGTCTATGAAAGAGCATAGTTTATTACAGTTTTCTCAGGAAAAGCCTTTTGTTTAGAGAAAATGAGACATAATCAGGTACTGACTGTAGGCAATCCATAATAAATGTTACTGGACCACAATATGCATTGCAGATTCACTCATTGTGATAATAGCAGTCTGAAAGCTAGATATAAAATCAAAAAACTTCTGTTGCCAGGGTCAGGTGATATTCCATATCATATTTATTTTTATTAATTAGTCAATCTGAATGTGTAAAGCAAGAATAAAACAATTGTTTCCCTGCAGAATCAAACATTCCAGCTTAAGCTCTCCAAGGCAATATTTAAGTCCTGTAGCTGCAGGGACAGGGAAGAGGGACCTCTCTGGTTTTCCAGGGGAGTAATGCTTTAAGTAGACTGATGAAATTGTTGAGTAAATCATGAAAAGTTTTTCACAACAGGACTGAGATACCTGGGATTGGGAGAAAATCCTCCTTTAAAAAAAGACAAACATTGCAAAGGCAACAAGTATGGGAAATTTTGTATTGAAATCAGTTTAATAAAGATAAAACATCCAAACAATTATATATAAAGCTTTATTTGATGTAGCATGCATTTTTATTGTACATATTTTAATAAGTATATGGAAGTTATACATTACATTAAGATATATCTAGAAGTCTGAAGAAGCAGTAAAGTAAAATGCTACATATGTACATTTGGAGAGAACTTTTTTTTTTCTTTAATAGACTAAGTTGTGCATTTCCTTCAGCATTAGAAGAAATTGTGATTTCACTGTTAATCTCAGGTGGAACTGGATCCAGCCTACATTTGTCCTAAGTGGCCAGCCATTCCCCACTCAGATTCCTGCCTGCTTCTGTGTCACACAAGGTTACTGCCTGATGATTGCAGAGTTTGAGGCTATCAGGATCATATGGAGCTTTTTCCAGTCTGGGCAGAATCTGCTCAGCTTGCTAACACCTCCTCTTTTTTTCCCAGATACTTGCTTGATTAAGAGAGGGGTTTTATGGCATTAAGATTTTGTGGTTAGGTGGAATAGGGAAGTTTGCCTGTGGAGAATGTGGACATCTGATCCTTGTTTCATCCAAAAAATCATTTGAATTTCTTTTATAGTATGGCTAAACAATAATATTGATTTAAAAGTGTGTGGGTTATTTTAAACCAATATTTTGTTTCTCCTTCTCCCTGTTTTCAGATACATTCAAAACTTGAGAATGAGAAAGCTGGATATTTTTAGAGGCAAATTTACATGTTTTGAAGTTTGTTTTAATCAAAAGTAGGATGTTTTGGAATTTCAGTGCACTCTAAGGGATTACAGAAGCACAGACTTGCAGTGCTGAATTAAAGTGTCAGTTCTATTGTCTTCTGATCAATCAGATCCATTAAAGAATCAAGAGAGAGACTGACAAAATAAGGCAAGAAAGTCATCTAGAGAGCAACACTGTAAATGCAGCAGTCTTGGTGCTTTAAGTAGAAAGTGTGTGAGTAGAGCTACAGAAAAATAACTGAAAGAAAACACAGTCCACAAAGAAATAAAATACCCAGAAACTGTATTTTTCCATGGACTGACATATGCCAATGAGCAATATATTATTTTTTTCCAGGAATGCTATGTATGATATAAAATAGAAAGTAATGCTGAATGGTTTGATAGAGACAAAACAAATGTCTCTAGTGAGGCAAGTAATAGTAATGAAAAGTAGTATATTATGTTGATATTTTAATAGCATATGAGTGATGAGATATACTAATGCCATAGTACATATTTGCTGGTGGATGCTTCATCTTTTTCTTCTTTAGGGAAGAGAATATAGCTGGATGACTCCTGAATGTACTTGTCAGTACTTAACTGTATACCTCTTCCAAATATCAGTAACAAAACTCTCTGTCCTTGACATTTTTGCACACTTTTCATTTAATCGCTTTGCAGGAAAAAAACATGGGATGGAGTGACAGGAGAGAACAGAAATGAAAGGGAAAGATAAAAGAAAAGGAGATGGTATGTTCTACAAATATTAATTGAGAAACCAGATTTTTTTCCTGTTTCTGCCACTAAATTAAAGCATTACTTTGGGCAAGTCAGCTAAATTTTTTGTGCTCTGATAGGCTGGATCCTGGATCTTGTGAATCATTTGTCTCTACATACAAGTACAGAAAGGTTATAAATTTGTTACAATTCTTATTTGTAAGTTATTTAAACTAAAGTCTCTCTAATTTCTGCCCTTGTAGGTTGAAATGAAACTCTTGGATTCTGATCCAGCAAGGTCCTGAGTTAAACAGCTGTCTTCAAGAGCTGGGTTCAAAGAGTCCATGTTCAAAATTAGAGGTATGCTCAAATGAATGGCTGCATGACAGCCTCACTAAGGGTAGTAGCCTGGACACACATTCTTTCAGTATTAGCAAATACTAGGCACTGACATACTACCTTTAAGGTAAGTGACAAATAATGTTTGACTTTCGTGGTCTCTAATGTCCAAAGTAGCATACGAGCTAATAAGCTAATTAGCTTAATAGCTTCAGAATTTAGTGAGTTACATTTTTAATAGTTAATTTTTTTTAGAATTAAAGCATTCACTTCCACCTTGCATGTAAAAAAAAACAAACCCAAACATACAAAAGCCTAATATTGTGCAAATACCCTTTATGGTTCATCTTTGCAACAACATCAGAAAAGAAAGACTGTAAAAAAATTAGACACAATGAGATAGGTTGGATAAGATTTTATAAGTTTTGCCAGTAAGGAAGAACTGAAAATCCTGCACTTGATACTTAATGATAGAATGATATTGACTCAAGTGTTGGAATTAATTTTGCAATGTATTTGTGATATTGTTACTAGGAAAAGATTGCTGTTCTTCCCTGGGTCTGCATTACCATGGTAGCTTTTTCTGTTATGCATATAGGATTGTTCTGAACTGTATGAGATATGAATTTGGCTGAGGATAAACAAGCAGATGTAGTCTGCAAGCGCTCTGCTTGTGACTTCTACAGGAGGTCACAGCAAAAGAGAATATCTGATCAATCATCCTGTCCCAAAACAGCCATAGGAAATCATTGCTTCTGGTATGTCTGGGCTTGACAGATGTCTATCTGATCATCGTGTATTACGATTCAAACATCTTTGAAATTCTCAAGATACAGACATAAGAAGCAACACAAAATGTTTGACAAAGTGACACTGTTTTGTAAGATGCAGAATAGCTGAGGAAGTTATATGAAAAAAGAGACATCAGTATGATTCATTTTTTTTCTTGAAGTTTTGACTTTTAACATGTAGAATACTTCACCCTGTTACAGACAAACAGAATGATGCACTGCTCGATGCTGGCTACACAGAGTAAACTTTGAAAGCAAAGCACAGCAGCAAAGATCTATATCTGACTTTATATGACACAATCCTCATTTTAAAGAAACTGGCTCTGTAGCCTGCCTACATCTAAACGACTGCAGTGGATCAGCTGCTGGTTTTAGATACCTCATTTCACCATCTAATAAATTGTTTGGATGTTGTTCAGAACCTTTATGCAACCAAACCTTATTTTCTAAATCAAGGTAGAGGACTGGTCTTGACATGCAGGATGGTTCTGACTTTTGTAATAACAGGAACTATGGTGCCATAGTGACTGTATTACACAACAGGCTTCATGACCTGAACGCCCCTAGATTTGCTGTATTACCACTTAGCATTCTAAGATGCCTTTACAATGGTAGGTACTAATCTCCATTTTGCACCCTAGAAAACTCAATACACAGGGAGCCTAAAAATATGTCTAAGCATTGTCCCTTGACAGTGGAAGAACTGAAATACTTTTTTTCCTACAGTAAGTTTACAGCTTAAACCCCAAATACAAACACCTGTTAATGACTGTGAAAGAAATACTGTAACTCAGATATTAAATTTCTGTTACTTCATAGATGTAACATGTAAGATGTGAGCCCACCACAAGCTAGGAAACTGGTTATTTGTGTGTTTACTCTTGCCCTCACTCCCTCTGTCATTTATTTAGGTAAGTTAATAATGAAGAAATTTTATTCAGGATATATTTCTTCTAAATAACGAGGAATAACCATGAGTTCATGTGTACTTTCAGTAGTCACTTTGTCCTGTTGGACAGTGGGCTTACAATGTCAGGACAGAAAAAAATAACTGTATTTTTTCTTTTTATAGTCTCCACTATATATATTTTTGCAAAGTGTAGCAGAAGAGTAATTTTAATCTATATAGCAAGGCCTATATTAAAAACTTAAATTACTCTTGCTGTTAGTAGGCCTCATGTGAATGAATAATTTTTCTTCTTAATGTATATTTTTAAAGACATTTGATCTCTCCTTTCCACTTTCCCCACTTAGATGTCACTGGGAACAGATTATGGCTAGAATAAGAATTTGAATGAATTCTTGTTTGCCTTCACTAAAAGCCCTACAGGTTTTTCCATTATTTCTGTTTCCTTCTCATCCTTCTTCTGCTTGCAGTGAATGATAGTTTGTAAAGAACCTTCCTAGCATGCTCAATCCATTCTGTGTAATGATTGAATTAATTACGTAGGATATAATTTTAAGTAAAAGAGTCCTGAGCAATGTATAATTTGTGAGTTCCCTAGAGGTCTGGGCAAAGAATAGGGCCTGAACTGTTCAGACGGGGGGTATCAAAGAGTGAGAACTCAGACCCAGCACACTTCAGGCAGCTTGAACTTAGATAATTACCAAAACAACAACAAAAAGAAGCAGAGGCATGAAAGACTGCTGACTTTCCTGGCTGAGTAGAAAACCTTTCCAATAGAGGCAAAGTATCATTAATGCAATAAGGGCTATCAGGAAAAAAAACTCAAACCTAAACAAACAAGCAAATGAAAGCAAAAACCAAAGCAAAAATAAACACCACCAAAATAAAAAACACTCTCCCCCCCCCTCCCCCCCCCCCCCCCCCCCCCCCCCCCCCCGATTATGGCAAATCTGAACTTTTGGTGACCCCTTTATTAACAAGGGGTTTGATGCTTTTGTTTAAAATTGTAAACTCCATAAAATCTACATAGCTGCAGCTGTAAACTTTTTAATCTGGAACAAAAGCTTCTATGCTACCATACAGCGGTAACATGGCAATGTATAAACCTTATTTCCAGATGGTCAGCCATCTAAGATTTTTTTCGAATCCTTTTCAAACACCTGCATAGTCAAATTAAATGAGTATAACAGGGGAGAAAGAACCACTTAAATTTTGATATTGAAATTGTAATTTGATGGAAAAAATCCATTTGAAACAGGAGTGCTAATCCCTGGCTCTGTTACAGAACAATTACTGAGAGAGGACACCTTATGGCGTTTGGTGGTTGAGTAAGCACACATGCCTGTAAAAAAAGGGGCTTTTACTAGTAGCTGCTGCTTTGTGATTAAAGTAATAAGAGTTCTGAAAATAGCAGATTACAGTCTGGTAAAGTCAGTTTGTAATCAAGATATGAATTATCAATAGGCAACTTCCTACTGTTTTCTATTTGGGCTTGTTTTTTGAAATTTAAACTTTCTTATCAGCATTTGATTCTTAAAGTAATTTTCATAAAATTTTAAGTTCTTTTTGCAAGCTCAGGAATAATTCCTCTTTGAGCAAGAATTCATAATCATGGTTTTGATGTTGTTTAGCTTTTTCAGTAAACATCACATCTCATTGTCCAAACATCTTTTGTTTATATTTTCTGTGATATTTTCAGTTAAACACAGAAACACCTGTGTACTAGGTAATCAACATTTAAATGGTGACTTGTGTTTTGAGAGTCCTTCACAGTGACTCTGTTAAGATTAGGGCTAGTTCAGACTGATAAGGCAGCTTTTTGAGTTGAGCATTTAATATCATATTGAGGTACTTGAAGTTCTCCTTAAGGTGCTCCTTCACCCAAACGTGATATTTCAAGCCTATGTATGCAGTACTGTATCTTGAGTAACCTAGGATTCATGTCTGGTTTTGTAGATAGGGGCACCTATAATATTTATCTTCATTTTACTATCAGTTTGTCTTCCAAATGAAAGTAAATTTAGGCAGAATATCTCAAAAGGATGAGAAAAGATTATCTTATCCTATTATCAGTTTTACTCTTATTTTGACCAAAAAAAAAATCACAAAAATAATTTTTGATACAGATACCTAACTCCCTGTGTGCTTACAAAGTCAAGTCCTATTAGCTACAGTTGCAAAAGTAATGACGAAGGGTGAGAATCTTCATGTGAATACAGGAAAAGAACGCTCCAGGAAGTCTTGAGGATTTTCACAAAAAATGTATAGCAGAAAAACAAAATTGAGGAGTTCATATTGTAAATGTGTTCTTTTGAGAATTGGATCATGGCAGGAATGTTTGCTGGGAGGCTCTAAATCTCAGTCTTACTCATCAGCTTATGAAAAATGATGGTGTTTCAAAAGCCCGACTGTTTCTTAAAGATATGTAAGGCCAGAAAACAATTTTGTGAATCATAAGTAATGGCAAGTACCATCAAGCTGGCACTTTGTTGGAACTTGGTTATTTTTACACCTATGTTAACAGCAAGGATGGTAATCTCAAATTCACGCTTTTAATTCAGACCTAGATTTCCTCAAGTTACATATCAGTAAACCACAGAAAGAGCACTTCAATTCTTCCTACAATTTTTGACTGTGGGAATTTAACCCAAACAAACAGATTAGCGTAAGAGTCCCACTGCAGTGAATGTGGTTAATGAATATGACAATAAGCTGAAGCGCATCTAACCAAATTGAAATGAAATGATTATTACAAAATTATAGTTTATATCAAAAAAATTTAAATGCGATGACATCAAATATTTATTTAACTTAAAATGCAGGGGAATTTCTCTTGGAGCATGATCAAAGATAGAGGTTTTTGTTTTATTAGTCACTCTCACATGAAGAGTGTAAAAATTCAATCATCCTTTTGTTTTATTGATAGCCAGAATTCCATTAGAGCTGGTCAGGTTGGAAGGAAGAAGAAGCATGTCAGCTTTTTATCTCTGTGTACATACTTCTTGCAAGTAAAAGCATGAAATGGGATTCTGCAAACCTCCTTGGATATCTTCTCTAAGACTGATGTCAGGGTTCTAGCATGCCTTTTTACAATTTCAGCTGCTAATCTACTCTATGTGATAGTTATGGTTACAAACTACTGCTTATATGTTTTGCTATTCCATGTCAACTGTGCACACATTTCTGCTCGTATTTGATATGATTCTTCCCTGACAAATCCAGCATTTCATTGGGAAGAAAACCATTCAAATCCTGATAAAATAAGGCAGCTCAGGTAAAAATATTTTTTGTAGCTCTGGTACTTTTCTTCTGATGGCAGGACCAAACCAGCTGTTATGGATGTACTATGTACAAAAACAGAAATGTTAGTAACACTGCTGAGGTTGTGTAGTCAGACAGCAGGGATTTATTGTTATTCTGATGCTATTGAGCACTTGTTTTACAGTATAGTATGATGTAAGATCACCCAATCTCTCTTCTATGGCATCAAAGTTTTATATAAATGCTCATGTTTAAGTCTTCTTTAGACAGCTAATCTAACACAGCTAATAGAGCTTTATTGTTTGGACATTATTACCAGTGAATACCTGTGATCTCTAGAAGACTGTTTAAAGAATTTTCAGGCTTAGAAAAAAATTAAACTTCTAATCTTTGGGTCATGGCACAATCAAATATTCAAAATGCATTTTTATGTTTAAATATATGAACACATAATTGCTGAAACTTGTATATACATTTGTCTATGAATGTATCTAAAGTATCACAAAAGAAGTATCAACTCAGTGTGCTGCTTTCACATGATTTTGACAGATATTTGAAATCCAGATTTCTTTGTGCATAGTAAGAACACTTATAAGAAACTACAGCTGTTTGCAGCTTATCTAAAATAATATTAATAGATAAAAATATGTATTTTTCATCTATCCATATCATGTTCTGAATACTTAGATACAAGAATAATCAGGAATAATGTGAAATCAAAGAACAGTGGATGAAATTCTGAAACTTAAGTCAAGTGGAACTCTGTTGTTGTCTTCAATGAGGCCAATATTTTACCTGATACATCAAAGTTCCAACCCTTATGAAAATGCAATAAGTAGATCATTAATCATAATCACATAGAGTTATACTGCAAAGCTGGACATTAAATTCTGATATAAAAAAGTTATTGTTTTCTCTGTACTCAGGGGAGGATGTTGGTGATAGTATTCACACAAAAAAAATGAAATTCAAATAGGGCATCTTATTTGAGATGGAAAATATATGCTGATGCAGCAAGAAGTACTCGGGGTTTTCTTTTTTGAGAGAAATGTAGTTATGAGGCACAACCTAAGCCTGAGCCTAAAAACATTCCCTTGATGGCTTTATGTTTTCTTCAGATGTCCTACAGCTCTTCTATCAACAGCCATTACTTCAAGGTTAAGACACACACAGTCTTAGATATGAAATTAACATGGATGATTCGAGACAGAAAGGTTATTTTAAATTACCACTGCTCACAAATATGTTGAAACTTTAAAATCGAAAGCATGCACTTTTGCAAAAGAATGATGAAATGTCCTTAATAATTTGGAAGCATTTTATGCTGATAGCTAAAATACCACAAGTGAATATTGAATAGCTCCGGAATCATTTGGTTCATTCTTCATCTTCCTTTCCAATTTTTTGAGGTACAAACTAGATGATTTTCAGTTTCAAGAAAACACTTAAAAATGCTTTATTGGATGCTGACAGTAATGACAATGTTTCTGTACATTCCAGACTATAAAGTGAGGGGAATAATAATTAAAAAAATAAATTAAAAAAATCTATGGGAAATAAAGAGAGTTTGTATCTTACTGTTTTTTGTAACTGAATTTTTAATATACTATTTTTCAAATGAGTAGTCTATAATTGCTTTTATCATTAAACAGATTCTTAGATAGTGTGATAATCAGAATAACTATCCAGGAAGATAGACTGAGTTTTAAAAGATGATTTTGGCTTACATAGCATTTTTAGTAAGATAAACATAAAGTAAGAGAAAATCTCAAATATGATTATACTTTGCAGGCTAAAAAGTTTCTAGAGAAAATATTACTCCTACTGAATTGGGATGGGGTAAGTATAGTGGGAATGTAGAAGGAAATTCTTGTGCTCTCGGTTTTAACTAGCTACACTATTGTAGTTTTTTAATTAGATCTATGTAGAATAATCTCATCCACAGAAAAAAATATTCAAGAAATATACAAAATGTGAACTGTCTTTTTCATATAGTTTGAAGATGTTTGGTCACTTCTGAACTGTTGTAAGAAACTTGAGGCGTCTGTGTCAGTTTATTCTTAGTCTAGCTATATGAAACAAGAGGATATAAAGTAAAATACAACCAAATACTGTAGGTGACTACTCACTCAGAAAAAATACATATGGCTGTTAGTCTGTCTTCAGATTCATCTACTGTCTTTGTCACTCAGTCTCTTCACTTAAACACAAAAAAGAGCTTTCAGGACAAGGCACTGAAAAAGCTGACACAGAAGAACAAAACTTGCTGAGTGATTCTACCAATTTAGAATTATATTATGTATAATTCCCAGCATCAAAGGAAGGAAAGCTGTTTTATTCATTCTCCTGCATTTCCTTAGGGCAGTAAGTATTATGTGCTGTAATTATCCAAATAATGCAGGCCTTTGTTTTCGCTTTAAATTTATCTCTTTGACCTGTACTTTATATACTATAATTTCTGCTGCAAACAAAACAGTTGCACAGATATTTTACCATCCTGCCTTCATTCACAAGTATAGATGTAAGATTCATGATACTGTCCGAAGTACAAAATGCTTTGGCCATGAACCCATAGAGGAAGATCCCTACAATTAAGAGAATTATGGTTAGGGTTAAGGTGGCAGAAGTGTTTCAGTATGGCCAGACAGATAATGAAATGCTATTAAGGAGGAATAGTAAGAAGCAAATGAAGTATATTACCCAAAATAACCTGTAGGGCAAAAGTTCTTTCCTATATATGCAAATATGTATGTTGTTTCTCTAAAACACGTTACTCCTTCAAAAAAGTGCATGCTATTATGATGATGGCCATAGGGACAAAAATCAGGCAGAAAGAGCCATTTTAGTTTGCATGCAGGTGACCCAGTCCCTTCAGGGTGTGTTTCTGCTCCAGTTCAGTTCAGCTCCCTCTTTGTCATGCTGTTCAGACAGCTTGTGTATCCTGCCACTGCCTGACTGCCACTGAAGCCATGCTCATCCATCAAACTCAAGGAAAAGGCCTGTGAGATTTGAAAGTCTGCTGGCTTATGTGCAGTGCCAGCTTCAGTGGTTTGGTACAGAGCTTTGGTAATGTTATCCTCCTCTAACACATCAGCACAATTACTCTAAAATATACGTTATTATTTAAATAATATGGATGTATGACCATAAGCAATTAAGCAAAGCTATTGCAGCATTGTCATCCAAACCATGGCATTGCCCTGCGAAGAGAATCAGGGTATTCATATAATGGAGTATATAGAGGCTGCTTCAATCTTCAGTTCATGCAGGAATTACAGCATGATAGCTACACCATGAAAAAGTTTGCTTTGTATTTTTTCACTAATACGTTTCATAATAGTCTCTTGTGAAACATTCTTTCTGTGCTGTTGCTTCTCTGCTGTTTCATTTTTGGAATGCTTTCTTAAATACAAAATTGGCATCTGTGAGATATACTATTAAAATGAGGATATAAATGGGGATTAATTTAAAGTAGGGTTATGAGGGGATTCTGAATCTAACTATATAAATAAGGACTAGAAATGTAACCCAGTGCATTCATTAGTCTGGTTGGCAGAAATAATTTAGCACCCAGCTGAGAAACAATATGGAAATTGTTTTCTTATATTATGCACTTTATCAGATGTATGCTAAACAATTCAGCTCTATCCAAAAGTGTCACCTTGACCAGTTCCATATTCCACAGAATATGAAGTCCCTCCCTCCTGGTATTTTGGTGCAACTGACCCAAAAGAAGGATATTTGGGAAGTAAAAGCTTTGTTGTAGAAAATCTGACCACCTTTCTATCCCTCATTTACACAGATAGGCTGATAGAATAGGATAGACTTTGGATAATTTTAGTGGCTAATCCAACTAATGTTCTCATAGCTTTGGATTTCTTTCTGTTCTGTTATCTAATTTCAGCTCTGTGTGTGCCCATGCTATCTCCTCTGCAATTTTGGACATACAGGCAGTTTCCCTACCTTTGTACCTCGCCTGCATTATCTTCCTGAAGCTGTGTTTATTAGTAAAAGGTAAGAATTCACAAATTACTGCTAATGTAGAAATGGACATAGATGACATCAATCTGCATAATGGTTTTTGAGTATATGCTGCTATGAAGCAGACGCCTGTGCATTTAAGCTAAGAGTGGAGGAGCCTCAGCTGGATTCTTCCTACCATCTAAACACATTTCACTGTGCATTTGAATTGCCCATCCTGAAGTTCAGAGTTTATGTCTATTTAAAAGATAAGGAAAGGGAAGTCACATTGATTTCAGCTGTGTATTTAAGTGTAAGTGTCTACCCATGCCCAATTTGGAAATCAGAGTAGGCACAGGGAGTGATTTCTTCCAAGCATGCTTTTGTCAGTAGTAGAGGGCACCCTGAGAAACACTCTGCTGCCATTTATGAAGAGCTTTCAGAGCCCCATGCTCACCTAGAAAAGCTTTGAAAAGTCAACTAGCTGTGCTACATGTCAGTGGGAAGCAGAGAGCAACAGCAGTTACCTTTGAAAAACCTGACATAGGAAGGGCAACTTGAGTAGCAGAACTTGGAAGCTAAGTAATAGATGAAATGTTTTTTTGATGTCTATAATGTAAATTACAAGCTAAGGAAGAAAAAACCCCAACAAAACAAAAACAAAACAAAAGAAAAAAGAGCTTAAAAATGTAACCAACCCATCAAATAACTAGACACAGGAACTCAGCTCCTGACATTGCTACCTGTATTTTGCCTGCATTCTGGCAAACAAATTGGCAAAGCCTTTAGTTAGCATTAAATTCAGCTGCATAGTTTAAATGAAACCATGATGATTAATTAGCTTAGGACTCATTCCAAATCTTATGCAAGTGTGAAACAGTTTCACAGTGTCTAAGGATGAAAATTCCCAAAGCAATAAAAGTAATTTAATACTGACATCCAAAACTATGGAATAGGCTTATTCCCAAAGACAATCTCCTGAACAGCACAGTAGCTGTAAGACACTGTAGTCTGTGCAATTGAAACCAAATTTTCTTCTTAATTGTTACACAGCTGTAGCAGTAGGTTATACAGTCTTTCTTCTCCTTTCTTCCATACCCAGTAGGCCATGATGTATTTACTGTGATGACTTAAGTGTCTAAACAGACAGCCAGATCACGGGGCTGAAGCCAGAACTGATGGAAAACAGAACAGAAAATACTGTTTCTAGCTGTCTTTCTTTTTGTAAAGATTGCTCTTACAAGAGGAATCTCAGGCTGTCTGTTTCAGCCTGCACTCCATGTGTGCAAATCTGAAAAATTATCATATGTTTATTTCATGTGAATACTCACATATCTATTGCCATGTAAACCACATTCAATACATGAGAAAGCTCTATAATGTCAAAGGGACATTTCCAGTAGTTGGGGTTTTTTGAATATATGGAAATAATGGATCTTAACTTATTAAGGCTTTCAATATTATTTTTGCCTTTGAATGAGATACAGACTTTAACTAAATATTTGTAACAGTTCTGTCCTATCTGTATGGGACAGGTTCTAGTTTCTCTCCCACTGAGAGCACTAGTAATATCTAAACCTCCTGCATACCTGCTAGTTGCCCATACAAGAGCTATCAATAGTTTCTGCAGCAAGTTCTTGCCAAAATTCTCCTGGAGACTGACAGTCTCATGTGGTATTCCTAAACATGCTTGCACATGTCCTTCTTGTTTGAAATGTCACCAGCATGAATTCCTACTTTAGGTGCATAAGGCACTGAAATTACTGAAAATCTGTATCAACACTCAATTTTTTTTAATTAAAACAAACCTTTAAATGTAAAGATTCCAACTGAAACCATATGTTATTCTACTTTTGTAATTTTTTCATAAGACCATATGCAGACAGATATCCCACTTAAAAAGAACCATAATTACAAATATATCTTTGTGTTTATGTATGTGGGGCATTATAAGCAGCATTTTCGGTTTATGTCAAGTTTGTAATTTCTTTCTGCAATCTGTTCTCTAGTTACCTATATTTTTCTTCTCAGAAGGTATCAGTAAAGACAGTGAACAGCCTTTTTGCTTTTTCTTTTTACCTGTAAGTAGGCCATGAAGCCATGGTGAGACACCATGTCTCACTGTCAAACTTGTATAGGATTCCTGTGAGCCTCTGGGATCCTGGTTCAGAATGCCAGTGTTGAAATTCCACAACATTTCACAAATGTATGGCTGTATGCTGCCATCTGTCTGCTCTGCAGCTGGGAGTCAGTGGTGCACCATTAGTTTTATGTACCAAATTTCAGCTGTCTGATATGTTTCGGAACAGCTGGTAAGACTATTTACCTCATTTCAAAGCATTTCCTTTCTGTCTGCATTGGCTCATTATAGGAAAGGTGATTGCAAGGCTGAAAGGTTTGATATGTATAAACAGGTTTTTTTTTCTTCACCCCTGAAAACAATGATATTCTGACTATCTTCATACAATACCAAATCAGTGTTGTCTGTCATTCTTATAACTATTATTGTGACAAGGTACTACCATATTTCAACATACTATACAAGATCTCTAAATGATAATTCAAGTTTAAGCTTATAATGGGCTTTTTCTTACCAGATTTTTCATGAAAGCCTCTGAGACTGAATCAGGACTGACTAGCTTCCTACTCATTCTGTGTATTAAAGACTTTTACACCTCATGATTGTGACAAAGATTGTAAGGGGAGATAGGAATGGCACAATATTAATTTCTTATTTTCTCATAATATGATGAGGCTGGCACTATAAGTTTTATAAATTTATTCCATTTTCACTGCAGATCTTATTATTATAGTCTTCCCAAGGTGCCATTTTGTCCATTTGAAGTTATAGTGCATGACCAAGTATGATGAGAGACCTTCTTTCAGCTAACTGTATCTCACACCACAACCATTTGACTATGCCCCAATGAGAAACCGTTTGATAATTTCAAATAAGGTAAATTGATAATTTTACAATTGGAAAAATTCTGAAATCTGTGAATTTCAAACTTGGAATTGTCAATGTTATCTTTACTATTCATTACAATTCTTACAATCGTACTGTATTTAAGTGAAATCAAGTCTTAAAGAAATAGAATCATAAAACAGATAGGGTTGGAAAGGACCTTAAGATCATTCAGTTCCAACCCCGCTGCCATGGGCAGGGACACCTCACATTAAACCATGTCACCAATGGCTCCATCCAACCTGGCCTTGAACACTGCCAGGGATGGAACATTCACAACTTCCCTGGGCAACCCATTCCAGTGCCTCACCACCCTCACAGTAAAGAATTTCTTCCTTATATCCAGTCTAAACTTCCCCTGTTTAAGTTTTAACCCATTACCCTTGTCCTGTCATTACAGTCCCTAATGAATAGTCCCTCCCCAGAATCCCTATAGCCCCCCTTAAGATACTGGAAGGCTGCTATGAGGTCTCCACGCAGCCTTCTCTTCTCCAAGCTGAACAGCCCCAACTTCCTCAGCCTAACTTCATGCAGGAGGTGTTCCATTCCCTTGATCATCCTTGTGGCCCTCCTCTGGGCTTGTTCTAACAGTTCCATGTCCTTTTAATATTCAGCACACCAGAACTGCACACAATAATCCAAGTGAGGTCTCACGAGAGCAGAGTAGAGGGGCAGGATCACCTCCTTCGACCTGCTGGTCACGTTCCTTTTGATGCAGCCCAGAATATGATTGGCTTTCTGGGCTGCAAGCACACACTGGAGCCAGCTCATGTTCATTTTCTCACTGACCAATACCCCCAAGTCCTTCTCCACAGGCTGCTCTTAATCTCTTCTCTACCCAACCTGGAGCTGTGCCTGGGATTGCTCCCACCCAGGTGTAGGACCTTGCACTTGACATGGTTAAACTTAATGAGGTTGGCATCAACCCACCTCACAAGTGTGTCAAGGTCCCTCTGGATGGCATTCCTTCCCTCCAGCGTATCAACAGAAACACACAGCTTGGTGTCATCAGCAAACTTGCTGAGGGCGCACTCGATTCCATTGTCCATGTCACCAACAAAGATGTTGAACAAGACTGGTCCCAACACTGATCCCTGAGGGACACCACTCGTTACTGGTCTCCAGCCGGACATTAAGCCATTGACCACAACTCTTTGCGTGCGACCATCCAGCCAGTTCTTTATCCACTGAGTGGTCCACCTATCAAATTAATGTCTGTCCAATTTAGAGACAAGGATGTCATGTGGGACAGTGTCAAATGCTTTGCACAAGTCCAGGTAGATGACATCACCTGCTCTACCCCTGTCCATCAGTTCTGTAGCCCCATCATAGAAGACCACTAAATTGGTTGGGCAGGGTATCCTGAGGATATGTATTTTGTTAGCAATAATGCTAATCTTCATGCAAATGTCATATTAGAGATTTTCATTTATATTCCAAACTATTTAATCTAAAAAAAGTGTTATTCAAATACTGAACATTTACAAAGCTGTTCCAGAGAGCTGGTTTCTTCATGCCCATTTATTGTCCTTATAGCTAAACCCTAGAAAACCCTTTCTGATTAAAAGCAAAGATATTTGGTATTGCAATAATCAGAATTACATTTGCATCTTTTCAAGCAGGAAAGCAATTTAACAAACTGTGCATTTATTTTCCATGTAGCCAGCCATTTTATGACAGTAAAACAAATCAAGAGACTATATCTTTTATAAAATGCTGTTTCATTATTATTTAAACTATACAGAGAAATAACCTTGTGCAGTTTACCCAGGTGCAAAAAAACTTGTAAATTCTAGTGATTAATAGAGGGTCATCATTTATATTACATAGTAGGAGAATGAATTCTGTATCATTATGTTCCTGTGAGGAATATGAAAGTAAGAAAACCAGCATTTGTTCTGAGTTGTTTTCAAGAATGTGTGCTGTTAATAGTATTGCTAACCTTAAAACATGGGCGCTTTTCTTAGCTGGCTGGTTTTAGTCCTGACCTCAAAGCAGAAGACCGGTCTTCCTAGCGTCTTCCTTCTCTTGCAAGATTCCATTGTCAGGTTATTTTACCACAAGTGACATGACAGAAGCAGCCCTGCTATGCAAGGCATAATGGAAGAATTACTGTGGGAGAAAGGAGGGCAAAAGCTACTTTAGTAGTCGTCTTCTATGGGGTATTTGAACATAATTATATTCAATATTTGAACAATATCATATTCAGATAATACAATCTAAAATAAGCAGCTGGCTTTTTAAACACACAAACAAACAAACTCCAAACTTAAATAAACAAAAATACCCAAAAAAACAAACAAACAAATCCCCCAAATCACAAACAAAACCCTCAAACCAACCAACCAACCAAACTAAAAAAGCACCCAAGAAAAAGAAAGATCAGAAATGACAGCTGGGATTTCCAGGGTGAAGTTCAAAACATTAGAAATGCTGAGAAGTTTGTGCTGAACTGTTTTTGTAATTCTGTTCTTTATGCTGTAAGCAAATAAAACAGAGGTTTTAACTTTATTTTTTTTTTTTTCATCAGAAATATCCACTAACATGAATGCTTTTCTGTGAAGACTGGTTTTGCTTCAAAACAGTTCTGATTTCTGCAGGTAACAAAATAAAAATATCCCTATTGTTGTTTTAGAATAATGTTATACCATAAGCAGGTTACAATCTAGTGAATTTGTTGCTCTAGCTTAATATACTTATTTTCATTTCCAAGTAGATCACATTCCTTAAATTTGGAATATAAGCATTATGAAAAAATCACAATAGAATCCTGGAAAGCCTGGGGAAAATGTTATCCAAATAGACTTAAAATGTATAAATTTTCACTAATTTTTCTACAACCAATATTTATAGAAGTACCCACCCTGTAACTCTGTCTCGCTATGTATATTTCATCAAAATCATATGAAAGGCACAATTTCTTTCCTAGTTAAGAGTTTGAGTCACAATGTAGTACCTTTAGCAAGTAATGGCTTAAGCAGCTGCTTGAGTGCCTTCAGTGTTTAAATAGCTGTACGTACAGTCAATTTAACTCAGTTTAAAAGTGTCCATCATCAGACAGTCCATTTCTGTATAAACAGACAGTGGATGTTATGGAGTCTGAATTGCTGGGGAGGAGAAATCTCATCATCAAAATGTGTTGCTAAATAGTATGGCTTGTAAGAGCCTGGTTAATCCTTCCTCCTGAGGCCATTGCAAGAAAACTAATGATTATATTCTGTTTATCAGAGCCATTGAGAGTGAATGACATTGTGCTATTTTCTGCAGAGATTGGGGGCTTTTCTTTTGTTCCTGGTTTTATTTGGTAAATCTGTAGGTAGATTTGCATTCTGCCTGCTCAGCAGATTCTGCGTGTACCACTACTTAGAAGTTACTGAAAAAATTCAAGAACTGTCCCAGCATAGAAGCCTAAACCCAGAACTTCTAGTGCTTGGAGGATTCCTGCTGCCATGATATTAGAGTGAAGATTCCTGCATCCTTAGCCTTGTCTTATTCTTTTGTTCTCCATTTGTAGGCTGCCTTCTTCATAGTAGGTGCCTTAGCACTCTTGCTTGTGATGCTGTTGTAGTTGAGGATTCAGTGTTCTGCAGATTAGGGATCATAGCCATAGTAAGAGTTTGATAGTGCTTTTTTGTTTTTTTGGCTTTTGTTTTTTTTTTCCCCAGGATCAGAAACTCTGTTAGTAGATATAAATGGGTGCCAGGAATCTAATCAGTAGAAGTAGCTCCAAAGATGGGATGAGATGAAAAGAAATGAGATGAAAACAAATTAGACATCCTCAGTTTCCTACCAATCAGATGCTTCACAATTTCTGGGTTTTCCCTTTGATTCAGAATGAAAATTTTTCTAGTAGAATGAAATTTGAACTCTGCCCAGATTCATTTTGAACTCTTCATGTGTGCTCTCAGAAAGGCTTCCAATTGCATGGAATTGTTTGATTTCTCATCTCTTCTATTTCCTACAAAGAAACTCCAAACAAACAAGCAAACTAATAAAAAACCATACCCACACACAAAATTGTGTATTACTTACCTTTTCCTTCCAGTCTTCCTCCTGGTTTGTCCCCTCAGGCTTGCACCATACACTTTGCCTACTGCCAAAGTACTGCAATGTGATGTACTCAAATTGTTGTACAAGCGCATGTACAACTCAAGTGCACAATGCACTCAATGTTTCATATTGTATTGAAAGCATAAGTGATATTGTTTAGCTTTATGTTCTTATAAATGTGTTCTTATAAATATAGTTCTTTCTGCAAAAATAATACAGTTTCAAAGATGAGAGGAATTTATCATCTAGAACCAGTAAGGGAACTCTTTGATTTGTGAGCGACAGAAGTCCACAGAACAGATCAAAGATTATTGCTGCTCTGTTCACAATGTTTGAATCAACTTTCTGCAAAAGAAAATAAAAAAAAAAGAAAAAAAGAAAAAAGACCTGGTTTCAGCTAACTGTATCTCAGCAGTGATAATCCTTTGATATTAATCTGGATGCTCAGGTGAAAGATAGGCTCTTCAGCAACACAGCAATCCCTTTTGAAGATCTAATTCTTCTTATATTCATAGTGCAAATGCTCCATTTTTTCTGTTTGGTTTCAGCCTCTGAAACAAAAGCTAGGATATAAAGCCCTTGCTTTATAAAGAAAAAGGAAAAAAGGAGAAGAAAATCCTACTGGAGAATGACTGCTAAGAAATAGTGTCTCATTAAGTTTCCTCAAGACTTTCATCTTGCACTTACTAGCAGAAAATACAAAACAGCTCACAACTCTCCTACACTTAGGCCTTTAAAAGCATAATCCTTTTATGAAACAGACTCAGTTGCTTTTGGTTCCTTTAATGTGAGAACCCTCTTTTGTTTCATGGTCAGAGAGACTGCTCTTCATCTATTTGTATTCTCTTCTCTGAAACTGGAAGACCAGGTTAATATAAATAAGTGTACTTGTCAGGACTTCCAGTTGCTGAGAATCCCTAAAAGCAGGGAGGGGTGTTGTACAGATGAAAGCTTAGATCTGTCATATGAAGGCAAACACTTTATCTTGATAATATTGAATGGGCTGGAATAATTAGCACAACAAACAAACAAAAATGTAACAGTTGTACTTTAACCTCTCTTAGAACCAGAATGGTTGTGCCATCAACATGTGCATCTAGTAGTGTGATAAATTAGTCGTCAATATTTAACATAGTATATACCTGACAGTCACATAAGGGACGGCAAAGTTCAAATTTGGCACATGCTATTGGTCAGTAAGGCCTCACAGGTACTATTTAGCAAATCACCCTCTCATATCATGTTCTTTCCTACTGCCCAGTTTGAGTGGAATAAAGTGAGAAGTCTGAATGTTCAGTCCTGGAAAGAAGAAAGACATAAGCCAAGGGAGGGGCTGCCTCTTCACCACCTTATTCTCTTGAATTCATATTTTATAGCAGTCCTTTTAGCTTACCTGTCAAGTTCCTGCTATTTTTATCTGGTTTGCTTATGTAGATAAGGTGTGCCATCAATTTTTCCTGCTTAAAAATAAGATGCTACGAATCTCTGGGTAAGTAGGTCAAATTTGACTTTTTATTGACATTCTCCTTATGGCCCTGCTGCTGTACTCTTGTCACCTGTAATGCATATGTAGAAGCACTCAAGGTAACATTAAAGATAGATGGGATAAACACTGCAGCCTGCTGCTGCATTGAGAAATATAGTGCCACTACTTTTGTAATGTAGGTCAGCTTCCAGTGGACACAAAAAGAACCATCACCATTTATATCTCTGATCTCTGGTTAGAATGAGTGAGTGTTGAAACTTCTCCAAGGTTCCTCCCCCATCCCTTATCCTGGAGATAAAGAAAGCTTGCTTTGCTGTAAGTCAGAGTTTTCTGTCTCCAGGAAAATCAGTTCAATGCCTTCCACAACTACTAAAAGCTCCATGGAGAAAAAAGTAAATGAAGTAGATTGTCAAAAGCTGTCTGCTGGCATTATGGGTAAATGGGCTACTTTGCATGTTCTTCTGAATTCTTTCTTCCTGAATGAAACAAAAAGCCCCTGTGTAACAAATAATTTGTTTCATATTCATAGCGCTAGTAGTGCTAAGTTTGTTAGTCTATTATGTTCTGCTAATGTAAATTGTGTGTTGCATATGTGGTTGTTTACCACGTGTTAATAGCCATTTTTTAAAAAAATTCTAACAAGGAAAATTATGAAAGTAAAATACAAAGAAGGGAACAAAATACAGTATGTCAGCTACTACTGATACCCCAGTCTTGGTTTTCAATTGCTGCTGGCCTTATTCTTGTGTCGTACATATTTTTTCATAGTTTAAATACTCCTTAAAAACTCAAAGTTCCCTAAAACTTCCTTATTTTTAGGCTGAAAGTATTTTATATTATGTAAGCATATGGCGAGGAGGGAAAGCTTGTCAACAAGTCTAGAAAAGGTATAGTCTCACAATTAAGGGAGCAAATGCACACACATAAATGTTAGTGTCAGTTTTCCCTATCAACAAGAGTTGTGAGTTGAATAGTTCCAACTAGGAACAGGCACCTAAAGAAACTGTTTCTTAGCTCAACACAGCTGGGACACAAAGTTCCTGTCATTTTACAGGTTTCTTGGCACTTAATTGCAGCTACTGACATAAATAATCCTTAAGTGAGGTATCAGCTGAAATGAAAACGGTTTTCCTTTGGAAATCAGTAATTTTATTCCTAAAATTCAGCAGAGACAACTTGCATCTTCTTAAAATAAATAGTAAATAACCTGTGACACTAAAAATAATGGTTAAATATTGAATTTACAATTCAAGGTTAAGTCATCCTACCTTCATTCTCATTTAAAAACAATTTCAAACACATTTACCATTTTATTTAAAGTTTCCTTTCTTGTGAATTATGTCTGTGACTTGTGGCATGGAAATTACTGCCTTTGTTGGGTTTTTTTCCATTTTATTCTTCTTAAATAAGTGATGTTTTTCTTTGAACTACTGCTATTTAACAGAAATTGCTCAGGGAGTGATTCAGATTTGTCCCCTTTGGTATTTCATAGGAATGGCTGAAGTCTGCTCTTAAAAGTTAGCTACACCACATAATTCAGGAGTAATAATGTACTCTTCAGTGCAGCTGCATCTCTAACTAGGGTTAAAATCTGAGTGTACCTGGAGACACACAAGACGGTAGCTACAAGTTAGACGTAGATTTAAGGAAAGAAACGCACTTGGCACAGAGCAAAGTACATGGAACTATAGATAGATCTGTGCCTGGCAAAATCTGGGAGCAGATTCTCTTGGAAGGCATGCTAGGGCACATGAAAAAGAGAAAGGTGCTTGGTGACAGCCAACATGGCTTTACTAGGGGAAAATCCTGCCTGACCAATTTGGTGGCCTTCTATGACGGGGCTACAAAAGTGATGGAGAGGAGTGGAGCAGTTGACGTCATCTACCTGGACTTGTGCAAAACGTTTGACACTGTCTCACATGACATCCTTGTCTCTAAATTGGAGTGTCATCAATTACAAAATCCCAGAATCCCAAGGGTTGGAAGGGACCTCAAAAGATCATATAGTCCAACCCCCCTGCAGGAGCAGGGTAACCTAGAGTACATCACACAAGAACTTGTCCAGGTGGGCCTTGAATATCTCCAACATAGGAGACTCCACAACCTCCCTGGGCAACCTGTTCCAGTGCTCTGTCACTCTTACAGTAAAGTTCTTCCTGATGTTAACATGGAACCTCCTATGCTCCAGTTTACACCCATTGCCCCTTGTCCTATCACTGGATATCACTGAAAAAAGCCTAGCTCCATCATCCTGACACTCACCCTTTACATATTTGTAAACACTGATGAGGTCACCCCTCAGTCTCCTCTTCTCCAAGCTAAAGAGACCCAGCTCCCTCAGCCTCTCCTCATAAGGGAGATGTTCCACTCCCTTCATCATCTTTGTGGCTCTGTGCTGGACTCTTTCAAGCAATTCCCTGTCCTTGAACTGAGGGGCCCAGAACTGGACGCAATATTCCAGATGTGGCCTCACCAAGGCAGAGTAGAGGGGGAGGAGAACCTCTCTTTGCCCTACTAACCACACCCTTTCTAATGCACCCTAGGATGCCATTTGCCATCCAGGTCGTTGATGAAAATATTAAACAGCACTGGTCCCAATACCGACCCCTGAGGACTCCACTAGTCACAGACCTCCAGCTAGATTCCGCCCCATTGACCACAACTCTCTGCCTTCTTCCTTTCAGCCAGTTCTTGATCCACCTCACTACCTGATCGTCAAGCCCACACTTTCTTAGCTTATCTATGAGAATGCTGTGGGAGACAGTATCAAATGCCTTACTGAAATCAAGAAAAACCACATCTACCGCTCTACCATCATCCCTCCACCTAGTCACTTCCTCATAGAAGGCTATAAGGTTGGTCAAACATTACTTCCCCCTCATAAAACCATGTTGGCTGTTCTTAATAACCCCCTCATCCTTGATATGCCTAGAGATGGAGTCAAGAATAAGTTGTTCCATCACCTTTCCAGGTATGGAGGTAAGGCTGACTGGTCTATAATTATCCGGGTCCTCCTTCTTGCCTTTCTTATAGACTGGTGTGACATTTGCCATCTTCCAATCCTCAGGCACCTCTCCCGTTTCCCATGATTTACCAAAGATTATGGAGAGTGGTCTAGCAATGACCCATGGGTGCATTCCATCCGGACCCATTGATTTATAGATGTCCAGATTGCATAGCTGATCCCTAACCCAAACCTCATCTACCAAAGCAAACTCCTCCTTTGTTCTGACTCCTTCTGGGGCTACAGGAATCTGGGGCCCCTGGGGAGAGTCTGCAGGAGTAAAGATAGAGGCAAAGAAAGCATTCAGCACTTCTGCCTTCTTTGTATCCTCTGTCTCCAGGGCACCCACCTCGTTCAACAGTGGGCCTATATTGCCTCTTGTGTTAGTTTTATTTGCTATGTATTTGAAGAAGCCCTTTCTATTGTCCTTAATCCGACTTGCAAGATTAAGTTTCAAGGAGGCCTTAGCTGTCCTAATTGCCTCCCTACATCCTCCAACAACTGTCCTATATTCCTCCCAAGTGGCTAGCCCCTCTTTCCATAATCCATAGATTCTCCTTTTCCACTTGAGTTTGCCCAGCAGCTCCTTGTTTAACCACACTGGTCTCCTAGATCCCTTACTTGATTTCCTACTCATTGGGATGCTCTGATCCTGAGCTTGGAAGAAGTGGTCCTTGAATGCTGACCAACTATCATGAGCCCCTTTACCACCTAGTACCCTTTCCCATGGGACTTCCCTTAGCAGTTGATTGAACAGGCCAAAGTTGGCCCTTCAGAAATCCAGAACTGTGGCCTTGCTAGGTATTCTGTTCCTCCCACACAGGATCCTAAACTCCACCATCTCATGGTCACTGCAGCCAAGGCTGCCATTGACCATCACCACTTCAACCAAACCCTCCTTGTTGGTGAGTACTAAATCTAGCAGCGCTCCTCTCCTAGTTGGTTTGTCCACCATTTGCATTAAGAAGTTATCATCAATGCACTGGAGGAACCTCCTAGACTCTGAATGATTGGCTGTGTGAGTCTTCCAGCAAATATCAGGGTAGTTAAAATCCCCCACGAGGACTAAGGCATGTAGTCGCAAGGCTACTTCCAGTTGCCTGTAGAAAGCCTCATCAATTCCTTCGTCCTGATCAGGAGGTCTATAATAGACTCCCACAACTGTATCACCCGTACCAGCCTGTCCCTTAATTCGTACCCACAGACATTCCTCTTTCTCCTCATCTGCCCCTGGACAGAACTCAGTATGTTCTAGTCACTCTCTCACATAAAGAGCAACTCCACCACCTCGCTCTGATGACCTATTTTTCCTAAAAAGGACATAGCCATCCATGAGCACATTCCAGTCATGTGAGCTGTCCCACCATGTCTCTGTAATTGCCACTAGGTCATAACCTTTAGACCACACACAGACTTCTAACTCCGCCTGTTTATTCCCCATGCTGCGTGCATTGGTGTACAGGCATTTCAGGGAGCGAGCAGAGCACGCTGATGGCACCCTTGGGAGGTGGGAGGCCTTTTGGTCTTCATTAATAGTAGAACAATGCCTCACTAGTTCAGCTACGACCCCCTCGCACTTTGAATTTAACCTGAAGCTCTGTGAGTTAGCTCTGCTAACTCTTGTCCTAGTACCCTTTTTCACCTGCGGGACAGGGTCTAAACTATCCTTTCTCACAAATGAAACAATAGATTGATAGTCCTCCCTAGTCCGCCATTCTTCAAGCCCCAATTTGATAGGTGGACCACTTGGTAGATAAAGAACTGGCTGGATGGTCGCACACAAAGAGTTGTGGTCAACGGTTCAATGTCCGGCTGGAGATCAGTAACGAGTGGTGTCCCTCAGGGATTGGTGTTGGAACCAGTCTTGTTTAATATCTTTGTTGCTGACATGGACAATGGAAATGAGTGCACCCTCAGCAAGTTTGCTGATGACACCAAGCTGTGTGGTTCTGTTAATACGCTGGAGGGAAGGAATGCCATCCAGAGGGACCTTGACACACTTGTGAGGTGGGCTGATGCCAACCTCATTAAGTTTAACCATGCCAAGTGCAAGGTCCTACACCTGGGTGGGAGCAATCCCAGGCACAGTTACAGGTTGGGCAAAAAGGAAATTCATGGCAGTCCTGTGGAGAAGTGTCGTGGTTTAAACCAAGTCCCCAAACTCCCGGAGATTTAGGAAGGAAAATCCAAAGAATGTAGCCCCCACAGATTGAGATAAGAACGGTTTAATAGCCAAGGCATAACACAATACTAATGATACAGCCAATAACAAGCGAAAAGAATACAACACCTCACCAGCCACTGATCCATAACTCACTCCACCCTGCCCGGCTGAGCACCGCGTGCTCCCTCCTCCATTTCCCTCCAGAGCTCCACTCCTCCAGCTCTCTCTCTCCCAGTTGCATCCTGGGCATCATGTGCTATGGTATGGAATACCTCATTGGCTAGCCTGGGTCAGGTGTCCTGTCTCTCCTTCCTTCCGGCCTCCCTTCCTCCACCTGGCTGGAGCATGTGCTCAGAAAAGGCCTTGAACAAAAACACCCTCAAAACATGCTCGCTATCAAGCAACTGTTCCCAGCCCAGAAGTCAAAACACAGCACTGTACCAGCTACAAGAAGGAGAAAAATGACTGCTACGGCTGAACCCATGACAAGAAGGACTTGGGGGTGTTAGTCAATGAGAAAATGAACATGAGCCGACTTCAGTGTGCACTCACAGCCCAGAAAGCCAACCGTATCCTGGGCTGCATCAAAAGCAGCGTGATCAGCAGGTTAAAGGAGGTGATCCTGCCCCTCTGCTCTTGTGAGACCTCACCTGGAGTATTGTGTGCAGTTCTGGTGTCCGCAACATAAAAAGGACATGGAACTGTTAGAACAAGTCCAGAGGAGGGCCACGAGGATGATCAGGGTCCTGGAGCACCTCCCATATGTAGACAGGCTGAGAAAGTTGGGGCTGTTCAGCCTGGAGAAGAGAAGTCTGCATGGAGACCTCATAGCAGCCTTCCAGTATCTGAAGGGGGCCTACAGGGATGCTGGGGAGGGACTATTCATTAGGGACTGTAGTGATAGGACAAGGGGTAATGGGTTGAATCTTAAACAGCAGAGGTTTAGACTGGATATAAGGAAGAAATTCTTTACTGTGAGGGTGGTGAGGTACTGGAATGGGTTGCCCAGGGAGGTAGTGAATGCTTCATCCCTGGCAGTGTTCAAGACCAGGTTGGATGAAGTCTTGGGTGACATGGTTTAGTGTGAGGTGTCCCTGCCCATGGCAGGGGGGTTGGAACTAGATGATCTTGAGGTCCTTTCCAATCCTAAGTACTCTATGATTCTATGATCTTCAAAATTCAAGAAAAAATGAAGTTTGTACATAATACTGTATATGACCTAATATATAGTGGGTTTGGCAATGCATTTACTAGTCTGATAACAAAGTAATGGTACAACTCGTCTTGCCTACAGTGCTCTGTATAGGAAACGCTCATAAATGCTTTGCATCAGTCAGTAGGAATTTCTGACAATTTCCCATGTCAGAACAGGCATGTTTTTCACCCTTGTGATGAATGTTGGGGTCATTTCTATCTCAGCTACTACCCTTCTTTCAGAAGGTGTAGCCAACATAAGCCCTTTCTCTGATGGTTTTCATCCTCTGAAATTAATGAGAAGGGAGTGATTTTTCATCAGCTTACTGAGCCAAAACATACATTGAAGTTTGCTTTGTGTGTTTCTGCACATGTGACATAGACAGGTTCCAAGCAAGCAGTAGGTCTTTTCAAAGGAGGATGACTTCAGACTCAAGGAGTAATCCTGAGATCATAGCCTGAGAAAGCAGAACCCACCCACCCCCCCCCCCCCCCGTCTGATTAGAAGGAGCAGCACTAGTCAGAAGGGAGCTGTAGCTAACCTTGTTAGCAATTTGTGTTATCTTGGTGCTAAGCTTGTGCTTGTCTCATTATTCCAGGGATTCTGCCCATTTGTGTTACTGTACTCAGAAGATGGTAACAACAAATGATGTCTGATCTTAAAGACATTACATCTGGGGACAGGGAGAGTTAGGCCCTGGTTAAGTGTAGTTAAACCTAACTACAAAAGAAAGCCAGACAATGCAAAATACAGACTTCACAAGCCCATGAAGGACCTTTTGTTCTGGAACGGTCTAAAATATCTGTTTAGAAGGTCTGTTCAAACTGCCTGTTTGAACAAACACACCCTGAGTGGGGAAAAAAAAATAGTCAAATTAAAGGCTCATGAGGAAAAAACAACCAAACCTCCCTGCCTCCTTCATATAAACAAGTCTGTTGCTTGAAACTACCAGTGTTCAGCCTTTCTGAGAAGAGTACTTCAGCTTCTGCCACCATCCTAAGAAGATGACACATTGCAGCCTATCCCTTACAGCTGTGCTCACTGAGGAAGCCCAGTCCCATTGGTCTGAACAGTTTTGCTGTGTTGAGTTTGCCCAGGAAATCTGGTACTAACAGAGACCTACAAAACAGACAGAAAAATAAACAAGAGTGTCACCAGCACCCTGAAATACTTTAACAGGTCAATTATTTGGATATTACTATTAAAAATATTTCTTTAGGATTTAAGGGGAGGTTAATCTCATTCTAAGGACACAAACCCAGTGTGTAGATAGCTTAGGGTCTGATGCTGAAGTTCTTCCAGTGATTATTTCCCTTTTGCATAATTCTGATGGCGACTAGTTGTTTGGTTTTTTTTTCTGACAATGCACAAACTGAAATTTCTTGGCCCCTATTTGGTTATGTTGCCATTCCCCTTATAGTAGTCTGCATAAACATCTAATCAGCGAGCTGCAAAACATGTACTCTAGAAAACCCTTCATCTTGTTGAACATGTCTCTTAGACAGACCTTCTTATTGCTGCATTAAGTTTCCCATTCCACACATATAACCACTTTTCACACATGCTTAGAGTTTTTAAAATGTGTGATGTCTTTAGAACTAGTAAAATGAGAAATTGAAGTGGACATAGCAAAATTTTTAAAACAAGTTCTTTTAAAGGTATCTTTTTTGGGTTTTTTTTGTTATTTTTGTTTTTTTATATATAGTACAATTTAATGTGGGTTAATATTTAAGCAATAATTGTCTTTGTTCAAGATTCAATAGCCATATTGTTTTAACCAAAGTACATTTTCTGTATGACAGTGTTCCTCCAAGTTGGAAGTTAGAACCAGTGCAAATTTCTTGTAAATGGAAATTGTTCTGTTGTAAACGGTAGGGGGGAAGATGAGTGAAAATGTTAACGTTTCTTGGCAGAGCAATAGTTATTTTGCAACAGACGCACACGTCAATATATATCTGACACTTTTAAATGGCATTCCTTTCTTCTGAACACCATACCAAATGGACAGACATTTTCATGGCATTTTAAAGATGACACTGTAGAAATGAAATAATTTTATTCACTGTTTACAAACTTTTTACCATGTAAATATTATCACTGACATGATCACAGACATATTAGTAGTAATTGAGCCAGACACAGTAGCTAACAGTCTTGTCAGTACTGGCTCCCTATTGACAACATTACAAAGCCTGACCTTACTATGGTAATAAAATATGAAACAAAGTGGGTGGTGGAATGTTCTTGCTTAAGGATGTGTTAGCTAGACACCGTTGCTTCTGCTAGCAAGTCTGTCTTGGTTAAATAAACCTATACTACTAGACAATGCAAAAAAAGGCTTTGTAAATCTGGTGAGCTAATTATGTTATTTTAACTTCAAGATTACAAGGAAATTTCAACAAAGTTGTTTTAGGAAAACTTCAATATAAATTTAATGCATACTTTAGGTTAGATTTGCCTGATCAGCAATAAAATTACAATTAAGATAATTTAATAGCTTTGTTTCCCCCTAAACTCTGCATAGGGTTTTATCCCCTCCTAAGGCTTTTAGAAGGGCATTTTCATTTTTATTTATATTTATATATATATATATATTTTTTTTTTTTTGCTTTAAAATCAGCTGTTAGATAATAGTGCCCTCTTATGGAGATTGTCGGCACGAAGTCTTGCTGAAGTTTTCAAGTTTTTTATGGGCTTAATAGACATGGTTTTCTTTACAAATCAACACAGACTACCGTAGGTGGAGAAGTAATAAAATGTGACTCAGAAAGTAGAGACTATTTGAAATAAGCACTTTGTTTCTTCATAGGATGCTTCTATGAGAGTCTTTCTCTTTAGGGCAATTTTACCTTTCACTGAAACAACTAGATTTCTCTTTCAGTCACAGATAGAAATTGTGCCAGTGCAACTGAAAGTGATGCAGAAAAAATTAGTCAACCTTTGGGGAAAACAAGACTTAAGAAATGTGGATAGCTGGGGAAAGACTTGATTTAAATAAAAACATAATTAATAGCACCTAATATTTTCCCACATTAATTTTCAGTATAATTTAGTAACATTTGATTACGGCTTAAGTATACATTTCATGTATGTAAAGTAGATTCAACCTTATCTGTATTACTCTGTGTTTTGGAAACTGAGATAAATGGCTATATTGATGTGGTTGTGAAAGGGAGATTTAGGCAAACCATTTTAAGAATAGAAATATTAATTTCCCACAAAAAAATTACTTATTGTCAAACATACATTTTTTTTGTTTTATTTCTACTTAAAAGTGCTTTTTAAATGGCAATTAAAATGCTATTAACATTTTTCAGCTATCCACAACTTTCCATTGTTTCATATTCCGTCTTCACAGGTATAATGACATGTGCAGCAATGCAGTATTTTCATGTGGATATGCCAATATAATGTGATTGGAAAGGTGGGTGTAAAATCCAGGTCATATTCAGGTAAGATGTGGTGCTATAATACTATCTGAACTTATCAGTTATAATACAAAAAATACTGTTATTAATTTTCCTGTTATTGTTCTAAATTAAGCAGAATGGTTTAGATGTTAGTGTAGTGTGCTAATGAATTGCTTAACCAAGGCTTAAACATTTTTAAACATCTGTATTCACTGGTAACATTGAAAGTACTGAAGATTGAAAGTAACCTTATATCTTTTTAATATCTAAAGATGCGAATAACTTGTGTCCGAGTGTAAAAGGAATCGCCTAAGGAGCAGTTTGAATTACCAATGTATTTTTCTCTTGCTTAGCACTGTGTAACACATTTTACCTTTTGCTTTAAAGGAAGGGAAATGGAAAGCTGCCCTTGGAGCTACTCTAACAAACAAATCCAGTTTTAGTGAGCCTATTTGTGGAAAATGGTTCTACTGCTACCACAGCTCAAAGAATTAACAAACTGGAAGAGGGTAAGAAAATAATAGAACAAATAATTTTAAATCTGGAAAATATGTGTGATGGTAAGTGTATAAAGAACTATCTGTTGAGCTTCTCTAAAGGAACTGGATGGTCTGCAGGTATTTACTGATAATGGTTCTACTTCGAACAGACAGAATGGGATCCAGTCTTCAAACACCTGGCTAAGTACAAGTTATGATATTTATACAAAATACATTTTTCCATCCACTTCACCTGCTCTGGTATTTATAATGCAGTGGCAAAAAATGTGTTTCCAGTGTGAAACTGATAGTCAAATGTTTCAAGAGTTCAGCAATCCAATGAGATTTTGCACTATCCTTAGTTTGATTGCTCTACAGGGTTGGCTCAGACACTCATATTGAGACAAAAGAAGCAATACTCATTTAGAAATAAACTGTGCTTTAGAGATACTTATTTTCTTGAAAACTTTTTATAATCAACAAGAAGCTGAATTCATCTCTGTAAACACACTGTATTTGTGGATGCCAATTCCGCTAAAATAAGAGGAAAAAAAATCTTCAGTAAGAAGTAGGAGATCACTTTTGATGGGCTGTTGAAAGAGGGTGAAAGAGTAAAAGCAGTACATCAATTCTCTTAATTCAACTCACTGTCTTGAAGCAGTGTTTTCTGTATAGCGTCTGAGCCCAGTGACACTGCAACTTAGTGAGACCCTTCAGGTACTGCATCTAGGTTTCTTTGCATAGCAAGAACTTAATTTTTGCTTAAAATGAAGTGGATGAACAGTAGGAAAAGTTTTAACTGCAAATTTTGACTGCTGTTTACTTTTCCAGTATTTTTAAAAGTTAGATAATTTCATAGCCATATTCTAGTTCATTGGCAGATTTTGAAAGATCTTAATACTTCAGTGATATAGTCCACTACTTCTGTGGTACTAGCCAATGGCAGATACACTGTAGAAGAGCAGAGGAATCACAAAGCCAGCAATGCTTTACCTTCTACAATTATTAAGTAGTTTGATGGAATAGCATTGCAGAATTAGTTGAATCTAGACCAGTAATTCATGAGGCTGTTGCAGCAGTGTCTTTATGACATGGTACTTTTGGCTTTATTCACATACTGCATATTTTGGCATGTATATTTTCTATGCTAATATTGACTCATATCATTAAAACACATTTTGGATTGAGTTTGATATTGAACTCTTAGACCACTCTCATGACAGAATGAGTTCACACACATTATAATTCTCCTGTAGGGTGCCATCTGAATAACTTATCTTAAAAATACAGAAGATACTGTAAAAAAATGCCAGGAGAATGTAGGCAGCATAATGCCAGAAAGAAACACCTAACTGGACAGCATAAGTAGTGAAGTCTGATGATACAATGTTTAAAGAAAAATTACAACTATTGACTAAGAGGAAGGGAAGATTAATATAAGTACACTAAAAAAAATCAATGAAAAATTAATTGTTTCTGACTGCTGACAGGCATTGAGGAAGTCAATGATCTTGGCTTATTGCAGAGGCACCAGTGAAGCAGCTCCTGAGACAGCATATTTCATGACTGACAGAAACAAGGTTTTCTGGAAAAGAAAATCTGATCATTTTAACTTCACATATATTCAGTCCTTGTGAGGAAACCATCACATTAATACAAGCATTGTGACTTTAACGTGGCTGAATGCCAAGCTGGAAATATGATTCAAGAGATTAGACTTTCTGAAGCCAATTACCGACCATCTCCTTGCTAATCATGTCCATGAATGAGAAGTTAGCACATTATATGGTCTAACATTATTTGGCAGGAAGTGTGGGCAGACAGTAAGTCTGTTCTGTCCTTCAGGATGATATACTGTAAGTAGGAAAATAGATGAATGAGGAACTAAAGTACTAAAGAGGTCAGAAATTCTTTCTTAGCTTTTGGAGAAAAGATGCTGGCAATAAACTGTTGTGATTTCAAGTCCATTAAGACTTCCATTTTGACTAATTTATATCAAGATAGGCACTAGATATTTTTCTTCCAATATGTTTATGTTCAGTGCACGTTTGTATTCATACTTTACTTCTCTTATGGTATACCTGAAGGAAGCTGCACTTTACCATATGTATAGGACTAATAAGATTATAAATAATACAATCACAGTGATTCTTCAGGTGGCATCGCAGTTGTTATGAAATGTACTGATTACAAAACAATATCCACTTCGAACACTGAGTGGTGCTACGATATTAACTATTCCAAATCACTGTCTTCTCCCTTGGAAACAGGGTGTACCATCTGACAAACCCGATCACTTTTCACTTATTAATTAGCAATTACAATTATGATCCTATTACTTGTATTAAATAGTAGTAATGGCTTTATTATTATGAGGTGTGACAAAGACTTTGCGTGAAAACAGGGACCAAATACGTAAATAGGCTGTAGTCTGTACTCACTGTCTGTGCTACTCTAGCACTGAGTAATCACAGTCTCATAATGAATCCATTTCCCATTGCAGTAGATGATGTTATATGAACAGATAAAATTGCCACAGCTGTATGGGGACAATTTTGAATGACCTATTTCAATTTAATGTAACAAATATTAACTTAGCATTCTATGTCATACAGAAATCTACCAGTTCTATAATGCAGGCATTTTAAAAACACTGCCATTTTTAGCTAACTACATAATCATCATTATGTGGAATATCACAGGACTGTCTTTTCCTCAAGACAAATAGGACTATTCCAGTAACACTGGATACTGAAATATTTTAGATTTCAACATGTACAAGGCATTCAGGAAGCAAACGTACACCAGCACTAAAATGTCAAAACAATAAGGAAAAGAAAAAAATAAGGAAATGTAAAAGGGCATAGTAAAAAGGGGGACAATTTGGATTGTGTTTTGAGAAAGACGAAGAGAAAAAGAAAATTCTCCTGCATGTGATCTGTTCCAGTTTAATACTCAGCTTTAAATAACTACAGAAATCTAAAGGTTTCATTTGTAGTCACCAAAGTCAGACAACAGTCTCCTATGCTAATTTACAGCTTCTTAGAATATCACAGGATTGTTAGGGTTGGAAGGGACCTCTGGAGATTATCTATTCCAATCCCCAGCCAAGGGAGGGCCACCTAGGGCAGGTTACACATCCAGGTGGGTTTTGAATGTCTCCACAACTTCCTTGGGCAGCCTGTTCCAGTGCTCTGCCACCTCAATGTAAAGAAGTTCTCCCTTGTGTTGAGATGAAACTCCTTGTGCTTTAGTCTATGGCCACTGCTCCTTGTCTTGTCACTGAGCACCACTGGAAAGAGTCTGGCACCATCCTCCTGGAAACTGCCCTTGAGATATTTATCTGCATTAGTGACATCCCTTCTCAGTCTCCTCTTTTCTAAACAGGTCCAGCTCCTGCAGTCTCTCCTCATTAGAGAGATGCTCCAGACCCCTGATTGTCTGTCTTTGGAGCAACCAGACTGAAGCTATCAAATACTGTTACTGTACTGCAGGGAATAAGTGCCCATTTGTTCTTTATTTTAGTTATTTAAAAATAAGAGAAAACTAGACACAGTTAAGAATCTGGTTTCTGGCAGTCAGACAGGGCAATATGGGTACTGTTCCATGCAGGCTCCATGTGGCTGTGGGCTGGTTCAAAAGCTCACACAACCTGGCAAAACAACCTAGTGTGCTACAGAAACACATGACCCATTACCTGTGCTAAAAAGGTAGAAATGAAAAGAAACACACCCTCCTGACATCTCTTCCTTCCTGTTGTGGTGTGCTGATGCTGCGTGAAAACAAGGATGAAATAAGTAAATAGGCTGTAGTCTGTACAGGAAAAGTGGCAGATCTGGGGCAAGCAAATGGGAGCACAGGAGACATCACATAGGAACACGTTCAAATCTATGCTTCTGAATTTTTACAGTGTATTTTTCATAGTTCTAAGGAAGGTGAAGATTTATTTAGAAAGATGAAGAAAACAATTGCTGTTACTTCAATTATTATTCTGTTGTGACAGGTATATGCTGAGTTTTCATATCCGATATCATATCCTATGTTGCCCATCCCTGCTCTGAGGCAGCAGGGAACTCAAGATATTTCTGGTGACTTTTCATGGTCTTACACTATGGCAGTCAAAAACTACAGATGTGATAAATTTATACAGCCTTCTAGATCCACTGAGGTGCTAAGAACATCAAGAATGGGGAATCAGTGCAGACAATGTACCCACCCCACAGCAGGAGGCATTCAGGATTATGAAGCGCTGGTGGTGAAAGCGCTGGGGAACCTAGACTGGTTGGCTTTTTAATTTAGGGGCTAAACATTTAACTTATGGATAGTTGTGATTTTGGTTGTGGCTGGCTATCCGTAACGGTTTTAGATACACACAGTGAGAAATGAGGTACTACAGTTCTAATGCTTGCTGGTATTCGGGTTCCTATTTTCTCCTAAAATCTGCACAGAATTATCATGGAGGACAATTTATTGTGCACGCAGGACACAACCACACTGAGACACTTCATTTAGTAAAATAACATAAAACACCTCTTCCCGCACTGAGCTGCAGACTAACTTACTTTTCATTGCTCGCTCTCCAAGGGACCTTTGAAAGGTATTACAGTCAGTCACCAGTAAGCAAAATGGGCCTAAATATTTTTAAAAGCTCGTTACACAAACACATAATATAACTGCCTTGGATTACAGCCCAAGGACACCAAGGAATGACTTCCACTCGGAAACCCATTTAGCACTAAACGTCAAAGAACAGCAGAAGGAACGGCTGTCAAGAGCCACTTTGGCTTTGCGTTCACAAGAAACGACACACGGATGTGAAGCGTCCGGTGCCCGCAGACCGCAGACAGCCGCATCCGGAGGTGCGTGGACCTGTCCCGCAGGGCCCATGGTGTCCCTCTCCAGTTCCCGTGGGACTCTCAGGAGCAGTCAGCGCGGCGGTCACGGGCAGGCGGCAGCGGGTTGGCTGCCGGAGCAAACGCGCTGTCCAGCCCAAGAGGCTCTCCATGGCCACCTGCCAGCAGTGGCATCCCACAGAGCTACCGCAGGTCCCTGCTCGCTCCCGTTGCGTCCGTCCGCGCTCACGGACGGGCAGCCTCGCCCCAGGGCACTGATACCCTCCCCTCCCCGCCCACGGTGGGCTGTGCTACAGCTCGGCCTCTCCCCGCGGCCCCGCCCGGCCCACGGAGTCCGCGGGGGGGCGCTGCGGTGGCGGCGGGCGAGGCCGCTTCCCTGGCGGAGCAGGGCAAGGCAGGGAAGGGCGAGGCGCTCGCAGGCAGTGAGGAGCCGGGTGGAGCCGACGGCACCAGCGGCCGGGAGGCGGTGTCTGCCCCTGGGCGCGGAGAGCACCGCTACCTGTGGCATGGGAGAAGTGAGTATTGTCTTTCCCCAGTCTTGTTCATGGGGCTGTGCCCGAACTTGCTCTCAGCTGCCTCTTGCGGGTCCCTCCGACCCCTCCTAGCCTGGGAGGGCGGCTGGAGCGCTGAGTAAAAGTAGGTAATGTGTTCGGTTGCATCCCTTCTTTCCATTGCTTTTCTCTTCCCCATCGCCACATCGTTGTGTGGCACCTGCTCGGTTTGTTTACTTGGGTTGCTTGTTTTGGTTTGGTTTTGTTTGGTCGGTTTTGTTTGGTTGGTTGTTTTAAAACTGGCATTATGTTGGGGAGCTGCTTTGCCGACAGAACCCAGATTCTCCTGGTATCCAGCTTGTTCAGTTCTGTCCCATACAACCACCCAGGAAAAAATAATCTCTCTCCAAGCTGTGTCCGAGGTCCCACTTGGTATCTCTGAGGCAACAAAGCAAACGAATTCTTAATTTGCTGTGAAAGAGAGTCTGCAGCTGCGGAGGTGGAGCAGGGTGAGATTTAGATGGGGGTATTTTCCTCTGTGCCATCGGGTCTCCGTGGTTGCAGAGCAGGGGTGACAACATCTGTAGGAAAGATGGAAGAAGCTCACAGAGGAGAGCGCAACAGGAACAACAGCGTGTGCTCATCTCGGGCAACCTCAATGCCCGGGTTTTTGTGTAGAAAGTAAAAGCATGATACATTTATTGTTCTTATGTGCTTGGTTACAATAACTCTAAACTTCTCGCATCCTGTCTCCTACTCTGGGTAGAGTTATTTGCTTTATCCAGATTGGTTTGTTGTTACTTTTATACAAAGAATAGTAATTTAGAAAAACACACTTTGTACTTTATATGTGAGTGGTACTGCTTAAACCTTATAAAAACCTTGATAGGAAAATGAATTTTTGGAGCAATCCTTCATACAAAATTATGTGATTGTTTTATGAAAAGTGGATGGTTTCAGTCAAGAAAATTTCCTTACACTTTTTACCTACTTGTGTAAATTTTGATTTTGCTGTTTCACTTGAGGACTCCAATCTATATAATGTTTCTTTGTTACCCAGACATTTCTTTGTTACCCAAACATCTCTGTTCCTGGGGTATGTTAAAAAGACATCTAGTTTGGGTGGGGTGCAAAAAGCAAAATTAAGAGTGGAAGGTAAAACTTGGTTTCTTTTTTTCCCAGCTAAACTTGTTTTAGAGCAAATCTGTGTGTGGGAGTTAGCAATAAAAAAAACCCAGCCCATGATAAAAAAAAAATTGGTATTTTGTAGGATGAATTACTGTAATGACATTTTACCATTTAATGCACAGTACCACACAAGTATTGAGATGTGAATTTTCATATGGGGTGAAAGTAGTTCTGACACTGCCATTTGCCTGTCAATATTGGGGGGGGGGGGGGGGGGGGGGGGGAATGTCTTCTAGCTTCTCGGTGGTCTGAAAAATCTACTTTTTATTAGAATCTGATTGGTTCCTGTGTTGTTGTTGTTTGCCAAATGGAACTGTTGCAGGCAATTGGGAAGAACCCGATCTGTGTGTTGGCTCTGATCTCTCTGCAAGAAACACAGCGGCTCCCTGGCCAGTCCTGATGGAAAAGGGTGTGTCAGGATGGGAAGCAGAGCTCTGCTGTGTGCTTCACACACTGAGGGGCAGGGCGGTTGGAGGGCTGCACAGGCTGCTGTAAGATACACCAAGGGCTAGGTTGGCTGTCGGCCAGGCCAAGGGTTTAATGTCATCTTCACCCACACTCCAACCCCATCACCTATCATGGTTAAGGATTCAAGAGGACAGTTTCATCTAGGACCTTGTTTTTTATTTATTTCTTACAAACACACACACATATGTATTAAATACTGCGTTTTTAAAGTGGTCTTGTAAGGATTTATTTACCTGAAGTTTTTACCAAGACAGATTTGATGAAAATACAAGATTTGCATAAATCTTAGGCTGATACTTTTATATTATTTGTAAGAGACACAAAAGCAAACATTGCCCCTTTCATATTTAAAAAAATATCCAGTGTTTGCAGCTGAAGCTCAACAGAGAAATGGAAAGGAGTGAAGCAGGTTGTTGATATTTAAAATTAGACCCATTAAAATAAATGCAAAGTCAGATAAATAGTATGAGACATGAACAAAATCCTGGGGTTTTACACAGATTCTGTTAATCTGAGTTTTTATTCCCAGCAGAACAGTATTGATATGGACAGTTTTTACCTTCAATACTTTATTTAAAACTCATTTCTGTTGTTTAAGGCAAAGATGAAGCTTTGATACAGTGCTGAAAAGATAAAGACTTTGGTTTTCTTCATGTAAGCAAATCTAATTGATTCTTAATACATACATGTTACTAATAAACAGTGATAGCATGTAAAAGATATTCCACCTTATTCAGGTCCAAGAAACAAACTATCCCTGGATCAAAGCCTTTAGGCACATATGTCCTCATTTACTTTTTTTACAAGGACACTAACTTGGATGCCTTCTGCAGCACGTCCTTCGGGACTGCATGTGTGCATGCAGTCCAGAACACATGGAGAGAAAGCTCATATAATTTAATCTTCAGAAAGATTCTTCCCTCCTGTTGAAATAAATACATCCTCATCCTGGGCTGAGTTTACAGTTTATCAATAATAATCACAGATGTCATGCTCCTTAGAGAGAGTTGAGTCATCCTCAACATTGAGTGGTTGTGCTGGTTGAAGCACTTGTGTCCAAAGCCCATTGATCTGTTGCCAGGGAAGTTTTCCCATTAATTGTCTTGTTCTTCTTGTTAAGGTTTTTGTCACTGTTAACTGGTGGTTTTCCAGACAAGAGATAAACCCTTTCTCCCATTTCTAAATACAGGTTGCATTTTCCCATGCAGCGTCATAAATTCAGTATAGATTTTTTACAGTCTTGGAAAAAAATCAGTAGCAAAACAAAGTTTAAAAGAAAAATTATCCTGCATGCAGCTGCTGCATTCTGGAAAAGAGAAAAACAAAACCCCCAACATAATCTGAATATATTTTCACATGTGAGCAGGAAGTTTAACAGAGTTATTTCCATAGAAGTTTTGTTAAGTTCTGTGTCAAGTTTGGACTCTTTGTTTGAAAGTCATGCTGTGAAATTTTCTTGCCTTGAGTTCAACAAAGTTAAGTGAGGGAAAACAACAACAATGTTCCAGCAAGCCTCTGGGAGCATGAATTTTCATGACAGGTATTACATGGGAGTTCCACCTCCACCTACATGTTTAGTTGATCCTCTTGCGTTAGTATACAGTTGGCAAGATTATTATTGTATAGATCAAATTTATTTTTTTCAGCCTGAAATGGCATTTTTCTCAAGTGGTGGGTTTGCAGAATCATTATCCAGTGTTATCCTGAACTTTTGAGCATGAAATTCTTGTTTAGAAAAGTCATATCTTAGTAGCCAAAAGACATAAGGTGTCCCTCTGTGCCCTTGCAGTGTAACCTGCTTCTGCAGATGGGTTGGAGCATGCATTCTCTATTAGATGTTCCTGTATCTGGAGGTAAGCAGTGCTGGGGTGCCATAGGTACTGGTACTATGCCCACCGTACTTGCCAGGGTGTAGAGTGCTGATGCCATTTGTTCTTGACCCAAAGCAGCAGGCGGCAAGCTGTCTCTAGTTTTTATCCGTCTCTCCTGAGAGACCACCAAGTCTTGCTACCTGGGTTCCTGGAAAAAGCTGGGCAAGCCCTTTGCATCTGGCTCACTGGCTTTGTGTCTGGACTACTGTGATTTACTGTACAGATAATCCTGATATGAAAATGAGTAAGTGTAGTGAAAAGATACTGTAGAAGAAAGATAACCAAATAACATACACAGTCTTGAAACTCACCTTGATCTTATTTTAAAGTGCATATAACTTAACAAAACTTGTACAGATACCCATTTACCTTGCTACAGTGGTATTGAAAAGGGTTGTTTTTTTCTTGTGCCTTAAGTTAGCAATTTTAAATACTGCTGTGCTCATTAATGCATCTCCAGGTTTCCTGAATGTATAATACATGTCTCAATATTTACAACATGCCTGAGAAGTGTTTTGCCCAAATATTTTTACTCTGTATAAATAATTTCTAAATCACTGGATAGGCTAGTTGCATAAAGGCTTCCCTTCCTACTGCATTTGCTGCATTTCTCTTCAATCTGTTAGCAATTCTTAACTGTTTCACACCTCATCCTTCTTATCATAGCCACCCTTGTGTCTCCACACTTTCCTTCTGACTTTTATCCTGCTGCCTCCACCCGCTGTGGCCATTTCACTCCAGGGCTAGACACAGTTGTGCAGCTCTCATGCTGGCAGTTTAACTGCATGTGTAGAGGAATTGTTTGATACTTGAAGGGATAGCAGGCAGGAAGGAGCTTTTTGCTTCTGGTACTCAAATGCTTAGTTAATGTGTGTATACTTCTTGGCCATCTGGCTTGATCAACAGGCACTCAGATTCTTTGCAATAGTGAGAAGCGTGCCTCCTGAGCAGCTAGTATGCCAGTGATGAAGTGTTTGTTTTGGAGGCCTGCCTCTTAGTAGGGAATTGAGCTTCTTTGCCTAAATCCGTCAGTGGCTTCTCTGGTACCTGGTGCCTGGGTGCTGCATGTTTTTTTTTGGCATTGACATTGTGGTGAGCTAGCAAGTGGTGTGGTTTTTTGTGCTGTTCAGCCCTTTTATCTCTATCCTGATTCTATCTGGAAACACTTCTCATGCAGCAAGGTTTATATTCCAGCAGAAAACCTCAGAGGAATTGAAAGAAAGTTAGTGATTTGAAGATATACCATCCCTTTAGCTTTTATCATGTATAGCCAGATTAATTGGTACAGATAGCTACACACTGCGTGGCTACAATGTGTTTGAAAAACAACCTTCTGGTTTGCTGCAAGTGGGACTGGATTTATTTATCTGGCACACAGTTTTAACTTTTTTATTCCTGCCCCAAGATGGGGGGGGGAGGGGTGGGGAAGAAGGGGTCATTATTTAGGATCTGAGAATACTGAAATATTGGGAAGAGTACTTGTAGTCTTGGTTGTCTTTGAGTACATACAGCACAACTAAGGCAAGAGGAAGGAGAGAGTGGGGCTTTAAAAACAGTCACAGGCAGGTGATGCTTACTGAGGAAAATTGTATGTGGAGGCATTGCTTAGGTAAACACATTGATAAGAGGAGCAGTGGGGATGGAGAAACTTCATATTTGGTGTCATCTCGTGTTAAGCGTGCTGCGGAGGTGCTGCCTGCCATACCAATCCATCAAAACCTGAAAGATCTTTATTTAAACTAGAGACCTGAGGTTCAGCACAGAGGGAGCTTGTCCAGGAATAAAGCCCCTTAATGGGTAGGAGAGAGATTTTCGTGGTGTAATCTATTTTTCTCTTCTATCCCTGTAAAAATACAATTCCTTCTATGTTACACTGCTTGGGACTTGGACTCCAGGTTTTTTGCAGAGCAGTGGTGGTGATGGGTTGTGTTGAACATCGGTTGATTTCATGGTGTGTCTTAGAGGCCTCTGTCTGCAGTCAGTTGTGTCACTGTTGGGTTCAAAATTCTTGATCAAAACAGCCCGTGTTTCTTCTGTAGCCTGTGTATGAGATTTCAAAGGGCATATCTATAGCTAATAGTGGACCATTGTGTTAGCAAATTTTGAGCTATGTATTTTATACTACATTTCCTAAGAAAAATATGTTAATTTACATTTAGATTCAATAATAGATCCTAATTCTCGGAAGCTTATTTTTCTGTTTCCAGGCTGATGTATCTTTAAGAAGGATTTACTATATTTTCCTATATTAAAGAGTATACAGCTCTTTTTGCAAACAGAGATCTCTACTTGCTCTGGTGTTATTAATTTTATTAATAACATGATCCTCAGTTTTATGTAGGAAAAGATATTTCAAAATTACAAAGATACCTTGGAAAACTTTTGAAGAATATATAAGTAAAACCAGTGATAATTGTTTTTTTACCTCTGTAACCTTAAAGACTGTAATCTTAAAGTCCTTCAAGTGATGTATCAATTTGCAGATTGTCATGGAGAAGATACAGTTTAAAGCTTTCAGGGTGTAGATACTTGTGGTTAATACTTAATGACGTTTCATGTTTAATGGTATTTTGTAGCAGTTTCCGTGGCTTAGAAAAGATTATTTTGTTAATTAGATTTAATAAATTGAATGGAAGAAAAGTCCATTTGTTTGGAGCACCAAATAGCCATGTTCGCTTACTTAGTCCTTCTTTCCTTCACTCTCCTTCCGTCTCCCAATCCCTGGAGACATATTTTATTTTCATCTTGCTGCATCTTTGTCCTTTCTCTGGATTCAAACAGAGTTCTTTCCTTCCATGTAGTGATGATATACTACTTCATGGATGCTGGAAAGGAATAAGATAATAACTTCCAGGGGCTTTGTTGCACTAAGTAAACAGAATTGGGTTTGTGATGATCTAGACCTATGAGCGAAAGTATGTGTGTTTATTTCATTTCTAAATAATCACAGTGGTTAAGACTGTGACGCATACTGTTTTTATAAAACATGTGCACCAATATATCTGAGATGGTAATTTAGAGGAGTCCAAAAGCATGAAATGGACTGTGGTGAGGCACTATGAAACTGTTTCTTGTTTCTAGAAAGTTGATTCAGTTCTTGACAAAACCCTCAGACGCTCAT
Source organism: Melopsittacus undulatus (assembly GCF_012275295.1). Classification (NCBI taxonomy): domain Eukaryota; kingdom Metazoa; phylum Chordata; class Aves; order Psittaciformes; family Psittaculidae; genus Melopsittacus; species Melopsittacus undulatus. The sequence continues at coordinate 43,929,634 of NC_047534.1, forward strand.
TTTATCTGCTGTGAAAAGAGTACAGAAATTATCATAGCCTTGCGCTTTTCCATCTTTCTGTTTTGTGGATTCCAGAAGTTTTCCAGAGCCTTTCAGAAATACTGCTTTTCTATATTGCTGTAAATGACGCATTTCCTGTTGCGTAATGTTTTACTTTTCGTGTATTTCTTTGAGATGGACCCAAGGCCAAATGGACCATGATCCCACAAGATTCAAACAAGTACCTAAGAATGTAAAGGCATGCAGAGGGTGAGAGAGTGTTTCTATTAATCTAAAAAATGGGTTTGACAACTCTAAGATGACAAATTACAGGAATTACTTTAAAATAGTACTGCATGGATATGCTGAACAATTATCTCATCATTTTGCTGAGGGACATAGATACAGAATTAGGGTGTTCTGCACTGAAGCCAAAGTACCTCTGTCCTAGAAGTGAATCTTGAGTGAATATTGTAAGCATTTTTTAGGTTTTTTGTTCTGTGTGAGGATTTGGGGTGGTTTTTGTGTTTGTGTGTTGCTGGTTGGTTGGTTTCTACAGCTTCCATGCCACAGCTTTCAGTGTTAGAAAAAAGTAAAACGATTTCAAATTCCTGGGGGAATGATGACTGTATGGTTTTTGGTTTTAGAGGAGTGGTTAACAGTGTGGCAACTGAATTAGAGAGGCAGATAAAACAGCAGGCAAATAGCATCAAACATAAGCATCAGAACAGCAACTCCCATTCTTTTAAGCAAATGCAGTAATTTCTAGGGCCAAACACGGGTGTATTGTGAGTTTACCAGCACTGATATATTTTTCTGTTTCTCAAGCTTTTACATTGTTAAAACATTTCTGTTAAAACTCTAGAAGCTGGACAAGGGTACTTGACAAGGATGCTAGTTGCTGCTCCATTTGTATTTGTTGTTTACGAGGATTCCAGCTCAGTTCAAATGGAAATAATAAAAAAGAATGATCCTTTCAAGTTTTTCTGTTTATAATCTGCCCCTGGTCAGTCAGACTGAGGACAGTGTTCCTTGCATCTTTGGACAAATGTGTCAATGACAGTAGCTTGGTACTTTGCAAGTAATATAAGAAATGTACATTTGTTTATTAGCAAATGAGCTACTTGCAAAACCTGTAGCTCTTTTTCATGGTTTGCATTCGGGTGATATGTTTCGTAGGTATCTTTTAGGGGGAGATGAGTGTTTAATGATTGAAGAAGTCTCTTGTAACTGATTTTTCTAAAAGTGGTATTGTTTCAGTGCCATTCTTCTAGTTTTTCATGCAGTGTGAATTTTATGGTTCTTTTCCAAATATCGTAACATTCAATTTATCCTGGTTCTTTACCCAATTTTAATGTTAGAAAGTTGTGTGTGGATTTGAAGATACTCACAGGTTTGGGTTTTGTTTTGTTTGTTTGTGTTTTTAAGCTCCTAGAGCGGTTTTTTTGGCTGAGCTGTAAAAACACACAAAGAGACAGATGTACACTTCCACCTCTTCTGGAGCTGTAAGAGAAGCAAGGCAGTGAGGGGGGGAGGAACGCAGGTACAGACTAATAGGCTATTCCTCTTGCCTGATGAATACATGATTAAATTATTTATTCCCTCTGTATGACTGGGAAGGAAGGAACAAGGAAGGTTTTGAAGCTGTGTGTCATTCCACAGTGCTGATAAAAGTACAATGGCTCTGATGCTCTGGTCTGAAACAGCTGCTTGCTTTTTTCCTGAAAAAGAAAATGATGGTGAATTATGTTTAAAAAAAAAATGAAAAAGATTTTTTTTTAACCAGCTGCTGTACTTTGTGTAGTGCTTTTTTAATTGAAAAAGTGTTTTCTGTAAATGTCTTGTGGTTTCTTTTTACTTGAATGGCTGTTGTGCAGTATAATCTCTGCTTTCTGCAACCAGGTAGCACTTTGGGGCAAAGACTTCCTTGTTTCTAGGGAACTATGTACTACTGCATGCATAGTAAAAAACTCTGTGTGCCTTTATCAAGGAACAATAGATTAGTCCATATGTACCAAACAATAGATTATTCCATGTACCATATTAATTACAGCATATTGCATATGCTGAACCTTTTACCTTACCAGTAATCCTTCACCTGGAATATCATTTTAGGTTACTCTAATTCATTTTTTTAAAGGCACTTTGTAATACAGCCTTCATTTCATTTGCAAATGAGAGTTGGAAGAGTGGGGGGAATATCTGTGCCCTGTATGCTTACGCTGCAGGTGTGTTTTCAATGATTTGCTTGTAGGTTGCCTCTATTCTTCTGGTGCTTTATGCTGCAAAGTAAATGAATAACAGGTATAATTTCTGGAACTGTTCCTAATGGCTCTAGATTTGATAAAGAATACTGATAACTGTCAGAGAAATCAATTTTGAGGATTTCCTGTGCTGATCATGCTGTGTTAATGGAAGTGGGACTGTGAAGTACTTCTGTGTCTGAGGTGGGGCCTGTAATTATCAAAAGGTTATTTATCTCTCTGTATTGGAGATAGGGACATCTTTCAGGCAGGGACAGGCAGAGAGGCCTGTCATCGTAGACGGATGGGGACAATTTTCACTGGATCAGGTTGCGCAAAGCTCCATTCAACCTGACTTGAACCACAGCAGTGCCTAGGTTGGCTTGTTCAGACAGGTTGTGAATCATTGGGGTTAAGGCAGGGAAAACTAGTGTTTATAAACCTGTAGGTGATTCTGTGACTTCTGATAGGTATTACTGGCAGACACATTTCTATGTGCTTTCATTTCTACCAAGTATCAGACCCTGATAATGCAGTGTGAACTTGGCAGAGATTTTTTTTTTTAATGTAGTCACAGCTGATACAGTAAGTGCAAACATTTTGAAAATTTCACAATTTATCAAAAACTAGGTCAATAGAACGATCAACTTTGTCTTGTTACTCTTAATCATGTTTGGGAAAATATGGGTATCTATCATACTAGTACAAGGGGAAAAAGATGTTTTCCTTTTGAATTTATTATCTGTTGTCAATGACCAGAAGAGTGTGTTACATCAGAATCTTTTGCATCATTTATCTTTGTCTACAGATTATCGTGAAATAGCTCATAGAGGTTGATTCTTTACTTGCTGATCTTCAAAAATCAGGGATACTTAATTGCTGAAAGTTGTTTCGCATTGCACGTAGCAGTAATGTCCTTTAAACTGGCCTCTGAATCAGGTAAATTGGTTGCAGAATGTATTTCCCTGGTTTGATTTTAATATTCTTAATAGTAATGTTTCATTAATAACTATTAACATTTCAGTATTTTTCAACAACCCAATGTGGTATAGTGTTTTACTGCTGTCTCTTACTCATGTATCAGCTGGCAATCAATATCAGTTGGTGCAACCTTGATTTTGAACCTCTGAATTTGAATATGGAAAGCATAACATTTTCAGTGGAAATAAAATGCTTATGAAATGAAATTACTAGACCAGATTTATGTTTCCTTTTTCATTCTGCTGATTTGATTTTGTTTTACAGGATACTGTTGTATCTGTTTTTTGTCCATCATTTCCCCTGTGGGTGTAAGGGTAGCATTAACTTTAGGGTTTGGGTTTTGGTAAGTTCATCTAATCCAGTTTTTTGTTACAAAGTGAGTAAATAAGAAAAGTAAATAAAAACATGTGTTTCCACCTGTCCTCTGGGGGCAGGTGTGGGCTTTGTATGGTTTTGTGCAAGTTGAGGAAGGTTTCCTGTTTTATTTCTGACAACTGCTTGTACTGTCAGATGAATTCTAATGCAGACTTGTCTCACAACATAGACCCGAATAATATAGAAAGTGAGGAAGAAAAAGGGATGAGGGAGAACAAATACTTCAGAAAATATAAAGACTTTTTGATTCAAGCCCCAAAGAAAACTACTGAAAAGTTGCCTTGAAGTTCCATTGTTCTGGTTTATGATCATCTGAATGTCTGAAAATGCCTGATGAAGACTAAGAGAATTAACATTGTTTACAGAAAAGACTCTGGTCATAGGAAAATATTCTTTTTTTTTTAAAGAGTTACATCCCAGAACAAAACTGAGCAAAACAGGCAGAGTGTAAGAAATGCAGGGCTTATTGATATGTGAATTAGACCTGTGGTCTCCTGGAGTAATGGTTGGACTTGATGTCCTTAAAGGTCTTTTCCAACCTAGCTGATTCTATGATACTGTGATCCTAGTTTCATCATGACATTTACTTCATATTCAGGCAACCTTTATTCCAAATTTCTTTCACAATCTTTTACTTATGATAGAAATAAATTCAGTAGTGAAATAGGCCTGACTATTAGGAAGTGTAGGAAAACTGAAGGAAGTGCTTTATATCTCTTTACCACAACCACTGGCATAATAGTGGAAATAGTTTTGTTAACACTTGAGTTAAAAATAATAATGAAGGGAATTCGTGGTGTTTTTTTTTTTTTTGTGTGTGTTAGTTTGTTTTCTTTTTGGATTTTGTTGTGTTTTGGTTGGTTTTTGGTTTTGTTTGTTTGTTGGTTGGTTAGTTTTTTTTGTGATAAATTTGTCTTAAGGAAAAAGGCCATCAGTGCTTCCTCTCTTTCCATGACGTCCACTCTAGCTGCTGTGTTGTTTGCAATTTGTTACCTTGTTCTGCATGTTCCTACATCACTGTTCAGCTAGTGTATCTATATTTCTTGTATATATTTTCTGCTTCAGCCAGAGAGGTTTCTTTGAATCTTTAACACATTTTGATTTATCTGTACCCTGCTGGCACCTTGCCTGATGGACATTCTTGTGGATATTCCATAGCAACAGTGTCAAAGAGAAGGCACAATCTTCTTACATTAGTGTTTGTTTTTATAAAAAGTAGTGGAGTTTGTAAATTCACAGAAATGTGCATAAATGTGTTTAGTATCACTGTGCTGTATTAACTGAATTGCTCAGGATGGCATATGCAGATGACAGGATTCATTCTCTTGCATTTACTATATTTTTGTTTGTAGATCATACTGCTTTTTGACAATAAAGTTGGAATTGAATGTATCTGTGATTTTTTTTTAATGTGTAGCATCAGTAGTAATAAAATACTGTAGAAAGAGGAGGAAACTGTCTAAATCTGAGTTTGATCAACTGCTACAGCTTGATATAAAATTTTAGTGAAGTCAAATGCTGGGTTCAGTAGGTTTTGCTTCAGAATACTGATTTAAATTGAAACAAAAAATAACTGTTACAATCTGCACATATAGTTATTTCATGTATTCCATTTTATCTTATGATTTAGGCTTTTTAAAAAGTTACTTGGTGTATAGTCCTGCTAATTCCAAGTTGGTAGTTAGGTCCAGGCTTGGTCTATTGCAGATTCCTGCCTCTTGTATGTCAATTTGTGTTCCCACACATATGTAAATATCTATTTTCTTGTTCAACTATGAAAGCACTTTAATCTTCTGTATACAACTTATGTAAGTGATTAATTACTAACTATAACTGAGGCCAGATTGCAATTTCTGCAGAAAAACCTTGCTACCATTTTTATCTTGGAATGACCTATCTAAATAGATCACCCAGGACTGTCAGATAATGTTCTTTTCAGATGTTACTAATATCCTGGAAGCTTCAAAGCCTAAGTCATGATAAGGCAGAAATGTGAATTCAAATATTTTAACTGGCCAAAACAAGATCTTTTTTACAAATAGTGTTGTAAGCACTTTTGTGTTTGTCTAACATTCTTACTACTTGGTGGTTTTTATATTAACTACTTTACAAACTTAGGAAATGAACAGTGCTTCAATTCCTTATGTCATAAATACATCTACTCGTGTGTTTATTTAAGGGTGCAGTTTATATAAACAGATGTTATACTACCTTAGTGGGTGAGGGGAAAGAAAAAGGGCAGTCCCTGTTGACGATAAAGATTGTAAAGAGTGAACTTCTAGGTGGAAGTAGGTTAGCAAGGCTTTGTCATGAAAATTGTCTCTTGTGTGTCCTCTTTGGTTGTTATCTCCTCTAACATCACCATCATGGTGTCAAGTATTCTAGCATATTTTTTCTTTTCCCTTCTCATGCTCTCATGTTCAGTGGGACAAAGATAGTGAACTTGGCCAGTGCAGTTGACAGCCTCAAAATCTCTTGTAGCAGCACAGCACTTCATTTTAGGCTGTTGAACTGAAAGGAATAATTAGTATTAAACTCTCATCTCAATTTGAAAGGCTTATTCTGCTTCTGTGGCTTCTTAATGGATGTCATGAGTAAAGAGGTTTTGTTTATTTTTTTATATGTATGAAAGTTCAATAATATACTGGAATTGCTAAATCCCTTTGAACCTGACAGGTGAACCTCTTTAAGAAGAACATCCTGACACACATCCCTGTGATGAGGTATGCTGATGCAATTTTCCATTTTCAGGGTGTTTGCACAAAGACATAGGATGGATTTGGGAATTTTTCCCCCATATCACTATAGCCCGAGCCAGGTTTTACTGGTAGCCCCCATTCTGTATCCATTTGCAGAAGAGCAGCTGAGTCTAGGAAATTAGGCACAAAAAGTAGACTCAGATTACACTAATGAGCCCATTAAATGAGGCATAGGGAGTCTGGCTGGCCAGAATGAGGAACTGAAAGGGGTCTGGCTGTATTCCTTGCTTTACGACTTTTGCTTCTGTATCCAGTTTTCACCTTCTGTATCCTTATGGGGTGGTGGTAGGGAGGTAGTTGCTTTTTTCTCTCCCTCCTTCTCCAATGTATTCCCTTATTTGCAAAAGGAAAAAAAAATAGCAACATTTGAGGTTGAAAACCTGATGCAATTGATGTTTGCAGGCTATAAAGCTCGTGACAAAGCACATTTGTTTTCTAAAATCTTTCAAGTGATATGTCTGTTCAGTTATGGTCTCTGACAGTGTCCCTGGATTTGAAAACAAATTTTTTTACTGTTTCAAATCTAGATAAACATCACTTTGGGTTCTCCAGTAAGTTATTAACTTGTTTCTTGTTAGTTGTTGTTACATTTTTACTGTTGTTTGTTTTATAAAAATCATCATTATTATTATTATTCAGGAGGACTTTCCTAATATTAAAAAAAAATCTTCTGTTTTTTAAACCTCGATTTGGTTTAGCCTAAAACATTTATAGCAGTGCTACACCTGCATGAGTTTGAATAAATCACTTGGAGATGTTTCTGCAATGTCTGAGTATTGTGTGCAAACTTTGAGTATTTATGTGGAGCATTCTGTTGCACATAGGTAAACACATGACATTTCGAGTCTATGCCTGTAAGAGCCAAACTAATGAAAAACCCTATATACATGGATATGTGCAGTTTCTTGGCTGTGCACAGTGCTTGTGTACTTTAAAATATTGTGTGCATGTAATTTCTTTATTACTGTATTAATAATTAATACTAAATTATGAGGTCTGAACAAATCGTGGAGCAGTTCTGATTTGCTGCTGAAGCAATCTCTGGATAGTAAATGAACTTTGAGGGGATATATTTTACTGAATCAGCAGTGGATTCACTGTGAAAAAATTCTAGCACCTGGCAACAAGAAGGCAAAAAGAAACTGCATTTTCTTTCCTTCCTCCCAGTTGTGAACCCTTTAACTTGCACTGAAAATATCTTCAAAAGGAGGATTGTTTCTTTTTATGAGAACTGAATCTGAAACTGTTGTTGGGTTGTGTAATTTTTCTAGCAAAAGCTTAACATAAGTTATTTTTCAAGTAAGTGTTTTGTGTCTTTTGTAGCTATGACTGATTCCAAGAATTTTCCTCCTTCCTAAAAACTGATAAATTTCACAAAATTCTGGGAGTTGTCTTCAAAAACCCAGAGGTTCATCTTGGTGTATCCCAGTAACTACTGACACGTGTTCTGTCACATGTGGGGGTTCACCCAGGCACCGATATAGAGGCTCAGCCATATGCCTTCGAGAATTCTTTCAAATAACACCCGTAAGGGAATAAGTAATTTATGTGAGGAATTTTGCTTCCATTCCAGCTCCTCTTCTGTAATGTCTTGTTTATCTAATGGTTTGTAAGAATTCAGGGCAAATAATATCCTTAAATGAGAAGTCATAAAACTCTTATGAAATAATAATTGTTTGGATACCGAGATTGTTATATTTGTTGTTTCAGATACAGATGTTTTTTTATGAGACCAGAAAATTCTTACCTGTACCTTTTGTTTAAGCTCTTAAAGTTGTTGTTGTTGTGAGCAAATAAATGATCTGCTCAGGTAGGTGGTTGAACTGAGGGAGAAGGTAAAAAGGTTGAGAGCCATCAGGGAATACGAAAGTGAAATAGATTGGTGGAGCTACACCCTAAGGCAGGGGCAGAGGGAAGTGGTTGAACAAGTGATGGATCCCCTTCCCTCCTACCATCAGACAGAAGGAGAGAACTTAAGGGACAAGGATGTATGGAGGGAGGTCCCTCCTCGGAGATGTAAGCGAAAACCCTCGCAATCCCTTCCTCCCTCCCAGTTGCCCTTGAATAACAGGTATGAGGTCTTGGAACTAGAGGGCCAGGTAAATGGAGATGGAGAGGTACATCTATCTAGTGAGTCACCTAGGGCTTGTCACTCACCCCCATGCCTTAGAACTTCCCCAACCAAGAAGAAAAGAAGAGTAATTGGGGTGGGTGACTCCCTTCTGAGAAGAACAGAAGGGCCCATTTGTCGACCGGATCCATCCCACAGGGAAGTCTGCTGCCTACCTGGGGCTCAGATTAGAGATGTTAAAAAGAAACTCTCTGATCTGGTGCAGTCCTCTGACTACTATCTGCTGCTGGTTTTTCAGGTTGGCAGTGATGAAATTATTACAAGGAGGGCAAGGGCAATGAAGAGAGATTTCAGAGCCCTGGGACGGCTGGTTAAAGGGTCTGGAGTGCAAGTGCTGTTTGCCTCCATACCTGTCACAAGCAAGGGTGAAGAGATAAATAGGAAGATTCTGCAGATTAATGTATGGCTACGTGACTGGTGCCATGGGCAGGGTTTTGGATCTTGCAATCATGGGCTGCTGTATGAGACACATGGTATGCTGGTGGAAAGTGGGATACACCAGTCCCAGAGGGGGAAAAGGGTTTTGGGGCAGGGGTTAGCAGGGCTTAGGGCTTTAAACTAGATATGAAGGGGAGAGGGGATTTAACTGGGCCTGTTAGGGACAAGCCCAAGAGAAACATGCTAGGGCTTGAAGAATGGCGGACTAGGGAGGACTATCAATCTATTGTTTCATTTCTGGGAAAGGATAGTTTAGACCCTGTCCCGCAGGTGAAAAAGGGTACTAGGACAAGAGTTAGCAGAGCTAACTCACAGAGCTTCAGGTTAGATTCAAAGTGCGAGGGGGTCGTAGCTGAACTAGTGAGGCATTGTTCTACTGTTAATGAAGACCAAAAAGCCTCCCACCTCCCAAGGGTGTTCCAACCCCCCTGCCATGGGCAGGGACACCTCACACTAGACCATGCCACCCAAGGCTACATCCAACCTGGTCTTGAACACTGCCAGGGATGGAGCATTCACAACCTCCCTGGGCAACCCATTCCAGTACCTCACCACCCTAACAGTAAAGAATTTCTTCCTTATATCAAGTCTAAACCTCTGCTGTTTAAGTTTCAACCCATTACCCCTTGTCCTGTCACTACAGTCCCTAATGAATAGTCCCTCCCCAGCATCCCTGTAGGCCCCATTCAGATACTGGAAGGCTGCTATGAGGTCTCCATGCAGCCTTCTCTTCTCCAGGCTGAACAGCCCCAACTTTCTCAGCCTGTCTTCATATGGGAGGTGCTCCAGTCCCCTGATCATCCTTGTGGCCCTCCTCTGGACATGTTCTAACAGTACCATGTCCTTTTTATGTTGAGGACACCAGAACTGAACAGAATACTCCAAGTGAGGTCTCACGAGAGCAGAGTAGAGGGGCAGGATCACCTCCTTCGACCTGCTGGTCACGCTCCTCTTGATGCAGCCCAGGATACGGTTGGCTTTCTGGGCTGTGAGTGCACACTCCTGGCTCATGTTCATTTTCTCATTGACCAACACCCCCAAGTCCTTCTCCGCAGGACTGCCATGAATTTTCTTTTTGCCCAACCTGGAGCTGTGCCTGGGATTGCTCTGACCCAGGTGTAGGACCTTGCACTTGGCATGGTTAAACTTAATGAGGTTGGCATCAGCCCACCTCACAAGTGTGTCAAGGTCCCTCTGGATGGCATTCCTTCCCTCCAGCGTATCAACAGAAACACACAGTTTGGTGTCATCGGCAAACTTGCTGAGGGCACACTCAATTCCATTGTCCATGTCAGCAACAAAAATATTACACAAGACCGGTCCCAACACCGATCCCTGAGGGACACCACTCGTTACTGGTCTCCAGCTGGACATTGAACCATTGACTACAACTCTTTGAGTGCTACCATCCAGCCAGTTCTTTATCCACCAAGTGGTCCACCTATCAAATTGATGACACTTCAATTTAGAGACAAGGATGTCATGTGGGACTGTGTCGATGCTTTGCACAAGTCCAGATAGATGATATCACCTGCTCCACCCCTGTCCATCACTTTTGTAGCCCCATCATAGAAGGCCACGAAATTGGTCAGGCAGGATTTCCCCTTAATTAAGCCATGCTGGCTGTCACCAAGCACATTTCTCTTTTTCATGTGCCCTAGCATGCCTTCCAGGAGAATCTGCTCCCAGATTTTGCCAGGCACAGAGGTGAGACTGACTGGTCTGTAATTCCCCAGGTCATCCATTTTCCCCTTCTTGAAAATGGGGGTTATATTTCCCTTTTTCCAGTCGTCAGGAACTTCACCTGTCTGCCATGATTTTTCAAATCTGATGGCCAGTGGCTTTGCAACTTCATTCACCAGCTCCTTCAGGGAGCACGGATGGATTTCATGAGGTCCCATGGACTTGTGTACATTCAGGTTCTTAAGATGGTCTCAAACCAGATCCTCTTCCACAGTGGGCCCAAGGTCTAGGTTTTCACAGTCCCTGCGTCCCCCTTCCAAGACTCGGGTGGTGCAGTCAGAGCCTTTGCCAGTGAAGACTGAGGCAAAGAAGCCATTCAGAACCTCAGTCTTCTCCAAGTCCTGTGTAGCCAGTTCTCCTGAAAGTTTCCGGAGGGGGCCTACATTGTCCTTAGTCTGTTTTTTAGCCAGTACATACCTATAAAATCCCTTCCTATTATCTTTAACATCCCTTGCCAAGTTTAGCTCCAACTGGGCTTTAGCTTTCCTGACTTGGTCCCTATCTACCCTGACAACATCCCTGTATTCATCCCAGGCCACCTGTCCTTGTTTCCAGCTTTTATAAGCCTCTTTTTTCTTGTGAATTTTTCTCAGCAGCTCCTTATCCATCCAAGGAGGTCTCCTGTCCCTCCTGCCGCACTTCCTTCTGGTTGGGATGCAACACTCCTGAGCCTGTAGCAGGTGATCCTTGAATATTAACCAAGAGTCTTGGGCCCCCTTGCCCTCTAGGGCTATATCCCATGGAGCCTTGCTAAGCAGGCTCCTGAAGAGGCCAAAGTCTGCTCTCTTGATGTCCAGGGCAGTGAGCTTACTGCATGCTCTTCTCGTTCTCTTGAGGACCTCAAATTCGACCATCTCATGATCACTGCATCCAAGACTTCCCTGGAGAGTCACATTTCCAACGAGCCCTTCCCTGTTGGTGAGCACGAGGTCAAGCAGGGCACCTCTCCTCGTTGGCTCCTTTATTGCTTGCAGAAGGAAGTTGTCTTCCACACAATCGAGAAACCTCCTGGATTGCTTGTGCCGGGCCATACCGTCGCCCCAATAGATGTCAGGGTGGTTGAAGTCCCCCATGAGAACAAGGGCCTGTGAGCATGAGGCTTTTCCTATTTGTCTGTAGAGTTCTTCATCCACAGGTTCCTCTTGATCAGGTGGTCTGTAACATATCCCCACAGTAATGTGTCCCATCACCGATTTCCCCTTAACCCTGACCCACAAACTTTCTGTTAACTGATCACCTATCCCCAGAGTTCCATACTCTCTAGCCTATCCCTATCATAAAGGGCAATTCCCCCTCTCCTCCTACCAGGCCTGTCTTTTCTAAAAAAAATACCCTCCATTCCAACACTCCAGTCATAGGAGCCATCCCACCATGTTTTCGTGATGCCTATTATATCACAGCCCCGTATATGTGCCCCCATCTCTAATTCCTCTTGTTTATTCCCCATGCTACGGGCATTTGATGGAGCTAGGCTTTTTTCAGTGATAGGACAAGGGGCAGTGGGTGTAAACTGGAGCATAGGAGGTTCCACGTTAACATCAGGAAGAACTTCTTTACTGTAAGAGTGACAGAGCACTGGAACAGGTTGCCCAGGGAGGTTGTGGAGTCTCCTACGTTGGAGATATTCAAGGCCCGCCTGGACAAGTTCCTGTGTGATGTACTCTAGGTTACCCTGCTCTTGCAGGGGGGTTGGACTAGATGATCTTTTGAGGTCCCTTCCAACCCTCAGGATTCTGTGATTCTGTGAAGTGATGTTTCAGGATTTCTTTGGTTTGACTGACTGGTTGTCTTTGGTTGCAGTATACCACTGGCCTTCTTGTGTGACTTTCTTAAAGGTGGTAATTTACTCTGAGGTTGATTGATCCACAGAGATTTCTAATGCTGTTTTTTCCAGACACTTCTGGGGAAGAGCTGTCTTACTCATTACTGTTTCAGTCTTAAACACAGTGTTTTCAGTCAATTGCCTTTACTCACAGCCCTGAGGTTTTTCTGGGATATGTAACTGAAACTTTCCCCCATAATGCAGTGCTGGAGGTGGGACTGATAGAGAGGCTGTGGATTTTTCTGATTTTCCTTTGGATTTCATTTTACAAAACAATAGTGAAAAAGATCTCTGGCAACACTGGAGTTTACGCATGAACTTGAAACTGTTGTAGATTTGAACTCAACATGAACATATTGAACATAGAGGAGTTTCATGTCTGTAGTGAGGCTTCTTGCAACAGAATGTAGATGTGAGGTGAAATGTTATGTATCTTATCTCCATGCTCATTTTATTTTGCAAGAAGTTTGCATTTATGCATGGAAAAATGCCTCTGCTTTTCATTACAGATGTCCTTCTCCAAGCACGTCTCTTAAAATGTATTATCCTGGTTTTATATGTAACTAATACAATGCAAATTCACTTCTTGTGAAAATTGTCATTCTACTATTAATTCAGAAAAAAAAAATGTTTCTTATTGTCTCTAAGTACAAGCTCAGGAGTGTTGCATCCCAACTAGAAGGAAGTGCAGCAGGAGTGCCAGGAGACCTCCTTGGATGGGCAAGGAGCTGCTGAGGAAAATTTGAAGGAAAAAAGAGGCTTATAAAAAGTGGAAGGAAGGACGGGTGGCCTGGGAAGAATACAGGGATGTTGTTCAGGAAGGGGACAGGTTAGGAAAGCTAAGGTTCAGTTGGAAGTAAACTTGGCAAGGGATGTGAATGATAACAGGAAGGGATTCTATACGTACATAGCAAATAAAAGATAGACTAGGGAAAACGTAGACCCCCTCCAGAAGCTATCAGGAGAACTGGCTGAGGTTCTTAATGACTTCTTTGTCTTAGTCATCACTGGCAACTGCTCTGACCATACCACCTTGGAAGGCAGACCCAGGGACTGTGAGAATTACTACCTTGAGCCCACTGTGGGAGAGGATCTGGTTTGAGACCATCTTAAGAACCTGAATGTACACAAGTCCATGGGACCTCATGAAATCCATCCGTGGGTCCTGAAGGAGCTGGTGAATGAAGTTGCAAAGCCACTGTCCATCAGATTTGAAAAATCGTGGCAGTCAGGTGAAGTTCCTGACAACTGGAAAAAGGGAAATATAACCCCCATTATCAAGAAGGGGAAAATGGATGACCTGGGGAATTACAGACCAGTCAGTCTCACCTCTGTGCCTGGCAAAATCTTGGAGCAGATTCTCCTGGAACGCATGGTAGGGCACATGAAAAACAACAAGGTGTTTGATGACAGCCAGCATGGCTTAATTAAGGGGCAATCCTGCCTGACCAATTTAGTGGCCTGGTATGAATGATGGGGCTACAAAAGTGATGGACAGGGGTGGAGCAGTTGATGTCATCTATCTGGACTTGTGCAAAGCATTCGACACTGTCCCACATGACATCCTTGTCTCTAAATTGGAGTGTCATCAATTTGATGGATGGACCACTCGGTGGATAAAGAACTGGCTGGATGGCTGCACACAAAGAGTTGTGGTCAATATCTGGCTGGAGACCAGTAACGAGTGGTGTCCCTCAGGGATTGGTGTTGGGATTGGTCTTGTTCAACATCTTTGTCGGTGACATGGACAGTGGGATTGAGTGCACCCTCAGCAAGTTTGCCAATGACACCAAGCTGTGTGTTTCTGTTGATACACTGGAAGGAAGGAATGCCATCCAGAGGGACCTTGACACACTTGTGAGGTGGGCTGATGCCAACCTCATGAAGTTTAACCATGCCAAGTGCAAGGGCCTACACCTGGGTGGGAGCAATCCCAGGCACAGCTACAGGTTGGGCAAAAAGGAAATTCATGGCAGTCCTGCGGAGAAGGACTTGGGGGTGTTGGTCAATGAGAAAATGAACATGAGCCAGCTGCAGTGTGCACTCACAGCCCAGAAAGCCAACTGTATCCTGGGCTGCATCAAGAAGAGCGTGACCAGCAGGTCGAAGGAGGTGATCCTGCCCCTCTACTCTGCTCTCGTGAGACCTCACTTGGATTATTGTGTGCAGTTCTGGTGTCCTCAACATAGAAAGGACATGGAACTGTTGGAACAAGTTCAGAGGAGGGCCACGAGGATGATCAGGGGATTGGAGCACCTCCTGTATGAAGACAGGCTGAGAAAGTTGGGGCTGTTCAGCCTGGAGAAGAGAAGGCTGCGTGGAGACCTCATAGCAGCCTTCCAGTATCTGAAGGGGGCATATAGGGATGCTGGGGAGGGACCCTTCATTAGGGGTTGTAGTGACAGGACAAGGGGTAATGGGTTAAAACTTAAACAGGGGAAGTTTAGATTGGATATAAAGAAGAAGTTCTTTACTGTAAGGGTGGTGAGGCACTGGAATGGGTTGCCCAGGGAGGTAGTGAATGCTCCATCCCTGGCAGTGTTCAAGGCCAGGTTGAACAGAGCCTTGGATGGCATGGTCTAGTGTGAGGTGTCCCTGCCCATGGCAGGTACTTTGGAACTAGATGATCTTGAGGTCTTTTCCAAACTTAAGTATTCTATGATTCTAAGTTTTATAATTTCCAAATGTCAGTTTCTTAGTAAACGTTGCTTGATAAGAAAGTCAGTTTAGAAGACCTTAACCACTTTAAATGTGATAAAGGGTTTGTTGGGTTTTTTAATCTCTGTCATATGTTAATGGAATTTGAGAGTGCCTTTTGATAAAACAAATTTAACATTAGTCATGTAATATAATGCTGTATACAGTTATGCTCATTCTTCTGCTGTGTGAGAAAGCAGAGTAGCTGAGAGACTTCCAGTAAATGGTCCATTACCCGTGGAGGATATGCATAATCAGTTTAAGATATTATGTAAAAAGGGTTTGTCCTTGTGTATACATCAAACTAGAATTTTTTAAAACTTGGATTCTTAAAAAAATCTTGATATTAATTTTGTTGTAATTTAGCTGTTGACAGATGGTAAACTTGTGAACTTGAAAGAAACATTTGTCTAATTTCTAATATTGCATTTTGTGGATTTCTTTGTATATGTATGTAAATATCAAGATCTTACTCTGCACCCGAGTCTTGCTAAAGACCGCACAGCTTTATCAGGATCCCTTTTGGAAAAATAAGCCAAGAACAACAAAACCCCCCAAGAAACCTCCAACTAACCAACCAAAAAAAAAAAAAACCAAGCCAAAACACCCAACCCAAACAAAAAAAACCCAGACTTATTTACTTCTTTCCACTTCACAAAAACCAAAAGTTAGTCCTGAACAAAATCAGAATAGTTAGGGTTGGAAAGGACCTTAAGATCATCTAGTTACAGCCTCCCTGCCATGGGCAGGGACATCTCACACTAAACCATATCACCCAAGGCTATGAATTATGTTTAGTTTTTTAGTCATTTTAAAAATTGCATTATCTAAGAAAATGGGAAGCAAGCACATGTGCTAGTTGTAATTCCATAACTGCAGTCATTGAGAATTTTGTGAATGTCTGGATTTCATGTAGGCAGAACATTCTAAAGCAACACTTCTGCGTATTGTGACCATTCTTCGCAATTTTATTTCAAGCTGACATTTCTTTTTCAGCTGGCATTCATTCAGTGAAGGTGAAATTTGAGCCAGAGTGCTTCTGAAAATTTAATCTAGAAGTACTGTAGTACTTTCTTCTTTTCTGAAAGCGTTATTTATTGACTTCTTGGAATCACTGCAGCAAATCTGTTACTTAAGAGGAATCTTAACTGAAAAGTAACTTGCAGTGTTGTTATGGCCATTCTTGTTTTACTTGTACCTTTGAAGTCTTATTCTGTGAGGCCAGTTCTGAAAGGTATTTTAAGAAGTATTATTACTTATTGGAGTTTTGTATTTTTTAGAAATATTTTTATTTCTTCCTTTAAATTTGACTGCTTCAGGAAATAGACTCTCTCCTGGAGAACTGTTTACCTGTTGTTCACTGTTTTCACTAACTACTTCTAGTTCAAAAACTTCCAGTCTTTAAATGCTACATGGTTCCGTCCATAGGATTCCTGGATAAAAATACATTTTGTATCATCATTTGGGGAATATGGTGTCATATCTTAGAGTTGATATAGCTAAAGTGAGTTTAGTGGTGTATTCTGTTTTGTAAGTGAACACAATAATTGGATAATTAGTATTCTATATGAAGAAAATAAATTTATCCTGTATGATGGGTAGACTTTCCTCTATTTTAGCTAATGAATACAAGGAAACTAGCACTGTGCAAATACTGTAATTACTTGAAAATATATATAGAGTTTGTTTCATAGCTTCATCTCCAAGCAACTATAGTATGTTTTTACGTGGCATCCATAGAGATACCTAATTTTTCTATTTCTCCTTTAAGCAATGAAGCAAGAGTTATATGCATGCTTATTTAAATCCACAGATAGAAATTGTTTTTAAAAGCTTTGACAGTTGTCTTTGCTATGAATTTATAGAGAAGAATTATCAAAAATTTTAAAGGTTATGTATGTTGTAGAGATAATTAACTTAATGTCATCGTCTTTGATGTCATAAGAGAAGTGTATTGGAGTAAAGGGCACCCAGCACACATTATGAGTATTTTTTGTTGGAAACCACATAAAGTCTTACTTTGCCATAAACTGTTTTAATGACATATAAATACAGCAGCAAATTGAAGAAGGAATCTGGAGAACTGAGGAGGAAAAAAAAAAGAGAAAGCCAACATATTGATAATGAAACTGTGCAAGACCAAACACCAGGATTTACAAAAGCAAATATATCCCACAAAGTAACATAAACACTAAAAGAGTAAAAACAAGTTTCAGAGACTGGTATAATTTATTTGTCTTGAAGAAAAGCTTCACTGAACCCATATTGCTAGAGGAAAAGTTGAGATGAGAATTTTTTACTGTAAGTGCATGAAAGGAGGAAACACCAGTGGCTGACAGGCTACCAAAGAGAAAAAAATGGATTGTAAAAGGAATTAATAGTTTGGGAAAATTTAGAATTAGGATTGTTATCCAGGGATTTGGCTGTATGACTTATTCAGACCTAACTAGAAGCAAAGTCTTGAAATTTTGAGGAGTATTTCTGTGGTCTGAAAAAATGTTATAGGAGTCATTCTGTGACATGTGAATGACGGAAATATCATGCTTGCTAGAATAAAAATACACGTTACTTTTCTGACAATGTAAATCATGTTTTTCACTGGCTTTCATTACATTGTCAACAATAAAATCTTCCATGTGTTTCCTCTGAGTTGGCTCTATTTCAGATTTTCTGTTTGATACATTAGGGATTGGATTTGCTTGTTTGTGAAGAGTGTATGTCCTTGAATACTTGAAGGAGGCAGATCAGTTTGCCTAAGTAGTTGCATATTCTAAAAATGGGGTTATATTAGAGAAAGTTTATTTTTTAAGATCAGCTGTAGTATCCTCTACTTTTTAAACATTTTTCTTTCCTGCAATATTAATATCTTTCAGCTGTCTTTTGAGTATTACTGTAAATTCATCCCTTGAAATCAGAGGTTATTGAATTGAAAATAGCTAGTTTGAGATAACTCTAGAGGAGATATAGGTTGTGTGAGTTACATATAAGAAGCTGAATCCTTAGAACCGAACAGAAATTGTCAGTCTTCCATAGGCATTTTGCTTTGGTCTTTGTAATTATTTTCATGAACAATCTATAGAGAAAGAAGCAACTTCTAAATGAAGGACATGGTGAAAGCTTTTGTTTAAAATGAGTTGCCCCACTTAGTACTGTTATATTGCCACAGGCTCCTACCAAGACTTATCAGAGGTGAAATGTACCATAGATCTAATTTATTCAGTCTCAGAGCAATTAATAATTCAGAAATGTTTTAGTTCTTATTGATGTTTAGCATTACAAGTAGACAAATGGTGCATGTACTGTTAGCATCTACCCAGGAAATTACTTGAGAGTAGAACGAAGAATACTAGATTTTTGATTGTTGATTAGAGCAGATGCTTTCTAGATTGACCCATTTACCTAAGAACTTTCTGCATTTGTATTTATAGCCTGCTGCTTGTTTTGCAGACAGCCACAGAATAGTAATAATGAATGAAGCAGAGAGATAAAATTGGCTTTTTTTCTGTAGGAACTCAAAAGAGTCTGAAGCCTGCATCATTGAATAATGACTACATAGCAGTTAATAATGTGAATCTTAATTTATTTAGTAAAATTCAATATCTCTGGCAAAAAAGCCATATCCTTTATATACAGATATGCAGAAGAGTGAGCATAGCCAAGGAAATATACGTAGGCTTGCTTATTACTCATCAGATTTGATCATTTGCCTAATAAATTTTACTGTACATCTTCACCCAACTGTCATGGTATTACCTTCATATTTTTAATTAATTTTTGTACATGTAAGACATGATTATTGGGACTTAGTAATATCACCTGGCTTCTTTAAGGTGCTGAAAACTTTATTAAATTTGTTCAAATAGCACTACGAAATATACCATAGTACAGAGAATATTGAAAATAATGCTGTAAAAATTCATTGTCATGCTATGGAATATATGGAAGCAAGGGCAGATATGTTATTTTGAACTATGAAAAACTTGAAAATAAATATGTGGCATCTGTATGGAAAGTGCATTTCCTCAGTACTGAGGGTTGTTGCTGTGTCTAAGCTTTGGTCTAAGTTTGACCATTATTTCTGTAAATGTTAAAATGAACATTTTGTTGATTCCTATAAAAAATGTTAACAATGTGTTCATGCTTTTTTAGCCTAGTGGACTCAAGCTCAAAACCTCAAACTTCTACCTGTAAAATAATACAGGACTAGATTTAATACAAATTGGTGGAGAACGTTGCAGCAATCTATTTATGTGTCAAGCATAGAAAATGGAGCAATGAGAGATACATTGTTTCTAAAATGACATAAATATGACCCTGATGCTTTTCTTGTATATGCATTAAAATTATATTTAAAAGATAATTTAAAAGTAATAATTCTCATTCTGCCGTGTTCCATAAAAGTAAATAAGTTTTGTATTCTGTAATTTGTATTTGTATTCTGTTGTTATTGTCTTGTTCCTGGATCCAGGACTTTCCTTCTAGTGCTGTGCTACTAGGTAGTCTGTGGTATCCAGCAGTTTGCCTGTAATCTTTCATTTATAAATAAAGTTGCTTTTTGTGTCCTGCTTGATGGAGAGAGTCTCCATTCAGGCATACATGCACAATATAGCTATGGTGGATTAGAAGCCCATTTCTTAATAGTAAAGTGAGAAAACAGATGGGGGGTGTTAAGTGTTTCTTTTGTTTTGGTTTTGTTTTTTTTTTTTTTTTACTGTGAGTGGATTTTTTTAATCTTGGTTGTTGTTTTTTGTTGGTTTTTGTTTTTTTTTGTGGGGTGGAAGCTTTCAGAAGGACCTCCGTGGGGTTTTCATGGGGAGAGGAGATATTTTTTTCCGCTTATTTTCTTACTTGAATAAATTGGTTTTGATGAAGTAATGCTTTAAGTAGCTTCAGTTTGCTCCGCAATGCTATAAAGTGTATGCATTTGCAGTACTTTAAAAAAGGCGTAACAAGAAAATATGGTGAATGAACTATAACACAAAATGTGTTTAATAGGTGTGGGTTTTTTTCCAAGCATAGATTGTTATTAGGCTGCTAGGCTAAGTCATTAATAAAAGGGAGTCACATTATATGTTGGACAAGAACCTTTTTCTGTTTTATGTTAACACTGAGCGATGTGCTGCAGTCATTGTCTGTGGTGTCTCTAGAGAGAAATGCTGGAGTTCATTTCAGCCCTAAGGATACCACTTAAGCCTTTCTGAATAAACCAGTGGAATATGAACGTGCAAGCGGAAAGATTAGTTTTCATTCTGATAACATCTGTAACAACTCAGAAAAACTGCCATAAGGCCATAGTGGTATTTGGTAAAGTGAACAGTCATGAACTTTTAGTTTTACATATTACAGGCTTCTGAAGAGTAAATTTAGCCCAAATGCAGAGACAGACATAACAGTTAGTGACATTTTTCAAGTATATCTTTGATAAGTTGTTCCTGCAGACATGGTATTCATCACCCTCTGAGTCTCTGCTCATAAACTTAACTAGATAACTATTTTTATGGTTTTGTAAATTCTTTCTTGAAGCAATGGAAACATCCTCCAAAAGGCTAGCTGAATGTTATGGCATGTATTTGTCTTATTCTCCAAGAGTGTCTCCCCTTTCTTTTTGTTGATGTGGTTGGTGTTGCATATTTTGTTTCTGAAGATAGTCATCAAAACGTGAAGTTGTGTAAGTATTTCTTAGACTGCCAAATAGGCCCCTGCTTGTTGGTAGTCATGGTGGACTGGTCAGTGGTGTGTAGATGTGCTGAAAAATCGGTATCATATTTAGCTTATAAAGGGCAGCCCCTTTTTTTATTTGGTTTTAAGACAGAAGTTGTTCTGATGGCTGTAGGTCTTGCTCTCTTCACGCTTGAAAAAGAGTTTGTGTAACTGTCTAACCATTTTAGATAATAACTGTGTGTAGACTGATTACATATAGCTGCACATATCAACCGTAGTTTGTATCACTCAATACAGAAAAGGCAAATTTTATATAAATGCAGTCCTCAGAATCTGTTACACCGCATACAGTATTGGCTATTATGCAATGTAGGAGAGTTTTCTGGGGGAAAACCTACTATTTAACTTACACTGCTACCATTTTGGTGTAGGCAAAAGCCCCTGCTAGTAAGAACTTTCCTTGGCTTTAAAAAAAATAATTTAAATGGACATGACCGCTTGCAGTAAGGAAATCCCTGTGAGTTTTCAGCTTAAAGATAAAGAAGCAGATAATACCCAGCCCCCTCCACAATTTTATTTCTGAAAGAGTTTTAAGCTAAAGGTTCCAAATAATACTCACGTTACTTACTTTAGCTCTTAGGTGCAAATAAATTTTATGGAAAAAAGATCCTGGTGACCTTCCTTTCAAGAGATATTGCTCACCCTTTCGGCTGGTGCATGTTCCCGTGGTGTTGAAAGCAACAGATGTCATCCAGCTTCTGAAGGAAAAGTACCTTTTAGGAGACAGCTACTTCTCAGTTCAGGCATGGTTGGGCAGATCTTCAGTGTCACCATTTGAGAATAGTGAATCATTAAGATGCCACAGATGAAGTTATTACTTCTTTAATAAATAAGGGGAGACTTTGCATTCTTGGGCTTTCTGTTCTAGAGAAAAAACATTTCTGTGTTTTCCTTAAGTGTTTTGTGTCTGACAGGAAAAACATCTGATTTTTTTATAGCCATTTAATAGGATATAACACAATCGTGATTGTGAGGGTTGGAAGAGGCCTCTGGAGATGACTAGTCTAACCCCCCCCACCAAAGCAGAGTCACCTAGAGCGGGTTGCACAGGAATGCATCTAGGCTGGTTTTGAATGTCTGCAGAGAAGGAGACTGCACAACCCCCCCTGGCAGCCCGTTCTAGTGCTCTGCCACCCTCAACAGAAAGAAGTTCTTCCTCATGTTGAGGTGAAATTTCTTGAGCTTTAATTTATGGGTACAACTGAAGGAGTCTGTCACCATACTCTTGGAGCCTGCCTTAGAGATATTTAAATGCATTAATCAGATTCCTTCTCAGTCTCCTCTTCTCTAGACCAAACAGGCCCAGCTCCTGCCAATTTCTCCTCATAAGAGATACTCCAGGCCCCTGATCATCCTTGTGGCCTCTGCTGGACCCTCTCCGATAGCTCCTTGTCTTTCTTGTACTGAGGAGCCCAGAACTGGACACAGTAATCCAGATGTGGCCTCAGCAAGGTGGAGTAGAGGGGAAGGATCACTTACCTTGACCTGCTGCTCACACTCTTCATGATGCACCCCAGGATACCGTTGGCACGTCTGGCCTCAAGGGCACACTGCTGGCTCATAATCCACTTCTTGTCCACCAATACTCTATCTCATCTCTTTACTAGGCTGTGCAAAGATGCCCTTCTTTATGTCTTTTGTCATGGTAAAGAGTATTTGCCAAGAAATCAGAAGCTGGTTTAGCTCCACTGAAAAAGCAGGGTTTTGAAGTCTGTGCATACTCTTGACTGGCTGATTTTGAGGAATAGATGGCATGTCCGTGGCAGGTTGCATGTCCGTGAGAATTTAGCTTTTGCTAGGAAATTGTTAAAAAAGAAATCTTCCTCAACTGATACTAAGTTGACCTAAAAGTGCTTCTGTACTTGGTATCTGTGGCATCTGTTTTGAGGGGGGCTGCAGGGGCAGCCTCTGTGAGGAGAGGCAGGGGCTGCCTGGTGCTGGACACAGCCATTTCCGCACAGCTCTAGTGGACCCACCCTAGAGCACGGCTGAGCCCCTCAGCCAAGATGGTGGCACCTGTAGGAAAACACACCCAGAAAGGGCAAAATGCCACATGTGAGCGTGAGGAAAAAAGTGTGAGAAGCAGTCCTGTGAACACCCAGGTCAGTGAGGGAAGAGAAGGAGGAGGGGCTCCAGGTGCTGGAGGAAAGATTCCTCAGTAGCCTGTGGGACAGGCCATGGTGCAAGTATTTTCCTGCAGCCAGTGGAGGAATATACCAGAGCAGGTATCTGCTTGGCAGCCTGTGGAGGACACCACATCAGAACAGGTGGATATTCCTTGAAGGAACTGTGCCATACGGATTGCACACATTGGAGCAGACTTACTTTGAAGCCCTGCAGCCTGTGGGAAAGACCCATGCTGGAGCAGGGGAAAAACGTGAGGAGGAAGGGGTGGCCGGAATGCTGCTGCAGTGGTGTGATCCCAGCCACCTCATTCCCTGCAACACAGCACTACATAGTTGTGTTAACACATTTCTTTTTCACAGTAAGGTGTGTTTTAACTTAATGTTTAAGCAAGGTAAAGTGGGATTTGTTTTTCCTTTTGTCTTGTTGTGAGGTTTGTCTTAAGATGAGTTGACAAACTGTGCGCAAATTTTAGCTTTCTCCCCAGGCCCCTTTTGTTTTTTTTCTTTGCATCATAATTTGTATCTGTTCTCCATGTCATTAATGGTACCTAATTTTCTATGAAGTATCTGACAATTAATTCTCATACTTCCTGCTACAGGGCTTTAAAATTAGAAAAAAGGCAAATGATGACTGTGCCAGAAGCTTTTATTTGGGTATTTTCATTGCTGTTGCCCTTTATTCTCTAGTTTTTGTTTGTTTTTTTTCTTGTGTTCTCCTAGGATCTTCTTGTTCAAGAGCCTAAAAGCATTTAAAGTTTACAGAATGAAAAGATGGCACAGGCAATGCTGGTGCTACCAGGATCTGACAGCCTCTTCTATTTCACCAAAGAATCTCTTGCAGCTATTGAAAAACGTATTGCCGATGAAAAGACTCATGACAAAGATGAGCGTAAAGATGATGGTGGTCATGAGGAAGATCACCCAAAGCCAAGTCCTGACTTAGAGGCAGGAAAGACACTGCCATTTATTTATGGTGATATTCCTCCAGGAATGGTATCAGTGCCCCTGGAGGACCTGGATCCATATTATAACAATAAAAAAGTAAGTATATTAAGAGTGTAATTAGAACAGTCCTGTTGAACTATAAAGTGATAAATGCTCTGGTGTGGAGGTAGTCAGAAGCCCAGGTTGAAAGTATTATGCAGTATGTGATATCATCTTAATTACTTGGAATGCACTAAATATGATTGTAACTCTTCTGCTTAATAAGCTTTTCTTTTGATGTCTAAGGTTTCCTTATGATGATAGTTTGAATTAGTGGATTTGATTTAGATGTCCTAAATCTCTTCAAATCTGATTGAATGCAGATAAATTTGAAAACTTCCTCTCTGTCTGCCTGCTCTGTTCATGGGGTTTCTAGGAAACATAGACAGTACCTGAGATCTATTTCAGTAAAGTAATCTTTGGAAAAAGTGCTCATTCAGTCATCTGCCAAATGGTCAATTGTCAAACTTTCCTTGAAATCTCATAGAAATATTTGTTTTATAAAAAGTTAACTGTTAAACACTGTCTGGCTAGGGAGGGACATAAGTAAAAAGAATAAATATTGTCATCACATATATGCCAGCTTCATATGATGTGATTAAAGTGGATAGATAAGAGTTTGTGTCACAGATACATTTTCCTAGAATTTGCTTCAGGCTACTGCAACTGTTCTGAGTCTCATGGGGAAGATTTGATTTTTTTCTGGCCAGTTATGTTTTTCCTGATGGCTTTTAGTACCAGTTCCCCAGCATGTAATTGCTCCCTGGACTGCCCCATGAGGAACATAAAGACAGTACACTAGTAGGATAATTTGAGGTCATATGACCTCGATAATAATATGTTACAGAGCAAGGAGGTTCTTCAAAGTCGCTACATCATTCCTCTTAGAATGACTTTATATCTGCATGGATGAGAAATTTTCCCAGAAATTTCATATAAATGGTGTGGTTTTGTTTAATGTAAAAGAGGATCTGTGGCTCAGTATCGGTTCAGCAAAACAGCATAAAAATAACATTAATGCGAGTAGCCTGACACTCATTTCTCACATGGGACTGAGTGTAAGGACTAAAGCTGTGTACTTTGTATTTTAATATTCGGTCTAAGTTACAGGCCCAATATAGACCTGAAGACAAAATCTAAACTTATATCTCTGTACTGCAATGCAACTCAGTTTCTTTTGTAGATAAAATGAAAACAAAAGGGGAAAAGAGCAA